>NC_085844.1:73012940-74212940 GCF_035594765.1 Anolis carolinensis
ATACGAAGATGGAAACAAGACCTTAGCACAAAACCAAATGTCAGTTCTGCCCCTCCCCCCAAGCAATAATATCTCAGGGCCTAGTAACATAACCCACAACATTGTCATCCTCTAAGAGTGGGTTGCTCAGGTATTAGGCTAGGAGTCTGCATACAGCTCCCAGACTGTCAGGACCCAGGCTGCAGGGCACCAATAACCTTACACAGAGGCCAGAATCTATCTAATATCTTTATTAAAGAAATATATAAAATCAATAAAAACAAGTGAAGAATATAGTTCAGAAGCAGACCTTTCAGATAAGGTCAAATATAGTCCAGAAATGTATTGTCCAATATAAGATATTAGAGTTCAAAGTTTTAATCCACTTGACCGAAACACACACTTTGCCAAGCAATAGTGTGGGGAAATAACAGAGTCTTTAAAGTCCAATGAAGCTTGACAACAAGGCTGAATAAACTTAATTCTCGACTAGATCCTTGACTGGAGGCAAGATGAACATGAAGCATGAAACATAGTCCGTGGTAAAAACATGAGACAAAGGCAAGGCTTGAACTTGATCCGGGAAGCAAGGAACTGGGATTACGAAGTCCACACACAATCTCTCTCCTCAAGCTGATCAATTGACTCCGCAAAGTCTCCCTTGCGCGAAACACCTATATTGGGTCTCGTTTTCCCGCCAACAGAATTCTTTCCCTAGAGAACGAGAAGCGAAACCCAACTCTGTCCAGATGCATGACTCCTTAGAATTTCCCAAGGGAAGCAGGCCTAATCAGCCATTTGTTTGGCAGCGATTCTTAGGCTTCTGCGATTAGCCTCCCTGACTCCCCTATCTTTGGTATAATTGTCCCTCCGGGAAAACGGGGGGGAGTTCTGTCCAAGGCTTGTTTGGCTGGATTCTTGTGGGCAAATATCAACATCCTGCAGGTGAAGAGGCTCCGGCTCTGGCTGAACCGGCGAAAATCCCATGTTTTCCTCTTCGTCTGCCACAATAGTACTAGGAACAGGACTACAAGGCCCATGAGTCATCACACAGACTGAACTTTGCCCACTCCTGGTCTAATGTGATATATGTCTACAGTGCCTTCAGCACTCTGTTTTGGACAAACAGGATGGCGTCTATGTCAGAAGAATTAAATTGGACACAACAAATGTTAATACCCAAAACCAATTGGTGAACACTTCAGCCTTCCTAGCATTTTAATTTGGATCCGTGTGCAGCAGTCTTTGAACAACAATAACAAAATCAGAGGTGATTGGAAAGAGAAGCAGCTAAATCTGGATATATCCATTAATTCCAGAATCTTGGCAGTAGTTTGGCGAAGGCAATGGTTTCTTGGCATGCTACACCACTTGATGTCCCAGCTAATAACTTACTTACTTAGTCAATTTCTCGTTATCCAAGTATGATGGTCCTCCCAGTGTAGTGTCTTGGCAGTGAGTAGGTTGGTGACTGGAGTCCTAATCTTGACCCGCATGTTCTTCCACAATGAGGGCATCGAATTCCAGATGGAAGGCGGTCCCGGTCAGGGTTGGCTTGACGCACCTTCCTTTTGACACATTTCTCCCTTTCGCCTTCCATTCGTGTCTCTTCAAATTCCACTGCACTGCTGGTCCCAGCTGACCTCCAGTTAGAGCACTCAAGAGCCGGGGCTTCCCAGTTCTCAGTGTCTATTCCACAGTGTTTAAGGTTAGCTTTAAACCCATCTTTAAATCTCTTTTCCTGTCCACCAACATTTCATTTTCCGTTCTTGAGTTGGGAGTAGTGTAACTGTTTTGGGAGATGGTGATCGGGCATTCGGACAACGTGTTCCATCCCTAGGCTGCCAGAGCCCTGGAATATGAGCAAGCAAGCTGTTTATTGAAGATCATATGCAAGCAATAGCAAATCAAAATTCAAAGTCAATAAAATGGGTTTGAATTCACAAGAACAAAGTACTTGTAAATCCTGAAGCACGAGTCTATAAAAGTTACTCAAGCACATAGTCCAAACCAGATAACAAAGTAAGTCCCAAGAAAGGTATCACGAATAGTCCAAACAAGATATCAAGGATTAATCCAAGGTATGAGTCAGGCTGGAAACACAGGAAGCAAAACTGGAATACAGGAACAAAACTCCAAGTTTAGTCCAAGGTACAGAGTCAATGCTGGAAAACAAGGCAAGAGTCTTGGCTGAAACAGAAATCCAAACTGCAAAATTACTGGAACATTCAACTGGATACACAGGAACAAGAATGAGACTGGGATACAAAGCTGCAGGAAATAATATGGAATTCACTGAAACACGAAGCAGAGATCATCCTCTCTTGGTTAAGCAAAGTTACCTTCTTAAGGGAAATTCAAGGTCCCTTCCCATGAGAAGTCTGCTCATTATTCCTTCTGACATACTCCCTTTCTTTCCTCTGTTGAGTTATCGCCTTCCTTCTATCAAGCTCATTAGCCCTATCCTCCTTATCACTTCCAGAATCAAAACTAGAATGTCCATCTGGCACCAGAAGATCTGACCTCGACTACTTTGAGGAATGCAGTTCAAGCTGCCTACTTGCAACCATTATGTCTCTGATCCCAGAATCCACTGGGACAAACTCTGGCTGCATCTCAGGCCCAAATTCAGAGTCCTCTGAAAAAGCAGGTGCAGGGACAATCACAGGCTGAATAGGCCCAAACTCAGGCTCACCTGACAGCTCAGATGGAGGCTGGACTACAACAACGTGGCCAGTCCAGCGGAGTTGATGGCATAGGAACATCACTTCAATGCTAGTGGTCTTTGCTTCTTCCAGCACGCTGACATTTGTCCGCCTGTCATCCCAAGAGATTTGCAGGATTTTTCGGAGGCAACGCTGGTGGAATCGTTCCAGGAGTTGAGTGATGTCTGTAGACTGTCCACGTTTTGCAGGCATATAACAGGGTTGGGAGGACAATAGCTTTATAAAGCACCTTGGTGTCCATACAGATGTCCCGATCCTCGAACACTCACTTCTTCATTTGGAAGAATGCTGCACTCGCAGAGCTCAGGCGGTGTTGTATTTCAGTGTCAGTGTTGACTTTTTTGGAGAGGTGGCTGCCAAGGTAGCAGAAATGGTCAACATTTTCTAATGTTACACCATTATGCTTTATTCCTGGCATTGCAGATGGATTGGCTGGTGCCTGCTGGAAGAGCACTTTCGTTTTTTCGATGTTCAATGAGAGGCCAAGTTTGTTGTATCCTTCTGCAAAGGTGTTTAGAGTGGCTTGGAGGTCTTCTTCTGAATGCGCACAGATAACATTATCATCGGCATATTGGAGTTCTATAACAGATGTTGATGTGACCTTGGTTTTGGCTTTCAATCTGCTGAGGTTAAATAGCTTGCCGTCTGTCCGATAGATGTTTTCCACTCCGGTGGGAAGCTTTCCATCAACAAAATGAAGTATCATAGCTGTGAAAATGGAAAATTGGGGCTGGGGCAAAAGCACATCCCCGTTTGACACCTGATTCCACCTTAAATGGGTCACTTTGAGAGCCATTGCTGTCCTAGACTGTTGCCATCATGTCATCATGGAGGAGCCACAGGATGCTCACCAATTTGTCAGGGCACCAATTTGTCTCTGATGTTCCAGAGAGAACTATGATGCACTTTGTCAAATGCCTTTGCAAGGCCAATGAACAGAGGTTGATTTTGTTACCTGCATTTTTCTTGGAGCTGTCGTGCAGTGAAGATCATGTCCACTGTTCCTTTGGAGGGTTGGAAGCCATTCTGGGAGGGTGTCTTCTGAGACAGGTAGAAGGCGGTTTGCAAGGATTCTTGCAAGGATTCTTGTGATTTTCCCAGCGGAGGTTAAAAGGGAGATACCTTGATAGTTTCTACAGTCTGTTCTTTCCCCTTTTTTGAGAAGGGTGATGATGGTGACATTCTTGAAGTCTGCTGGGCTTTTCTCGGTCACCACACTTTTTCAATGAGCTGGTGGAGTTGTTGTGTCAGTTCAGGTCCACCCTCTTTAAAGATTTAAGCAGGGATCCCATTAGGTCTGCTGGCTTTGTTATTTTTTTGTTAGCTGATGGCATTGCTGACTTCTTCCAGCCTAGGCAGGGCTTCAAGCTCAGCCCTGGTTTGCTGTTGTGGGATTTGTGAGAGAACCTCTTCAGCCACGTTGGAGCTGTGATTCAGGAGATTGTGGTAGTGCTCTTTCCAACGTATTGCAGTTGATTTTTTTTTTTTGTCTTTCAGAAGTTTGGTTCCATCTGATGAGTGTCGAGGGTGTGTGCCATGATTTCTTGGTCCATAGATGACTTTTGAGACTTTAAAAAATCCCAGCTAATCGGGGTTCTCATGTCTGCACTATTTCAACACTCAACTGGTCATGTACACATATCATGTACACTAGACTAAGACCCCCCCCCCCCCCACACACACACACACTGTTCATGTTTGTTTGCCTTGTATGTAGAACCATCTCATGCCCTTTTCACTCTATTTAATCTCTACCACCATCATTTAGACAAAACTTGTCATCCCATTGGTATAGTCATGTAATTTGCATTTCTATTATACCAAGTAAACCACTTAATTTTCCCCCATAGAATCCGAAGATTGTCATTCATGTATAAGTGATATGCACTTCAGAACACTCTTGAGGTGGGAACATCTTCTGGTAGTTCTATTAACTGAAATAAAAAAAGATGTTTTGCTACCATCAACCGCCTATTAAACAGCAACTTCGAACATTTTGGATTGCATACCACTTTAGAAGTTGTTTAGAAGCCCTGCTAATATGGGCAACACTACTGTGTTAGTGGATTACTGGATTTAGATTTGTGATGCTCATTTGTGAAGCTCACTTAATTAATAACTCAACAATTAAGACACTTCTAAGGATGTTTCAGGACAGTTTTTTTCCAAATTTCTTTCAGCCATGTTTGGCGGTTTTATGAACTACTATGTGTGTGTATTCCAGAAGTTATATGGGTAATGTTATTGTTTCAGGAAACAAAACACCATATAGTTGTTGGGTTTTTTTGTGCGGGTTCTCTGGGTTTTTTTTTTTTGGGGGGGGGGGGGTTGAAGTTCAAAGTGACTCTGGAGGGATGCATCCGGCCCATGGGCCTTAGATTGGGGATCCCTGTGCTAAGGTGTGGTGGAATGTTCATGAACATTTCAATTAAATGTATAAAAGTCAGCACACAAAGTATAGGAACAGGTTGGGCTGTGTACCACTATGGAGGAAGTTCATCAGAAAGACTCAGGTTGCACTATTGGAGTTTTTGTCTACATAGATGGTGCATGAAAAAGCATGTTAGTGATTTATATGAATAAGGAACATGTGAGAGACTGAATTGTCAAGGCAGGTATTACACACATGAATTCATCCTCATATTTGTCTCCATCTGTATAAATAGCAATATATTGCAGTTTGACAAAGCAACAGAATTGTCTTGCATTGCAAAGAGTGTTGTAACATATTTCAGACAGTAACATATTTCCCTTGGGCCGTGTTTGCAACATTTAAAAGTTCTTTGCTTTATGTGAGACTTTGCAGTTACACTGGCTAACATCAGTCTTGAGCACCCTCTACTGTCTGAATTTGTCTGTGTCAATCTCTAGTTTATACTTGTTACAAGTGAAGCACATTTTATATTTCCTATATTGTATGAGAAAATGAAAAAATTGTTGTTGTGGCTGAGAATTCGTATGCTGAAATTTATGAAAAATCTTTTACATTTTTTCAACTGCCTGAGGCTTCAGATTGTACATTTATTTTTGTAACTACATTCCAGTCAAAGTAATTTATTTCACATAACCCCTGTCAATATATTTCTTCCCTGTGTTTTATCTTGTTTTGGTACCATTATAATGCCATATTCTTCCCCCAAAAACATGTTGTTCAGAATCTATTTATAGATGTATAGAACATTTCCCTACAACTGAATAACTTGCATTCTTTTAATTATTCTAACTTAGACATTGTTAAAAATAACCAAATGCTATTGCCACCAAAATGTCATTGTTGTTTAGGGGTAAAAAAAAATATCGTGTTGAAAATGAAAATTTGAACAGTCAGAGTCCAATGCTATATTTTGTTTCTCAGTGCCCAGATTTGATTTGTTTGCCAAATGCTTTATCTTCTTAAAATTTGGAAATGTTAAAAATATTTTTATAAGATCTGATCAAATGCTTGAAATAGGATCTTACTATTCTGGGAAATGTCTAAGTGTTCAGATATTGCTTCCCCTTGCAATTATAAATAATCGTAACAGCATGGGCTAAATACAGTGATTTTTTTCATGTAATTCTTATTTTAGGTCTTTTTCTTTTGTATTTTTTCACCAAAAGCAGAAAGTGCTTTTAAACTGTATATGGCTTGTTGTGCATAAATTTGCATGTTGTTTTGTACCAACCAAACATGAAGTGAGAAGAGTTAAATAGAAAAGATGCATAAATGAATAACTAGCATTAGTTTTGTTACAAGAGTTATAGTCTTAATGTTAGGATTTTCTACATTCTGCAACTAGTTCAATAGAGGTCTTTATTTTGCATGAGAATTATTATATTAATCTTTAAACGTAATTTGAAGGGACTACTTTTTTACATGTTAAACTGATAAAAATTCATTATAGTTGGGGGAAAAACAGCGTATATATGTTGTACAGTAGCAATGTCTTTTTTTTTGAAGAAATATAATATCCTATCTTTAAAACAGATTTTGCTGCCATCAGTTGTTTTTATATTTGTAGAATGCACAAGTATTCTAAGTAACTAACATGTAATGTATTCTAGTGCCATGCATTACGCTTGTTAGCATTTTTCTTCATTCTTACATGATACTGTACATCTGATGATAATTCAGTGTGTCAAAGGAATCATTGGGGAAAAGATTAAGGAAAATAGAAACCAATGCTTAAAACCTGAACCATTTGTTTGATAGACTCTGCATGTTTGCTACTGTGGATTATTAACTTTAAACAAGAAAGCATTCATATGCATCAGTTGTGAGTAATTCAGTTTTAATTATCAGGCTGTCCTCAAATACTGCAGTGGTTTAGATCATTGCACAATATTAGTCAGATTCGTACGTGAGAGAATACTCTGATCAATAGGCAAATTCTTCTTTGGATTTTTATGTTAGAGAAGAATGAAACAAACTTTCCGATAACCTACTGATACTTTGTGGATTAGATTTCCCAACAGCACCCTTTAAAATCCTATTGATACTGCACTGTGAGATTCACATTTTAATTTGGGGGAAAGGTTTCTAGAAATGGATTATGGTATAAGAGCAGATCTTATTAGAATTATTTATTAAAGATGCTTAATGACCTTAACAATTGTTTTGTTTAATTAGCCATTAAAGTTTTTTAAAGAGTGCTATCATGTAACAGCATATTTTGAAAGGTTTTTTATTCTTCATTTTTCCTTCGTTGTTAATAAAACAAATTTGGACACCTCCCCCCTCTTTATTCTGTATTATTTCTTCATGTCCTTATCACCATGGTACTGTATTTCAGAGGCTGGGACACTTACTAATGCAGTGTTTTGAAAATTAACCAAAGAGAAAAGTGATATTTTCTCATTTAAGGAGGACAATGCCATCCTTAGCCTTTATTGTTAGTATAAACCATTATTTTACTAAGAGTGATTAGCTATTTAAAACTTGCTACATAAATTAAAGAGGAACTAAATGGATATGTGATTGTTGCCATTAGTAACATTTTAGATTATACAGGCAATTATTGTGTTCATTATCCTAGAACAGCCCCCTTATAAAAAGTATTGTGGTTGTATTTGGCATTATGTACAAATTTTCCCCGAGAGATTAAAATTTCTAGTGGCATATCTGATTCTGTCATCACAGTTGTTGAGAACAAAGCAAATATTGTGATCAGAGGGTAGAAATCTACAAGTACTGAAAACTGCAAGAAATGTTTGGAATACTTGGCTTTAATTAAATCAACTTCTTTTTCTAATGAAGCAGTTTATTTGTTTTATGTTAATTTTAAACAAGATAACACATTTTGATAACCGTTCAAGGATTAATTCCTTCTTGATAAAAAAAGGCAATATGAGAAATACGGCTAAATAGCAAGTTTCAAACTTAATAGATTTGTTTTATTTATAATTTTTCATATGATGTTTTGTTGTACGTGACTGAAATAAGGTGAAATGATCAATATATGCTTAAGACACACTATTTTCGCAGCTAGTTATTTTAGCTAAAAGAACACATTCACAGGAGGTTAAAACTTTTTACACTTGTTTTTAAAAGTTGTTTAACTGTATAGAATAACTTCCACAATTCGATCCACATTGTCCCCCTCGATTAGGGAATTTTTTTATCCTGTTAACTATCTACATACGTGTATTCAGTGGTCTATGTATAATGTTTGGGGCCATTTCTCAAAGGAAACGTCGTATTCATTTCTGTCAGGTTTTGTCTTGGCTTTTACAGTCTTTCATTGCTATGATGCAGCAAGAAAAGTGCGAGGTGCCGGTTATGCATATTGCAAGACAGTGATTCTTTATTTTATTACACAAAAAAAAGACCAACTCTAGAAGGCCAGATTAAATCATTCCTTTCACTTTTTAATGGGATTTGGATGAATAGAGTAAAATATGCACTTTGCATTCATTGATAGCATCTTTAGGTTGAGGTAATTGAGTCTTTTTCCCTGACTGAATGAATAATGACTTCATCTGATCCTCAGCGAGGCCTGAAACTTAGACCGCCTTTGTCAATGCAAAAGGATCTGGGCTTTGAAACATGCTCTACTTCCCTGGCTTAATTTTTCTTCATTTTAATCCAGAAACCTATTTTTCTCAATAATTCAAGCATAAACTATGTAGTAGTTGAAGCAGCGGAAATTGCAAGATATTTGTTCTCGTTGTGCTGCTTTTTAAATGTAGCTGATAAATCAGCCACTGTGGTCTTCAGCTGCCGAGTTCTCAAGGGAAGGGGCAGCCCCTACGTGAGCAAAGATGCTGGAATTTTCCAGAAGTATTCTAAATATTATTTGTCGATGTATGGTGTCTCCCTCTGAATTTTTATGTCAGGTCTGTCTCTGACAAAAGCTCTGATCAGGGATATTTTCCTGTGAGATCATTGTCTTGCCTAGCCTTCTATTACAATAGTTTATTTATGTTATACTACTCTAGCAGACTGAAGTGTTTTGAACAAATAGCAGTCCTTGGTTTTAAAACAGAAGCATTTGAACAACCATTAGAAGATCATTTGATTTTTTCCTCCAGCTTTTGTATTCTTCTTAAATTCGGTGGGTTTAATTTAATTAAAGTAAGTTAAACTTTAGTTCCAATCGTTTCGGTGGGAACTGGCTTATAACTAACGTCTCATTGATTTTGCTGACATCTCAGCGTACCTTAACATGGATCCAGGCCAATATGTTATTATTCAAACACTTTTAGCTATGATTTGCTTTAATAATATGCCAAGAGGAGAAAATCAGTATAAAGTTAAAAGAATTCACATTTAATGAATTTTCTCATCTGGACCATTATTGAGAGTGGCAACTATAAACAGCTTTCCGGTTGCTTCATATCTGTTGCTTCATATTGCATGCCTTGGGTATAATAGGAGAAACTGAAGCAGAGGCTAGGAATTTCAGCCCTAGGAAACAGTGTGCTGGGAATAACTCATAGGATACCTCTGTCTGGGGAAACCTGCACTTTTAAAACAGGAGAGCAGCATAAATACAAACAAAATGTAGACTGGCTAAAATACATGCTTGTATATTCTTTTCATAATCTCTGTAATATGATTGTGGACATAACTT
The DNA here is from genome assembly GCF_035594765.1 of Anolis carolinensis. NCBI lineage: Eukaryota > Metazoa > Chordata > Lepidosauria > Squamata > Anolidae > Anolis > Anolis carolinensis. Next base: position 73,022,698 of record NC_085844.1, read on the forward strand.
TCTTATCAAGAACTCGTAAAGTAAGGTCAGTGCATGATGCAAATCTTGAAATGCAAAATTCAGGATTCAGTTTCCTAGGATTTACTGATTTATTTATTGTTTTCATTTTGAGAATGATAAAGGCAGGACAGTTACTGTAATTTTTGTGTTATAGGGCAAGTCACAGAATTGAGCTATTCCTAGCACATGACCTAGATTTATATTATGCAGACTATTGCCTTTTAAACATCACATTGTGCACATAATCCAAAATAAGACCAGTTTTGTTTTCTGAACATTCTCTGTCTGCTCATTTTGCACTGATGACACATTGTCATGGTTCTGGTAAAAATAGCCTAAGTAAGATTTAGTTAAAGCTAAAAGTATTTGGGATTCTTTCAAGAGGGCTGCTTTATTAAAGCGCATCTGCTTATGATAAGTTTATGATGGTCTGTATTCAGCAAAATTATCTGCATTCAACAGAATTGCCTGTTTACTCTTAGTAAAAGTTCTGTCAAACATTGCTTATAAAAGCCCTTTCACTTTCAGAGTAAATTTCCCAAGTTATATTACTGTCTAGGCAGTTCTGTGAAGACTATACCTGTAGACCCATGCATAAAGAATATAGGGTACATCTACATTGTAGAATGAGTGCAGTTTGATACCATTTTATCTATCATGGTTCAATGCTATGAGATCCTGGGAGCTGTGGTTTGATGAGGCACCAGGACTCTTTGGCAGAGAAGACTAAAGGCCTTGTAAACTACAAATCCATTGAGCTATTACAATTGAAGTGGTACCAAACTGCATTAATTCTGCATGTAGAATGATGCACCTATGCATGCTCATAAGCAAAGAACAAGACAACTACTAAACATATTAGAAAAATCACATTCATCCTTACTGCATTTGGTGATACATAAACAAAGTTACATGGAATTTCTTGGGTAAAGCTGATATATTGGCAAATCCCCAAGAAAGTCATATGTCACATAACTTTGAAAGTTTGAAAATGCTAGTCATTAATACATTATTCTGAAAACAATTTTTCTGATCATTTGGTGATCAATTATGTACCAGAAGAATAAGTGCCATTTGCAGTGCCATGCTTAGTCAGATTTAAGGTCATTTGGACAAGGTTATCCCTATTTGTAAATCTTAGGTTTGTTTGGAAAAGCAAAATCCTCTTTTTTAGAGCATATATAATGTTATATTGCATACAAAGATGAAAAAAGCATATCTTTGTTTATATTTATTAATTCTTTTATTTTATTTGCTTTCTTAGGTTGGCTTGCTGGACCTTGAGCTGAATCAGCTAACCAAAGCACTATTCTTGGCTCTAGTTGCACTTTCAGTTGTAATGGTCACCTTGCAAGGATTTGTAGGGCCATGGTACCGCAATCTTTTTCGATTTCTCCTTCTTTTTTCATACATAATCCCCATCAGGTAAGAATGAGAAAAAATTACACATGAATAATTTCACTGTTTTTACTCAACCTTTAGTTGTTATTGTGAAGGAAGTTGGTATTGTCAGGTATTGACAGTGCCATGGAATCTACTGAGACTAACAATTATTGTACAAAATATTTTCTGGAATCTTAGCATTGCTAGTACAAGTCTCCATGTGTTTGGGCCTCCAGTTTCCAGATGACCTAGCCAGCTTGTTTAATGGCTAGGAATCATGGGAGCTGAAGTCCAAAGCTTCTGGAGGGCCACAGGTTGTGCAGGCCTGGCTGAACGTCTACATTAGTAATAAGTTCCAGTGCCCAGAGGACCACTACATTTATTTATTGGAATTACATATCACCTGTCTCCATAAGCAGGGCCCAAAGTGACTTCCAAGGACTGCAGAAACATTTTCAATAAAATTTAAGAATGATTACAATCACTTCAAAAAACATTTGAAGATCAATGAAGACATATAAAGTTTTTTTAAAATAAACTTCCACACACACCCCTCCCCAGTGTATAAATTAAAAGCCTGTTTAACAAAAGTGACTTTGCTGGCAAAAAGAAATTAGGAAGGAGCCCAGACTAGCCTGCCATGGAATGGCATCTGGGAGAGTGGGGGTAGCTACTGGGAAGTCTCTCTTGTCCTTACCAAGTGACCCTGTGATGGTGTCAGGACTGAAATAGAACCTTACTTTGACAATTTTAAAACTCTGACAGTTTTTTTATTGGAATATACATTTTTCCAGATCTCTTGGAGCGAAGCTATAAAGATATTTAATGACCAATAGTTTGAATTGTTCCTGGAAACAAACAGGTAGCCCATGAACCTATTTTAACATGGGAGGTTTAGCTTTAGAAATGCATTCCTAACCACCACTGAAAACAGGTTTCCAAGCTGCAGACATGAAATTTCAGATGAAGTGTAATCCCATTTTGCATCAGCAGAATAATGCATAATATTGCCTTCAAGTCCCAACCTATAGAGGCTATCCAGAAGGCTGAGAGGCCTAGGGGATTTAATGGGAAACATTCTTCCTGTCTTCCATTCTTACCTGCGTTGGTCATCCACCAAAGCAACCAAAGCAGTCCCCATGACAAGACCTGAAGCTAGATTGAAATGTATCTAGACAATCATTTTTCATTCGGAAACCCTTGGAGCTGGCTGGCCACCAGATGATCCTGAACCTTGCCAAGAATGGACTATTAGAGATTGGCCAATAATTATTCAGAACAATGGGGTCCAGAAAAACATGTTCAGTAACAGTCATCCCATGGCCTCTTTAAGATAACATAGTGCATTCACCATTTCCCTTACCCCTTGGCTTATCTCCTATAGCTACTGTCAAGAGTCAGGAAAGGCAATGATCCGGTATACATATGATGGCTCTCACTTTTCCAAGAAACCTGCCCAGATTTTCAGATTGCACAAAATTAAACATATTCAGTAATACAGGAAAAGCAAGGGTCAAGATTACATCCACTGAATCTGTGTCATTTACAGCATCCAAGTCAGAGTGGACTATCATTGCCTTTTTTCAGTGTATTCTGGAATTGCTGCAAGCCACACCGTGCTGTTGCAGCCATTGTTTAGGGTGACCAGACGTGACAGTTTAGAGTTGTTTTAGAGGAGAGGAGTCAGTCGCCACTGCAGCAGCGTCAGGTGGAACTATGTTAATCTCACAATACTGTTTGGTTTCCTCCTATTTGTTTGGGTTCTTGGATTTGTCTTTCCCAGGTCGAATAACCCGTGGTTAGCCAGCTTTGACTGGCACTGGTATTTGAGGTCATGCTCACCCTTGTCTCTTGCTGGCATCGTTCAAGAAATGCATCATTTGTGGCTAAGATTGCAGAGATGGATAGACACCTGAAGTGCCTTTTCCGTCTCAGAGAAGCTCATGTGGTGGCCTCTTGTGACCACTGTCAAGCTTTTACACCTCAAATGAGAAAGAGAATTGTGCTTGAAAGTAGTCTTGTATGTGCAAACCTGAAATGCTGTCTTCTCAGAGGTTGTCTTCATTCAGTATAGAATTGAGAAGATCTCAACATTGGAAGCTTCTTCCACTTCAGCTTTGGGCCCAACCCATCCTGCTGCAAAGCATCCTTTGCAGGAATCATCTTCTGTCCAAACCACCTAAGGTTTTGGTGTTGCTTAACCGGTACCCACCTCTATGTCAGTTTTCAGAAGTAGAAATGAAATCCACTCACCAACACCATAAGCAAAAGAAGAAAAAGCAATCCAAGGACAAATCTCCCTGGTGCGCTTGTTCCTCTGCCTCAGCCTGCTGTGGCCACATTTCTGGTGGTTGAGTCTTCTTCCAGTTCTGACTCTGGAGACGTTTGCTGTTTCCCTGAATCTGTTGAAGTTCCCTCACCTGCTCAACATGCCCAACATGTCACCAGGAATATATCCGATCTTGGATCCTTTGGTTCGGGCGTCCATATCACTCCCTCCTGTTTGACCTTCTGCTTCAACTGTGTTGGCTACAAAGTCACTTCCACATAAATCTTCTTTGCACTGGCATTTGAAATTATCTCAATACAGATCTTCTGGTTCTTCCCCATGCACTAGTTCAAGAGATCATTTTGAGAAATTGCATTTATCCCAGTGTGGTCAAAGCTATGATGGATGTTCTTACAGGCATCATAGCTAGCATAGTAGAAAAAGTTCAAGTTTGAGTTCTTCAGACTCATCATATTATCTTCAAAGAAGTTCTTCATCATCCTGTGATCCAGACTGGTGAGATTCCTGTTGATCAGAAGCTTGCCACTATTGGAACAAGGCTCTAAGTATCATTGAAATTTCATGGCTCCCAAATTCATTGTGACCATCATATAGCCATGGAATGAACTCATCCTTTAACTCATCATACAGTTGCCATATAGGTACTTTTGTAGATTGTCAAGAGGTGATAGTTCCCAAGTGGAACTGCTCTTTAGGGTAGTCTGGTGATTTTGTTCCATACATGTCTAGTTCCATATGAACAATCCAATACTGTTTACAGATTATTGAACTTGTAAACTTGCTGAGAGACTATGATGGTTGTTTTAATGAGATTGATTTAAGAAGCTTCACAGCTGAGATAGCATTTTAAGTGTCTGAATTTGTTAAATCAAGAAATAGAGGAAAAATGTATTAGCATTGTCTGTCATTCTGCATTGACAGTCCTTCTTTTCCATTTTAGGATTATGAATGTATACTAAATGCTGTTCATTGGGTCTAAAGCTTAGTTTAAGGTTTTTGATGAAATTTAAGTAAAAGACTGCACTGTCTATCAGTTTTCCATGCAGACGTTAAATACTGCCATTTGAGACAAACTTGATATACTTTCTCAGCAACTTGTGTAAAAAGCCTCCAGCAATATTGGAGTAGGAACTTTTAGTTTTGTGTGTATCACGTTAGAATCCTGGTTTGCAGTCTTCATAACGATCTGTGTAACCTTTTATGTAGCTGTTTCTGTTAAAAGGTTAGCAGCATTTATCTAAAGAAAAAAGAGTGGAACAGTTATGGCATCATCAAATGGAAATAAGATTAACATTCAAGGATTCTCTCTCACTTTAGTGAACTTTCCTGTGGTTGATAGAATGGGTGTTTCTCTTACCACACCCATATAGCATGAAGAGTGATGTACAGATTTTTTTTGTTTCAGTTGATTAGAATGCAAGATGAATTGGACAAAAGGCTCCATTCTACTCCAGAATGAGTCCTTGGTAAAAACACTCATTCACTCTTAATGCACTTTCACAAAAGAAGACATGAGAATTAATAAATGTCTGTGTAAAGATATGTCTTGATGTTTTAATAACTGTTTGAAGTTTGTTTGTTTCTGTGAATTAGCTAGCTTCATTTTGCTATTCATTGCAAAAGAATTACTGTGCATGAGAAATACGTGTATGCCTTTGTCCTTGTGTGAATAGCTTTGCTGGATATATCCAGTCTTCTGTTTTCTTTATTTAAAAAAAAAGTTTTAACAGACTAACAGATGAAACTCAAACTCAATTGCTCTGATTCTGAAATTCAGTTGACATTTCCCATTACTTGAATTTGGAAGTCTTGGCAATTGTTTGAATGGAGAACCTAAACTCAAATCTCAGAACCAAGTGGCTGCATTGAATGGGGAAGGTACAGCACAATAACCACTTGCATCCTACCAGCCCCTTTTGTATGGCCTCCAAATTTATTTATTTATTTATTTATTTATTTTTCAAACTTATATGCCGCCACTCCCCTAGGGCTCGGGGCGGCTTACAAGAACCGGCTAAAATCAACAATTTAAAAACATCTTAAAACATCTTTAAAACATCTTTAAAAATATCTTAAAAACATCCTAAAAGCACCGGACATTGCTAAAATATTTGAAAATTTGTGTATACACATACTAAAATAGTGCCAGTCATCTCCAAATGACACAGTGTGGGGCAATTTGTCTTTCTGAAAATCTTCTAAAAAGATGAATATAAGCTAACCATGTGATGTTGCATAAAAGAAGTCAAATGTTATTTTAGCCTGCATTAGTAGAAGCATATTATTCTAATTCAAATAGTCTCACTACATACTGCTCTGGTGAGATCTCATTTGGAATACTGTAGTGAATTCTGGGTGCCTCATTTAAAAAGGGATATAGACAAGTCAGAGCTGGTTCAGAGAAGCGAAACAAGGATAATAAGAGGTATGGAGAGCAAAACATTATGAAAAAAAGTTGAAGAAGCTGGACTTGTTCAGCTTTGGGAAGAGGAGGCTAAGGGGTAATATCACTGCAATTTTTAAATATTTTGAGAGCTGTCACAGAGAGGATAGGGCAGATTTGTTCTCTGATGTCCCAGAGGTAGGATCAGATCTTGTGGTTTCAAGGTACAGGAGGGACTGGCAGTGTCTAGAGAGGTGTTTCATTCTCTGAACATCTCCAAAGAGTCTGGACAGTTACGTGGTGGGGATGATTTTGTAGGAGATCCTGTGCTGAGCAGACAGTTGAACTTGACAACCTGTAAGATCTCTTCTGTTATGATTCTATGAAAACTCGAAAGTGCCAACTGGACTTCGAATTCTAGTCCATTTCAGATTGCATTTTCAGCTGAGAACGTGCTGGTGTAGCCTGCTGCTGTGTGCTGAGAGAAAAGATCATTGTGCCCACTTAGGGATCAGGCATGCAGTTTATCCACACCTTTAAAGTTCAGTTCTGGTTCTTTTGGTAATGTATGTTGAGACTGAATTTTAGGTTTTGATTGTGTTTCATGTTTTATGCTTTATTTCCAATACTACATCTCTTTTACGAACTGCTCAGAAATCTGCTGGTAATGAGTTTACTTTATAAAAAAATAAGCAGGCAGGCTGGTAATGTTCTGATTTCATTTTAAAACTTCACATAGCTTCTTTATATCTTGCTAGGTAACAGTTTTGACATTATCTTCCATATATGATTTAGAGCATCATGCGTATTTATTCTCACCAGGCCTTTTTTTGTGTCAGCATCTGAAAAATACTACTTTGAGGAAGTATATAAGGCTTTCTGATTATTTAACCATTATTGGCATGCTGATGGAAAGTTGAACAACATGATTGTAACAGTCATGTGAAGTTGGCAGCAGCCTGTATGTAATCAAACATCTATGAGAGCTTAAAGTGCTACCCATCAAATATCATGCAATTATTTTTTAAGACACTGTTGGAAAATAATTTCTTATAATTCCTCAGTATTTCTTTTGCTGCAACAGATCAATTCTTCTTCTATCATGCTTTCGCTATGGAATTTTATTTGGGCTAAAGGCAGCTGGAAGTTATTGTACATGACACTACAAAACTATTCTAAGTAAATCATTGAGTGAAAGGATACTATTAGCCCATCAGGAGATGAGCATTCGGCAACGCTGGCAAGGTAGTGACTAAGAGGGTAACATAACATTATCTTAGGGCCTTTCCAAATAACTTCTTTTTAGCACAGTAATTGCACAGTTGTGAGATGTTGCACAGAATCCTGACATCTGTCTTCAAGATAGTGCATTTCCAGTAGTTTCTCATTTCCCAACGCTCCAGAGTACAGTATTTTGTAGCTAAGAGAATGTATTTTTTTCCTATGACTTGGAAGCAATCTGAAGACCGAAAATAGAAAAGAATGCAGTACAAGTGGTTAGGATGCATACATTTTCATAATCTGCTCCTGAATTCTGAAACCTGGTTTCTTTCTTTAAAAAAAAAAAACTGTGCCGAACTAGAACTAAGAATTATAAGTGTAATAAATAATGCACCTAGTTGATCTAGTTTCAGTTGTTGTATAAAGTCCAAACTATCATTAATAACAAATTGCAACGTAGAAGAACATGCTGGACCACTCTAACAACCATCATGTCAGACTACACAGAGAATTGAAATTCACAAGCATGTGGACAATTTCAACAGAAAGGAGGAAACCATGAAAATGAACAAAATCTGGCTACCAGTATTAAAAAACTAAAATCACTACAGAGTTGTATTGTTAAAGTCAGGGGCATATTATATAGTTATATTTTAATGTGGTTTTTTTAACAGTTTACGAGTGAATCTAGATATGGGTAAAGCAGCCTATGGATGGATGATCATGAAGGATGACAATATACCCGGAACTGTTGTCCGAACTAGCACCATACCTGAAGAACTGGGGCGTCTGGTGTATCTACTAACAGATAAAACAGGTATACCCTTGACATTCATTCTGTGGATGAACTTAAAACAGTATTTTCTGCTGAAGTATTTCACTCTGATTGTTGTCAGATTAATAACTGCTGTAAAATCTGTGTTCATTAATTAAAATAAATGAATTTGGACTATAAATATCTCTTATCTCATAATGGATGATGATGATGATGATGTTATTTTTATATCCCGCCGCTATCTCCCCAAAGGGACTTGAGGCAGCTTACAAGCGGGACCAAGCCCAGTGACAACAGAGTAAACAACTAAAAACACATTGAAAACATAATAAATAACAATCTAATTAAACAATTAAAAACAGTAAAGTATAAAAACATTACGTAGAATCCCTGTGCTATAAGCCTGGTCCAGAAGTTGTAAATCAGGAAAGTAGAATTTACAGTTCCCAAGTCTATTCTAACCTCCCCAGAATCTAGCCCTTTGGAGTGGGAAGTCTGCCTTGTGCATCATTCATGAAGCAGGAGATATATTACACATAGGAGAACCTGCTCTTCTCTTTGTTCGGAGATAGCAATGTGGTTCCTATCACATATCATGGCAGTTGAAACTTGGACAGTGTTTTGTCACTCCAATTTGGCCAAGTTCTTTTATTCAAGCACAGAAGAAAAGGCATAGAAAATATCTAAATGGGTATTGGGGAAGGGAACATCCAGATAGTGACAAGAGAAATGTGGTCATTGGGACCAAAAGAGTTCTCTGGTCTTACTGTAAGCTGTTTTATGACATTGGTATTTGCACAGTAGTTTAAAAGATTTTTGACCAGCGCAGAAATGGTGTCCCACTTCACTACTGATGTCTGGATTTTTGACTTAAAATAAATTGGTGTGACTTCTTTAGATCACCCAAGTTAATGGGATTGTCCCACTTACCCACATGCCAAAAGAGGCTTCTCCACATGGAAAATGAAAAGAGAATAAAGAAATGTCTTGCAAAAACCTTATGCCCTGGCTCTAGTTTCTCTTGAAATGATTAAGTATTATTTGTAGAATCTAAGGAGCATTACATTACTAACATAATTGCAAGGTAGTCCTTTGTATGATTGTAAATTGGGTTTGTGCTTCATCAATAAGTTTTTTGACAAGAAGCGTCCATCACAGTGGCTCTCTCATTTGCCACAGCAGAATAGAAAATGAAGTATCCCAATAATTGCATTATAGTTTCCTTATTGTGGGACAAGAAAGCAATGTGGTATAATTAGGTTTGATTGGAGTGCATGTTTCCGGTAAGATCTGAAATTAATGATGTTGCTATAGTGACACATCTGCGGCCACCAGTGCGTGAAACATAAAGTAATTCATTCGACAAGAGAAGACATCTGTTAACTGCAAGGATGCAGAGCATATTGACACTGACCAGAAATACTAGACGTTATGTGATAAATGAACAAATGATGCTGAAACAGGAGGACAGATAATTTGTACTTAATCTGCTGGGAGAACTTTAATCTTCTCACTGGTTGCATTTGACAATAGCATTGTTTAAAGAACAATGCTGTAGAGAACTCATAAATTTTAAAACTTAACTCAGGGTGCAGCCTATTAAAGCAATACATTAATTCCTTTGTTAGGGAGTTTTTATCTTCATGTAGAACAAAGCCATTACTAAAAACACCCACTAAAACAACAGGTTCTTTAGACTCACATTTTAATTATAGCATCCATTACCCAAAATGCCAGGTTGTTTGGACTTGAATCACATATAAGTTTGACAGAAAGGCGTCATCCATTATTGGGGGGAGGGGATGTTTCCAGTATTTTCCTAGGGCAGCAGAGCATGACATTTTAATCTCTGCAAGGCACATGAACATCTAACAACAACAAGGAAAAAAACAGAAAGATAGTTTGTAATATTTATTGAATGTATTTGACATCAAGAGTGCAAGGCTACGGCTCCCTGACAGCAACCACAGTATTCAATTATAACAAATAAAAACCATCTTCCAAGCACAGTTATTTACTAATGCATACGCTTGCATTTGAGTGCTGTAATTAACATTTTAGCGGCTGTGTGGACCAAATGAGATACTTAACACATGTAATAGTTGAACAGATGCATGGAGTAATGGAATTCATAATCTTCTGGGGAAGCCCTGTATTAGGGACTAATGTGTTAACACTAGAGATTTGTTTTTAAAATTTATTCAGAGTTAACATATGTTGGAGTTATATTAAGAATTGTTTAAGAAAATCCAGTGTACCATTTTAAGAGATAAATGTAACCCAGAGACTTACTGTCTTGGATATCTGCAGTTAGGGCCAGAATCCATTGAAGGGACTTCAGCTGTTTCAACTTCTCTGCATTTGAGGAGGCTTAGTGTTGAATTCTTGTGCTACTGATCTAAACTAATAGAAGAGGAACGTAATAATACCCACCTCTTCCATAACTAATGGAAAAGTATGGGTTAGTTAGACTAAGTTAAACAGTCTCCTTAGTTTAATTTGAGGCAGGCAGTTAATATATTTTTGTTGCACATGATTTTCTTTCCTTAATTTGGCCATGTGTGATTGTTTAAAGTTTTTAAATTATGTTATTGTTTTAAGTTGTATGTGATCTTTGGGACCATTTCTGAGCTAAAAGGCAACTTTGAAATCATTTAAGTCACCCCTCGAAAGAATTCAAACGATGTGAATCCCCACATGTAGTTCACGTTCAAGTTAAGCGAAATTATTGGCATAATACCCCAAGCTGCAGTAGGAGCTTTCTTTTCCATATTACTCATACTAGACTGCAACCTGTCTTCTACCATCCTGTAGAAGGAAAAGATGATACAAGGGATAAACTTTTTCAAATCTTTCATCAGATCTTTCTATAAATGGAGAATGTGATGAGGCAAAAGTCTGAATGCAAACTTTTCTGTTTACTGCTTCAAGTTGTTTTTGACTTGTGACACACAGCACAGAGTTTTCTGGAGCTAAGAGAATGTGACATGCCCAGTGGGTGGCGGAGTAGGGAATAAAACTCTGTTCTCCAGAGTCATGGTCCAATGCTCAAATCTATTTTCAGAAACCACCACCTTCTCCTTCTCATTATTATTATTATTATTATTATTATTATTATTATTATTATTATTATTATTATAGGAAAGGTTTGTTGTTTTTATTGAATCCCAAAACAGCTGTATGAAACATTTTAAAACGGAAATACTGTAATTTGAAAACTGGTAATAAGAATAATAGTCACAACAGAAGTACTGATAATTCTGGGCAAAATATCAACCTTTGATTGCTAGCTTTTTTGTTTTTTGAGGAATCGTGTCTAATGTCAGCCCGTTGTTGCTGTTGGGTCCATCTTGGTGTTGTTGATCCAGCTATGACAAATCTTGTCATTTTAGCACATGAGTGCAATTCCTTTTAGGAGCCCATAACCCAGTGCTTATTGTTTCTCTTCTCTGAGGGAACAAAATCCTCACACAGATTTCTCAAGGGGAGCTGGGGCAAAACATCTTACTCAGGCCCCTTCTAAATGCCATATAACCCAGTTCAAAGCAGATAATCTGGATTTTATATGGCGGTGTAGAAGGGGCCTTAGTCCTGTGTGAGGATTTTGTTCCCACAGAGAAGAGAAACAATAAGCACTGGTTTATGGGCTCCTAGGAGGAATTGCACTCATATGCAAGAATGACAAGATTTGGATTATATTCGTCTGCACAGCCATATAATCCAGTTCAAAGCAGATAATCTGGATTTTATCTGGCAGTGTAGAAGGGGCCTCGGTTCTTTTTTGTGGTTATTGATGCAGCAATAACGTCAGGGCAAACTTTCTCTGAGGAGGTTTTTTTGTTTTGTTTTGTTTTTGCTTGGCAAGTTGTATAGTATTCCTCTTCTTTTCCTTATCTTGAATATTCCCTTTCTCTATTTCATTTTTAGTTTTGTCTTAGTCACACTGAACTTTGTGTGAACTTACCACTGGGTTTTCTTTCTCTAACCTTTCCCATGTACGTATAATGCAGCAGATTTCATTTAAGAAGTGCCAGCAGTTGTTAATGCCACCAGAGTCTGGTATAATTTGATGGAGAAACCCCCTTCTAGTTTCTGTTAGCATTCCAGAAAGGAAATGGCCACCTTCTTTCTTTTTTTCGGACATAGTTTGGAACTTTTACAGGGCAGCAGTATCCCCCCCTTTATTCATCCATCCATAATTTACTAGCAGTATTCTTTCTGAGTTCATATGGGCTCATCTCTTCGTAGAACTGACACCCAAAGCATTCTGAAGAAATGTCATTTAACTATTGGGCTTGGTTTAAGTGGATACAGAGACATTCTGGCCTGTGGCCTGGCTCATTCCTACCAGATAAGAGCATGATACTACTTTTGCCTCTGTGGAACCTTGTGAACAAAACAAAATTCATATTGCTTATCTGTAATAATGAATAAGGTTTCTAATATCCAGTACAGTTGCTTTTCAGATACTAATGTGGCTAATGGGAGATAGAATCCAATGATTCTGAAGGGCCACGCATGTGCTTTTCTTGCTGCATATATGTTGAATGCTGTGCACTCCTCTATTTGCAGCTTCCGTTCAAATCATATGAGAAAAGCCTATTTGATCTTTGAACTAGGTGGAGTTTGTAAGTTATCCAAGTTGAACCATTTTAGTGATAATCTTATGAAATAACCTACCGTGTTTCCCCGAAAATAAGACAGTGTCTTATAGTAATTTTTGCTCCCAAAGATGCTCTAGGTCTTATTTTCAGGGGATGTCTTATTTTTCCATGAAGAAGAATTCACATTAATTGTTGAACAAAAAAATGAACATTTATTATATACTGTACATTAGTTGTCATCACAAACCAGCATAACCAGACAAACTGTGAATCCTATCAAGAATTTCTTGTTACTACCATTAATTCCATGCCCAACACTCTACGGTACGTATATTTACCGATCCTGCATGCTCTGGTGTTCTGTTCGGCGGGCATGCTTCCAAACAAAAACTTTGCTAGGTCTTACTTTCGGGGGAGGCCTTATATTTAGCATTTCAGCAAAACCTCTACTAGGTCTTATTTTCTGGGGATGTCTTATTTTAGGGGAAACAGGGTATGATGTCTTCAAATAAGTAGCCCCGTTACTGTCTTTTGGCATAATGAAGAGGAATGGAAGGAGTGGGAAAAGAACAGGTAATGCCTTTAAGACAAACTGGCTTTTATAAATATAAACTCACTTCTTTGATTCAGTAGATACTGCATTCAAAGCAGTTGCATATATGCACAGTAGCTCATGTTAAAATAATAATTTAAGGTCCTGCCATATTTGTTTGTTCCATTCCTTCTTCATTTTAATTAAAATATTTGTAAGAATTCAAGATATCTTCAGAAAGTTTGTAAAGACCCTAGATTATCCATTTCATGGGGTTAGTTTATACAAGTGATTTCAAGATCATTCACTACATGGAAGAAATAATGTTGTGATTAGGAGCTGCAGAAATCGTGCTTATGGGGTGAATCTGAAATATATTCTCTCTGTCACAGTATGTCTGTGTATAGTGTATATATAAATGTTATCAAGTTGTGAAGAGATTGCTTTTCTAAAAATATGCAACAAACTGATTTGTTCTGATAATTGCATAAATGAGAGTGAGCTATGAATATTATAAAAAGCTATGAATATTATATAAAATTATATAATTTATAATTGACGAGATTCAGTATTCAACTAACATGAGCACAAATAGAGGTGCCTTTTGAGCACAGACGCTGGATGTTAACTGTCTAAACAATATCTAATGTCTGAACAGTAATTATCATACATTTGTAGCCTCCATCCTTCCTATGACTTGCTGTGTTTAACTTACATTCTAAATGAGGGCACAAGATCAAGAATAAGTCTTCATTCTTTAGAACGGGAAGTTTTCTGTTCTCTGAAAGGATCTTGAGCTATATTTTATGTTAGCAGCCTTCAACTGCCACAATAGATTGCAGGAGTTTCTTGTTATTCCATAGCTTTCAATAACCATATGTTGACACTCTTTAAAATAGAAATAATTGAACTGAAGTAATTAATAATCCATCCTGGGCAATTGTTAAATGAGTACATGGCTTCAATCCCACCATGATTTAAAGAATGATATCTTTCATCCTGCACTGAAGCTTAAATAATACATATCCAAACTTCCTTGACTGAATCAGCAGATGAACCTGTCCAGTGATGACTTTCAGGCATGTGTCTTATTGCCAGACCCTGCAATGTCCACCCTTCAATTAAAGCTTTCTTAAAGTCAAGGATGTCACTGTTGACTGGTGAACATAATGTCACTCTTTGACTGACAACCTGTAGTTTCTTAAAGATCGGAAGTGATCGCTAAAAGCATACTATTTATGTTGATTGTGAAATTCAAGGCTTTGTGCCGATTACAGGCGACATTGGTTGAAATGGGAAGATAATTTCCAATGACCCATTTGAAACAGCATGGAATCTCCTTTATTTTTCTGAGGTCAAATATAGTTTTGTTGGGGAGAAGTATTTTACATTTCTTCTGATCAAAAGGCTATAAAGGAGACTATTCTTGATTAATATTAATATGATCCAAAATGGTAAAAGCTTGGATATTGTGCCCTATGAGGAGCAGCTTAGGGAGCTAGATAGGTTTCACCTGGAAAAGAGATGTTTAAGTGGTAACATGATCATCATTCGCTAATATTTGAAGGAATGCAATTTGAGGATGAAAACAGCTTGTTTTCTGCTCCTTCAGAAAAAGCATCTGCACTGTAGAATTAATGTTGTTTAACACTACTTTAACTCCATCGCTCAATGAAATCCTGAGATCTGTATTTCAATGAGGTAAAATAACTCTTTGCCAGATATATAACCATCTAGAACAAAAGTAGTGGGTTCAAACTACAGAAAAAGAAGTTCAATCTAAACATTAGGAAGAACCCCCTGATAATAATAACTGTTCAGCAGTGGAATATGCTGCCTCAGAGTGTAGCGGAGTCTACTTCTTTAGAGGTTTTTAAGCAGAGGCTGGATGGCCAACGTCAGGAGCGTTTTGACTGTATATTCCTGCATGGCCTTGTAGTTTCTTCCAGCTCTATGATGCTGCAATCTTCAAGGGTTAGGTATACAGTGTTACCCCGCTACTTCACGGCTCGCATATCGTGGACTTGCTGTTTGGCGGGACATTTTTTTTTAATTTACCCCATTGCTGCCACCTTGCTTCGTGTCTGCCATGTTGCTCTGGCTGCCTCTGCTCCTGCAGCCAGGGAAGAACGAAGGTCACTCTGCCCGGTAAGTGAGTGAGCGAGGAAGGGTGGGTGAGAGGTTGAGGGGGGCGGCAGTGGCGGCAGGAGCCTGGAAGAGGCAACCAGCCTCCTGTTTCTGCCTCCACTCCAGCAGCCACGCCGGGAAACGTGGAGGACTCGGAAGAGGGGATGGGACTCATGGAGGACTCATGTGGCATAGAGTGCCTTCCTTGGGACTGTACCTGCAAGGATTTTGGACTCTTACCTACCTTGGAAACAACTTTTGGAACTTTCTCTTTTTTAGCTTTGCTTATTTTTATATATATTCTTATCTAAATAAATGTCTACTTATTGGATTATCTGGACAGTGTGTGGTTTGTGGTGAAAAGGTGTTTCAGGGCTCTAGTGCAACATTCAGAGGGAAGAGGAAGTTACTGCAGATAAATCCCTTATCACTCAGATTGTCCAGCAGACTCCACGGTTGGGCCAGAATACTATTTGTTAATAGAAGGAATTTACATTAATGGAAGAGAACCCATATCCAACCTGTCTGTCTGTCTGTCTGTGTTTGTCTGTATTGCTAAACTACAAATAATCCATATTTAAGTTTCAACATAATTTCACAACTAAATTGAATTTTTTGATTATCCCATTCAGATGAGGTCATAAGATATACAATATTTTGTATGCTGGAATCATTAAAATTGTCCATAGCTACTAATCATAGGACCATATATTAACTGCCTTATCAGGGCACTGTGCCTCTCAATACCAATTGTTGGAAAACATGATCAGGAGATTGCATGTCAGCTTCCCATAGACATCTGACTCAGTACTGTTGGAATCACATGCCTGGCTGTATAAACCTTTGTTGTGATCAAGCAGAATTTTCTTTATCAGGAATATAGTACAGATGGAAATGGGCTATAAGTCTATATTAACCCAATTTAATGATTCTTTGCATCCAGAGATTCTTGCCAAACAACCATAGTTTTCTAGTGCCATTAAAATTCTTTCCTTTCCAGTTCTTCCTAAGAATACTGAAGTTTGACAGTTTTATTCAAAAGTTGAAACTAATTCAACCAGCATTTTAGTTCTATTTATTCAAGTGTTCATATTGTAAATTTGGCTGAGACTTACAAAGCAAGAAAATGGAAGGTTCTATGCAGCTGTAAATTGTCCCTCTTCAAGACAATGAACATCAATACTTAATATCTATATTTAATTTTTTTGCTTCAGGTACTCTGACTCAGAATGAGATGATATTTAAGCGCCTCCACCTTGGCACTGTGTCATATGGAACAGACACAATGGATGAGATTCAAAATCATATTGTTAATTCCTATTCCCAGGTATTTAGTACTTCTCAGTTAATCTCTTACTATTATTCTAATTCTTTCAGTAGGGGAAAAATAAGTGTATCATGAAAGAATCATAAATTTTAATAATGCATACAGCTACATAATGCAATATATTTCAAAGATATGTAAAATTGCCAGTATAGAGGAATTGATTTCATAAGAGCTTTACAAAATGGTGAATTTTGTTAGATTTGTGTTTACATTAAATATTTTCTGACATATGGCATTTTCCCAACAACTGCGGCAAGAACGTTTGCCAGTCTTCACTACAGAGATGGATGAAGAATGTGTCTCTTGAAATAACAGCAGTGGTGACAACTGGAACACTCTTTTCTTACCACAACATGCTTTATATCATTTCAAACCAGGCTGTTAGTGATTAGATAAGCAGATGAAAACATATAGCCACTATTGCCCTTGGAACCTATAGTGACGGTGTTTTGCTGGCATGAAGGTCTTCAGCAAGCTGTGTTTCACAGCTATTCTCTTTTTTAGTGGCAGAAGCTAATGTGTCTCAAGCTAAAATGTAGTGTCTTGTGCTGCAGAAATATTGATTATTTGTTTAGGCCTGTTCTTCCGTGTCATTTTTGCAAAGCTTCTGTTTTACAACTGTTCAAAAATTCAGTTCAGTATTGTATGACATCTTGAAATAACTTCAGACTAAAGTAAATACACAAGTGTAACTTCAATCCAAAAGTAAATAATACTTGCTCAAATCATACATTCAGTGAACTATCCTTTAAACTAAGGCCTGTCAGGTCATAGTTGAGCATTATTGTACCACTGCACTGGGCAATAATTTCAGTGAAATCTGCCATACATTAAAACAGTGGTTCTCAACCTGGGATCCAGGGACTCCTGGGGGGGGGGGGGCAATGTCCTCACAATGGATCTGTGGAGGATTAATTATTAACTATTATCAGTGTTGATACTATTATTTAGAATCATAGAATCATAGGGTTGGAAGAGACCTCACAGGCCATCCAGTCCAACCTTTTGCCAAGAAGCAGGAAAGTCACATTCAAACCACCCCAACAGATGGCCACCCAGCCTCTGCTTAAATGTCTCCAAGGAAGGAGCCTCCACCATTTAAATGCACATGGAGTCATTATAATCAAAATCAAAATATTATATTACAATAGTATGTATTAACAGATTAATTTACGGTATATCGCTTTCTCTCAAAATCTGAAGGACCTTCATGAGAAAATTGAAATAATTATTTGATGCAGTCTAGGGCCTTAAATCTTGAGTTAAGTCTTGTGGGGTCCGTAGCCACAAAGGATATTTAAATAGGGGTCCATAGTGAAGAAAAAGTTGAGAACCACTGCACTAAATTATAACTGAGGTCGTCTCTCACCCTTAATGTAGCCTTTCTACCAGTTTTTAATCTGTAGATAAAACACTGTATCCTGTACAAGTTTGTTTCAAAGAGGATAGTGTAACACTAAGTATTATAAATTATTGTGTTGCTAAATGTGTCCTTCCTCTTCTAAGTGTAATTCATCTTGCAAATGCTACAAATCAGCTGGAAAACTTTAATTTTGTCTGCTCCATAACTTCATGTGTTTGTAGAATTACACTCCATCCATATGGCAAGTTAAACATTTTCCTACCTCACATAGGTAATTAAATTTCAATTCCAGTTTAATAGAAATGGAGATTCATTGTGTAGTGGCAGCCTGTAGATAGTATTTGTACTTACTCAAAGAAAGAACCCTGTTTTGTTGATTTCATAGTCTTTTAAGAAAGCCAGACTTTAGAAATTCTGGAAAAGGGAACTGAATGAAGGAATGTAGCATATTTTAACCCAAAGGCTAAATAAATAAAATTAAAACAGAGGCTAGATCATTTGCCTGAAAGAATTCTTTCAGTAGAACTTCTTTTTCTCTCCAGTTTTAAATGGCATAATAACCAAGTTGCTTATACCATATTTTCTGAGAAGCAATGGCATTCCAGGGGAAAATAAGTAGCTGTTAAATAGTTGCTTCCAAAAGTGTGTATTGAGCATTCTTTTATTTAAGCAATGATTATTAAAGCAGCCAATTTATACAGTGGTTCTTATGTGGCATTGATTCTCCCCTTGTTTGTTTTCAATTTTATTATTAAGATGACAATAGCAGACTAGGTCCACTCTAATGCAACACACAAATCTATTATAACCTGATTATATTTCCCCACTGGAAGTATTCTGTGATAGAGGGAATAATCTTTAATGGAATTTGTGTGAAATTAAATTATACAAGCATCAATAAACATAACATAATTCAGAAGGAGTAAATCAGCTTAATTTATTTGTGGCTATAATGGTATCAGTGTTAGCAGAATGAAAAAAAAATAAGGATTTAAAACATTGCTGAAAAACAATGCCAGATGATCAGAAAGTTAAACCCTTTATTAGACCGCACTGTAATTTGATGGGCAGAATATTCACGGTTCAGTGGATCAGTATATGGAGTCAAAAAGAAATTCATGCTTGCCGAACAGAGTTCAGTGGTGTTACCCTGTACAAAATAAAAGATAGTTTGATATTACTAGTGAGCTGAGGGGAATTGTCTTATAACACCCGCCTAAGATAAATCTTTCCAAGAAATAGGGTTATTAATGTGCACCATCCTGCCTTTTAGCAGACACATTTACAATATAACTCATAAGAGAGCAGTTATCCCTACCTGGAAAAATACTTTTAAGCTATGATACAATAAAATCTGTCAGCCACTAAAATATTTTCACTCAAGGTATGGTCTAGTGAAGAGAAAGAAATGTTTTTCACTTATTTTAATAGATGAAGACTCTCCTGTGTCTAAGGGAGGCTTTCCATGTTTTTTCCCCTAATGTTTACTCCTAAAGCATATGTTTAAAGCCTCTTAAAGCTGTGAGTTTATGTGATGTGTGTGGATTTTTTTAGATCAGAATTTTTGAAAGCATTTGTGGAATTGGTTTCCAAAAGGTACCAAAATGAAAAAAGAGTTATAGGTGACAGCAGATTGTTGATTTGGAGTATAATATTATACACAGATCAAAACTGTCAAAAAGTAACAAATCATTTTGGTACAAGGCTTGGGAAATTACATTTCATAGCAAAATAATGCATATTCTCAGCAGAGTTTTGTTGTTGTTTTTTTTTTCGATTCCTGCAGAATTTGTTCAGGTGGATTTGGTTTCTTTTGGAAGCAAACTACATTTGCACTCAGATTCTGCCAGCTGACTTCCTATGGACAGCTAGTCAACAGTGAACAGGACATTCTCAATCTAAAACAGTGGTTCTTATCAAGACAATGTGTTTCAGTTACTGTTGTTAACATAGTAAATCGTGTCACTGCTGAGCATGATGCTTGTCAAAACATGATATGCAGTGGGATTAGAAGGGGATAATTTACTCCCTCCCTTCATAAGGTGGGTCTACCAAAGTCTGCTGTGCAAAAAGTATTAAAAATCCAAACATTCTGATTATCTGTTCAAAGGCACATTCCCAAGCTAGTGGAAACAGTACCAGTTCAACGCCATCCAGAAAGATCCAATCTTCTGCACCTAAAGTCCGCAAAACTGTCAGCAGCCGAATACACGAAGCAGTCAAAGCCATTGCATTGTGCCACAATGTTACACCTGTGTATGAATCCAGAACAGGAGTGACTGGAGAAACAGAATATGCAGAGGTAGATCAGGATTTCAGTGACGAAAACAGAACTTATCAAGCTTCAAGCCCCGATGAGGTAAGGCTGCAAAAAATTAACATTTGCCACTTGCTGAAAAAAAAATCATATCAAATAATAGGATTGTACTTGCAAGACCAGCATAACTGATTAGGGAAAATCAATATCTATAACAAATAACAATGGAGATAATGCAATGGTATGCAACAATTATTTGCTTGTCAAAACAGATATGTAATTTGAAATGCTTAGGCTCCAGGTGTAGATATATTCAGGCAAAATATAAGACAATCCTGTCTGCCTGTTTTTATTTATGACTCTTAAAATTGTTATTCTTTTCTAAAAATTATTGTAAAAGCTATCTCTTAAGCTTTTCCTTAAACGTTGAAAAAGAAGCTATGAAAACAGTTAAATAAATTTAAAATAATTATATGACCAAAACAAAAGCTATAACTGAGAAGACCAGAAAGTCTTTATCATAATTTTAAGAGTTCTATTGATGCAATGCTTGCAAATCACTGGAGCCTAAGGAAAATAATGTAAATGGTTCATTATTTAGCGTATTGAACTTTCTTGCAGTTAGGTTGACGAATGACGCCAATGTTTCCCAATCACACAAGTACCATTTTAAAAGCATTTTTATTGAATAAAGTGCTGGGAATATTGCACCCTGGAGCTTTATTTAGGAAAATGGCTCAAATTATGTTTTCTTTTTTAACCTCATTGTTGACCTATCAAAACATATTTGGTTAATAAGCCACAGTTTGATTTGTCAGACTTGAGTTTTTGGATTCAGCATTTTTAACAGTGCAGTATTTTTTGATCTTTTATAAATCCAATAAATATTTTGTGTGTGTGTGTGTGTGTGTGTGTGTGTATCTCATTGTTAGTATTTTGCAGCATACCGTGTGCTATTGCAGAAAGTGTTTACAAAGATAGTGACAAAAAAAATCAGTTTACATATATATATTTTTCTTTCATTGTTACAAACTAAAGCCTGTTTGATTAATGAAAAGACTGAGTAATAAAGAAGTTTTTTAGTTTCAGATATATATAGTATCTATGGCTGTTGACATGTTCACTAACACATTTTAAAGAGATTATTAAGACCAATGTGAACCCTCATTATAATGCATGTAGCTACTGTAGCTTTGAGATAAGTAACTTACTCTGTATTCATAGCATGTGCTCTACTTATGCCAAGCTCATTGTTTCTTATGATAAGTGATCAATATTTCATTTTCTTGGAAAGAATGGAAAGTTTCATTTGTCTGTTAATTGTGCCCTCTACAGCATAGCAAGGAAAGAGGACATGTTGAGGACTTCCTTGATAAAACCCAGCTGTGTATATGCTGTGGATAATGTCCAATTGAATAATGGAAAACAAGGGATGAACTATTGTAATGAAGCAATAAAAGGGTATAATCTAAACATAGAGCAATAAGTTCAAAGGTCATAAGTAATTCAGAGATATAAAGATATATCTTCAAAGATATAAAGGCTCTGGACAGGAGCCTTTGAAGACCTTTGCCCATCTTTGGCCAGGAAAGAGGAATTGCTCGTGCTTTTTTGATGGCTAATTTTAATAAATAGCTCTTTATTGGCTAAATATTAACCTACATATACTTGAGAAATCTGTGATTTTAATTTTTATAATATTCATCCTTGTTAAAGTGTTTTTGAAAATATCATGGGAGGGGAGTTTGAAAGTAAGCAAGTTAAAACTAATGCACTTAATGCAATATTAATTACAATTATCAAATAGTCATGTGCAGAGATGATAGAAAATGGAATTACTGAAATATACCTATGCATGATTATCTTTCCACTAAGTATTGATAGGGTCAAGGGTTATATTAACATATATCAGAATTTTTTTTTCTTTACTGTGCCTATGGCCAAAGCATGTAAGCCAATGCTTTCAACCCAACTAGTGTTGCATAAACTTGCAACATGCTTAGCCAATGATATGATGGAATGCTGAAATGGCAGAATGGACAATGCCATCTCAGATGCAACTCATAGAAATCTTATTTTTAGTATTTTAAAAGATTATGATATGGAATCCAGAGGCAAAGAATGTTCGTATATTTTCTTTTCAGTGTAATGTTTTGCTTTTTGTTGGGAAGCTTTTCATGAATGCTCAACAGTGATTCCACACACTCATACATGCTTATTGTCTCAAATGGTATAATAGTTTTAGTTAATTCCACCGTCTGATTCTCGAGCCACAGATAACTTGCAGAAGAGAGTGAAACTGCTAACTGTGAAATCCAAGGATTTGAAGATTGCAGAAAAAGATATTCTTAGAAGTCTTTCCCCCTTTTCCATGCAATTCAGACATAGCATAAGCCTAAATGCTTTGATGGCAACCGAGAAATCATTGTGTTCCAACCTGTTTTGCTTTGGATCACAAATTTCTGTGTATGAACTTCTTAATGATTACAGCTTGCATCTTGTAATCAAAATGAAAATTTAAGATCCAGACTAATAAGTCAACATATTAGATTAACTCTTGGAAGTATATGTTTGGCAGTATCTAATAAATAACAAGAGCCCAATGATTCTTGTCTACTGGCTTCTTGACCTTATCTGTAAGCATAGGTATAACGATCTAAAATGTGACTGCGCTATAAATTGCAAACTCAACTTGTGAAGCCAAGCATAAACTTAATAATAAACACATGTGAGTCACCAAATATAGAACACTCAAGTCCTCTTAGCTAAGGGACACAAATAAGATGATAGGGTATTAAGGGAAAGATGCAATTTACAGGTCAAAATGTAATAGTAACCTTTCACTGTGAAAATTAAAAATTAACCTTTGGTGTATTGGAGAATTTGCAGCTAATATAGTAGGCTTGTTAGATTTTTGAAAGTATTTCTTGTGGATCTTAAAATGACATTTTTAAATACATTTATGTTATTCTTTCTCCTCTAGCAATCTTTTCACCACATTGTAACTCACTAAGGTTAACAATAATATGTGAGCCATGATATATCCTGCAAACTATCTTTTATTTATAAGATTTTTTCTAGTATGGTCAAATAAATCTTATGCATTACTCATTTGATCCTATCTACATTTCTTACTAATAATCATAACAGTGCTTTCCATTAAGACATATTTAATTACCGTTGCAGGGGGAAGCACATATTAAATAACTTTTATGTTTATCTCTTATAAATTAAACATCTTTTATTTTTTTTAAAAAATCCTCAGTTACCACATGAGAAGGCATATTGAATACATCTATGGCAGGCATCCTCAGAGGTTGTGAGGTATGGAGAAACTAAGCAAGGAAGGTTTATATATATCTGTGGAAAGTCCAAGGTAAGAGAAGACCCACAAAGAAAATCCAGCAAATGCTATGGTCAGCGAAGGACAAGAGGGATCTTCTCACCTCTGCAGGAGTCTACCGTGTACCATGCAGCTGTGGACAAGTCTACATAGGGACCACCAAACGCAGCGCCCAAACACGCGTCAAAGAACATGAAAGGCACTGCAGACTAACTCAACCAGAGAAATCAGCCATAGCAGAGCACTTGGTGAACCAACCTGGACACAGTATATTATTTGAGAACACAGAAATGCCCAACCACTCCAACAACTATCATGTCAGACTACACAGAGAAGCCATTGAAATCCACAAGCATGTGGACAACTTCAACATAAAGGAGGAAACCATGAAAATGAACAAAATCTGGCTACCAGTATTTAAAAACTCAAAAATCAGAACAGTAAATAAGAAGCAACACTCTGAAAACAGAGGAGTTCCAGACATGAATCAACCAGGGGCAGCTAATGACTCTGAACAAAGGATGCCCCCAGGCAGGAAGAAGCCAGGAGATGAAGCTATTCAATGCTAATTAAGGTGATTAACTACAACATTCACACTGGCCTCCAACTGACAAGAGTTCTTCTCTCACCTTGGACTTTCCACAGATATATAAACCTTCCTTGCTTAGTTTCTCCATACCTCACAACCTCTGAGGATGCCTGCCATAGATGTGGCCGAAACGTCAAGAGAGAATACTTCTGGAACATAGCCATACAGCCCGGAAAACATACAACAACCCTGTGATCCCGGCCATGAAAGCCTTCGACAACACATTCTCCGTAAGATTTCAAAAATGAAAATTCACCCTAAAAAGGCTCCAATTTTTGTGTTCGATTTGATTTGCACTGGAAATCAAAGGGCCTGGAAACTACCACTGGTGCAAAGGTAGGCATCCAGGTTGCTAACTTGAGCTAATTATAGGGAGTGGATGACACCCCTATTAAAATAGCTCCACTGGCTGCCGATAAGTTTCAGGTCCAATTCAAAGTGCAGGCAATCACCTATAAAGCCCTAAACGGTTTGGGCCCTGCCAGTCTTTGCGACCGTACCCCCATGTACCTGTGTGAGCGTTAAGATCTGCCAGGCAGGCCCTTCTCACGGTCCCACCACTGTCACAAACAGAGTTGGTGGGATGAGGGAGAGGGCCTTCTCGGTGCTGGCCCCCCAGCTTTGGAATGCCCTCCTCAGGGAGATTAGGCAGGCCCCCATCCTGTCTGGAGGGAATTGAAGACTTGGATGTTTAGATAAGCCTTTGAGAATGTCTACCCTAGTGGTCTGCAATTATGATACAGTACAGCACTTTCATCCCATTCCCTTCTTCCTTAGCTACAACTTATGCTATCCCTTTCCTTTCTTGTTTACAGTTGGCCATGTTTTTATGAGAGTTGACACTATAGATTATTGGGCGCTGTTCTGAGTTCAAATTGTTGTTTTATATACTAGTGGTTTTATTTTGTATTGTAGCATGCGTTTAAACCTCCCCAATTCCCTTTGGGAAGATGGAGGCGGGATACGAAAATAAAGTTGTTGTTGTTGTTGTTGTTGTTGTTGTTATATAACTAACAAAACTACTGTGTCTTTGTCTAGGTAGCTCTGGTGCAGTGGACAGAAAGTGTTGGTCTTACTTTGGTGAACAGAGATTTGACTTCAATGCAACTGAAAACCCCTGGTGGACAGATTTTGACCTACTATATTCTGCAAATTTTTCCTTTCACATCTGAGAGCAAGCGAATGGGAATCATAGTGAGGGTAGGCTTTGTATAACTTTTTCTTGATTATAGGTTTCAAATATAAAAGTTGAGAAATTAAATGCATCTTCCACTATTACCATGTCCCTTGTTAGTAATAACTTAACAGAAGTCAATGTTAAGTTAGAGCTAAAGTAATGATCCTATAAGCTGTTTTCCCGGTGAATTTTTTGTGATAAATATGACATACAAATTGCCCCATTTCCTGGTCTTTAAGCCAAGATAGAATGGCATACTTTGGTATCAACACAAGCACAATAAATGGTTTATTTTTCTTCTCCTGGGAAACTCTATAATGCAAAAATCCTACTCAAAGTTTTCCAGAAAAGATTTTAGTGTATAGTGTTAAAACTAAATTATAGTTTCTGAATGAATGATTATGAAAGCATGTAACATGTCTCATTTATTTGGAACTGTTTGCAAGCTGCCCTGGGAACCTGTTGAAGAGTGTGAAATAGATTATAAATAAAAAATCAGTAGTTTGACCTAGCTGGAGTTTGACTGGGCCATGTGTTTACGGCATTAAGCATTTAAAAAACTAATCGTAAAATAATATTTCTTCCTATGGGCTTAGATTATAAAGGCAGTGATGCCAGTATGTAGGCATGCCTGGGGCATTGAAGTAACATACATTTTAGACAACTAAAGGCACAGTTTGATGGACATGGGAAGCTAGGGGAAAAGGGGAAGAGAGAAGGACAAGGGCCATTTGGGTATAAGCTTAAGAACAGATAACACTGCATGCTTCTTTATGGAAGGATTCAAATTTGAAGGGTTCAGACAAAGGCTTTGTGGGTTATGGGGGAGCATATTTGAAAGCTGAGACTGAAGGAGCATTTTGTAGCAAGAGAGTTTCTGCGGGGGGGGGGGGGGGGACTGTGAGAGGAAGGGGTATCATGGATGCAGACAGAAGCGATAGGAACCCGCAAAGTACTGCCGCTGAGTCCTGACCTTAAATGTTTTACTATCAGAAATTTCTGTGCAATAAATCTCACCTGTGGTGTGTTTGGGTTGTGCTTTTTTCATTTATTTCAGGATGAATCTACAGGTGAAATCACATTTTACATGAAAGGTGCAGATGTTGCTATGTCCTCCATTGTTCAGTATAATGACTGGCTAGAAGAAGAGGTAAGAAATTGTACTAAAATTTAGTAACAGAGGGCCAAATAGCAATATCTTCCAGTCTGATCCCAGCTGTCTAATTCAGGGATAGGCAGTATGGACACGGGCTGCATGCAACCACCACTGAGCAGTTTATGCTGCCTAGACCCTTCTAGTGCTCAACCAGAAGGGTGCACTGTTTTTCCTAGAAGTGTCACCCTGTGAAATAGGGGGTGAATCACTTGTTGTTGTTGTTTTAAAAAAAACACACACACACAAATACATTTTCAGTCACTTCCAATTCTTCCTGGTTTTGTGCATGTGACCTCCAGAAGGTCCTGGGATGTAAAACTGTCCTACCTGCTGAACTTTTCCAATCTTGCTCTACTTTGAAGTTAGAAATAACAAACCAAAGGTATAATACATGAGAAATACAATCAACTGTTGAATTAGTAGGTCTTGCCAAATTTTTGTATATTTTTAAAAAGAAATGATAACTTTCAAACTGATTTTTCAAGGTCTTGACAGGTTCGGTATCTGTTTTGACGCAAATAAACAAGTATAGTAGAATTCAAGGAGTTAATGTTTAGTGTGCGTAAGCTCCTGGATGTGATCAGTGAGGAGAGGTTTTATTTTTTGTGTTGGATAATGGTTCCATAACTGAAAAATATATTTTGTTGCATTAGTATAATATAAATTGTGAATAAACATGTTTTCATAAAGTTAATACTTTACACATATTGCTGTACTAGACACCAGCAATTGTCTTAATTTGACCTTACATATAGACAATATGGTAATGTGATGATCACACAAAGCATGTTCATAATGGTATTGGCAATATAAATCAATATCTGCTTCAGGCACTTTGATTTAATCAGTGGCATGAATAAATTAAACTCCCTGAAGACCTAATAAAGTGTCATAAAAATTACTTTTGGCGATAATGATGCACAATTAATTGTAAAATACTTGCTTAATTTATTTAGCATTATGAGGTCAAATCAATAAGCATTTTGCACTCGACAGACAGCATTAAGCTTTTTAAAGAATAATGAACACCACTGTTTTATATTTAATTCTGATGTTTTAATTTAACGTAACGACCTTTTCTACATATACATATTTATTCTACAGTAATAGCCAAATGCCTGTAACAGTTGTATGAGACAACAACCACTAAAACTAATTTTGAAACATATTTTTCAATCCATCTTTGAAGTTAGTTTGATATGTGCCACATGCAATATACAAATCAAGTGGAGTAAAGGAATAAGACCTGTGAAATGTAAACAGTATGACATAAATCATGAAAAAAATGGTGGGAATTTCGTTGTTTTCTTACATTCGGGATCTTCATTATTTTAAATAAGAACATTCTGGAATCTCACTAACTTAGGACAAAGGAGACTGCCACTTGTATTGCCTAAATCTCCCAATTTAGCTTTACAAAGTATTTGAAAATAAAAGCTGTCAAACAGTACAACTGAACATATTGAAAAATATGTTTTTTGTTGTTGTTTTGACCTAATGCAACCCTACCATGGGATTTTCTTAGTAGAATTAGTTCAGAAATGGGTTGCATTTATCTTCCTCTGAGTCTGAAAGAGTGTGACATGCCACCAAGTCGGTTTCCGTGACTGAGCACGAATTTGAACCCTGGTCTCCCAGTGTCCTAACCCAATGTGCAAACCATTATACCGTGCTGGGTATATTATTTACGGAACTAAAAATAAAAACAAGATGAAGTAAAATAAATCTTTATGGGTGACTAAATGGCCAAAATAGAAGGAAACAAACAATTTTCTTGAGAGGAATTCAGCTATATGGGTCTACCATTAAAGAACTTCATTGCTAAATACCAGGGATAGGACAAAGAGCATGGCATTTCAGGTCAAGGGAATTCATATAATTCATATAATTATGGGCTATTTTTGATAACTTCATCCTGAAACTTTCTGGCTTTTAAATTGTTAGTGCAGGCAGTCCTCGAGTTACTAGCATCTGACTTACAAACGACTCATAATTAAGAACGGGGGTAAGGCAACAGGAAGTGAGAGAAATCTACCCCTCAAAAGGGAAATTTGCACCTGGGGAAAGGTTGTATCCACTGAAGCTTTATCACCAATCATTGTTTCCACAACAAGCCAATTTTTTCAAAATGTGGTTCTCACAGGAACAGAAAGCGATGAGAAATCTTCTGAACAGGGGCACAGACAGCAAAATGAACACTACAGAGGTGTTAACCCTTCCCTATGTTGTCCAAAGTTAAAACAAAATATATTTTTGGCTGGAGTTACACTTGTTCTGATCGTAACTTGGGGACCTCCTGGTATTATCACATTAAATTGAATTTGGAAATGAATAGATAACCAACTTCATAATATGCCACCTTATTTTCTAGATTACTTGTAAAGGCAGCCCTAGTGAGAGGTTATTACATTAGACTAATCTGTTTATGTCAGTATAAGTCACCAGAGGCCATGGCCACTTCCTGTAGGTAGGTCACCGTTGGCAAATTAATCTAGGCTGGCAAAAGAAATTCCTAGCTACTGAGGTCACCTTTGTCTCCCTAAATCACTGGGTCAAGCAATACCCACAAACTTCATCCTTTATCCTTCAGAAGGAGTATATTCCTGTGAAAAACTGATTAGAAGCCTCTATCAATATTAGCCAACATCACAACCAAGGATCGGATTACATGTCAGTTTCATGGATTACATTTCAATTTCTTTGCCACCTTCAATCCCAGAAACATTTGTTTATCCAAATTAGATGTTTTCCCCTAACTAGTAATTTGAAATGTGAGACAGAAATTTGCTCCTTTTGTACCAATGACCTGTGGATAATATCTCCCAAATGATTCCATGCAGATGATTTAAAGGATGAGTCAGTCAAAACCAATGGCCATAGGGTGAGACAAGTGAGACAACAGTCCTTTCATATAATCTTCTTGATATGTTAGTCTAAGAAATAGCAGAGGTGATGTGACACAGCCCTTAAAGAAGCCTCTTAAAAAGTACCAATTACTTTTAGCACAACAATACAGTTTTCTGGTATCCATTTTAGAGAATGCATACACATAGGTGGTTAGTTTATCATATTAAAAGCAACTGAATTTAAAGTATCTCTTATATTTGTCTTTTTTACATGATTTCTAGCAATGTTATCATTTATATGTTTGCAATTTTAGTGTGGTAACATGGCAAGAGAAGGACTTCGCACTCTGGTTGTGGCCAAGAAATCATTAACAGAAGAACAGTATCAGGATTTTGAGGTAAAAACATGGGGGCAGATACTGTACTTGTTCTATGCTAAACTTAACAACAATAGTAACATATACCTTTAATACAAGTATGTAATGCAAAATACTTTAAAACAGAATTCTTGATGAAAAAGCTGGCTCTTTGAACTTCACACATAGAATCTCATTTTTATTAGTGAATGGTGATGTGTACTCTGACTTATGTTTAGAGTAATCTATAAAGACTTTCTTGAAGAGACCCTCTGCCTATGCTAACTTCCTTTTTGTGGTTCCTAATGATAATAGATATACTATCACCATCTCCTCTGCTACGAG
This sequence comes from Anolis carolinensis, assembly GCF_035594765.1. Lineage (NCBI taxonomy): Eukaryota > Metazoa > Chordata > Lepidosauria > Squamata > Anolidae > Anolis > Anolis carolinensis. The sequence continues at coordinate 73,052,772 of NC_085844.1, forward strand.
TATGAGAACTTCCTAGAACCACAGGAGAATTGTACCCTACGGTTATCTGAATGGCATTAACACTGAGAAAGTTGAGAAATGAAAATCAGTGATGCAGCTAGTTTCAGCAACATTGTGTGTGTTGAGAGAAAGAGAGATTGGGAAGATTTCTTTTTTAAAAAGAAATTAATTTTAACAGCTTTTATTAATGCATTGGTTGTATCTAGCAAAGTGTACATGGAGAAAGAGGGGTCAAGGAGTGAAACAAAGAAAGGAAATTTGGAAGAAAAATAGAAAAAGATAAGAAAACTCCACAAATGGTTAGCACGAGGTTTTAGAAAAAGAGTAAATGTTGCAAGGATCATGACAGCAGCTGAGAATCAGCCCCTAAAACAAAGGTACCAAAATCCCTGTCGGAAAGAGTCAAAAGAGCAAGAGAAAATTTGAGGTGGGAATACATCACAAATGTTTCTGTTTCTCAGAAATCAAATGTTCGTAATAGGGTAGAATACTGAACAGAAATAAAGAAAAAAGAACAGATCACCTCCAGCTGAGAGAGATAATTAATAGTGTACTAAAAATTACTTGTAATAAATCAGTTGTGTAGTCAAGAAGGTCTGAATGCTTCTAGGCCCTTTCACACAGCTGAATAAAATCCCACCTTACCTGCTTTGAACTGAAATATATGGCAGTGACTCAGATAACCCAGTTGAAACAGATAGTGTGGGATTTTCTACCTTGATATCCTGGATTATATAGCTGTGTGGAAGGGCCGCTAATAGAAACAGTTTCTGTGCCTCTTTTACACACAGAATTGTAGTCTTCTCCCAGAGATGGACTATATTCCTTTTAAAATACCAAAATATAGGAGTAAAATGTAACCATATTCATAATTCTCTGTGGAGTGTTCAAGGATGTCTCTGTAGGAAGATCAAAGATTTTGTGTCAAAATATGTAGCAACTTCTACATAGATGTGATATGAGGAGAATCTTCAATACTCTTCAGCTTTAAATACTCAAACAAATAAAAAGTCACAGATGGGAACTTCAGACTTGAAATTTACAGGTATAGAGTCTTTTTTACACTGCTTATATCTGGAAATTTTAATCTTAATCTCAGAAATCAGCAACCAATACATGGAGTACAAACTGTTCTATTTCAGTCATTTTTTCTAATAACTTACTGGCTTGTCAATAAACAGTAAACATTTTTTTAAAATTTCGATCTACAAGCAGCCACCAAATTAATTTTTTTTGTCTTGTTGTACATAGAATCGATATAATCAAGCAAAATTAAGTATACATGACAGAACTCTCAAAGTGGCTGCAGTGGTAGAGAGTTTGGAAAGAGAAATGGAATTATTGTGTCTCACTGGAGTTGAAGATCAACTACAGGCTGATGTTAGGCCAACACTGGAAATGCTACGAAATGCTGGAATAAAGGTACTAACTTCTATTTCTTGATCACCTAGTTCATTTGTTTCTTTAAATACAAATGTAAAGACATTAAATGCAAAATCCAATTATATGGATTAGGTGTCCTTGTTAGATATTTACATGTCCATTGCGGTTTATTGCCATATAAAAAAGTAAAAGATGTAGGAAGCATCTGGATTCTAGATTATTCTCCATAGAATATGCAACAGAACTTGAAAACTGGGAGAGGGACATACAGGAATTGCTGAGTTGCAACAATTCTTTTTAAAATATGTTGTTATGATAATATTGAACTGAATGCAGTTAACAGGAACAAGAGTTTGAGGAGAGCACAGTAAATAAATTGACAAATAAAATTATTAAAATTATGTTATAGATATGGATGCTAACAGGGGATAAATTGGAGACTGCCACTTGCATTGCCAAAAGCTCCCACTTAGTATCCAGAACCCAAGATATTCACATTTTCAGACCTGTAAGTATATCTACCAGTATTTTATGTATTTTATCAACTGTAGCACCTGCTTGTTAATGTCTTATGTTCTTGGCATATATTTGTTAGTTTTGTTGCCAGGTTACATATATTTAAAAGAATTAGAAATATTATGAATATAATATACATACCACATGGGCCTCTTTAGGTCTTCTTGTTTGATATGCTTTGTATGACTTCTGTTGACCCATGTACATGGTACTAGCATATGTAGAAGTCTTTTGAGTCTGCTAATGTTTCCTTTATAAAAAGAAGTTCTGGGACAGGGCTATTAGTTTTGGACTGTGGAGCTAGAAAAGATCTAAATTCTTCTCATCTCTTGTCTTCCCTCCCTAGAAAAGTATACACCTCATGTTTCTTCATCCATTTGATTGGGAAATGATGTGGGGGATCCATAAAATACTTGTTCTTATTAAGCTACACGAATAATCTGTTTTGAAGCACCTGGAACTTACGTTTGTTTCTTTTTTTTAAAGCAACATATATCCCTTCACTTATCTCCAGCATCTTATCTAGTCTATCCCTAAGACTTCTTACTATTAAAAATAACATCTTTTTCTGTTAATAAATCATTCTAATCTGTGAACATAAAATGGCTCTCAAATTCACTTACCACATAGCTCATAGCTATTGGTTTTGAACTACCGTAGAATTGCGAAAATAATGATGATTTCGTTTGTTTTCAAGCTGGTTTTGATTTTTACAACCCTAAATGGTTGGAGGCTAAGATATTATTCTGATGATCTACAATTTATGTAGATGTGACTCCCATTACTTGCCTGCCTCATGTAAAATACATCCTTGAATTACAGAATGGCTAATACTTCAAGTCCAAATACTTCAGAAGGAAAACTCACAAATGTTAAAATATGCAACTGTGTTCTGTGTATAAAAGTTAGCTTTGGATTCAAGTGACTAATTTTTTTTATTAAAAAAAACAATATATGGCTCTGTTCTTCTTCTTCTTTCCAAGTTATTTTCCCAATAGAGGGGTTAGCATTGTGACTATGATTTCCATAGGCTTTGTTTTGGGCATCCTCGGGTATCAGGTTGGCAGCACGCATGTCTTCCTTGATGGTATCCATCCATCTTTTCTTTGGTCCTTTACGTGGTCGTCATCCTGCAATCTCCGAATGTAGTGCTGTTTGTGCTACTGATGTTGGTTCTCTTCTCACGACAGGGCTATGCCGCTGTAGTCTTGCTTCCTGCATTTTCTTGCTGATTGCTTTGATTCCTAGGCTTTGACAGATGTCATCATTGGCACATGGCAAGAAGTATCAAACCAAGAGTCCATCTCAGCATTTTTATTTCCATTGTGTTAAGGACTTGTTCATGTTTCTTTGTTGCTGACCAGCACTCCGCCTCATAGAGAGCTACTGGGCGAACAACTGTAGTGTAGATCTTAGCCTTGAGTTGTTCAGGCATTTTTGAGTCACATAGAATGCCAGTAGTTTGCCGCCATTTCAACCAGGCTGCATTTATTCATGACCATACATCCGGCATTGTGTTGCCATCCATGGAGACCAGTGACTCTAGGTATTTAAATTGGGTCACCTTTTTAGTGCTTGTCCATTAATTTGAATTGTTTTTCCAGCTTTAAGGCCACATTCCAGATACTCTGTTTTTAGTATGTTCAGTTGAAGTCCATTTTCACTGAGTCTATCACTCCATGTCTGCAGCTGTTGTTGGAGGGCTGTTTTGGTGGTTGAGTGTCATCTGCATATAGGAGTGTCTAGGGATGCATAATCTTCAAATCTGCTGTAGCATTGTCCAAGCAAAGTATGAATAGTAATGGTGAGAGTTATGATCCCTGATGCAAGCCAACAGTGATGTTGAAGAATGGTGAAATCCCTGCAGGACAGTGAAATCCCTAAATATGACTATGTTATATATCTTTAATTTCCCCATGTTAATATTGAATTTTAACAAAATGTTTCACACTCTTGGAATAATCACATATTAGTACCAAGTGTATATCTGCAGTCAAAATTTGCCTCTGATACACCCGGGAATAATTATTGAATTAAAATTATATATAAATACGATATTTTTTTTTGAAACATCAGAATGGCAAATTAGGTTTTGTAGATTCTTATTTGATTATACAATATGGCCCCATATCTGCAGGAGATATGTTCCGGGACCATTGATACTAGCATACTTTATTAAAATGAAGGCCCAAGAATGCCATAGATCTATTCTATTAATATGTATATATTAAGCTTGGTACAGTGGAGTCTCACTTATCCAACCTTCGCTTATCCAGTGTTCTGTATTATCCAATGCAGTCTTCCTCCTGCCCAGATTCGCAGCTGTTTCTCTAGGAAACAACATGCAGCAGGTCAACATGCCCAACAACACAACACAAGTGCAGCCACACTCCCAAACAAGTGGCAGACTTGTTGTAAAACAGGATGTTTATGTGCTTAATTTGTAAAATCACAATGTAATTTGATGTTTAATAGGCTTTTCCTTAATCCCTCCTTATTATCCAACACTTTCGCTTATCCAACATTTTCGCTTATCCAACATTCTGCCCGTCCATTTATGTTGGATAAGTGAGACTCTACTGTAATTAATACCTTGATTAATATATGCATATGTCTTCAGAGCTGTCCCCGGGATCTTTATGTATAGGTTTAGAAATACTGTATAAACTGTTGAGATATTTATATATTAATGTTAAAATTAGCAGAAATAAACAATTTGTTGGATATAAAGTGGAAGAATAAAATACTGAATTATAGAGAAACCGCAAAAAAGGGAAGTATGAAATCCACTTTTAAAATCAATTTATGTTTATGTGTTTGCAGTTTAGACTTATATGTAATTAGAGTGATGTATGCTGTGTAGTTTGACATGTATGTAATTGTTATTTAGTTATGTCTGTATTTATGTATGTTAGGTATTGGTTTTTTATGTTAAAATGTGTAATTAAAAATATCGGGCAGGAAAGAGCATGTCCCAGGGATTATTACCATAAAGCCAAAATCCTGATTTTTTCACATAATTTGTGTTCTCTTTGGAGGACCATGATGTAGAACTGTATCCCAATTCCAATGGTATCTTTTGCAACTTCTGTAAAAGTGTTGCCTCAGGCACCAGATCCACTATGACCTCACCGTCTAAACAAGGTCAGGCCTGGTTAATACCTGGTGGGAAGTCCACCAGGGAATCCCAAGTGCTAGAGGCTATATTCAAATGAAATCCATGGCAGACCACTATTGTGTGCTCTTTGCTTACAACAACCTTCGCAATTTATCCGGTCACTGGAACACAACAGCCACCTTGGCATATATATCACTGGTTAATGTCACAAGGATAGTATTTTAGCTTTGCAGTGGCTGTTAACAGAAGCAGAGTTTGTCCCAGCTAATAAAGCGGCGGTTCTCAACCTGGGGTCCACAGATGTTTTTGACCTTCAACTCCCAGAAATCCTAACGGCTGGTAAACTGGCTGGGATTTCTGGGAGTTGTAGGCCAAAAACATCTGGGGACCCCAGGTTAAAGACCACTGTAATTAAGGCTCTGTAAAAGAACTAAAAAAATGTTGAAGGAATTTATTTGCAGTAAAAAGGAGTTGTATAGAAATGTATTTAACTGTTCCACCTTGAACTTTTGAGTGTTTCTTTTTTAATTAAGATAATCAGTCGCGGAGAAGCTCATTTGGAACTAAATGCATTCAGGAGGAAACACGACTGTGCGTTAGTAATATCTGGGGATTCTTTGGAGGTATGGCCCTGGCTTTTGTCAGTTGACAGCAATGTTAATGTAATCTCTAGGAATGGTTAATGTAGGGGCATTTTCCAGCAGATGTTGAAAAAAGGACCCAAGCAACACCTTCAGGTGAAACAAATATGCAATTTGTTTTACTTCATCTAACACTTAAAATGAGACTAACCTGAATCGCAGAAGCAATTTAAGGTTTATTATCATGTGGCATATATTTTTTGCCTGCTAAATCTATCTTCACAGTTCTAAAGTAACTTGTGAAATCTTATTTCAGTGATTCCCCCCGTCATTCAAGACACTATTCATTTAAATCTTAAAATACCTTGAAGTAGACTAGTTCATACGTTGTGGGTAGGGTCCAAAGAAAGTGTGTTCACAGACTATTAGAGAGATGCAACTTATTCCTATTTTTATCATAATTATTTCCATTGCTGAAGAAACAAGCTGCTTAACCTTCAAAGCTCTTTGTCTTTTCAACAATGGAGACAAGTTCTCTTTTGCATGTGCCTGCTGTTTCTTTGGATTCTGGTCATAGCCTGTGGTATACATACTGGTATAATAGCTGAAAAGTAATCCAACTTTCAGCTGTTTGACTGAATGTTGAAAGTAAAAAATGCTGTTGGAGTTCTATTGAGTGCTCAACCACCAATCTGAAATTAAATGTGTTTCTTTTATAGGTCTGTTTGAAGTACTATGAGCATGAATTTGTAGAACTAGCATGTCAGTGTCCAGCTGTCGTCTGCTGTCGATGTTCTCCCACCCAAAAAGCCCACATTGTAAAATTGTTGCAACACCATACAGGAAAGCGTACATGTGCCATAGGCAAGTATCAATTTTGTTGGCATATTAATCACACAGTGATCAAACTAATAGGGTGCAAGATTGATCACAGCAATGAAAATGATTCAAAATAGCATTAAAGGACAGCATAAGAACATTTTAATAATGATAAGAGAAAGCTTAATTTTGATTTATTTCAGGATTTTTCCTAAAACAGATAGTTACGATTACATTTGAGAGAACAATGACTAATTGGCATTTGAAAGTACCAATAACTATTTACCCCTTCTTAGCAAACAGATCCACTAGCACCCCATGACCAGCTGAAACACACAAAGAAGTAAAACATTTCTTCAATTATTTTTTTAGCAATTGTTTTGGTTATGATTAGGAGTCCTTTTGTATATTACAGGACCCAGACAATACAGTTCAGGCGGGGGGGATAGTGTGTTGTTTGGATCTGCCCTGAGATGGGGTTAGTTAATAAATTTTCTCCAAAGTAACAGTATAACAGACTGCAGTAGATAAGCATAGGCAAACTAATTGAGGCTTGACTATAGATATCTTTGAATGTTTAGTAGGGATTTTCTGCCTTTTTCATTTGTTTTTGACATAAATGCCAGTTCGTAGAGCTCATTAAGTTCATCATGAAGCAAAATGGTGTAGAATGTTGCCGTGACACACTAAAATATAACTTTTTTTTTCAGGTGATGGAGGAAATGATGTTAGTATGATCCAGGCAGCAGACTGTGGAATTGGAATTGAAGGAAAGGTACAATATTTGCTGTTTGGATTAAATGTACTTTTAAATAGGTTAGAATGATAAGTAGGGAGAGAATACCATTCAAGTACTATTATTTGATGAAACTTCCATTCATCTTTCCTCTTTCCCCTCTGCAAACCACTGTGCTTACCTCCCCAATTTGTTCTGTAATCCTCTAGAAGAGATTAGCTGATGTAGGGAACTGCATGGGGGTCCATATTCTCCCCATTTCATTGATGGAAGCCACTTAAAAAAGCTAATGGAAAATACTAATTGGATATAACCTTAAAAAATGAATCCATATGAAAATATATCCCAGACTGATTGTGACAGTACCTTTATAGCAAGGGTTTTGCATGATGGATCATCTCAGTTAACTTCTATATATTATACTTGTAATTGTCACTGTCACCTTTTCCCAGTAGGCCGTTGTTCCCTAATTGTTTTATGACTTGTGTATTATTTTTATTTCCTTATTTGAAATGTGTGTGGATATCATTTAAACAAAAATGAATAAAAGATATCTTAAAGGATAAAGAATAGTGTTTGTTGTAATAGAAAAATTGATGGTTGAATATAAAAATTAATTGCTTCAATTTTCTCTGTAGTAATTCTACTTGTTAATATGCTGATAAACTGTTATAAATTAGCAATCATTTCAATTTGTCATCTTTATTTTTCCTTAGGAAGGGAAACAAGCTTCCTTGGCTGCCGATTTTTCCATTACACAGTTTAAGCACATTGGCAGACTGCTGATGGTACATGGCCGAAATAGCTATAAAAGATCAGCAGCACTTGGTCAATTTGTCATGCACAGAGGCCTTATTATTTCAACTATGCAGGTATTTAATTAATTTTCTTTATATGAAGAATAGTTTGTAGAATGTTTTGTTGTATGCATTTAAATTATTTCCACAGTTGCATATTATAACCCATACTTCCTTCTTTTTCTAGGCTGTGTTTTCTTCAGTCTTCTATTTTGCATCGGTTCCTCTATACCAGGGTTTCTTAATGGTAGGGTAAGTAGCAGTGTTCTGGTTTTGGAGTTTCGAAGAATTCACCTTAATGAGCTGAAGTGTAACATTCATTGTGTACCCACTGAAATCTTTGTACAGTTGGCCCTCCATACCCATGGATTCTGCTTGGCTTGAAAAAAATACAAAAGGCAAGCTTAGGTTAGGTTATGACATTTATAATGCAGGAACAAAAATTGTGTCACATAGTGTTATTCATTTATTTTGCTGCACCAACAGCAGAAAGAGAGGGAAGGCATGACAACTCAATTCCTCTACTGTCAGTGAAAAAGGAAGGATGAGAAGGTCCAGAGAGAAGGGGCACTCACTTTAATAATGATGATGATGTTAAAGTCGGTGTAATGAGAATATGGAATTATTTTTTAGTTGTTTTCATCAAATAATGTAACATTTCAGAGTCAGTTCCATAGTGGAGCCAGTACCTCAACCCCTGCCAATTGCCCTTGCTGGTGTAAGAGATGATATTTTAGTTGTTGAGAAGAAGAAGAAATACCTACAGTGAGAGCAATGTAAACTGTGACTTTTGAGAACACTAGGATTCTTCAAAGGAAGAAGTGGTTTATGTATAAGATACAAAGAGACAGAGAGAAAATTCAAAATTACTTCTTTCCTATAGGTATGCCACCATATATACAATGTTTCCAGTTTTTTCATTAGTGTTGGATCAAGATGTGAAACCAGAAATGGCACTGTTATATCCAGAACTTTACAAAGATCTTACTAAGGTAAGAATGTTAAATGTAAAACACATATAGGGTGTAGGCAAGCCCCATAAACAAACTATCACAATAATTTAACTTTGTTTTTAATCAGAATAAGGAACACTATTGTTAGTCCATCTTACATTACTAGAAAAATTGGTTCACTAGATTCAAGGTGTCATTCAACTTTGTTTCCTTGTGGATGCACTTTAGAGAAGTATAACTGTCATGGCACCATAAGACTAGCATGCTTTTGTTGCATAGCATTGGTAATAATATTTATGTGTTGAATTTTCTCTTAAATATAGATTTGTTTGTATCTAGATACACAAGATTGCACTGTTGAACAGCCTTGTCAAAAATAATGGTGTGTCCTTTTCTTCATTGTTCACAGGGAAGATCTTTGTCATTTAAAACCTTCCTCATCTGGGTTTTAATCAGTATTTACCAAGGTAGGAGATCTACTTTTTTCCCCTAGGCTAAATATTTTTCTTGTCCTTTAGCTTTCGTTGTTGTTGTTGTTGTTATTATTATTATTATTATTATTATTATTATTATTATTTATGTTGTTGTGTCAATAATAATAATAATAATAATAATAATTTTATTTCTTACCGCCTCTCCTTGCGGCATGAGGTGGGTTACAGCACAGTCAAAACACACAAACATTGCAAAAATTCTATAAACGCATATAATAAATTTGTTGTTCTATAAAAGATACATATTAAAGCATATTTCTATAAATACAATATTATTTATATTTATATTATGCAATTAAATGCATTCATTTATACCGTGTTCTATACCATAAGATCTCAGGGCAGTGTGCAGGGAAACAGGGGAAGGAAGAAAAGGGAAGCATATACATTTGTGCAGCAGAGGACTTTTCAACAAGTTTATTTTGTCAACAAGTTTATTGTGTTAGTTGGCTTCACACTGTCTCACCGGTCAAATATCCTGGATAGGCTTCCAACAGAAGCCCATTGTTGGGAATACTCTTGCTTAATGCCAGGTTGGTCAATAGAAAAATATCCAGAACATGATCATGGTTGAAAAGCATCCTGTGAGGAACTGGCTGAGTGGATGAAAGTGGCAAATGCCTCAATAAAATCTGAAAAACGTCTGGTCCCTAGCATTTCAGAAAAGGAAGACTCAATGTTTAACAGAATTTGGAACAATGCTGTTCCAGGGGAACATGTAGGGGGGGACACAGGTTAAATGGTAAATCTGTAATTAAATCTTTTGCACTTTCCTTAGGTGGAATTCTGATGTATGGAGCTCTTCTCCTTTTTGAATCTGAATTTGTCCATGTTGTTGCCATTTCCTTCACTGCACTAATCCTGACTGAGCTCTTGATGGTTGCACTTACCATACGAACTTGGCATTGGTTAATGGTGGTAGCGGAAATCTTCAGTCTTTGCTGCTATGTGGCCTCCCTTGCATTTCTCAATGAGTATTTTGGTGAGTAGATGTCCCATGTGTAATGTGTAGTCTCTGTGAAACTGCTTTGCAACTGATATTGAAGGAGTATACTGTATGATTCTGATTATACTTGGGAGTAAATTTTATTGTCTATACCAATTAGATCTAGTTCTGTTGAAATTGAGGTATATGCTTATAAAGAAATGTATTTCATGGAAAATGAAAATCTAACCCTCGGCTAAGGGCTTGCCCACACCCAGTTAGATCCCTCCATCTCCAAAAACAGATATCCGAAGTATTGTTGCCCATGTAGGACTACTAGCCTCTGTCTTTTCTTTGACTAATACAGATTTTAAAAGTAGTGTTCACCTTTGGAATGGGCCACAGAATGAAATTTTAAGGGAATAATCTCCAGATACCTCTGAAGCTAACCTCTTTCAAACTTTTCAGAGTTTTTTTTTAACATTCTTTTATATGTGTATATATCTTCTCTTATTTCTTTGTTTTTCTATAAATCTGTCCTTTCTTCTTCTATCTTACTGGAGCAGGCATAGGCAGAGTGTCTTTTGGAGCTTTCTTAGGTAGGTATAATTGCTGTTTTCTTAAAACATAAGGTGCACTCACGCACTAAAGCAAACCTCCCCCAAAATAGGAATAGTAAAAAATAAAGTGCTCCCATTCATATACCAGTGATTTTAAATATTTGAGTGGAAAAAGATTTATGGCTTTTAAAAGACTACTTAAATTATTTTTTGCTTATGGTTTACATATTTCAAACTCAGTGAAATGTATTTTTAGCCTGAATGAAAAGATTGGGAGGGAAGGTGTGAACAAAACAAAAAAGTGACAATTTCTGTTTATCAAATGCTGTTAATACAGTAGAAGATTTAATGGTATACTGATTTGAGCCAGAATATTATGTGTTCCAGTTATTGTTTGAAATAAGGATAGTTTTGTCCTGGAACTACCTTCATTTTCACAAAGGAATCCAGTAGCTCTTACCAGTTTTTTTGTCATGATTGCCTTTGAGCAATGGCATGAAAGTTTCAGATGTTTCCTTTTAGTGTTATTCAGATCACTCTCAGGTCAGAGTGACGAAAGAAAACATTTTTAGGAAAAAGCAAATAATTGTGTACAACATTGTCATAAAATATCCAGCTCCTGGCATATTATCTTCCTTTGAAAAAAACTTGTGACAGTAGTTCAATGGTATTTATTGATCTTGCTCATTGATGTTTGTCTCTTTTTTATAATATATATATTTTTCCTTTTATGCCTGTAGATGTTGCCTTTATCACAACTGTGACCTTCCTGTGGAAAGTGTCAGCCATCACTGTAGTAAGCTGTCTTCCACTTTATATTCTGAAGTACTTAAAACGTAAATTTTCTCCTCCAAGTTACTCTAAACTTACCTCGTAAAAGTGGCTGAATACCTGGGTTATTTTTCCACCAAGATGACTCTAGCTAGGCATTGCTTCAAGGATTCTCATTCTACTTCAGCGATATGTCAAAGAAGGAAAAATAATAACAATAAAAATTGAGTAAACAGAGCACAAAGGAGACTGAAGCATCAGATAGGAGTTACAGTGAAATTTATTAACAGAACCACTTAAAACAAGTACATTTCATTTTATATGTGACTCTTTTAAACTTCTCGGTTAGAATTGCTTTTGAATTTATTTAATGGCTACTGTAAAGGATTTATTCCTCCTGCACTATTTTTCTGCATATAGAACAGAAAACATTTTTGCTATAAGCTCCTGATTTTGGAACAGTTGCATTCTCTCACAGAACGAGTAATTCATTCATAAGAAGTGTAACAAGCCTAGAAAGTGTAAATGTCATTGTATTTGCTGCTATATGTATCTCCGATATATGCACTATATGAATTACGAACAGCTGTCCACGTAGCACAGTGTTAGTCTGGGATCTGTGGTCTCGTTCCTCTGTGCTCTCCATTGCTACGCTACATTGGGGCATCTGAACCTTTGGCAGCAGCTTTTCCATGGCAAACGGAGCCAACTTGCACACAATGTGATGAAAATAATGTTCTGTACATAAGTCCTTTGTTCAGTACAGACTGCCACTTCTCTGTTCAGTAAATGTTTTATAAGTTCCTACCTGCTTTTGTATTGTAAAATAGTACTCAAATGTCAGCACATTAGAAGACAATTCATTTTTCGGAATTAAACTTCTATGACACAGCCCACCAAGACTAGGTTCATTTTACTTGGCGATACAATAAGCCCCAATAAATTGAAAGATTCTTTAAGCCATGGTTCTCAACCTATGGGTCCCCAGATGTTTCGGCCTTCAACTCCCAGAAATCCTAACTGTTGGTAAACTGACTGGGATTTCTGGGAGTTGTAGGCCAAAACACCTGGGGACCCACAGGATGAGAATCACTACTTTAAGCAGCCATGCTTAAGATATTATTCCCAAATATATGTATCTGCCTCCCCCTGCTTGAACTGGATTCCTCCACTGATTTCAACAGAGGGAGCTGATACACATAATAATTCCTTTTTCGCATACAGACTAACTTTTTCAGTTTAAATTAATGAGGGTTCCCCCCACTCACATTATGTGAGCATAAACTGTACCTTAAATTCTGGGTCAGGCACGTACAATGCACATTATCTGTTTACTTAAGGTTACTCAGGTAAAAAAAGAATAACATGGACATGATAATGGTAGAAAATCCACCATCTTCCAAAACATAATTTGTATAATTCTGAGTTACTGCAAGAAAAAAAGCGACACTCTGTAATTTGATGTACTCTTGAAAAAAAAAGGTATTCTTTTATGTACTGTATTGTTACAGGATACATTTTCCCCCACATGCTGTTTCTTTTTTTCTTTTTCCCCCTCAAGTAATACAGGGATCAGGTTATTCAGCATAGTTAGATATCCATCAAAGGGACAGGCATGATTTTACTATGCTTTACTCAATGAGAATTTATTTGTACATTTTGAGCTGTTAGCAACTATGTTGTATATCATCTTGTTTTGCTCGAGTGTCTCACAAGAAAGCCTTTTGTAGTACCAGCATCTTAAACCCTTGTTATGTTATAATGATACTGAACTTCAAACACTTCCAGCAAAAGACTGTTGGCAAATTATCCGAGATACAATCCATTCCATTTATTTTGAAAACGTTTGCTTTCTTTAAAAAAAGACTTTTGAACCATTCTTCATTATAAAAGCAATAAAACCTCATTTCTACCAAATATTATTGATGGTTTGTAAAATAAATGTATTGAAGCTTATTTATTTTTATGCTGTATTCAGTAATGTTTTGTTTTTATTTTAGTGACCTTATAAACCATCAGTTAATCCTAATGCCCACTAGATGTCACTGGGAGGTGGGTGTTTTATGTGCTAGCACACTGCTTTGCTCCTAATATGTGAAATGTGCAAAGCTTTTTTAAAAATGCTACATTTTAACTGTTGCTGAAAAATAAATCTAAAATATATTTAGTTATGTGGGAACAGTTCTGAATTTTAAAAATCCAAATTAACAGCTGACGAACAGAGCAGTCAGCTCATTATATCCAGTGTCCATTCTTATTGTCATTCCTCATTCTTGTATTCCAAGCAGATGACAGTACCATGCTTAAATCTGGTATGTGAACAAAATTTTAAGGATGATGTTTGCTCATCTTTTCCTATAAAATGCCTTTATTATGGGGTAAATTAATTTTTAAAAAACACAATCAACCTGACTGAACAAATGCAAGTAGTTCTTTCTAGCATATCTGTGTACAGGAATGCTGGCAAATAAATAAGTGTACTGTGTATCTCATGTATATAATGTGTATATATGTACATTAAAAATTGACTGACAATTACATGTTGTGTGAGGGCGCTGTGTAAAATGTGTATGACTAGGAAATATGAGTAACTTCCAGATGACAGCTAATTAGATCGAATAGAAACAAGTTGTTTTGCACGTGGATTTAGTGGACTGCCAATATGAAATATATAGAGGGAAGTACAGTACACGGTACCTGTTGCAAACCTCTCTTTTTCAACTCATCCCTATGGGAGGTAGGCATAGACCTCATTCTTCCTTTTGAGCAACAGATTTGTTGCTTTGGAGTATCCACAGATGGCTTCTGTTTAACACATTCTTGCCTAAAATCAAGCAGTAACGTTATACCCTAAGATAACGGGGGGAAAAATAACACTGTTCCTTGTCTTGACATTTGCATCTTTGTGTGAAGGTGCTATAGATTTTCTAGCTGTAAGTTCATTCTAGGCATGTTATAACTGGTAAGGACCCTGGTAAGTCATCTATGTCAGTTCCTAGGACCGGCTTATAATAAATGAAAATCACAACATACCTCAAAATCTGTCATGTAAAATTTAACCATAAATATTTCAGATTTTTTCAGATTGGGGGCATTTCTAGTTTCTGAGTATGTGAGACTGGGGCAGTAAAGTATGTTCAGATGACTCCAAGTTTCCTTTTAGTCTTATCTACCCAAACTTAAAATCATTGCCATCAATGGAATTTTCTAGGTCATCGTATGTGTCATAATTGGAATCATATGAAAAGCCATATTGGAAAATTGCCTCCTTTTGATACTTGTGTGTTTTAGAAGAAAAACTTTCCCTACATCCATTTTCTTCTAAGCTAATGGTCTCTTAAATATAAGTCTTAAGGTGCCTGACATTGAAGTTATAGCCTTCATGGTAAGAAGCCCATCAACTCCTCTCTACCCTGCTTACATGTCTGTTCAATCAAGCTCAGTAACTTATATAACATGGAAGAGAGTTCTACAGATACATGGACAGCTAAAAAACCCCAAATGAATGGATCCTAGAACAAATCAAGCATGGACTCTATAGAGTCCTATATCAAAGTTGGTATAAAGTGGAAAGTGGTAGGGAAAGAAGACCACACTATACATGGATTGACTCAATCAAGGAAGTCATCACTACCCCAAGTTTGCAAGAACTTAGTAGGGTGATCGGTGACAAGCTCTTGGAAGTCTTATTCATAGGGTCATAATAAGTTAAAGTTTATTTTGTAGCTAATAACAACATCCCTTGTATATAAGCAAAAATGCTTTTTAAGGTGAGAGAGTCATCAGGTAGATATCTGGATAAGAAACTCGTGAAAGTAACTTCAGGATGAGCCTCTTGAGTATACAGGTAAGTCATCTCAGAATAAGGATTTAGTAGAACACAAGTAAGTGGTTGCAGGATGAACAACTGATAAAGGGATAGACTCGGAATTTAGAGCCACAGAGAGTAAACAAAAAGACAAATAATGCAGAAGAAGTTACAGAGAAGAGAAAGAGCCACCCCTATGCTTCTCTTTGCCAAATTCCATGACTTTCTCCTGGCTCCCTCAAAGCTCTTTTGACTATCCTCCCCACTTTAGCAGATGGGATAGCTGTAACACTAATCTTGAGCATCCGTCCTCTATTCTCTTTCATCTCTGAAAGAAATCTGAACCCCTTGAGAATCTAGTCTTGTGCAATTGTATAGAATCACTATCCATTCCTGTTTGTTTCATTCGTAAGACCCTGTTTTCATTTTCAAGCACCTCTCCCAAAAACTGGTGTCTTTCCAAATGAGCTTTTTCATCCAAGGTCTGAAGAAACTTAATATTTTCGGCCCATTGGCGGCAAAGCGCCAGGGCCTGCCAGGGCCTACATCCGAGCATGCCGAGAGAGAGGAGCTCAGCTGTAGGCCTACCAGGCTGTAGGCCCTACCTTGGAAAGTGTGTGTGTGGCGAGCAGGCCCAAAGTGCCTGTGCATGCCAGAGCCTGTAGCAGAGCACCGAAAATCAGCTGACCAAACGGTTACTGTTCAATTCTGCATTTCCAGGATCTGTGAGATTTGTCATTTAAAGGCCATCCTTCCCCTTCTCCAGTTCTTAGTTGACCGCACAGCTTTTATTCACTCCCTCCAAAAACGTGTATGCCTTTCTAGTCTCTTCTGACTTTTTTTGGGGGGGGGGGGGACCCTGGAGATATGTGGCTTCCTGACACTGAAAGAGAATGCCTTTGGGTTGTATATGTCTTGGGCCCTCACTGACTACTCAAGAAGAATTTGTGGTACTCCATCATTCATAGAGACCTTGTCTCAAACCCTGAACAAAATACATTGGGGTGGACATTCATCTGAGGGAAACACATTCTTTGAAAAAGATAAGGAGGGAGAGAAAAGCAATTTATCCAAGAGTAATATTGCAGGAAGCAAAATTAGAAGTCTTATTTAGTAGTTTGGTGAAAAGATACATTGAAATACAAAGGCAAAGCAGGGAGGACTTTCAAGTCTGGTGCATAGAGATGTGCATTTTTTTCATTAGTCCTCCTAATTCGGATTAAATTTGTTAAATTTGTACTTACAAGGCAATATCTGACAAGTGAACGTGGCCTGTGCCAAAAATTTAAGAATCAAAATTGCCCCATACTTTTTTGTTTTTTTGTTTTTTAAATCTTGGAAGGCTCCCAAAGTCAGTTTCATATTCAGTGCAAGGATGTAAATCTGAAAAAGCAAAGCCAAAAAGGCTGCCTCTGTAAATCAATGAAGTCTCGCCATTAGGAGCAGGGAAAAGAGGGAGCAGTGTTTGCTGGGAACAGCACAGAACTCTGGGAAATGTAGTTTGGGACGAGAGGCGCCCTATGCCAGAGAATTCAAAAGGCCCTGCCCTAAACTACATTTCCCAGAATGCAGTGCACTGCTCAGCATCAGTGAAGTTTGCCCCTCCATAGCCAGCAAGATTCCAATAAATTTAATATGATGATTTTTGTTCCTAGGTTATAAATGTCATTTCCTAATTGGGTCTCTCATAAAATGCCAAAAGTTTATTAAACTGCAAAAATGTTGCCTTTGCTCGAGGGACATTTATAGCACATTTTGCTATTGTATACTATCCAGTCCACCAACTTAACATCATCATCCACCCATTTAACAAGGTTTTGGTACAAAAACAAAGTTCTTGGAGTAGAACTACTACTTTCAAAGTAAGGACTACACAATTAAGCAGGAAATAACACTTTCAAACTAGGAACATATTTTCTTTATTATTATTCTTCAGAGGCTTGATGGCCATTTATTGGGGATGCTTTGATGGTTTACACTACGGTTTTTGTTCCTGAGCTATAAATGTCATTTCCTAATTGGTTCTATCATTTAAAAAAACATGGTGAAAGTTACATGAAAGTGCAAAAACTTCTGTCTTTGCTCAAGGGATATTGTGTTATAGCACATTTTGCTATCCAGTCCACCAATTTAACATCATCATCCACCCATTTAACAAAGCTTTTGGCGCAAAAACAAAGTTCCTGGTGTAGAACCACTACTTTCAAAGTTAGGACTCCACACTTAAACAGAAATAATACTTTCAAACTAGGAACATATTTTATTTATTTAAAATGTTATTTATAAAAACTTCAAAAATTCCCCAAAAATCTGTGGATACGTGAAGTATTCTCAAATTTGGAGGGCTAAGAGTGGGAAATGTGTTCTACCATTGTAGCGAGTTTCACCTCAATAGATGTAAAAACAAGGGAGAAAAAAGCCCCTGAAGTGTCCCCAATTATAGTAATTATGAGCAATTACTGAAACGAAATAGTAACAAAAGTTCGTTACTCTTGTTATAGTAATGAATTCTCACTAACTATGCTTTAGAAACACTTTAGAAACAAAACGCCAGTTTTGGAATGAGCTTTGAACCATTTTTTTTATGAATCACACATCCCTACTGGTGCACCAGACTTGAATATTAGTTCTCTAAAAGACAAATTCTTATTTTTTAGTGCCCAACAACCCTTAACTGTCTTGAATGGTAAAGGAAGAGTGAAAAGAGTCAAATTCTCACCTCCTCAAAAATCCAGCACCCATAGAAGTAGTACAAATGCTTACACTTAACAAGAACTTTGTTGTTTCCACAGGACTAACTTATAATGCTGCATTTTCATCCACTTGGGACCAGCTGAATACTATAGGTTTACTTTACAGGATGCCATTGGCATGATCGCTATCTATGGATTCTCTGGTGAGATTATGGAAATAATCAAACACATGCACATATTAGATCAATCAGCTGTTCAGAGTGACTCCTAGATAACCAAGTCATTTCATGCTTCTCGTTTTGCCCATCCTCAACTGTCTTATCCAGTCATTCTTTCCTTTTGTTCATTTAGTTACTTAGCAAATACTTTCCAGAATGTTTTCAGGATTTTGAATTAGAATTATGAGACTGAAGGGGAAAATATTCTACAGAATCTAAATGTAGTTGCAAAGCCAAATGCATTTATGGCACAATCTTCTGTCATATCCCTAGAACAGAAGTCTACCATAGCGATGTGTATCACATTTTAAATTTGTTTTGCGTGTGTGTCAGGAGTGACTTGAGAAACTGCTGAAATATTAAAATGTTGAAATATTACTCTATTGACTGAAGCCACTGTCTTTGGTGAATGGCAGAATTTTAGAAGCTTTACACTGGAAGAGTTTGGGTTATAGCCTTACACCTTTACAGCATATATTGTAAAGGTAAAGGTTTTCCCCTGACATTAAGTCTAGTTATGTCCAACTCTGGGGTTGGTGCTCATCTCCATTTCTAAACCAAAGACCCTGCATTGTCCGTAGACACCTCCAAGGTCATGTGGCTGGCATGACTGCATGGAGCGCCGTTACCTTCCCGCTGGAGCGGTACCTATTGATCTACTCACATGTGCATGTTTTCGAATTGCTAGGTTGGCAGAAGCTGGGGCTATAGTGGGAGCTCGCCCCACTCCCCAGATTCAAACCGTGGATCTTTCAGTCAGCAAGTTCAGCAGCGGTTTAACCCACTGTGCCACCGGGGGCCCCCTAATTATACAGCCCTTAATGAGCTAAAGCAGTGATTCTCAACCTGGGGGCCTCAGATGTTTTTGGCCTTCAACTCCCAGAAATCCTAACAGCTGGTAAACTGGCTGGGATTTCTGGGAGTTGTAGGCCAAAAACATCTGGGGACCCCAGGTTGAGAACCATTGATCTAAAGGATCTACGAATGCAGCATGCTAGAGGTATATTCCAAATAGCGAAGAATAATTGTATCATGTTTCAGAAAGCCATCAATCAGGTCTGGTTTTGAAACGAGGAATAAAATGTGTCATTTCATACCAAGCCAGCTCTGAACCAGTTAACCAAGGATACTCTGGTTTGATTCCACTGGAATTTCACTGCACACAATTCAACATCTAAAGATTTCTGTTCCAAATGCAAGAGAAATAAATAGTGTTTTTAAGCAGAGCACACGCAGTCTTTTTCAGTATGTGGACAGCATCACACTGCATGAGGGAACAGCTTAAGCTGAAGAAATTCCCACTTTCTCTGCAATTCCTATTTTTGTGATTTTTGTGACAATTTGCTTCTCATTTGATCCCGAAAATTGTTTCTGAAACCATATGACCTTTTTTACATTTTATTCCCCAAAATCTTGTTGTGAGCAAATGAAGAGAATCAGGCCCGACTCATTTGAGCCCACTTTGTTTTAACTGCACATTTGCAAATCTAGGTTGGCATTATTATTATAATAATAATTACTATTGCTATTATTAGTCAGTGGAAATTAAAATAATAATAATAAAAGGCTTTCAATGTGCTAGCTCCCCTGCAGGGAAGCAAATCAGCAGTAGGGAACAGAGACGGCACAGTCCCAGCATTATATGTAAACAAACAGGAGGTACAATATCTTTTAATGCTGTTGAAAAAGCATAGGAATTTCTCTGGTAAACAAAACACAGCCAGAGCTATATGATTCCCAACCCGTATTAACTACCCAAACAGATGCCCTCAGCAGGGTTCACAGCTGTCATTGTATGAGTAGGATTTTGCTCAGCCAATTGCAAGGGAAAATCTTCTCCTTCAGATACCAAACTACAGTCAAAGGCCTATTTGCCACTCCATCAGCTGAAAAGCCATAGATTTGATGAGTGCATTCGGTAGCAGAGTCAGCACAGTCAGATGCCTGGAACAAAAAACATTCATGAAGCGTTTTACAGTCACATGTCCCTCCCTTCTGCTGCTACTTTTATTCCAAATTAGGGTTCAGGCTAATATTCAGAAGTCTGCCTTTGCTCATCTACATGCACATACAAGTGTTTTAAGAAAACCCAAAAGACCCCCGTGTTTGCAAGACCTTGTCTACTGGTGGGGAAGTGAGTATAATACATGAGAGGTGTACGTCTTACAATTTCAGAAGATTTTAAGTGGTTCTTTGCTCATTATTTACTTACCCCAAACACTTTCCTTTCAGTTTCTGTGTCAACAGGCCTCATACCAACAGACATCCTTCTAATTCTGAAAAGGAATTGCTCAGCTACAAGAATGTATACCTGTTGTTGTTGTTGTTGTTGTTGTTGTTGTTGTTGTTGTTGTTGTTTAATATTCCACCTAATTGGGATTTAGGGCAGCACTGAACAAGATTGAAAACCATGGGGTAAATCTCAGATTGTAAATTGCCAAATTAGGTCTATCTCAGATCCTGAATTTTCTAGGCCAAAATCTGAAACTCGAAGACTTTTGATGTCACAGATGGGTCCTGGGGATGTTATAAGAAGTGGCCCCTAGCAATGTCATTATGCATGTTACCTGAAGCATTCCCTCACAATTACTTTTAGTATGCCGTTTAAATCAAAATCATGATGTTTAAAAAATAAAGATAACACATTTACATTTTTCAAGTCAGTTTCCTTGCCCTGAGATTACTTCCCTTGCCTTAAGACCAAAGAAGTGAGTTCACATCCTGAGATTTGCAAACACTATAATAACAACAACGACAATAATAACTTTATTTTATTTTTATATCCCGTCACCATCTTCCCGAAAGTACTCAGGGCGGCTTACAAGTGGGACCAAGCCCAGCATAACAAAACGTACATGCTAAAAACACTATATATTAATAAAAACATTTGGTAGATTGAGAAGGCAAAGCATGATCTTGAATTTAGATCATAGGAAGCTGCCTTATACTGGCTCACCCAGCAGCTCTCTGGTGTTTCAGGATTTTCCTCCTTAGCTCTACTTGGAGATACAGTAGAGTCTCACTTATCCAACACTCGCTTATCCAACGTTCTGGATTATCTAACACATTTTTGTAGTCAATGTTTTCAATACATCATGATATTTTGGTGCTAAATTCGTAAATACAGTAATTACAACATAGCATTACTGCGTATTGAACTACTTTTTCTGTCAAATTTGTTGTATAACATGTTGTTTTGGTGCTTAATTTGTAAAATCATAACCTAATTTGATGTTTAATAGGCTTTTCCTTAATCCCACCTTATTATCCAACATATTAGCTTATCCAACGTTCTGCTGGCCCGTTTATTTATTTATTTTATTTATTTATTTATTAAATTTATATACCGCTACTCCCAGTTTGGCTCGGAACGGTTTACAAAAATAGATTAAAACAATACACTTGGCTTTAAAATAACAATAAAAACAATAAAAACAACAATAAAAGCAACAATAAAAACATTTTATGTTGGATAAGTGAGACTCTAATGTACCTATTTTTCCTTGATGGTCTTCCATCTAGAGTAAAGGTCCCTTTACCCTTTCCTTCTAAAACTGCACAAGTTCAAATGTGTTTGGGGTCACATGACGGCACCACCTCAGACAAAAATGGCTCCAGTCCAGATGCACCAACTTGAAAAGTACAGAAGGTGCAAAGAAATTTTCAGTCAACATTATACAGAGCCGAGGACATTTTAATTGAAAAAGTGACATCCACTTCAATCGATAATTGTAAAGTAACTGATACAGATATCCAGTACATGTAGGTTAGACTGGAAATTAGAAAGCCAAATCCCCAGAGAAATACATTTTGATGAAGACTATGATCCATCTCCTGATCTAACCCCCTAAAGCCCACTTCATAAGCCAAGCAGCTGCACCAAATGAAGGAGTTCTGTGGCTTGCTGAAGGTGGATATGTTCAATCCTCTCCTAGCAAGGCATGGTGCAACATGCAGTTACAATAGAACCCGAAACGGATTCTTGCCATTCCTGTTTACACCATGACTCTCTGGTGGGAGGGGGCCAGACACATCCATCCTTTACTACAGTGATTCTCAACCTGTGGGTCCCCAGGTGTTTTGTCCTATAGAAATCCCATCCAGTTTACCAGCTGTTAGGATTTATGGGAGTTGAAGGCCAAAACATCTGGGGACCCACAGGTTGAAAACCACTGCACAGTTTAGTATAACTGCCTGACTTTTAAGTTGGATTTTAGGGTGTCCAATTGAGGCAATGGTGCCACAATCTTAAAAATGAATACTAAAATGGATGAAGTCATATGTCTAATTCCCAACCTTCATTTCACACAGATCTGCACACAATCAAGAAGCAAATACTTCCTTCCTTCCTGAAATAATTCAGACAGATATAAAACAATGATCCCAATACTTAGGCTGAAGCAGAATAAAGTAAGAAGTCACCTGAGTGAGAAAAATATATCAGTAGAGGACTTCACCAATTAGAGGAGCAAAGAAGGGATGGAAAAAGAGATTAGTAGAGCAGAGTCTGGAGGGAAAAATTTATCAGACGGGGAAAGACCATTTGAAGAAAAAATGAAAGTGAAAGGGCAGGTGTAAAAAAGGACAGCAGACAGAATGCACTACCTAAAAATATATTATTTTGGAGACAATTAGGTGTCAGTACAGTTACAGTACTGACAATATACTCATTGATTTTAGGTAATGTTTCTGAAGATATAGGATGCACTGGTTCTGAAATAGAGATCTAGAGGGAACAGTGAGGCGCTGGTCAATGCTGGCAAGATGCTTTAGGAAGAAGCTCAGAATTTATTGTAATCGTACCTTCTTCTTTGCTTGTATATTGGTGTTTGCAATCATTATTAATATAACCATTGAACACCCTCCACTGAGATCTTTTGAAAATGAAAGCTACAATTTAATGTCTACAAATCCATCTTTTTATCATTTACTGTTGTTCCCGTTTAACATATAAAATGGTGACTACCAGGTCTTGTAAAGTTAGTAAGAGAAGTAGACTAGCAGTTTGCAAAGTGGTATGCATTGATATAATAATACAATAAGGTATATTGACAACACAGACACCTCTTCATTAAACTCAAGAATCAGATTCCTGGAGCATTAGTTGTTCTAGACAATCACCTTCTGGTCCCTTAAGATGCTAAATCAGTGGTTTGTACACTATACTGTGCAGAATGGTTTGTTAGATCTGGTGTGTATTGAAAGCAGTCCAGCCATTTTGGATCTCAAGCACTCAGAGCAAACCTTAGGATACATGTGGACGACTTCTGTCCACTCCTACCCCACATGTTGTGAAGACTGCAGCTTCCAACCATCCATCACCATTGACTGTGAGAACTGATGGAGTTGGGATCCAGATGCAATAAGAAAGCCAAAACCTACTCGTCCCTATATTGGAGGAAGGTGGGTGATCTATCTGTTCTTGTTTGTTTTTGTGTATGTGTGTGTGTCAGGAGTGACTTGAGAAACTGCAAGTCACTTCTGGTGTGAGAGAATTGGCCCTCTGCAAGGATGTTGCCCAGGGGACGCCGAGATGTTTGATGTCTTACCATCCTGTGGGAGGCTTCTCTCATGTCCCCCCAAGGGGAGCTGGAGCTGACAGACGGGAGCTCAACCCACTCCCCGGATTCGAACCGCCGATCTTTATGTCAGCAGTCCTGCCAGCACAAGGGTTTAACCCATTGCGCCACTGGGGGCAACTTCTCCTTGTATAATAATCTGAGAACCGGGTGAAGAGAGGGACATAGTGAGCTCAACTTTGTACTTTGGGAATAGCAGTTTTGTTTACAGGTAAATTCATCCCACTGCATGAATTTTGCAGAAGAGAGAGGGAGAGAGAAAAATCTAGCCATACTTTTCTCAGAATGCTTTTTTTTTTTTTTTCTTTTTCTCTCCTTCTCCACCTCCTCTTCCTCTTCTTCCTCCCTTTCTGCTCTTCCTCCTCCACCATCTTCTCCTCTTCTTCCTTCTTCTTTGCTAAGAGTTGAGAGAAGAAGTGCACTGTAACATAAGCACCCTACTCACCTGCCATCTGTCCAAAAGCAATTACTTTGAAATGGCTGAAGAGCTGGGAAAGAAGTTATACCTCAACAGTAGCCACAGACAAGCCATAGTCACTGAACTACTGCTCAGTAGCACAAACGTCCCTCTTCTTGACACAAAGTTAACTCATTCTGCCATCAAGATACATGACCACAATAAGCTGTTGAGTTCTACAGAGGAAAGAAAGGCAGGTTTTAGACCAGAAAAAGGGAAGAGGAGGAAGAGGGGATACTCTGAGAAGTAGCTTGAAATTACATATGAGAAAGGTAGTCCAGGCACAGTCTGTGTATACCTCTACTAAGGCAGCCATTAGGAAGCTATGTTTGTTGGCTTTTGCACTTCTTCCCTCTATTAAGAAATGTTTCTTCGTTGCTAACGTACTGTAAAATGGTAGCCAGAAGGGCCATGGCAGATGGTGTATGGGACTAGCAGGAGACCCCCTGGACAGTGCTCTGACTTACAAGAAGCACTGCTTGACTATCAAGCAAGAAGTGGGCACTAGAACTACAGTAGAGTCTCACTTATCCAACATAAACGGGCCGGTAGAATGTTGGATAAGCAAATATGTTGGATAATAAGGAGGCATTAAGGAAAAGCCTATTAAATATCAAATTAGGTTATGATTTTACAAATTGAGCACCAAAGCATCATGTTATACAACAAATTTGACAGAAAAAGTAGTTCAATATGCAGTAATGCTATGTAGTAATTACTGTATTTATGAATTCAGCACCCAAATATCATGATGTATTGAAAACATTGACTACAAAAATGTGTTGGATAATCCAGAATGTTGGATAAGCGAGTGTTGGATAAGTGAGACTCTACTGTAATATCATATGAAAGCTGACTGGCACATCCTGAGGATCGCAACCAGACACAGTGAAGACATCTGCCCTTGTGCTTTGTTACGCTGCTGCTGAATACACATATCCAGTGTGGAATACATCTCACCACGTTAAAACAGTAGATGTGGCTCTTAATTAGATATGCTGCATTATCAAAGGATGTCTATGCCCCACACCACTGAAGAAATGATAGCTAGCATTGGACTACCTGACATCCGCCGGGAAATAACAGCCACTAGTGAAAGGACCAAGGCAGTGACATCTCCAGCCCATCCCCTAATCGGATATCAGTCAGCACAACAATGCCTTAAATCAAGAAATAGTTTTCTAAGATCTACAGAGATACTCATAGGGACACTTCAGCAAGCAAAAGTCCACCACGAGATGCAGAGCTGACCTTAAGTAATGAGGCCACAAAGTGGAGTCCACAACATGCGAGTGTGGAGAAGAGCAAATCATGTTACCAGGTGAGTGTGCAGCGGAATCAGCAGAGTCCAGTTAACACCATGTGCAAAAGACTCAGACCAGGCAGAGGAATTTGAAAGAACAAAAAGAAACTTTACTTGTTGAGTTGAAGTCAAATAAACGGTTCAGCAATCATACAATGTCCTTGTAGTTGCATAGGATCAATAACTAATCAATCTGTGTTCAATATATATACAGCATAGCATATTTAATCAGCTACTTGACCGTAGCTATTAGAGAGCCTGTCCTTTTCTGTGCTCTCCCAGCAAGCTCAAATTCCAACTGACAAACCAACTGACAAATCCAGCCATCTGCCATCAAACTGATACATTGTTTCGAGGTGTGGCTTTGCCTCTGCAAAAGGAGCTCAGCTCTCCTTTTGCAGAGATCTCTTGCAAACATCCTGCAAGGATTTCTTTACACACACACACATAGCAATTTGGCGCAATAAATCACAGACCACCTACTACAATACAGTCTGAGCCCTGCCACATGCACAATGGAGGACCTTCTTACAGCCACGCCAGAGGCACTCCAAGTGGCCAGCTGCTGGTCAAAGGACATTTAGTATAATGCCAAGTTTTTAAAACTTTGTGTTTTTAAATACATTACAACTGTACCCTCGATTAGCTTCTGATACGATTAAAAACAACAACAACAACAACAACAACCAAAATGGTCCCCTGTGCCAGGTTTGAGGAATGTGGGCTTCCTATCTGTCCTAGTCAGTATAAAATACTGATGAGGAATAATGGAAGATGTTATCCTACAAAATCTTTAGGGCCATGTGTTCTTCATTCCTGCCTTGACCACTTCTTCCAATTCATCATCCTCTTAGGGTAGCTTCCATTTATAAAGTAGCAAAAGAACTGTCTGAGTGTTCTTGAAGAACCAAGGACCATTGGATGTCATGGGGGAACTGACATAGATCTTTATGGGGAAGGGGCGACAGTCATGTTTCTTGATTCACCACAGACGCCCTCTTCCTCTTTTTCTTGCTTTTGTGGTCCATGAATCAACCTGGCTGGCTGTTTTCTCCTTGACATTGTGGCCTGCTGATCTTGTTCATGGCTTGACTCAAGTGAAGTCTCAGCCTGAAATGGAGGAACAACGAGCCATTTCCACAAAAAGGAACCTCAGTCACCAGAACATCATGTGGCAAGAATGAGTGAGCAACAGCTGGTAGTGAGCAGCAAATCATTCCCAGCAATACTCTGATCCCATAAACATTTGATAACTTCACATTGACAAAAGAGTTTTGGGAAGTGGAACAAACTTATAAGCACCGATCTGCATATTAAAGAAAGGGGCAATAAAAGAGACAGTCCACATGTAGCTACTAGATATCTTCTGATTTCTCTCTTTCTGACTCTTGTATATTTTGTGACTGTGGACTGGTTGAACTGGAATATATGGCAGTGTGGACTCAGATATCCCAGTTCAAATCAGACATTGTGGGATTTTCTGCTTGATATTCTGGGTTATGTGGCTGTGTGGAAGGGCCCTTAGATTTTATTAATAGTTTGGTTACATTTTAAGGGGTTTTTTGTATGAGGTCAGTGGGGCTCTGTTTGTTTTAACAGTTATAAACCAAATTGGATTCTGAAGTGGGTAAAAGATGGGAAATAAATAAATGCAATTAAAAAAGTAAAATAAATGCCCACATGGCTGAGCCACTGGAATGCTTTTCTAGCTACTTTGGAGTCACTTACAGGAAAAGATTTCCCATATAGCTAAGAGGAGATCATTTAAAATCCACATTGCTCTTGCCCCAAGAATCCTCCCCCTTGCCCTGAGGACTGGAGAAAAGAGACCAAGTCCTGTGACCCAGAGTCCTACCCACATAACCAGCCATAAAATTTTCTTATGTGTTCAGTTTGGTACTCTGTGGCCCCTTCCACACAGCTGTATAAAATACACATTGAACTGAATTATATGGCAGTGTATGGACTCAGATAATCCAGTTCAAAGCAGATACTGTGGCTTGTCAGCTCCTACAGCTCCTACAATTCCTAACAGCTGGTAAACTGGCTGGGTCCCAAACACCTGGAGGGGCACAGTTTGAGAAACACTAGTTTATGGCTCTGCAGTTTATCCTGTAATCTAGAAAAGCAACATGCAATCTCTGAATAAACTTCCTCCAACTGCTCCAACTTAACAGGGAAAGTCCTGATTAACCCTTTGTCATCCCACTTTTCCATCTGCTTTTCAAATAGCCCAGTTTCTTCTTCCTTCTACCATTTCTCCTCTTTGTCCTCAGCTTATTTCAGCTACTGAAAACTAAGTTCAAAATACAAATGTAATTTGCACTTAACTCAATATAGAGTGGAGCTCAGCCTTGCCCATTCCAATATGTGTATATGCCTTCAAGTCATCTATTAATGTATGACAGCCCCATGAATTGCTTAGGGTTTTCTCAGACAAGGTGGTCTTGCCAGGTTCTCTCTCTCCCCCCCCCCTTCAAATTAATAATTTTTGCCATCATGACCACACTCTGATTTTGCTTGGCCACAGGTGCCCCATGTGTCACCTGTGAAATGGTGAAGGATATCTTATCACAGGGTGAACAGGGCTCACAGAAACCTCTTCCAGTTCTTTCTTCACTTGGCTCTACAGTTTCTGTAAGGGCCCTTCCACACAGCCATATAACCCAGTATATCAAGGCAGATAATTCATAATATCTGCTTCGAATGGGATTATCTGAGTCCACACTGCCATCTATCTAGTTTAATGTGGATTTTATACAGCTGTGGAAGGAGTCACAGTCTGCTATGAACTGACAAGGAGAACATATCCCTGCAGAACATGTTTGGACATGCAGAAACAAGCAAACAAAACTCAGTTACTTCTCTTATCTTCTCCTTACATGTCCGAGCAAGCAGGCTCTGTCTGAGGCTCAAAATCTGCCCCTATTGATCCACAGATAGTTATGTTGTAATATCATAAATACGTTTGAAACTTTTATAGTTGCTTCATCTCTATATAGGATAGCCATTTGATATAGGCCTCTTCCACACAGCTAAAAAAAAATCCCACATTATCCTCTTTGAACTGAAATATATGGCAGTCTGGACTCAGACAACCCAGTTCAAAGCAAATATTGTGGGATTTTCTGGCTTGATATTCTAGGTTATATGGTTGTGTGGAGGGGCTCATAGATCATTTCACTGTTATATCCTGCAGAAAGTACACAATGTGCAGCCAACAATGTGTTTGAATATTTGTGTACTAGATTTATCAATACAAGTTTCTGTGTGTTGGAGGCACATTTTTTCATTTATACTGCATTTGCTCTTAGGCAAAATGAAATGAAAAATACTGACGCAGTTTAGTTTTTCTTACAGTTAAAACCACCACCTGTTTGAATTGCCATATTTTTTGCATCAACGTACATGGTGTGATTTGAATATTGGGCAACAACTCTGGAGGCCAGGGTTTGAAACTCAGCTTTGCCATGAAACTCAGTGGGTAACCTTGGACAAGGCGCACTGCTTCAACCTCAGAGGAAGGCAAAAGCAAACCCGCTCTGAATAAATCAGAAAAAGAATGTGTTAGGTTCATCTTGAAGGTGCCACAATCAGAAACGATTTGAAGGCATTCAGCAAAACAACCACATTTGCTGAATCTAGTCAGAAAACTCAGTTAATCATGTGGAAGTATGAGGCACAAGAAATAGGTTCGCATCTTTGTAAGTTTTAGATATTGCCACATCAAGAGATTTTGCTTTCACTTGCATTTGATCTATTATGGTAAATCAATATACTCTATACTTGAGTATAAGCCGACCCTAATATAAGCCGAGGCACCTAATTTTACCACAAAAAACTGGGGAAACTTATTGACTTGAGTATAAGCCGAGGGTGGGAAATGCAGCAGCTCCTGGTAAATTTCAAAATAAAAATAGATCCCAATGAAATTATATTGAGGCATCAGTAGGTTAAATATTTACTGTATTTTAAAGAAAAACAGTAAACTAGCTATCTAAGTGGAAAAGTAGGGTCAAAAAACAATATGGTATTATTATTAATAATAATAATAATAATAATAATAATAATAATAATAATAATAATAATAAACTTCATTCATACCCTGTCCTATCTCCCCATGGGGATTCAGGCCAGCTTCCAACATAGTAACAGGCAAACATTCAATGCCTACATAAACAATGCAGAGGTAGATATAGATCTATACTTATATATACTAATTTCACATATGCATTTTCCCCTGAAACATTTGCAAATCCTCCTTATATATGTGTGCAGTTCTCTCCTGCAATATTTGCAAGCCCTATATATTTATGTTTATATCTATCTAGAAATCTCGGTGTGTGTGTGTGCATTTCCCCTGTCCTATATTTCTATATTCATATATATCTATCTAGACATCTCTCTATAGATAGATAATTATATCTGTATAGGATTTGCAAGACTTGCAAACATGTGAGGTGAAAATTCATATATAAAATAATGTATACACATAGATACAGATATACAGGTACATGGAAATCTCTAGATATCTATCTATATATATAGGATTTGCAAGACTTGCAAACATGTGAGGTGAAAATTCATATATAAAATAATGTATACACATAGATACAGATATACAGGTACATGGAAATCTCTAGATATCTATCTATATATATAGGATTTGCAAGGACTTGCAAACATATGAGGGGGAAATTCATATATAAAATTAATGTATATAGATAGATACAAATATAAAGGTACATAGGGATTGTAAAGGCTTGCAGGGGAAAATGCCTATATATCTATAGCAGAGATTAACAAATATTTCAGGGGAAAATGCTTTTATAAGATTAATGGGTATATATATATTCTTCTTCCTTACTTACAAGGGCTTCTTTCCTTTTTCAAAACATTCCCTTGGTTAAGAGCGAGGGAGGTTTTGGAAAAGTAAACACTGATAAGGAAGGGTAAGATGAGAGATAAATATATATTGCAAGCAACAGCCTCCAGGCTCTACTGCCAGCTTGACCATGACCCGATTATAAGCCAGGGGCGGTTTTTTCAGGTCATAAAAGGGGCTGAAAAACTCAGCTTATCTTTGAGTATATACAGTACTTTAGGGCTACAGTGATTTGCTAGATGTCTAGACTATTCAGTAGTGATACATTTCAAAGGGTCATTTTAAATGTCATTTAAGCATTAGTTACTCCTGGTATTATGTATACTGAAATAAGACATATAATGCAAAAATGTTGGGATGTATATATAAAAAAAAGACAACATGTCTTGGAGTGTTTGCTTCCTCTGCCTGATGGCAGGGCCAGTCCTATCAGTTAACTGTCCAGTATGTTATTGGAAATATATGTGTACCAAAACAGGCATGTGATTCCAAAATACAAGGATTTCATGCAGATGGTTTTTTGTTTTATTCTCAGATGTAAGAAGTGACCCGTCTGCAGATCGTATTAATTGTCCTGTCACTTTCCTATTGACTGTATTTCTTGAGTTTTCTTGTTTTACCAACTTTGTCCCAGAAGAGGGAGCTGCACACCAAGACATGAATGAAAGTAGGCATTTTAAAACACCTACCAGATTACGACTTTTTGAAAGTATCTTATCAAGTTGATTATCTTTTGCGTGTTAGCAATGGTATTCACATCAAAATAACATGTGAAGGATTTCACAATTATGTCCTTGTGCCCAGTGTTCATGTACTTCATCATTCCAATTCATGCTTTAAAATTGCTATTGTTATTTACTATTGCAAAAGTAGTAAAAGAGTAAAAATAGTAAAATGGTGAATAGTAGAGACATCACACTGGCAACAAAGGTCTGCATAGTTAAAGCAATGCTATTCCCCATAGAGACCTATGAATGCAAGAGCTGGACCATAGGGAAGGCTGAGCGAAGGAAGATAGATGCTTTTGAACTGTGGTGTTGGAGGAAAATTCTGAGAGTGCCTTTGACCACAAGAAGATCCAACCAGTCCATCCTCCAGGAAATAATGCCTGGCTGCTCACTGGAGGGAAGTATATTAGAGGCAAAGATGAAGTACTTTGGCCATATAATGAGAAGACAGGAAAGCTTGGAGAAGGGAATGATACTGGGGGGAAAGGAAGGAAAAAGGAAGAGAGGCCAACCAAGGGCAAGATGGATGGATGGTATCCTTGAAGTGACTGGCTTGACCTTGAAGGAGCTGGGGGTGGCAACGGCCAACAGGGAGCTCTGGCGTGGGCTGGTCCATGAGGACACAAAGAGTCGGAAGATCGCACAATTCCATAGCATTGAGCCATGGGAGTTAAAACATCAAACTGCATTAATTCTACAATGTAGATCAGTGGTTCTCAAACTGTGGGTCCCCGGGTGTTTTGGCCTACAACTCCTAGAAAATCCCAGCTAGTATACTAGCTGTTAGGATTTCTGGCAGTTGAAAGCCAAAACATCTGGGGACCCACAGGTTGAGAACCACTGGACTGTAGATGCACCCAAAGATCCAAAGGATTGCATGCTCCATTCTGCTCACACACCACAAGAATCTCTCAACCACATCTTCCTCTTATATTGGTAGCTTTATTTTAGTTCTTTAAAATAAGAAAATGCATCACACGACATATGCCTGATTTGTTTTGTAGTCGATCCACAAACCAAGTGTCAGTCAGGGTTCTGTCTTGCCCTTGAACAATTGAATTTATATCATATTAACATATGTATGTAATCAGTCAGTGAGGTCGACCAAAATTTGTGAGTTTGCTGGGTGCTATAATATACAGATGACACACAAATCTATTTCTGTTTTCCATCAACCCCAAGGAAGCTGTTAAAGTTCTGAATCAGAGTCAGATATTAGTAATAGCATGGAGTGAATAAAGTGAAGCTTAATCAAGAGACAAAAGTGCTCCTAGTCACTGAAAAGTTTGGGGATCCAGCCTGATTTAGATAGGGTTCCTCTATACAAGCAATCCTGGATATTTCCTCCAGAATTAAATATTGTACCTGGATGCCCAAGTTTGATGCTGGCCATGAGTGGTTTTACATATAAGGACAATGTAACAGCTATAGTCATTCTTTAGCTCAGTGGTTCTCAGTTTATGAGTTCCCAGATGTTTTGGCCTTCAACTCCCAGAAATCCTAACAGCTGGTAAAATGGCTAGGATTTCTGGAAGTTGTAGGCCAAAACATCTGGAGATCCACAGGTTGAGAACCACTGCTGAGCTAGAAGAACAATGTCTCATTACATTTTGTTTGAACTACTCTTACATGAAATATTAGGCCTGCCTTTGAAAAGCTGTTGGAAACCTTCACAAATCTAGAATTTTGTCGCTATACTACTGACTTTGTAACCTTCACACCGGAGTTTTCAAATAGTCATTGCTCCTATTGATAAGCAATCCTCAATGATTTCTGATAGATGAAAGTTGATTGTGATAATGAACTGGAACCCGTTGTAATTATTATGGATAATGTTTGATATTCGATGATTTTGCTTATTTTGTTTTATATTTTACTTGATTTTGTGTTAAAACTCTGTAATAATGTGGGGGTTTTTCTAACAAAAACAGGAATACACAGGAATGGCCAACCACAAATATTTTGCTGCCAGAAGCAAGATTGGACCAATCACACCTAGTCAAAATATATAATATGAGGGCTATCCAAAAAGTAGATTACGTTTTGGAATTAAAAATGAACAAAGTATAGGAGAAAACATTTACCATTTGCAGTTGAAAACAACACCCAAATACCACATCTCATGTAGTCGCCATTCAAATCTAGGCACTTACCATAGCAATAAATGAGCTTTGCAAATCCTTCCCCA
Organism: Anolis carolinensis; assembly: GCF_035594765.1. NCBI lineage: Eukaryota > Metazoa > Chordata > Lepidosauria > Squamata > Anolidae > Anolis > Anolis carolinensis. The sequence continues at coordinate 73,086,284 of NC_085844.1, forward strand.
CTAAATTCTGCCACTTGTGTCCTCAACCACTTGTTTCCAACAATGGGACGTGGCTGGCAATGCAGCATTTTGGCGACGTTGCACAGCTGCGGGAAGGGCTGAGGATGGTTGAGGATGCAAGCGGCAGAATTTAGTGGGGAAGGAGTTGCAAAGCTCATTCATCACTATGGTAAGTGCCTAGATTTGAATGGCGACTGTGTGAGATGTGGTATTTGGGTGTGGCTTTCAACTGCATATGGTAAATGTTTTCTCCTATACTTTGTTCATTTTTAATTCCAAAACGTAATCTACTTTGTGAATAACCCTCATAGTAGCCAAGACTACTCAAGTTTGTTTTTGTTTTCTTTTTCTGTTCCTGAGGCAGAAAGCCTCACAAACACCTCACCGTTCCTGTCAGTTTTAAAAAATCAATAATAATAAATAGTGGAGAATCTGCTACCATTTTATGACAACCAAATCCAGCTGCCTGAGGCGGCTGTCTCATTCTGAATAATGGTTTAGTTTTGACAAGGAGGTAGGGACTCCAGAGAGAAGTAAATGGCATAACCAAGGGGGATGAGGTGGCCCAGCAAACAGGAGTATTTATTTCCTTTTTCCTGGGGTCATCCCCTCATAACAGAACTGTTATTGCCATTCAGCAGAGTGAGGCAGATGCTTTAGGCATCAAGTTTGGGTATCATGAAAATATAATGATCGCCAGTTATTAATTTTTTCTTGTTTTACTTTTTTACTGACAGACAGAGAGAAGATTTTCCATTCTTTTTCTGCTTCAAATGCCTAAATAATTGGTTCAGCTGTTTAACTATATACAGTATATATAAATTATGACTGTGGGGATGTAAAATTAATGCAGTTTGACACCACTTAACCGCTGTGGCTCTATGCTATGAAATCGTGGGAGTTGCAAGTTTAGAAGGTCTTTAGCATACTTTGTCAAGGAGTAATGGTGCCTCTCCAAACTCCAAATCCCAAGATTCAATGGATTGAGCCATGGCAGTTAAAGTGGTGCAAACTTGATTAATTCTGCAGTGTAGATACACTGGGATTAAAAGTGTCATCTCCTGTCTGCCACAAGCAGCTAAATGTCTTGGACCAAGCCTGCCCATGAGCATTTCAAACACAAATCTGTTGTGATACATTACGACTGAACTGCCACGTCTTTGCTCTCCTGTTCTCCTGGGCAAGCAAAGGAAAAGGCAATCCATTTCAGAGTCAAACTAGATTATACGTTTAGCACATATTTGGAAGAGTGCTATCTCAGGTTGTTGAAAGCCACTTCCTTTTTATGAAATAAGAAGTAAAAGGCCGGGAAGAGGTAAGTTATATTTAGAGGCGAAACGTGTCTCTCAGCGGCATCTGGCAGTATGATTTGAAAATTTGCATCCCTTTCCTCCCACTATGTGGATCCTTGACAGCCAAGGCTTAAAAGGGGAGGACAGTTATCAAGGGAATGGAAAACTTCAATAAATAATGTGGTGTAATGATTTGAGTGTTAGATAGGATTCTGAAAGTTCAAGGTTGTCCATAGAAACCCACTGGGCGATTTTGGGCAAGCACGCTTTCTCAACCTCAGAGAAAGTAGTGTAGACTCATATAATCCAGTTCAAAGCAGATGTAAATTATCCACTTTGTAGAAGGGATCTTCAGGTCTCCATATGTTGGAGATGATCTGAAGGCACTCAATAACAACAAATAAAAGAATGACAGAAACTACAAATTGTTTGTCTTGAACCATGTTTATACCAAAGACATAAAAAAAATTGTTAGGTGTTGCCTAGAGCAAACCACAGACTACCTACTACAATGCAGTCTGAGCCCTGCTACATGCACAATGGAGGATCTTCTTATAGCAACACCAGAGGCACTCCAAGTGGCCAGCTACTAGTCAAAGAACATTTTGTATAATGCCAAGTTTTTTCAACTTTGTATTTTCAAATACAACTTGCACCCTTGGTTCGCTTCTGACATGATAAATTCTAAAAATACCCTGGTGATATCTACTGCTTACCTATATTGGTTGTAATACTGAAATACAGCTTAACAAAGATCATTCCATGAAGATCTGGAAGACTTTTGTGCCTTGACCTTAGAAGCAACCAAACTTTTTAGAGAGATCTCTTTAAAATTTAAAGTTCCCCCAGTGCTTACTTGTAGAAGCATTCACTGATTCATTCATTATTTTGTTTGACTTACATAAATTATTTACTGTTTCTCCTCTTAATTTTCGTAATCAGAAGGAGTGCTTCTAGATACCATGATGATTTGTAATTTCCTGAGCTTATTAAAGCATGTCTATGGAATTCCATTACAAATCAGTCAGTCGCATTTTATTCAAGTTAGTCCTCAAACCCCATTAGAAAAAGACCATTAAAGTACATTTAAAATACATATAAAACTCCATATACATAACAAATATTAGAAATAGAACAGTGCAGATCAGTGGATAATATAAATCTAGAAATTACATGATAAGTTGATGAGGACTGTCTGTAATACAAGTAGGTAAGGTAAAGGTAAAGGTTTTCCCCTGATGTTAAGTCCAGTCGTGACCGACTCTGGGGGTTGGTGCTCATCTCCATTTCTAAGCCGAAGAGCCAGTGTTGTCCGTAGACACCTCCAAGGTCATGTGGCCGGCATGACTGCATGGAGCGCCGTTATCTTCCCGCTGGAGCGGTACCTATTGATCTACTCACATTTGCATGTTTTCGAACTGCTAGGTTGGCAGGAGCTGGGGCTAACAGCAGGTGCTCATTCCACTCCCAGGATTTGAACCTGGGACCTTTTGGTCTGCAAGTTCAGCAGCTCAGCACTTTTAATGCACTGTGCCACCAGGGGCCCCTGTAATACAAGTACCAACATGTAATTATTTTAAAAATCACACTGCATTGTAATCTGAATTGTAACCACACTACAATTTCAACCAAATTTCTAGTGACTTTTGATGGTTTTGTTTGCTTGTTTGTTTGTATGTTTGATTAGGTGATTTATATGTCAACTTCCTTATTGCTTTTCATGATAAGGCAAACTGGGTTTTATTTCACATACTTCACTTCTTTTTTAAAAACCTACTCATTACTTAAAGGACCAAAGTCCATTGTCTCCAGGAAAAACTAACAAGAAACTTCCCCAGTCTTTCAAATAGGTTCATTGTACTTGAAAATAATAATAATAAATCACTTTCCCTTGTAATTCACTCTTATTTTGAACTGCAGCTTAGCATAGATTCTACATGACATAACACTTATGCCTGCTTAAGAAATAGCTTTTTTGTTTATACCACTTCATTTCACCGTAGTGCCTTTTCTATCACAGCTATTCCTTCAATTTTTATTGCTGCTTACTCGTATTCCCCCACCAGCCTAATAGTCGTGTGTCCTCCCCCTAACATTTCATTAACTTTCCATTTAAATGTGCTATCAGTTTTCCTTTAATACATAACCTTCCATTGTGTAATACTGAATTCCAGTGCTTTGACCTATTTCCCCAGTGTCTCCAAATCCTTCCACAGTCTGGAGCATTCCTGAAATTTATCAACCATCCCCATCCTATTATGATGTCATTGGTGTGTCTGGACCAGCAATTCCATTTATATGTTTTAAATAAGGCAAGTCTCAGCATTGATCCTTGAGGGACCTCATCTGTCTGCTCCAAATGTAGTCATATTCCCAACAGCAACAGTGCTGAATCACTATCTCTGAACTGCTCTGCTGAGCCAGTCTTTCAGCAAGTTTAAGCAATGTGTGACCTTCTAAGACAGTGGTTCTCAACCTGGGGTCCCCAGATGTTTTTGGCCTACAACTCCCAGAAATCCCAGCCAGTTCACCAGCTGTTTAGATTTCTGGAAGTTGAAGGCCAAAAACATCTAGGGACCCCAGGTTGAGAACCACTGTTCTAAGATGAAGGATCACAGTGGCCATGCTCACTGGTCTACCAAGTACTACAGTCAGCTATCCACATTTCCTGGAGTTAGGGACACAAGGCCTCAATGAAAATGAAAAACCACAAATACAGAAATTGCATTTATTTTAGGGAATACTTCTCCAGGAATGTCTATTGTCTAGGTCTTCCAGCATGACTCTATGGTTGACCTTCAGTAGGGGGGTTAATAACACCATTGGCCTTCTTCCACTGTATTATGTTACAGCAGTCTTGGTCCATGGTCAAATTTTCAGTTGCTGGGAGGAAATGGGTAGGGTGGCCGGGCCTAATTGTGTATGTGTTCCCTCACTTGAATCAATGGGGGTGACAACACATTTGACCTCTTCCCACTACCATCTCGCCCACATACTCACCTTGGTTTTCCCTCATCCCATCCAACTCAGACACCTACTCTTCCTCCTCTCATTCTCCCCATCCTTTTTCCTCACCTCCAAGGGGGTGAGTGAGAAAACTTTAAATGTTGTGCCCTAAACTGAATGAGGAGGTATTTATTTCTCCCAACAGAGACAAACATAAAATGGAGATGTCCACGTGGGGTTACAGAAGGAAAAGAGAAGGAAAATGATTTGAGAGAGCCATACAATGTGAGTGCAATTGGATGTAAGATTGACATGAAAACAAGAAAGGCTATTGGTTGGTATGGCTATACAGTGTTCCCTCACTACTTTGCAGTTCACTTTTTGCGGATTCGCTGTTTCGCAATTTTTCAATAAACTCTAAAAGACTATTATAAATCATAAAAAATTACAATGTACAGCCTAAAGAAGGGAGGAAGGAAAAGCCAAAGGGAGAGAAAAGGAGCCCAAGTGGCAACGGGAGGAGAAGGAGGCAATTTATCAACACACAATTGGTTGATAAAGACTTAAAATAGTGTATAACTACTAAAATAATGTATAAATATTAAAATAAATATAGTGTCCCTACTTCATAGATTTTCACTTATTGCGGGTGGTCCTGGAACCTAACCCCCGCAATAAGTGAGGGAACACTGTACAGATATACTGGATTTAAGACTGGTAAGCAAAGGAAAAATGGGAGGGGAATATTCATATACTGCTATAGCCATGTGACCTAAGATAATCGAATAGAATGAATATGTGAACATTGGTAGAAACACCCTTTTGTCTGAGGTGACTTTGGATGGTGAAAATATTCAAGACCATTTCGAGTCCTGATTAAAATGGATGAATGTGATGTTAATGGTGCCAAACTGAGGAAGGATATTGCATACTGGAGCTGGGATACAGTCCTTGTGTGAATTCAAAATGTTTACTTCTCTAAGATTTACGTGAGCTGGAGTTTTCATTTTACACATGCATATTGTAACCTTTTGAATAAAAAGGTTACTGAAATAGACTGAACAGCTCTTGTTTATTGTGATATAGGAACCTAATTCTATTATTTCCATATTATTTCTGACTCTAGTATCAATGATATGTTAAAGAAGAAACACTCAAGAACACATCTGCTTCATTAACAGGGATGTACCAATCTTAGAGCAAACACATACAAGTCCATGAGACATGGATACCTTAGTTGCTACAACCTGCATGCCTGCAGTCTTTAGGACAACAAAATCCAGCAGACGCACACAAAAATTTAATGAGATAATGTTATTAAAAATTAGATCCCAAAATTATGCATTATGAGAGGCAGCTCCATTGTGACATACAGCGCATCTGCATTACCTTAATAACCTTTCATGAATGTCCTTGAAATGTTGTCTCATCACACCCTGAACTTCAGTAAATGATTCCCCGATTATTATAATCCCTCACAATACACTAGGAGACTCTGGGGGACATACAATGGGCTTGCGTAAGAACCTCTGGGTTATCTAAGTGATCTCTGGAAACACTTCCTCTTCTATGCCACCAAACCAGACCCACTCTTGTGACACCCATTGATATAGCCAACACCTTAAGTGTCCTTTGGTTCTCATGATCTGACATCCATTGTATTAACCAAAGCTGAGATATCAAGACTTATTTCAGCCCATTATCGCTTGCCTCACCACATTCCTTTCTGATCATGCCCTTCTCGGGGGTGGACCAATAAACTGACCCACACTCGAAGTAATCCAATCCCAGATTATTCAGTTTTCCTGCCACAACAAACCAGTGGTGATGTCGGATGAAGCCTTGAACCAACCAGAGAGTGGATCCTAGCTGGACACTTTCTGGACCAATCAGGAGCTGGCGCGAGAGTCTTGAATAGCTGTACAATAAATATGCTATGTATTTGCTATTGTGGTATGTCAGTTCTTTGGAGTGCTGTCTCTGCTGACATCCCCTCTGGCCATTGAGACTAAAGACTCTGATTTTACCTTCAGCCCATCTGTGTTTTATCTGGTTGTTGGAAATTCGGTACCCCAGGACCCAAACCAGTTATTTTAGTGGAGCTGAAATCACAGAACAATAAGATTAAAACAATCCAAACATGAAATGTTTTGGCATAAAATGCCAGATTCAGACACAAGAGTGGAAAAACAGGAGGGAGGGATCAGGAGGGACAGTTTGGAGCACCGATCCTTTTACATCCCATTAATGAACAACCTTGCTTCTTCTAACTGTTCCTTAACATTAATATCTAGCTTCAGACATTCAATCCACTTTGCCTCCTTAATCTTCCTCCTATAAAGATTTAGTTCCAAATAGAGATCTTTATCAGAACTGCTCTGCCAATGGCTCTTCTGGTCTCTTATATACCATGTACCTGCGAAGGAGCTGCTTCCTTTGGGGAAAGTGTATACAGATTTGTTTTGGGTTTTTTCTTTCTTTAAGTGAAACAGGACTCTGCTAGGCAGAGAGAAAAGTGGGTAATTCTTTCCTGTACTTTAGCTAGATTGCTGCTTACTTACACACTGCATGAAACAATTAATTGCATTGTATTAAATGCAATCACCAACAGAGCATAGCTGGCACAGCTCTAGGAAAATAATGTCTGTAGTATTAAGCTACCAAATTTTATATCAATTATAATTTGGGTCATTCACCCACTGCCAAAAACAATCAAATAAAATTTGCCATCTTGACAACCCATATATATACACACACACACACACACACACACACATATATATATATACACACACACACATACATACACACACACACACACATACTGTATTCTATTTTAGCAATAATGCCATTATACTTATGTTTCTCTAGCCTCATCTTCATGATTGTCTGGAGCAGGAGTTCTCAAACTTTTTCAGCTATGGAGCCGTTTTTGGAGCAAAAGCTTCTTGCTGAGCCCCAAGAAATGTTTATATATATATTTAAAATAATTTATATTAAGGAGTTTTAATATATATAGTAAAATAGGGAAAAGAGAGAAGAAAAAGAAGAAAAGAAAAAATATTTAAAAATAAAAATAAAAATTGGGGTTTGGGTGAAAAGGGAGGAAAGAAAGGGAAAAGGAAGAAAGAGAGAAGAAAAGAAAAAAGAAAAAAAATGAAGAAAAAAACCCACATAAAAATAAAAATAGTTGTTGTCCTTCCATTATTCTTCATGGTGGTTATATATGTTTCTTTCTTTTTCTATGCTAGTTTATAGTCCATTTTTCCATTTCCTAACGCGGTAGTTAATAGAATTACATCTAATGTTTTTAGATTGTCCATTTAATTTTATTCTCCTTCAGCCAGTCTGTAAAGGAAGTCCAGTCCATTGCTCTGGTGTTCTTTCCTTGTGATCTTGACAGTAGTGAAGTTACGGTGTCCATGTTCATGATATCTATTACTTTTCTTATCCATTCTTCTTTGTCCGGTATGACATTTAATCTCCATGTTCTGGCGTATACAATTCTAGCAGCAGTGGTGAGGTAGGTGAATAGTTTATCTGTGTCTATTTTCCAATCGAGGTTTGTCATTCCTAATAAAAAATGTTCTGGTTTTAGTGGTATCTTGTATTTTAGTTTTTTTTTTTATTACTTCATGTATATTTTTTCCAGAATGATCTCGCCATCTTACATAACTACCACAGGTGGTAAAAGGTTCCTTCAGTATTCCCACACTTCCAGCATTTGTAATTGGTATCCTTCGAGAATTTAGCTATTTTCTGAGGAGACATGTACCACTGGTGCAACATCTTTAGCCAATTTTCCTTTCACTCAGAAGTGTATGTATAGTTTAGTTTCTTATTCCAGATTGTTTCCCGTTCGTTTATTCCTATAGTTCTCCCGATGTTTTTTGACCATTTAATCAAACATTCTTTTATCTTTTCCTTCTCAGTGCTCCATTCTAAAAGGACTTTATAAATTTTCATATTTTTTTGGTTTTTTTTCTTGTTTGTCATGATATTTTCCCATATTGAGTTTTTTTTAGCGAAGTCTGCTTTCTTATCTTCTTTATAATAGTCTTTTATTTGCCTATATTAGAAATGTTTATATATTGTATTGTACATTACATTTTATACCATGTATGGGCAAACCTTAACAGTATTTCAGAAGAAGACCCCAGGGGCCATCCAGTTCAATTCCCTTCTACCATGCAGTAAAAGCACAATCAAAGCACCATCAACAGATGGTCATCCAGCCTTCACAATATAATAATAATAATAATAATAATAATAATAATAATAATAATAATAATAACAACAACAACAACAACAATAAAGGTAAAGGTTTCCCCTGATGTTAAGTCCAGTCATGTCTGACTCTGGGGGTTGGTGCTCATCTCCATTTCTAAGCTGAAGGGCCAGCGTTGTCCGTAGACACCTCCAAGGTCATGTGGCCGGCATGACTGCATGGAGCGCCATTACCTTCCCGCCGGAGCGGTACCTATTGATCTACTCACATTGGCATGTTTTCAAACTGCTAGGTTGGCAGGAGCTGGAGCTAACAGCGGGCACTCACTCCGCTCCCGGGATTTGAACCTGGGACCTTTCAGTCTGCAAGTTCAGCAGCTCAGCGCTTTAACACACTTTGCCACCGGGGCTCCTTAATAATAACAATAATAATAGGAGCAACCCCAGACCCCATCCAGTTAAACTCTCTTCAGCCATGCAGGAAAAACATAATCAAAGCTCCCCTGGTAGTGGGAAGGAAATAGGGTTTTGGAAGCAAGCAAGGTGGGTTTCCATGGCCAAATAGATATTTAAACCCAGGTTTCTAGAGTCTTAGTCCGAGGCTCAAACTATTACACCATGTTAGGTGAGTTTTCTAGGATTCATATCAAAATGTATCAGATGCCTATATTGCTATTTACCCCATATTGCAAATATTCAGCATTCACTTCTTTAAATGCACCATGTGGCAATTATATCATTAAGGCTGTAGTCCTTAAAACCACTTTAGATCATAAATTCCCTTGATCTGGAATCCATATTTAATCATATTTCGTGGAAACTCACTGATTTATGGTTTCCAACAGAAAGAAAATTGCTGATGAAACAATGGGCATACACAAAAAGAGGTTGTAAAAGAAAGAAAAACTCTATCAGGTCCAGAAAATTGTTTTGGATGGTGTTAAAAATTGGCACCAAAATAAACTGGCTTGAAATTCAATTCCTGCTAGCGAACACAAAAGGACTTCCTCTTCTCCACATGCCCTGATCTCAAGAACAGCTCCAAAGGGCTGGCAAACATATGTCATTGTTTTCCCTGGCAGAAACTACACTGACCCCTGGATCCTTGCCATAGTTCTCCTTAAATATCACGGTTATTTCTTCTTACAACCACACCATAACATACGGCCTGGTCATTTATTTGCACCACAACTGCACTCATTACTCACTCAGATGTAACTCCTCTTATAGTCAGTGGAGCTTACTCTAACAATCTACTTGATGTGTTTAGAATTGTACACTTTCTGTTCTGACAACATTCCTCTTCAGAGTAATGTACAGCCAATTATATATTAGGACAACAGCATTCAGTGCTGTATACAGAACAAAAACTAATATAGGAAAGAACCAATGATACAAATAAATATGAATACTAGAACGGTGGTGCAGCGGGTTAAACCGATGAGCTGCTGAACTTGCTGACTGAAAGGTTGCCAGGTTCAAATCCGGGGAGCGGGGTGAGCTCCTGCTATTAGCCCCAGCTTCTGCCAACCTAGCAGTTCAAAAACATGCAAATGTGAGTAGATCAATAGATACCACTCCAGTGGGAAGATAAGGGCGCTCCATGCAGTCATGCCAGCTACATGACCTTGGAGACGTCTACAGACAATGCTGGCTCTTCGGCTTAGAAATGGAGATGAGCATCAACCACCAGAGTCGTACATGACTGGACTTAATGTCGGGGAAAACCTTTACCTTTACTAGATTGGTTGGTTTGAGAGCTGGAATACAACTACCCTAGATCAGGGATCAGGGTTTGAGTCCCTATTCAGCCATGGAAATCCTCTGGATACAAATCACACTTAAACTGAGGCTGTCATTTTTTAGCCACATCATAAGACAAGACTCATAGAAACAGTGAAAATTCTCAGTAAAAGGAAGGACAGTAGGAAAAGAGGAAGACCACAGTCCTGATGAATAGACTCAACCAGAGATTAAGTCAGGTTAAGATTAAGATTAAGCCAGGCGTTGCTGTGGTTTTTAGTTTGCATATGTATTTATTGATTTTAACTGAATGTTTAATGCCTATGATATTGAATTCTGTTTTAATGTTTATATATTTGTGGATTTTTAATTGTACTGAAATGGTTTTAATGAAAGCCACTTTAAGTCTTCTTGTGGAGAGAAATAGCGAGGTATAAATAAACATAATAATAATAATAACCAGATCTGGCCAGAGCTCTTGAGTGCCAGAGAGCAAGAGGCCTCTCATTCATAGAGTTACCATAAGCCAAAGTCAACTGGATAGCATCAACAGCAACATGTTGCCAACTCATGGCTTGCATCTGGCTCCTCATCCTATGACAACTGTATAACTTAGGACTCTTCCACACTGCACAATTCTAGCACTATTATTCCACTTTAACAACCACGACTGTGTCCTGTGACATTCTGGGATTTATAGTTCAATGAGGCAGCAACGGCCTCTGGCTAAGGATTCAAAATATCCCTCCTTGGACTGCAAATCTCAGGATTCCATAAGATATTGCCATTGTAGCTGTAGAGGAACTGTAATGCTTTAAGTGTGCATTATAAAAAGATCAATGAAGGAAGAAAAAAAGGGGGGCGGGACAGATGTAGTTTACCCAAAGAAAGAAGATGTATCTACATTGCAGATTGAATGCAGCATTGTTGGAAATGACAACCTTCCTCAAGTCTTCTCCAGTTAGATTTATCTATGATCCTGTTGCTTATAAATGCCATTTTCCAAAAAGCATTTTAGTTGCCATGACTGAATGCTGCAGAAACCTGGGATTGGTAGTGAGGTGCCAGCATTCTTTGGGCAAAGGGAGTAAAAGGACGGTGTTGTGATTCCATAGCATTGAGCAATGACAGTGAAATCGGTGCCAAACTGCATTCATTCAACATTGTAGATGCAGCTTGCGGAGAAGAGTGATCTCCACCAAATCTCCAGGTCAGGAGCTGGTGGAATTATTGTAGCAGGAGCCCATGTTGTTGTTGTTGTTGTTGTTGAGGAGGAGGAGGAGGAGGAGGATAAGGTCCACTTCATCAGATTCATTAAATACTACTGAGCCACTCACTTAAGAAATGGCAACCTACTGTGTTCATCACATGACGTAGCCTTCAAGTGTAGGGTAGAGCTATCTTGACGTTAAAAAAGTGTTGCAAAGGGTTATCTTTTCAGATGTTTTCTAAACTGGTTGGCAAGTGACATTTTTTGCCAATTATCTGGATAGAGATGAGCAAAATGGCCAATTCTGTCATGTGGTTGTATTCATTGTTCTCAGCTTTAAAATATGGCGCCCTCGGTGATGCAATGGATTAAACCCTTGTGCCGGCAGGACTGCTGACCAAAAAGTCAGCGGTTCAAATCCAGGGAGTGGGGTGAGTTCCCATCTGTCAGCTCCAGCTTCCCATTCAGGGACATGAGAGAAGCATCCCACAGGATGATAAAACATCTGGGCGTCCCCTGGCCAACGTCCTTGCAGATGGCCAGTTTTCTCACACCAGAAGCGACTTGCAGTTTCTCAAGTTTTAAAATGATACAGTTAGGCAATTGGTGGGAGGGGCCAAAATGCCCCTTTGAGAAAAAGCTCCACCATTATCTTTTGCTCATGGAGAAGGGAAGATCAGTAGTATGTTGTGTTCCTTTCTGTCTCATGCACTTTCTGGAGGCCTTCCTTCCTCCCTCCTTCCCTTCCTCCCTCCCTTCCTTCCTTCTCTGTGTTGTTAGTGTCACATTTTACCTCCCCCAGACACCTCCTTCTCTCCTTCACCTCCTTTGGTCAACCCCAAGGGCCATCTAGTCCAACCCCCTTCTTTCGGCCATGTAGCAAAAGCACAATCAGCAGATTGTGGTTGACAGATGGCCATCCCGCCTCTGAATAATAATAATAATAATAATAATAATAATAATAATGAAAATATGTTCCTAGTTTGCACGTGATATTTCCTGTTTAATTGTGTAGTCCTTACCTTGAAAGTAGTTGTGCTCCAGAAACTTCATTTTTGTGCCCACAAACTATGTTAAATTGGTGGAGACTCTACAAGATATTCCATCATTGAGAAATTAGAGCAAAATTTCCCTCCTGCAAAGACAAAGTTTTTGCAGTTGAATAAACTTTCCCCGTGTGTTTATGATAGAACCAATTAGGAAATGGCATTTATAACCCAGGAAAAAAATCGTAATTCAGGAGAGGAGGTGTTTCTTTTCACAAAGAAAACAGGGGAGAGACAGTGGGCGGAAACAACTTTCTACAATGTGATGGAAAATCAACTGAGAACGTTCTTTTACTTTTTACTTAGCAATTCAGAATTTTTAATATAAATTCTGTTGCAGTTCTGTGGTGATATGTCACACTTATTGCTATGTAAGAGTAAAAGCTATTCTGAGCAACAGTTATTATGAATGATCGGTTTATAAAGCTGAATTTATAAAGGCCCATTGAGATTAAGAAATTTGACTGGCTCGGTTTGGTTGTAAATAAACAGGGAGATAATGCTGTTTTAGGATGGATTGATAATGGTTATGCAAAGAAGCCTCAGCACTCCTCAGACTCAAGCACATCCTCATACCTTTCTGATTCACAACGGATGAATTTCAGTTTTGTGTTACAGTTAGTTGAAAGCTGTGGCGGTGCAATGAAACCTTTGTGCCGGCTGAACTGCTGACCTGAAGGTTGGCGGTTCAATTCCACGAGATGGGGCGAGCTCTTGTCTGTGAGCCCTAGCTTCCCATGCGGGGACATGAGAGAATTGTTGGGTTTCATCCGTGAACAACATAAGTCTCTTGTATCATCAAGTTTCCAGTGCTCAATAAATTGCTAGGCTAGAGACAGGGCTAAGCTGAGGGATTCTTTTCCCCACATTCCTATGCATGTTTTCCCAAAAGGGCTTTGTCTTTCCTCCTGCTGCTAACCACATGCACTAGTCTGAAACGGTGGTTGTTAGAGTGGTCCAGCATTTTTATGTTCTCAAATAATATGCTGTGTCTAGGTTGGTTCCTCGAGTGGTCTGATATGGCTGATTTCTCTGGTTGGGTTAGTCTGCAGTGCCTTTCATGTTCCTTGATTCGTGTTTGGGCAATGCTGCATTTGGTGGTCCCTACCAACCATGTCCACATAGCAGAGAAGTCAGCCATAGCAGAGCACTTGATGAACCAACCTGGACAGTAAATTCAGGACACCTGCAGGGGTGAGAGGATCCCTCTTTGCTGAACGTTGGATTCTCTTAGTGGGTCTATAGATCATTTGTAGGTTGTGTTTCTTCATCAGCTTCCCTATGTGGCCAGTGGTTCCCTTGATGTATAGGAAGAACACTGGGTGGATCTTTGTCTTTACTCTCATGGCTTGTTCTTGAACTTGCAGCTCTTCTGATGTCTGTGGTAGAGTATCAAGGAGTATCCACATGAATCAAGGAACATGAAAGGCACTGCAGACTAACTCAACCAGAGAAGTCAGCCATAGCAGAGCACTTCATGAACCAACCTGGACACAGCATATGATTTGAGAACATAGAAATGCTGGACCACTCTAACAACCTCCATGTCAGGCTACACAGAGAAGCCATTGAAATCCACAAGTATGTGTGCAGTTTTAACAGAAAAGAGGAAACCATGAAAATGAACAAACTATGGCTAGCAGTATTATTATTACAGTAGAGTCACTTATCCAAGCTAAACGGGCCGGCAGAAGCTTGGATAAGCGAATATCTTGGATAATAAGGAGGGATTAAGGAAAAGCCTATTAAACATCAAATTAGGTTATGATTGTACAAATTAAGCACCAAAACATCATGTTATACAACAAATTTGACAGAAAAAGTAGTTCAATACGCAGTAATGTTATGTTGTAATTACTGTATTTACTAATTTAGCACCAAAATATCACGATATATTGAAAACATTGACTACAAAAATGGCTTGGATAATCCAGAAGCTTGGATAAGCGAGGCTTGGATAAGTGAGACTCTACTGTATTTTTTAAAAACTCTAAAATCAGGACAGTAAATAAAGAACAACACTCTGAAAACTGGGGAAATCCAGAGAAGAAACAATCAGGGCCAGTTAACATCTCCCAACAAAGGTTTCCCCAGGCAGGAAACAGCCAGGTCTTAAAGCTGCCAGGATATTCAATGCTAATCAAGTGGGCCAATTGCAACATTCACACTTGCCTCAGGCAGACAAAAGTTCTTTCTCCCACCATGGACATTCCACAGATATATAAACCTCTCTTGCTGAGTTTCCAATAGACTTCACAATCTCTGAGGATGCCTGCCATAGATGTGGGCGAAACGTCAGGAGAGAATGCTTCTGGAACATGGCCATACAGAAAGCCAAAGAAAGAAAGGTCACCCAAAGTGCACTTGATATTCCGAGGGAATATTGCATGCTGGAAACAGCGTGGGCTTGCCTCTTGGACACGTTATAATTCAATTAAACACCCACTTTTCTCCACAACAGGGCAGAAGGAGTTCCATGGCGGAGGCGTCTCTTTGGCCTGGCCTTCTCCTGACCACAAGCCTGGGGTTGTCTCAATGAAAACGGCAGCCCAGAAGGAGTAGCAGCGGGCACCTGGAAGGCGAGGGAGGCCACGGCCTAAAAATAGGGTTGTTTTCTGTCCTCGAAGCTCCTGGTTCGTCGACCCAAAATGAAAGGTTGGCTTCTCGGCCTCAACCTCTGTATGTGTGTGTCTCTCTCCTGGCTGCGTCTGTCAACAAACCCGAGGGGCAGGAGGAGGAGGAGGAGGCCTCTCCCGCCCCCTCCTCCTGCCGGGAGAACTCCCTCCGCCTTGGCTGCCCGCCACCGTGGTCCCGGCAACGGCATTAAACAGGAGGCAACAGACGGGGGATTCCGTCATTTCGAGCGGGAGAGAAAAAAGGAGGCATTGAGAAGCAGGCAGGCAGGCAGGAAAGAAGAAAAGCGAGAAGCAGCAGGAGGAGGATGAGGCGCTCGCTGCCTCGCTCCCCGCAGCAGCCGCAATCGCCCGCCTCAAAGAACCCGCCTTCTTCACAGCCTCCCCTCAATCATAACAACCACCATAATAATAAACTCCAGAGGAAAGGATGTTGAGCTGGTCGGGAGAGGCCCGTGTGCGCTTCGACGGGGATGTCTGGGTCTACAATAATACCGTTTGAATGGCGTTGTATGGTCAGTGTAATGCTGTGAAGACCCCTGTCATGCTCATATGGGTCCACACAGGCCTGTAGCCGGGGGGGGGGGGGGGTGTTAGGGGTTCAACCCCTCCCCCGAAATTTTTCAGGTTAAAAAAAAAACCCTGGTTTACTCATGAATTTTAACTGATTAACCAAGTCCCCATGCTACCCTGTTTCCCCGAAAATAAGACATCCCCAGAAAATAAGACCTAGTAGAGGTTTTGCTGAATTACTAAATATAAGGCCTCCCCTGAAAGTAAGACCTAGCAAAGTTTTTGTTTGGAAGCATGCCCAACAAACAGAACACCAGAGTATGCGGGATTGGTAAATGTACATACCATAAAGTGTTGTACATGGAAATAATGGTAATAACAAGAAATTCTTGATAGGATTCACAGTTTATCTGGTTATGCTGGTTTATGATGACATCTACTGTACAACATATAATGTCCATTTTTTGTTCAACAATAATAATAATAAATAATAAAACTTTATTTATACCCTGCCACCATCTCCCCACGGGGACTTGGGGTGGCTCACATGGGGCAAGGCCCGACCAGCACAATTTACAAAAACAACAGCATAAATATATTGAACAATATACAAAAAAACACACAGTAAGACAATAAAACAAGAGTTAATACAACAGTAATAATATCAATCAACCACCAAGTACAATTCAGTTGACTTCATTGGTGAGGGGGACTGCAGCAGCAATATAAAATATAAAATGTAATTCAATAAATAAATAAATTCAATAAATAAATTCAATAAATGTGAATTCTTCTTCATGGAAAGACAAGACATCCCCTGAAAATAAGACCTAGCGCATCTTTGGGAGCAAAAATTAATATAAGACACTGTCTTATTTTCGGGGAAACACGGTAAGTCTATGAGATGCAAAAAATTAAGAGTCCCTCCAGAACTGCAAGTAAGTACTATCTCAAGCAAATATTGACAGGCTTGTAGTGGGATTTAGGGGTTCAAATCCCTCCAACCCCCAATTTTTTTTAAAAAAAAAAAACCCCAATTTTTTTTTCTGGCTATGGCCCTGAGTCCACACTACTATATAATGCCTTTGAATGGTCAGTGAAGACCCATGTCATGCTCATATATATGGGTCCACACTGCTACATAATGCTGTTGAATGGGCAGTGAAGACCCATGTCATGCTTAGATGTTGTTAATCTGGGAAAAAATGGCAAAATAAATTACAAATAAATAAAATTGAATATATGACCTACTGACAGACCCCACCTGGACATGGAAAGCGCCTTAAATGTATATTTAAATGTATAATTATGTATATTTTTAATGTATATTCTTAATTTTATTGTAATTTTTAATCTTGATGGATTTTTAAATTTGATGAAAACTGTTTTTTGATGTGTATGTTTATATTGTAAGCCGCCCTGAGTCCCCTGATGGGTGAGAAGGGCAGGGTAGAAGTGATGTAATAATAATAATAATAATAATAATAATAATAATAATAATAATAATAAATTGACCCTTTCCCACTAGAAACATTGGAAAATAAGGATAAGATATTCACAAATCTAATTAGGGCACTGAAGGAAAACGGTATCAAAAGGATTGGGGACATCATGAATCCCAAAGGAGAAATATTAAAGTGGGATAAAATAAAAGACGAATGTGGTCAAGGGAACTGGATAGCATGGTTAGGTCTGTCGAGTAAAGCTCAGGCCATGAAAAGAAGTAGCTGAAACCCCACTGGATAGAATAATTAAAAGGAAAATAGAAATAGATAAAGGAATGATTGGGCTATTGTATGACGAACTAATCACCTTAATTTACAACACAAAAACAACCCTTATAGATAACTGGAAACAGGAAAAAAAACTTTACTGATAAATTAATTGGGTCTTGGATTGATAATACAGTAGAGTCTCACTTATCCAACATAAACGGGCCAGCAGAATGTTGGATAAGCGAATATGTTGGATAATAAGAAGGGACAAAAGAAAAGCCTATTAAACATCAAATTAGATTATGATTTTACAAATTAAGCACCAAAACATCGTTATACAACAAATTTGACAGAAAAAGTAGTTCAATACGCAGTAATGCTATGTAGTAATTACTGTATTTATGAATTTAGCACCAAAATATCACGATGTGTTGAAAACATTGACTACAAAAATGCGTTGGATAATCCAGAATGTTGAATAAGCGAGTGTTGGATAAGTGAGACTCTACTGTATTCATAAAATTAAACATATAAGGATTAAAGAACCCTAAAGGAAAATAATATCCAAATGGTACAGAACCCCTCTCCAATTAGCACACATAACGGGAAATACTTCAAATAAGTGTTGGCACAACTGTGGGGAAATAGGTACATTCTCCCACATGTGGTGGGACTGTAGAAAAATTCAGAACTTTTATAGAAAAATAAGAAAAATAATGGAAGAAATAATAGGGAAAGAATTAATATGGGATAAAGCCAGATACATGTCTCTCACAGTAAAGGTAAAGGAAGATAACAATAATTGGACAGAGATCCTAAAATATATGACAGCCGCAATGCCAGCCACAATAGCCCGAGGATGGAGGGACGATACAAAATGGGATGTAGAAACCTGGTGGGCTTATATGTCAGAATATATAATTAATGACTTCATCAATCAAAAGAAAAAATATATATACAAATAGCCTAAAAGATCAAGACTGGTTCAGGAAATGGACTGCGCTAATTGACAAAATAGACGGAGACGAAAGATACAGCACCTTGAACCAGGCGTTCCACACGGTTAAACTGATGTATTGACAATATTTTGAATTGCTGTTCCAGGGGGGTGGGGGGTATGGGGGGGAGAGTGGGGGTGGAGGGTGATACATTTCCAAGGACTGTTTAAAATGTCATTTAAGGAATAGTTACTTTTGGAATAATGTATACTGAAATAACTCACGTATGGCAAAAAATAGTTAATTGTTGGGATGTATCAAATAATAATAAAAAAAGATGGGTCCACACTGCTACAAAGAGCTGTTGAATGGTCAGTGAAGTCCCATGTCATGCTCATATGGGTCCACACTGCTACATAATGCCGTTGAATGGGCAGTGAAGACCCATTCACGCATAGATGTGTCCACACTGCTATACAATGCCATTATATGGTCAGTGTAGACCAGTTATTCCCAACCATTTTTTGACCAGGGACCACTTGACCAGGGTCCACTCTCCAACATTAGTACCAAAAGGGGTTACGAATCAGTTTTTGGTCAACTTTAGATTCTGTTAGGTTATCTGGGGTGCTGAATCATAAAATTGCATTGGGTAGACCATATCAGCTCTAGTTTCTGATACAGAACATATGCCATCCAGTAGTCACCATCTGCTCACCCACAGAAAACCATATTTAAAAATCTAGAGCTGATGTGATCTATCCAATGCAATTTTCTGAATTAGCATCTCAGATAACCAAACAGAATCAGCACCCCAGATAACAGAACTCCAGTAACAAGCCTAAGAACAAAGACACCAAGGGGGCCCCACTTCCAGATGCCACATGAAATGGCTCCACTCGGGATGGGAGGAGGAGGAGAAGCAGAAATCAGGAGGCTTGTTGTAACGCCTGCCTTTCTTGGGTAGTCGGCCCCTCCCCTCCCAATATCCCTGTTGCCTGTGCACTATAAAAGGTTTCACAAGACCACTTGCTCTAGTTGCAACGGTGTAGTAACAGTGAGTCCGTGGACCATATTTTAGTTCTTGGGGACCACTGGTGGTCCACGGACCACAGGCCGGAAACCACTGGTGTAGAGTGAATGCAGTGTGGCACTAAGTGAACTGTTGTGGCTCAAGTGCTAAGAAACCCTGAGAGTTGTTGCTGCCTTACCAAGTCTTAAACCTTCTCTGCTAAAGAGTGCTAGTGCCTCACCAAACTACAAATCCCATAGCATCAAGCTTTGGCAGTTAAAGTGGTGTCAAAGGGCATTCATTCTTGCGTGTGGAGATGCACCCTGAGTATCTTGCTCAGTTGTTTATCCACAAGTACAGCCCTGCCAAAGCCTGACATCACTTCAGTCAAAAACAGGTCTGTAGGAGGAACTACAAAGCTGGAACCTCTCCTGTCCCGTCCCCCCCCCCCAAATAATAATAATAATAATAATAATAATAATAATAATAATAATAATAATAATGTGAGTTTTCCGGGCTGTATGGCCATGTTCCAGAAACCTTTGACAACATAATAATAATAATGTTTATGTATACCCCACTTTTTCTCTCCACAAGGAGTCTCAAAGTAGACTAAAAAAGGAAACACAATTACTTAGTCAGCAAAAAAAATATTTATAATAATAATAATAATAATAATAAAACTTTATTTATACCCCGCCACCATCTCTCCGCGGGGACTCGGGGCAGCTCACATTGTTACAAAAGTAACAACACAAACACATTAGCACAATATAAGGTTAAGGTAAAGGTTTTCCCCTGACGTTAAGTCCAGTCATGTCTGACTCTGGGGGTTGGTGCTCATCTCCATTTGTAAGCCAAAGAGCTGGCGTTGTCCATAGACACCTCCAAGGTCATGTGGCCGGCGTGATTGCATGGAATGCTGTTACCTTCCCACCGGAGCGGTACCTATTGATCTACTCACATTGGCATGGTTTCGAACTGCTAGGTTGGCAGAAGCTGGAGCTAACAGTGGGCGCTCACTCTGCTCCTGGGATTTGAACCTGCGACCTTTCGGTCTGCAAGTTCCGCAGCTCAGTGCTTTAACACACTTCACCACCGGGGCTCCTTTAGCACAATATACACAGGTTAAAACAAATATAATTTAATCAAATAAGTTATTTATGTATTTACTAGCTTTGCCCAGCCACGCGTTGCTGTGGCCTATGCTTTCAGAGTGTTGCTCTTTATTTACTGTCCTGATTTTAGAGATTATATTGTTCTGTATTATTATTAATCACTTTGAATGCGATTTCCTGCTTCTTGGCAGAATGGGGTTGGACTGGATGGCCCATGAGGTCTCTTCCAACTCTACTATTCTATGATTCTATGATTCTATATCACAGTAATTATTACATATTATATTTATAATCTTATATTATCTGCTTAGAACTGGATTATATGAGGCCCCTTCTTCACAGCTGTATAAAATGCACACTGAAGTGGATTATATGGCAGTGTGGAGTCCAGATAATCCAGTGCAAAGCAGATAATATAAGACTATAAATGGGTTATATAGCTGTGTGGAAGGGCCTTGAGTCTACACTGCCATATAATCCAGTGCAAATTAGATAATCTGTGGAACAGGCTGAGGCCTAAGTCTGCCTGTCCCCTGGGCTGAGTTGGTTACTAGGAGACCAAGTGGGCAGAGATTAGTCCTCTAACTGGCAGCAATTGGATAAAAACAATTATTGCTCTCCCTCTAATTAGGATTTTATTTTTATTTTCTTTTTGTTGTATCAACCTAGAGGCGTGGATGATGGGTTGTGTTGTCAAATTTCGAGGTTGGGGGGCCTGTAGTTTGGTTGTTTTGTTGGTCGCTGTGATGCCATCACTCATTTATATATATAGATTTACAGTATTTATATTCCGCCCTTCTCACCCCGAAGGGGACTCAGGGCAGATCACAATGTACACATACAAGGCAAAAATTCAATGACATATGAACATAGAGATAAAGACAGAGACACAGAGGCAATTTAACCTTCTCCAGCTTCCAGCTTACTGAGGGTATGCTTGATTCCAACCACAGGGAGAGCAGCTGCTTCATCATCTACTGTGCTGCCGACTTCCTCATTCCAAACGCTGCTGGACAATTTTTATGGTGTCATAAATTAGTTAAATTAGCCTCACCACATAGTGGTACCTAAATTTCCTACTTGATAGATGCAACTATCTTTCAGGTTGCTTAGGTCAACAATGTTATTTGACTCTTGTTTGGGCGCTGCGTTTGATGGTCCCTATGTATGCTTGTCCACAGCTGCATGGTATCCGGTAGACTCCTGCCGAGGAGAGAGGATCATGAAAGAACATGAAAGAACATGAAAGGCACTGCAGACTAATTCAACCAGAGAAGTCTGCCATAGCAGAGCACTTCATGAACCAACCTGGACACAACATATTATTTGAGAACACAGAAATGCTGGACCACTCTAACAACCTCCATGTCAGGCTACACAGAGAAGCCATTGAAATCCACAGGTATGTGTGCAATTTTAACAAAAAAGAGGAAACCATGAAAATGAACAAAATCTGGCTACCAGTATTACAAAACTCTAAAATCAAAACAGTAGATAGGAACCAACACTCTGAGGGCAGAGGGCAGCTAATGACTGAACAAAGGATGCCCCCAGGCAAGAGACAAAAACCTTTCCAATGCTAATTAGGGTGATTAACTGAAACCTTAATGCTGGCTTCCCAGTGACAAAGGACTCTTGCCACACCCTGGACTCTACACAGATATATATTCTTTCCTTTCCTTACTTAGTTTATCCATACCTCACAACCTCTGAGGATGCCTGCCATAGATGTGGGCGAAACGTCAGGAGAGAATACTTCTGGAACATGGCCACACAGCCCGAAAGACATACAACAACCCTGTGATCCCGGCCATGAAAGCCTTCGACAACACATATGACAGCTTCAGTTTAGTCACCTTAGCTTCTAGGAAGAGTCAGACCTGATTTGCTCTAAGATCCATTTATCAATCTTTTTAACAGCCTTTCCAGCACCACATGTCTAATGTGATCTACACTAAGAGAAAACTGTGTGTGTGCCTTCAGGTCACACGTTCACTTATGGCAACCCATTAGTTTCATAGAGCTTTCTCAGTCAAGGAATCCTCAGAGGCAGTTTGGCCAGTTCCTTAATTTGAAATATAACCTGAAGTGGTTATATAACCTGAACCTGGTATTCATTGGTCTTTTCCCATCCAAGTGTTAACCAGGGATGCCCCTGCTTAACTTCTAGGAAACAAGAGGGGTGTTGTTACCATAAACCCAATATCCCAAGATCCTAACTAATTTGTCTCCATTGCAGTCATGGAAATTGGGTGGGCTTCCAGACATTTTTTGGGCAAATTCCATCATTGTTCACCATTGGCAGCAGAGGGTCGCGTGATTCCCAACATATGTACCTATTAGTTATTTGCTATGATTTTTTAAATTATCATCTTTTATTTATCGAGCACCGTCAATATGCATATACTGTAGTTGATCTATGGCTTTTGAAGTCCATCCAAGTGCTAGTTAAACTTAGAGGAGCAAAACAAGAGAGTAATCGGGAAGAGGAGGCCAGATGTAGGATATGAAGAGGAGACAGCACTAAGGACGCAAAACAAACAAATACAACTAGCATGTCACAAGTATCATATGACTGTTGCTCACACACACAGTCTAGTCTAGCACATGTGTGCATGTCTTCAAATCTCTTGTTGATTTATGGCACTCCGTGAATTTACCTGGAGCTAAATCCCAGGATGCACTGTACAATTAATGTGGTTTGGCACTATTTTACCTACCATGGTTCATGGCTCATAGAAGCTGTAGTTTCACAAGGTCTTTGATTTTCTTTGCCAAAGAGAGCTGGTACCTTACCAAATGACAAACCCCATGATCTCGTTGCACCCAACACTGGCATTAATTCTGCAGTGTAGATGCACCCAGGCTCTGGATGGACATTTGGCTGGGTTTAGGGGAATTGCATTGAAATCAATGGTCCTATTGCTTTCTCTAGGTCAGTCAATAAACATTGTGGCTCTTTACCCATGGAGTGCATAGCAATGCTTGCAGTGAGCCTGGATCCAACTCCAGTGTCTTGGGCTTGGATTGACACTGCCAGACAATGAAGTTTGAACTGCATTATATGGGTTTACACTGGTTGTATAATACAGTTCAAACTGCATTATTTGTCAGCATAGAATGAACCTTTGCAGAGACACCTTCCAAGCATAATGCATGCTTAAGTCGCTTCTTAAAACATGTATATAGCACAGTCGAACACATGTTAATACATAAACACGTGTGCCCTGGCCTTTGTCCTTCTTCTTCTTGCAATTCTACAAAAGCTTGCTCAGCTATGAACCTTCTTTGATACTTTGAGGAGGAGGAGGAAGAAGAAGAAGGGGTTCATAGAATCATAGAGTTGGAAGAGACCTCCCTGTCGAGAAGCAGGAAAATCGCATTCAAAGCACCAATGACTGATGGCCATCAAGTCTCTGTTTAAAAGCCTCCAAAGAAGGAGCCTCCACCACATTCCAGGGCAAAGAGTTCCACTCCTGAACAGCTCTCTCAGTTAGGAAGATGAGGGGAAAGAAGACAAGGAGGAGGAGAAGGAAGAAGAAGAAGAGAGGGGAAAAGAAGAGGAGCAAGAAGAAGAAGAGGAAGAAGAAGAGGAAGAAACTGAAGAAGAGGAAGAGGAGAACCAAGAAGAAGAAGAGAAGGATGGAGAGGAAGAAGAATAGAAGACGAGGTGGAGGAAGAGGAGCAAGAAGAAAGAGAGAAAGAAGAAGAGGAGAAGGAAAAAGAAGAGGAGGGAAAAGAAGAAAAGGAGGAGATGGAAGAAGAGATGGATGAGGTGGAAGAAGAAAAAGAAGAGGAAATAGAGAAAGAAAAAAAAGAGAAAAAAGAAGAGGAGAAGGAAGAAGAGAAGACCAGAAGGAAGAAGCAGAGGAGGAAGAGAAAGAAGAAGAGAAGGAAGAAGAGGAGGAGGAGGAAAAAGAAGAAAAGAATGAAGAAGGTCAAGAAAAGGAAAATGAGGAGGAGGAGGCGCAAGAAGAAGAGGAAAAGAAAGAGGAGGAGGAGAGGAGGATGAAAAAGAAGAGGAAGAGAAGGAAGAAGAGGCAGGGAAGGAAAAAGAAGAAGAGAAAGAAGAGGGGCAAGAAGAGGAGGAGAAGAGGAGTAGAAGGAAGAGGAAAAAGAAGAGGAGGAGAAGATAGAGGAGCAAGAAGAGGAAAAGGAGGAGGAGGAGAAGAGGAGGAGGAGGAAAAGGAAAAAGAAGCAGAGGAGGAGGAGAGAATGAGAAAGAAGAGGAGCAAGAAAAAGAAAAGAAAGAAGAGGAGAAGCAGAAGGAGGAGAGAAGGAGGAAAGGGAAGAGGAAAAAGAGGAGGAAGAGGAGCAAGAAGAAGAGGAGGAGAAAGATGAAGAGGAAGAAAAGGAGGAGGAGGAGGATCAAGAAGAGGAAGAGAAGAAGAAGAGGAGAGGGAGGAAGAGGAGAAAAAAGAAGCAGAGAAGGAGGAGAAGAGAAGGAGAAGGAAGAGGAGCAAGAAAAAGAAAAGAAAGGAGGAGAAGTAGGAGGAGGAGAGGAGGAGGAAAGGAAAGAGGAAAAAGAAGAGGAGGAGGAGAAAGATGAAGAGGAAAAAAGGAGGAGGAGAAGAAGGAAGAGGGAAAAGAAGAGGAGGAAGAGGAGAATGAAGAGGAGGAAGAAAAAGAAAAGGAAGAAGGAGGTGGAGGAGAGGAGGAAAAGGAAGAGGAGGAAGAGGAGAAGGAAGAGGAAGAAGAGGAAGCAGAAGAGAAGGAGAAGAGGAAGAAGAGAAGGAGTAGGAGGAACAAGAAGCCGCCTTATCCTCCCTCCCAGTTCCTTCCTTTTTTGAGAGTTGCGATGAAGGAGACGGGTCTGCGCGTTTCCTTCTTTAACCAAGTCCAGAAAAAAATATTTATTTTTTTAAAAAAAATTAAAAACATATTAAAACCTATTGTCAAAGACTGCAAAAAAATCGCCTCCCAACCCGCGCATTTTTTGGCCGTGGGTGAGGCAAAGCAAGAGAAGGACCGGCAAGGCAAAGTCAGGCCAAGGAGGGAAGAAAAGAGGGAGGAAGGAGCCGAGTTCACAGACGGCTGTTAAAACCCGGCAGACGTCTTGGCCTGGCTTTGGAGGGAGGAATCCCCTCCGAAAAGGGGGCGCGGACGGAGGCCTCTCTTGGTCCAGGGCCACGACCTCCTGCTTCCAGACCCTCTTTCTCTTCGGCACTGTCGAAGACTTGCAATAAAACCAATTTTAAATTAAAAAAAAAAAACATTTACAGAACAATAAAAAAACAATCTCCACAAATCACACCGAACTCAAGCTCTTCGGGGTCTGTTAGTCATTGCTCAGGGACGGGGATTTTCCTTCCTGCACGCTTGCCAAAGGGATGCTCTGGTCCAAATTTCCAGAAGCGGGGGAAGCCTGAGCAAAAAAAAGAATTTAAAAAAATGGAAACTTAATGATTTCAGCATGCATGGAGTTGGAGTTCTTTTCTTTTTTTTTTTGAACTTTTCTTTCCTTCCACTTCTCTCTAGTCTCTGTATTTATTTGCCGCACGCTCCTTTCCAAAAATTAGAAGCTTTTTTTCCCCCGGGATGGAAGCGGAATAATCCGAATTGGAGCCGGGAGCGGAGGGAGGGGGCGCCTCTTGGCAGAACGGCCCCAGTGATTCCTCCCACCGGACGCTCCCCCCTCGGCTGAGAGAGCCAGAGGAGCCCCTGACCGGGTCTGTGACGTCACGAGGACCTGATGGGCGGGGCTGGGACCGGAGGGGGGGGGCAAAGAGGAGGGGGGGTGTTTTCCAGCTTTAAAAAGGGCGGCCGGGCGCGAGCCGCCTCTGTGCGTCAGAGAGAGAGAGACAGGCAGAGAGAGAGAGAGAGGGACTCTTCAAAACTTCCCTGATGCAAAGGAAAGCCTTGAATCAGAGGCGAGAGAAGGAGGCAGAGCGCCAGTGAGGAGCTGCTGCTTCGCGCCTTCCTTCTTTTTGGAGCAAGAACCCCCTTCTTTCCTTTCTTCCCCCCCCCCCCCTTTTTTCCCATTCAATGCTCCTCTCCATGACGTCTCCCTGGGCTCAGCTGCTTCAACTTGAGCACTGATACCATTCTGTTTACATAGACACCCAAACCTAGCAGCCGCATTAAAAGAGAGCTGTCAAGTCTCTTGGGTCAATCCCACTTTGGTGGGACTGCAAAAGGGAGACTGAATCAACCTCTTTGCTCCTTCTTCCTTCCTTTCCTTCCTTGCTCCTTTCTCCACACCAACGGATGCCAAGCTTGTGAAAGAAAAGGAAACTTTCTCCGGCTGCCTTGCTTTCCTTCCAGCTCCTGTGGCCACCCAACAGCAGCATGAAGTCGGCGGAGGAAGGTAAAAAGAGGCGTCATTTCAATCACAACATTGGATTTTCAGACTTAACTGGGTTGCTGTGAGTTTTCCGGGCAGGATGGTGAGGTTCCAGAAACGTTCCTCCTGACGTTTCACCCACATCTATGGCGGGCATCCTCAGAAGTTGTTGGAAACAAGAAGTGAACCTCATCACACTTGAGCTTGGATCCACTTTAAAGACACTTTAGGGAGGGGGCTTTAAACAGCTCAGCCAAACGGGTCCTGAGCCCCAGCAGACTACAAACCCAGAGGCAGAAACCAGATTTAAAGTAGATTCATGCTCTAGTATGATGAGGCAAGAGGACTGATATACATCAGTGGAAAGTCCAGGGTGGGAGAAAGAACTCTTATCTGTTGGAAGTCAGTGTGAATGTTGCAATTAATCACCTCGATTAGCATTGAAAAGCCTTGCAGCTTCAAAGCCTGGCTGCTTTCTGCCTGGGGGGAATCCTTTGATTGTTTCCCTGATTGTTTCATGTCTGGAATCCCCCAGAGTGTTCTTCTTTATTTACTGTCCTGATTTTAGAGTTCTTTAATACTAGTAGCCACTAGATTTTGTTCATTTTCATGCTTTCCTCCTGTCTGTTGAAATTGTCCACACGTCTGTGGATTTCAATGGCTTCTTTGTGTAGACATGGTGGTTGTGAGAGTGGTCCAGCATTTCTCTGTTCTCAGATAATAATATGCTGTGTCCAAATTGGTTCATCAAGTGCTCTACTATGACTGACTTCTCTGCAATGCTTTTCATGTTCCCTGATTTGTATTTGGGCAATGCTGCGTTTGGTGGTCCCTATGTAGACTTGTCCACAGCTGTGTAGTATAAGGTAGACTTCTTCAAAGGAGAGAGGATCCCTTGTCCTTTACTGAATGTAGCATTTATTGGATTTTGTTAGTGGGTCTGTAGATAGTTTGTAGGTTGTGTTTCTTCATCAGCTTCCCATACATCAAGGGAACCACTGACCGTATAGGGAAGCTGATGGAGAAACACAACCTATCTACAGACCCACTAAGAAAATCCAACAAATGCTACCTTCAGCAAAGGACAAGAGGGGTCCTCTAATCAAGATGATTAATTGAAACATTCTCACTGGCCTCCAACAGACCAGAGTTCCTTCTCCCACCCTGGATCTTCCACAGATATATAAACCCCACCTGCCTAGTTTCCAACAGACCTCACAACCTCTGAGGATGCCTGCCATAGATGTGGGCTCAACGTCAGGAGAGAATTCTTCTGGAACATGGCTATACAGCCCGGAAAACTCACAGCAACACAACAAAAGCTATACATTGGATTTTCAGACTTAGTTTGCCTCCGTTTGGGAGGGACTAGGCGAGGAGGAGGAGGAGGAGGAGGAAGCCGCGTGGGCGGGAAGCGGTGTCCCCCTGGTGTTTCCCCAAAGCCGCCGGGAGGTTTCTCGGCTGCGGCTCCCGGCCAATAGGGGTCTCCCCTCGCTGGCCTTAGGCGCGACGGAGGCGGACGTCGCGGAGGACTGCCTCGCCAAGCGGGCTCTCTTCTGGGGGGGGGGGGGGGGTTAAGAGAGGGCAGACTTCAGCCTCCCCAACCGACGAAGAGACCGACGAAGAAGAGAAGGGAAAGCTGCCTGGAGCGCAGAGGAGGAAGGCAGGCATGCAGGGACCGCCTCCTGAAACCCAAGGAATCCCAGGACACCGTGGAGTTACAGCAGCAGATTAGGCGCTGCTGCATAGGCAGCCCCCAAGCTACAAGCTGTTGGGGAATCTGAGCTGTTAGGCGCAAAATGACCCTCTGTTGGGGTGATTCCACCATAAATATAACAGAGTACCTGAAGTAAATTTCACAACAAGCAAAAATTTACCTGTGTTGAGCTGGGATAAGCTACTATTCCTTAAAATGGCTTAGGATTGCACAGTCAGAACTTTAGGTTCCAAAATATTTATTACTGAAGTAAAAAAACAACAACACCTACTTTCTTGATAGAAAAGGTCTTGGGGCTAACTAGCTGACTAAATGTCATCTTTTAAAGAGGTAAAAGGGTTTTTTAAAAGTCTATGCAGATACATTTTGCCTAGAGAGATGCAAAATGTGCGTCCTCATAGAAGAGAGAGGCCATGTACAGTAGAGTCTCACTTATCCAACATTCTGTATTATCCAACACAGTCTGCCTTTTATCAATGTTTTTGTAGTCAATGTTGTGATATTTTGGTGCTAAATTCGTAAATACAGTAATTACTACATAGCATTACTGCGTATTGAACTACTTTTTCTGTCAAATTTGTTGTATAACATGATGTTTTGGTGCCTAATTTGTAAAATCGTAACCTAATTGGATGTTTAATAGGCTTTTCCTTAACCCCTCCTTATTATCCAACATATTCACTTATCCAATGTTCTGCCGGCCTGTTTATGTTGGATAAGTGAGACTCTACTGTATAAATAGTTGTGTGCATTTGTATGGAATCACTGTTCGTTTCGTTTAGTTTCATTCATTTTGTAACAGTTTTGTATTTGTCCCCATTTCTGAAAATGGGGCACCTATATGCATAGAATTTCGGTCTCGCTTATGAAAAAATGAATTTTTTTAGACCATTGGCGGCAATGGGAGGGCTTCCGAGGCTCAACCCCCCCCCCCCCCGCTTTGTTTTTGGGCTAGAGGGGTGAAAATTGCCACACACAGAGGGAATTTCGACCCCCTTTAGCCCACCAACTTTTAAAACGTTTGAATCTTCCCCAGAGTGCTATTGTTGTTATTATTATTACCATTATTAACACCCATTGGCACGCATCAGCTGTCATGAGGAAGCCAACCTCTCTCAGACTCAACTTAGGATCTCAGAATAACTATTATTATTATTAATATTATTATTAACACCCATTGGTACACATCAGCTGTCACAGGGAAGCAGCCCTCTCCCAGATCAGCTTAGAGTCCCAGAGTTGTTGTTGTTATTATTATTATTAACACCCATTGGTACACACCAGCTGTAATGGGAAAGCAGCCGTCTGTCAGTACCTGCATATTGTTACGCAGCCCAAAACAAAAGGAAAACGAAAGCAAGCATGGTGACAGTGCAGCTTTCTCTTTCGTGTCACTTTTTGTTTAGTCTGAAAATGGCATCTTTCGTTTTGTGCATCCGAATGGACGATACTAAACGAATAGACGAATGAAACAAATGAAACAGAGGCAGGTTGGTCATCTATCGGGGGTGCTTTGACTGCGATTTTCATGCTTCTTGGCAGGGAGTTAGACTGGATGGGCCACGACTCTCTTCCAACTCTATGATTCTATAGGTAGAAACAAAAGCAGAAGACTGAAAAATGCTGAAAGGCCACATGGTCAGCCCAGGGCAATAAAACTTAAAAAGGAAGTTCTCTTACAGAATTCCATTACTACATCATCAAAGAGGGAGAGGAGACAGTGGCTAGCAGTAAGAGGAAAGACAAAGCACTTTTGGGAAACCTACATAGAAATGTGGAGAAAGGAATAGCTCAACTTAGCCCTGCCTCTAGCGTAGCTACTCATTGAGGACTGGAGACTTGATGACACAAGAGACTTGTGCAGCCCAGGGATGAAACCCAACACAAACAAGATAGGTTATGTAGGTTTGATCTTAAGTTGAATTTGTATATAAGTCTGAACAGGGACATTTTTAAGTGTTACTCCAGCCAGTCTATTTACCTAACAAGTACAGGCATGGGCAAACTTCGCCCCTCCAGGTGTTTTGGACTTCAACTCCCACAATTCCTAACAGCCAGTTAAGATGCACTCTCAGATGATCTTATGCATAATGTGAGGATTTGAAATAATAGTGAAAGGACCTCTTGTGCAAAAGTTTATGGAATTTCTAGTAGAAAAAGAGTTTCGTAGAGCCCTAGGATGCTTGAGTACTAACTGGTTTGGAAACTACAACCTAATTAACGTATTTTGGAGCACAGGAAGAAATGGATTTAAGCAAATGGTTGGCACAGCCCTATGTCTTGTTTAGAAGGATACACAGTTCAATCCTATGTCTTGCTTAGTCCTATTGCTTCCAATAAGGCTTATTTCCAAATATGTATGTATAGAGGACTATGACCCACACGTTTTCTTAAATTCAGTACTTAATGCAATTGCCTGTCTTCAGCAATTCTGTTAAAATCAAGGCACAAAACCTGCACTTCAAACCTGCTGCCCCAATCTCTATTGAGTTGGCTGACATGACAATATCTCTAATACAGATTATCTGTAGTAACCTACTTTTAAAAGAGGTACATGGGAAGAAATGCCACCTTTATTGATTTAAGTATTAGTAATAATAATAATCATAATATTCTTATAACCTGTCACCATCTCTCCAAAGGGACTTGGGGTGGCTTACATATGGGACAAAATGCCCACAAGACACAAATACAAAATACCCATTGAAACATTAAATGACACCATGCCACTTTGAAAGATTTAGTAATGCTATGATATAATAATATAAATATATGTGGATATTGCAGTGTAAGCACACCTTTTGGAGCTGACATGGTGCTATGGAATGAAAATATGGAAAACCAGGGTTCAAATCACCTTCAAAAGCAAATCACTTTTGAATAAATTTCGTCAAGAAAATGCCATAAGTTTGCCATAGGTCAGAGTGAGCTTGATGGTACATAACAAAGTACATGGATATGTGGCAATATGTTACATAGACAGATACATGAATGCACATGACACTCAATTGCTTTTTTTCTATAAGATTTTCCTTAAATCTTATATATCTTTAAAAATAATGATCTCATAACAAACTACATTTTAATTATAACTTATGTAAACATTTACATCTTTTAGCAGATATAGATAATTTGTTGGTAGTTCCTATGTGGTTTGGTGCAGTTTGGAGTTGTTTGAACTGTAACTTTTCATAGTTTGTGGAAAGGACATAATCTTTGGTTGGATTATGTAAAATGCTTTACTTCTGTTTATTTAGAAGGTAATGGTAAAATAATGCACAGCTTGGTGGGTTCATTTATACAGAACACTTATGGTTTTCTCATGAAAATGCTACTACTATGGCAAGACAGACAAGCGGTCAACAAACAATAAAATTTGATTTATGTTTTTGAATTAAGAAGCCTTGCTGAGTTCAATTATGGATATTACTACATACATGTTTTTAGCTGTAAAACACACTTTCCTGGGAGCAAATAGAACACAATTTATTTCTGAGTATGTATTCCTTGCCTAAGAAAACTCTATGACATTTATGGGGACACCATAAGTTGATGGGCAACTTGAAGTCACACACACGTTATTGCCTTATGCATCTTTTCTTACTGGCAATGCTACTGCCAAGTATATTATTTTACAGAAACCATATTTCCTGCTTAGATGTTTGAAACATTTAATCCATCATATATTTGTTTTATGGAATGAGTTTCTTGAGCAGTCAGCCCTCCATATCCACAGATTCAACCATCTATGGCTTTAAAATACCTCTTACAAAGCTCCAAAAAGCAAACCATGATTATGGCATTTTAAGGGGCACCAGTTTACTACACCATTGGATATAACAGGGCTTCAGCATGTATGGATTTTGGTATCCACAGAGGATTCTTGGAACCAAACTCTAGTGGATGCGAAGGGCCCACTATTTATCATTTAGAAATTGT
The DNA here is from genome assembly GCF_035594765.1 of Anolis carolinensis. Taxonomy (NCBI): domain Eukaryota; kingdom Metazoa; phylum Chordata; class Lepidosauria; order Squamata; family Anolidae; genus Anolis; species Anolis carolinensis. The sequence continues at coordinate 73,118,616 of NC_085844.1, forward strand.
ACTCTTGAAAACCTTCAAATGCCTCTTCCACAGATTAAAATGTTATTTCCAGACTCCTGTCTAACAAAAGTGTAGTGTGTATGTTTCAGAAATGTAAATGATCTGAGGCTGGATCTACACTGCCCTATATCCCAGGATCTGATTCCAGATTATCTGCTTTAAACTGAATTATATGAGTCTCCACTGCCAGATAATCTGAGATAAACATATAATATGGGATCAGATCCTGGGATATAGGGCAGTGTAGATCCAGCCTGACTTTATATCTTCAGGAGCATTTGTGGCTGCCTTAAAATGGGGATCCTTAACAAAAAAAAATTACTTGAGTCCCTTAGGGGAATTAGGGCAGGTTATAAATAAAGTTATTTATTTACTTCTTCAAAAGTAGAAAATAAGTTAAAGGTCTGTCTGCAGTATGGCTTCCCGAGTGGTTGTGTATGTTGGGGAGGTCAAGCAGTGGGCTGCAGGCGTTTGTGAGGTGCAGACAAGTGATCAAATGAGGAAGTTGACCCCTGACTCCAACGCTTTTGGAAACAACTAGAGAGGCTTACATCATTTCTGCTGATAATTCATGACTGGAGTCTTTCTTGGCTCTGTTTTTACAAGAAAACCCCTGAGGTTCAAGAAATGGCTGCTCCATGAGTTTCCCAGCCAGCATAACCAATGGATATAATGGACAGGGCACCTCTGAGTAGAAAACGTATTCCCACCCAATTCTGGAAGATTGAGACTTGACCAAGGACACCCAGTGTGTTTCCGTGGCTAAGTGAGATTCTGAACCCTGGTATCCCAAGTCCAACTCTCACACTACTGCAAACATAAATCACTTCATACCTGCTAATCCTTCTACGCACGAAAAACTTCCATACAAACAGCTATTCTGTGGGACAACTCTATTTGTCAGCATTATACTTACATTGGAGGCTTTTTCTGTGATCCCCCACTGCTGGGAGATTGAGTGACCCTGAGAGGGGTCTTTTCTGTTGTGATACAGTATAGCCTTGGAATGCTTTCCCCGGGGAAGATAATTTAGAACTGACATTTTATGTTTTATTGCTTCACAGATGGAGAGCTTTCAATCGGGCTGGAAGTTTAAAGATATTTAAGTACAGGATTTTATTTTAAGATAGCGACCACTGGCATGTTCTGCATGCTGCCCTGACTGTTGTTTTAATTTAATTATTTTTTTCCCAAATCATTATTCTGAGAGTTCCAAGGATGCCATACACACACACACACACACACACATATACATGCACACACACATACACACACACACAGAGTAAAGGTGAAGATTTTCCCCTAGTCGTGTCCAATTCTGGGGATTGGTGCTCATCTCCATTTCTAAGCTGAAGAGCCGCCGTTGACTGTAGACAGCTCCTAGGTCATGTGGCCGGCATGACTGTATGAAGCACCGTTACCTTCTGGCTGGAGCGGTACCTATTGATCTACTCACATTTGCATGTTTTCGGTGAGGAAGTCCCACAGTTCAGCAGTTTAACCCACTGCGCCACTGACGGCTCCAATATATATCTATATCTATATACACACACTATAGATATATGAGAATATAGATAGATAGATAGATAGATAGATAGATAGATAGATAGATAGATAGATATTCACTGTTGGGGTGGATAGGGATTTGGTAGGGTCTTTTTAAAAAAAAAATGCTTAGCAAAATTCTCTTGTTTCTTCATACATTTGATAAAAGAACCTGAAAGTTGTGTTGCCGAAGGCTTTTATGGGCAGAATCACTGGGTTGCTGTGAGTTTTCTGGGTTGTATGGCCATGTTCCAGAAGCATTCTCTCCTGAGTTGCCTAATTTCCAACAAACCTCACTATCTCCGAGGATGCCTGCCATAAATGTGGGCAAAATGTCAGGAGAGGATGCTTCTGGAATATGGCCATACATCCTGGAAAACTCACCGCACACCTGATAATTTCTTTTTCAGAACAAATGTGGGAAACATGGAATCAGACAATTGTCCAGCCAGCCAGCTAGAGGGTTTGGAGTGGTTAGTTCTGAAAAGTCTGGGCTTCAGTCTCTGTGTATTCAACCATGTTTGTTGTGTAGAGTTCGGGCTTTTACCCCTCCCTCCTTCTCTCCCTCCTTCTCTCTTTTTTCCTGGTTCTTCATCTTTAGCCAACTACATGGCAATCAGATTGGATCTTTTGAGCTCCATAGTGAAAAAAGATCACTATTGAATTTTGCCAATGCAGACAGCTGGGGATATCATTTGTTTTTGTTACGAACTTTCCAGAATTTGTAAATGTCTTCTGAGGTCAGTAGGAATTTTAAAGAAATCAAATGGAGGAGGAAGCCAAACTGAGGGATTTGCCATCACTTTTCAGTGCCTGAGCTATGGCTAATTTCAGGCTTTTACCATGCTTATATTACATATTTGTTGTATATATATTTTCACAGTTGTCACTCTGTTTCCTGTCCAGGCAACTTATGTGTTGAAAATCTTTAATAGGAGACTAAGAAAGTTTTATTCTTGATTTATAGAGGCATGCTGTGTGAACTGCTGCGCTAAACCAAGTCACAGAAATGAATTGCCGAGTTAATTGTTGTGTTGAGGCTGGGCCACCCATTCATATTTGTAGCTCAATTTAAAATAGTTATGGAATGCTCTAGGCTATTTTCAGGGTGCAGGAGCAGCAATAACTGAAAGTATGTTTTACAGGGATTTCCTGAAATCTCACTATAATTTATGAAAAGGAAACCTGCAAATTATGGGTGTTCACTTGAAATCAAGACTTAAAAAAACCAAACAAAACTGTATTATTAGGAAACAATTTCTATTTGGTTTCTGGAGTTCATTTGCAATGAAATCTCAACAAAAAGGCCAGTTGAACTAAATGCAGTTCTGAACTTGCAGTTTCATTGGATTGTGTAGGAGCCTCCGGTGGCGCAATGGGTTAAATCCTTGTGCCGGAGGATTGCTGACTGAAAAGTTGGTGGTTCGAATCCAGGGAGCGGTGTGAGCTCCCATCTGTCAGCTCCAGCTTCCCATGGGGGGACATGAGAGAAGCCTCCCGCAGGATGGTAAAACATCCAGGCATCCCCTGGGCAATGTCCTTGCAGATGGCCAATTCTCTCACACCAGAAGCGACTTGCAGTTTCTCAAGTTGCTCCTGACATGAAAAAAAAATGGATTGTGTGGCATTTGTGTGGTATAAATATAGAATGTGAGTTAGAAAATAGATCCTAACATCCTGTGTTGTATGTATGTAGATCCATGTTCAATTAAACTGAATATATTGAATTAAACTGAATTGGGTGACCCGGTGCAGATATGATACTACTTGACCTCTCTGTCTCTTTCAAACATCAGCTTCTTATTTTAATTTTTGGAAACATTTAGGGACTAGTAATTAGTTGTATTAGGTATACACCAGCGTATTCACTAATTACTCTTAGCTTCCAACCACAGTCTACTGTCCTGGTTAAAATCAGTTTTCAAATGGTGGTTTGAACCAACCACTTATATCATTGGCACTGGGGCATCATTACACCATATGATACCTAAATCCAAAAATGAAATTGAAAAGATAAATACATGTGTGAGAAGAACTGTATATGAACACTGTTCATATTTTTCAACCATGGCCTGGAAAACAGGTAATATTAAATTTGTATTCAGTCTAGCCTGTAAACATGATACACTTTTGCAATGTATATGGAGATCACCAGAAGGAGAGGCAGGTAAGAAATAATAATAATAATAATAATAATAATAATAATAATAATAATAATAAAATACAGTTCTCAGTCAGCTTTGACTGCCTACAGACTGTCCTATCCTTTTGTCTAAGCAGTTTGTTTATTATTAATTACTTAGGATTGTAATATATACTTCTTCACATTCAAGGTTTTTTTAATCGTGTCAGAAGCAAATTGAAAATATATTGCAAGTCGCTTCTGGTGTGAGAAAATCGGCCGTCTACAAAGACGTTGCTCAGGAGACGCCAGGATGTGTTACCATCCTGTGGGAGGCATCTCTCATGTCCATGCATGGAAGCTGGGGCTGACAGATGGGAGTTCACCCCATCTCGTGCATTTGAACCCCGGACATTTAGATCTTCAGATCAGCAGTTCAGCCGGCACAAGGGTTTAACTCATTGTGCCACCGCTGCTCCTAAGTTCAAGGTGTACTGTACTTCAATCGTCCTATAAACTCTGTGAGCTAGGCTAAATTGAGTAGCCCAAGATTGACATCTAGCTAATTTCAGGGCTCAATGTGGACTTCAACTTAGATCTCCTATGTTTCAGTCCAACACTAAGAACACTTGTTATTTTTCAGAACTTCCAATTTTTGGGCTGTCTTTGAGTAGTTGGTTCATTTTCTGGTTTCCATTTTGACAACAACTGATCTAACCATGACCATAATAAAACGGCTAATTAATACTGTCACAGAACCACAAACTGATATAGTGGAGTTTCTTGACTCTCTGTATTCAGATGGATATCTGGAAAAACATCAGAGAGTATAGAAGAAGGCATAGAAGATTTAGCTCATCAGTATTGATGCTGATTCATCACAATTATTGAAAAAAGATAGGCTATACACATGTGAACATACTAGAGGTGGGTTTGATTTTCCATAGCATTTGCCCATGTTCTGAGAATAATTTTATTACCATGTTGTACCTTTAGGTTAGTTTAGTATGAGTGGCAACATTTTACCCACCATGTGCATGGATAACAAAATGGACTACTAGATCATTATATAGACTATTAGATCATTAAGTACGAGAAAGCACTTTGTTCTTACTAAAACAAGATAAAATCTGCTGCATATCCAACACTGTATAATCTATATTTATCTTTAAAAGATTTGTACAACTTGTGAACTTGTTAGCTGAATGTAATCAACAAACCATGTACAATGGCCCATAAAAAACGTAATAAATTTCCTGAGAACTTTTTGGTTTGTTTTCAGTATACGGTATAGCCAGCTATATTAGTATGTGTCTATATGTTAATAAGGCATTTTAAAATATTTGCAACTTGGTTTGATAGGCCACAAGCCTTTCTCTCAGATCTGGGTGAACCTGAATGAGTTAAACATAGGAACTGGGGAAATGATCCATGTATTTGCATGTTAATTAACATAGGTTTAAAGGCTGACATGGACTGGCTAGCAAACAACAAAGAAGTGGTTTTGAATTCAGTCAAAATGGTTGGACCAAGGCCAGGCAGAAGGACAAATATTAAAATATGATGCAAACGAGTCTATTCATATCACATGGGTAGCATTTTAATGTCTGTGTGTTTTGCAGCTTCCTGCTAGAAAAGGCCTCATTTGACAAAGAATTGGGAGGCCTCTGTCTCAGTTTTGACCAACGGATTTGAAATACTTCGACTTCTGTATAATAATTCCATTGAAATATACATAGCACAAGACATTAAAATTTGGTGTATATCTATGGTTTCCAAGTCAGCAACATGTCAAGATTGTGGGGTCAAACCTAAGACAAGTTCTCATGAGGTGAGTCTTTGGATACATCTATGCTGTAGATTTAATGTGGTTTGACACCACTTTAACTGCTAGTACTCAATGCTATAGAATCCTAGGGTGTTTGGTTTGGCGAGGCACCAGACCTTTCAGACAGAGGAGGCTATCCCAAGGCCATTAAAGTGGCGTCAAACTGCATTAATTCTGCAGTGTAGATGTGATGTCATAGGGGACATCTAGGCCAGGAATGAGGTGTAAAACTTATAGTCAGCTGATATGAAAATGGACATGAGGACAAACTGGACAAAATCCTGCTATCCAGGGAATATGACAAACTAGAGCCATTTAAAAAAAATCTGCACAAAGCATTTATCAACAGCTCGTGCAAAATGGGCTCAGTAATTTCAGGAATTGCTGCCAGGTTCTCTGATACTGAAATCCCACATGGTATTACCTACAGCTTCCATGACAAGAGTTAAAGCATGTAGAAAATTCATCCTTGAGGTGTATTTCCTCCTCACAGGATCTATACCATTGCTGCCTTTCACTTATTCACACTATTTGTATCCTCTGTTCACTTTCGTCCTAGGAAATATGTGTCTCGTGCACTAGTAGAGGCAGCATAAAATAATTATATATTTCTATTTGTAGTAAACTTCTGGTCCATAAGAGTATACCACGTCTTCAGTTTTTACATGCTTCTGGCTCTGATACAGACTCGTTGAGCTCTTCTTTTCGTATAGTTCAGTGCCAAGATGACACTCATGAATGGTATTGGGTGTTCCTTTCTTTAGAACTTATGGTACTATGATTCAGGCAGTTAAAAATATGAATGTAAAATGTACAAATGCTCTTTATGTTCTCAGTAAGCACAGATAGTTTTCTGAAATGTGTGTGCCATTCTGGAAGAAAATGCTATTTTAGAGTTTGCAGAATACTTATAAATTACAGGAACCATTCGAAGCTTTTGACGAGTTGGTATTAAAATTGACAGGTAACATTTTGCAGATTCTGTAGTAAGTGATCAAATGATATATATGGTAGCATTATCATCCACTACAACACCCATTCTACCTTGTTCCTTGGTCCCCTCCCCTCCCAAATTGTGATGTATTTTTTCCAATGCCAGATCACAGATAAAGTCTTATCTTTTTTGAAGAATTTATGCCCTTTAAAAGGAACAGAAGGCAATTGTTTTAATAATGGCAACATTATCTTGATTATTGGTATACAGTGTTCCCTCGCTACTTCACGGTTCACTTTTCGTGCCCTTGCTGTTTTGCGGGCTTTTAATAAACACTAAAATAATACTATAAATAATAAAATAATATTATAAATCCCTTTTTCTACTTCCTTCCTAAGGAAGGGAGAGAAAAGGAGACTGAAGCAGCTTTGTTTTTGTCTCACAAGGCAGCGGTGGGAGCACGTATGTGCGTGCTTGAGAGGTGAGGGGGAAGAAATGCTACTTGCAAACAACACAAATATAGCGTCCCTACTTTGTGGATTTTCACTTTTCACAGGTGGTCCTGGAACGTAACCCCTGCAATAAGTGAAGGAACACTGTACACCCTTACTTTGAGCCCCTGGTGGCTGTGCAGATTAAACCGCTGAACTGCTGAACTTGCTGATTGAAAGGTCAGCAATTTGAATCCGGGGAGCGGGGTAAGTTCCCACTGTTAGCTCAAACTTCTGCCAACCAAGCAATTCGAAAAAACATGCAAATGTGCGTAGATCAGTAGGTACTGATCCAGTGGGAAGGTAACTGCACTCCATGCAGTCATGCTGGCCACATGACCTTGAAGGTGTCTACGGACAATGCTGGCTCTTTGGCTTAGAAATGGAGATGAGTCCCAACCCCCAGAGTCAGACATGACTAGACTTAATGTCAGGAGAAAATGTTTACCTTTACTACCCTCACTTTTGAATACTTTAAAGACTACAAGTATGATTATATCAATATTATAAAATGAAAAAAGGGGACAAATGAGAACCTAACAGTAGGGCACAATGGTCTCAAAATGTATTGATCCCCCTTCTGTGCCCTCTAACTCTTTTTTAAAATTACCCTGATTATTCCAAATGATTTCCCCCCCTGAAATACAATGTGGAAGACTTCTTGCATACTCTAGTGATCCTTTGAACGAACAGCTGGGAGGAGAGACATAATCAAAAGGCAGCAACGACAAGAAAGGCTGGTACATTGCACAATGTATCTGTAGTTTCTTTTGCCAAATGGCTGGGCAGATGTGTCTTTTAAATCAATAACAACAACCTCTTTCACTCTGAGCCAGTTTTCTCTCTCACACGCACATCTTCACCCAGCATAAGAGCCCTTGGCTAATTCCTCTTCCAGAAGACTGGCAGGCATATCTGTCAGGGAACCTTGGCTGCAAGAGTGTTTAAGGACCAGTGGTTACCACCAATTCAATATCAAATTCTGTAAATTGCCTGCAGGGAAACCAGGAGCAGATGTTTGCCAGAGCAGTGTAAACTATAATAGAAAATGTGTAAGGCAATATAGCACTTTGTTATGGAAAGTAGAGGGGGAGGAGGGAGAAGCAGAATGGATCTCATGGAAAAAATGGTATTTTCCTGGCGCTTGTGATGATCTTTTCAGCCATCAGGCTGGAAAATGGGATTCCCAGAGTATATAGTGGAATACCATTTCCATAACTGCTTTTAAAAACTATTCCTTTGAAATACAGCCTTGAAGATCTGAAAGCTCTGCAGTCCAAGCTTTTGGGACAGTGAGGTCATGTGCATGTTGCAGACTGTAAAACTATCTTGGCTAATGTGAAAGCGCTATATCGCCAAGCAGAGAATCTGAGCATTTATAACCATTTTTTATTTCTTAATAAATAATCAAGATCCTGAAAATGTAACTGCTACTGGTTAGACTGGGGAGGGGAAAGCATTCAACCACTATATGCTGTAGTCAGCAAGCCACTTACTACTACTACTACTACTACTACTAATAATAATAATAATAATAATAATAATAATAATAATAATAATAATTTTATTTCTTATTCGCCTCTTATCATGGCACAAGGTTGGTTACAGAATAATCAGAACACAAAACATTGTAAAAATTCCACAGATACACATATTTAAACTTATTTTTATAAAATACATATTAAAATGCACAAAACAGAGATTAAACACAGGGTTTCCACATACTGTGGAAGAAGCCACTCAATGATCAGGATCCCATCTTAGTGGAATTGTTCTGAAATATGTGTGTGAGTACTATCTATACATGTGGAAGGGAGTGAATGAAGAGTGTCTACTAGGAGTGGTAGGAACCAAAACCATGGAATGACAATACGAAGTGTGGAAAAGTTACTTTTTGGACTATAGTCCCCAGAATCTCCCAGCTACTGGGAATGCTGATTGGAGGTTATGGGGTTTGTAATTGAAGAAAGATGATATTGCTAACCTCTAGAGAGGTGCTGGCTAAATTTGTCATGAGAATGTTAATTCAATGCAGTTAATGTAAATAAATACACAGAAGAAACGTCTTGATGGTAAAAGTGGGTCAGCTCAGCAATAGAATGAATTTTCTAAGGATTGAGCGATGTCTCTTCCATGAAGAAGAATTTGCATTTATTGTTGAACAAAAAATGACCATTTATCATGTATTGCACAGTAGTTGTCATCACAAACCAGCATAACCAGACAAACTGAATCCTATCAAGAATTTCTTCTTACTACCATTATTTCCATGTACAACAATCTATGGTACGTACATTTGCCTATCCTGCATGCTCTGGTGCTCTGTTTGGCAGGCATGCTTCCAAACAAAAACTTTTCTAGGTCTTACTTTCGGGGGAAGCCTTATATTTAGCAATTCAGCAAAACCTCTACTAGGTCTTATTTTCAGGGGATGTCTCATTTTTGGGGAAACAGGATATATACAAAAACAGGATATCTATAGTTGAGCATTCAGCTCACAGCAAGCAGAACATGAAGTACCACGTGGCTGTAAAGAATTTAGAGCTTAGGAGACAAACATGCAGAGTTCTGCCTTTAAAATCACAAAAAAAATTAGTTACAAAAATAATATCTACATTTCTTAATAGTAAAGAACTGGGTCCTAGCTACCCATTTATTCTAGGGTTCAAAAAGTGGGGAAGCAATTTAACTTAAGATTCAAATTTGGGGTGCTGGACATAGGTTTAGTTGATCCCAACTGCAACAAAAGCTCAGCTTGCTTGTGGAGGAAGAAGTCTGGCAATTCAAACCATAAGAACAGAACAGTTCTCAGCAGATAATCCCCTTCCATTTCATTTGGAGTGTAGTTGGTTGGAATTGTTTGTGGCTCTGTTGCAGGCAACATAATTAGTACCATACTGAAGTATGCAACATACACATTCTGACAAATGGGTGGGTGGCTGGATGGATGGAAAGGGGGAGACAGGAGGGGGAGAGACCAGAGACAGCTATAGCTAGAGAAAAACACATTTTCAAAACACCCAAGTGAACACAAACGGGCAATCTCTATTTGGGCTCAAGTTTTTATTTATTGTCAGTTAGCCAAGTAGATACAAGAGTCTTTGGAGGAATGTACTCTATAAATCTGGAATCTTTTGGAATTAGGATACTGTAGTTATTCCAAACTTTTCACATGATCTTTCCCCACCCAACCACATTCCTTGCCATTCATTAAACCTCCAAACAAAGTTTAGATTTAATTTCATAGGAAGCTAGGTTACTTATTTTGAAAAGGAGTTCAAAAATACTTCAGTGGAGCAATTACTAGGTTGGCAGGAAAAAAAGCAAGATACTTTTTCTCATCACAAATGGAAATGTAATGAGATTCTTATTCTAATATTCTTAGAATATTAAGATCAAGGTGCCATTATCATCTGAAACAACTCTAATACTTGGGAACTCCAAGCTATCTGGAGGTTTAGCACATATAACCACCTTTCCAAAAATGTAAAGTTATTTAAAGTGGGTTTTTTGTGTGTCAGAATTTGAGAATGTACAAGCCACTTTTGGTGTGAGAGAATCGGCTGTCTGCAAGGAAGTTGCCCAGGGGACAACCGGATGTTTGATGTTTTACCATCCTTGTGGGAGGCTTCTCTCCTGTCCCTGCATAGGGAGCTGAAGCTGACAGAGGGAGCTCACCCACAGTCCCCGGATTCTAACCGTAGACCTGCCAGTCAGGAGTCTTGCCAGCACAAGGGTTTAACCCATTGCACTACCGGGGGCTCCATCTAAAGTTGATATTTTTAATGGATTGATAGTGTCGAACCTCTCTTGTGAATATTCAAAATTAAGAGAGACTAAAAATAATAGGCGTGGGAGAAAAATATATTTCCAAGTTGCTCTCCAAATTTCCAATGCCTTTCACACATAGATGTTGCTGTTTTTTCCCCCAGAGAAAGCCGTTCATTGTGTTAAGTGATCAATCACCTGGTAAATTCTATACTTGCTTCAGGTTGAATGTTATGGGCCCAACCGTTCCAGTATTCATTCCTTATTGAAAAAATGTTCCTGCCACAATGAGGGAAATATCTGATTGAATAGAGCAAGATTACTAAAAAGTTCAGCCCAGGTTGGCCCTGGTGTATTAGAAACAAATTGTGAGGGTAGAAGAAATGAAAAAGTGTGATGAGCATCCAAGGTTAGGTCCATCAGTTCACCATAAGGTCCTTCAGTTCAAAGGCAATTATTTGAGCAAGACAATGCGGGACATAAATGCCTTTCAGAACCACCACTCAGCTGCTTTTGAGACTAGCTCTTTTTCTTCTCCTAAAAATAAATAATTGACCACATAACCTTTCTAAAGAAGGTATGTTATATTCCCCAAATGAAAAGAAAGATAGGTATGTGAAATATGTTTATGTTAAATTTCCGTTATGTTCTATTTTTATTGTTTGGTGTACCTTATATTGATGACCCTAACACTAACCCTAACCTTAACCCTAACCCTTTTCCCGCTTAAACCGGTGATCTGCTAAACTTGCTGACCGAAAGGTCAGCAGTTCGAATCCAGGGAGCAGGGTGAGCTCCAGGCGTTAGGCCCAGCTTCTGCCAACCTAGCAGTTCAAAAACATGCAACTGTGAGTAGATCAGTAGGTACTGTTCTGGAAGGTAACAGCACTCCATGCAGTCATGTTGGCTACATGACCTTAGAGGTGTCTATGGACAATGCTGGCTCTTTGGCCTAGAAATGGAGATGAGCACCAACCCCCAGAGTCGTACACGATTTGACTTAATGTCAGGGGAAGACCTTTACCTTTCTTTTTTATATTGATTAGGTTATTGTTGTATTTTGATATTTTATGTTCTCCTGTTTGTATTGCTGCTGTTTTGTAAGCTGCTCTGAGTCCTCTAGGGAGATGGGGTGGGATATAAATAGAGATATTATTATTATTATTATTATTATTATTATTATTATTATTATTATTATTATTCACAATTTACTTCCCTGCACATGGACAAAGCAAAGAGGAAAATTCACATAGAAATGTTAGTTATAGTATTCTGTAACATGGCAGTACTAGAGTATTATTTTCTGGTAAGTATCAAACATTAACAGCAGACTGCTTATGATTTTCATAGTCAATAATGCTTTTGTAAGGTATTACGGCAATGGAAATCATTACATGGAAAAAGAGAGATAGCAATATAAGTTCCTGTTCACAAGCTGGCCACAAATGCATCAGACATTCTGGGTTCTTTCTATACATTGGGCATGGGATGAGTGGGGGACATCGTTGCCTATACAGGCAGTCCCTGAGTTACAAATGACTCCTAGTTAAGAATGTGGGTGAGACAACAGGAATTGAGAGAAATTTACACCTAGGAAAGGAAATTCACTCCTGGAAGAGTTATCATGGGGAAAAGGTGTCTCAGCTGAAGCTTTATCACCCGTCTTTGTTTCCACAACAAGCCACATTTTTCAAAACCCAATTATCACAGGACAGAAAGTGAGGTGAAATCTTCTCAACAGAGGCACAGACAGCAAAACAAACACCACAGGGCTGTAAACCCTTTCCTATGCTAACCAAAGATAATATCTATCTATACACATAAAAAAGTGAAAATCTGTATGTGTGCATGTGGCACAGGTGTCTGTTTACACAGACAGTCTCTGGCCCCCACAAACAGGCTATAGATCCCAGTGCTGAGGAGCCACCAAGTCACTCCTTCCCAGGACATTGCAGGTTACAGCGAGCACACAGTGTTACTTTCTCTCTCCATTTGCATGACCCCACCTACTGCCTCTCCCTTAACTCTTTCCTACCCTTTCCTGAGGCACACAGCAACTGAACCTACTAGAGAGAGAGGTTTGGGGAGAATTCACCATGATTTATAGGTGTAGTAGGGACTGGGATGTATAGTTCACCTGCCATCTAAGAGCACTCTGAACCCCACCAACGATGGATCTGGAAACTAACTTGGCACACAGACCCAACAAGACCAAATTTGCATAGTGGCGGGGTTTAGGGGTGATTGACCTTGACATCTAGGAGTTATAATACATCATTGTAATCTTTGTTGAGAAATGGACCTGTTTTATGAGTGCCCCTGAAGACTTGGATGGGCCCACCTGTTTAGTAAAACCAGAAACAGCTTTCAGGGCCAATTTGAATGACCTAAACGGCATTAATGGTTCCACACTGAAATTGAGATAGCATTGTTGATAATTCAGTCTATACTAAATCCTACCACCATCACTTAAATCTGTAGCATCAGATGGTAACAAATGTGGGTTTATAGTGAAAGTATTTCATGTTTCCCAACCTTTTTACCCTTCTACGATTGCTATTATTAGAGCCAAAATGTAAGAATAGGGTTATGATAGGTCCTGACCTACCCTTAGCCAAGATGACATTCCCTGCCACAAGCTGCATATTTTAGAGTCTGATATGCTGTAATCACTAGACATTTGGAGAACCTATTTGGTTTTTTTGTATTAAAAAACACGTTTGCCCAAGGCACCAGCAGAATTGCAGAGCAACCAGAGGGAAATAAAATACATGGTTTTCAAGCCAGTTTTTCAAGCCAGAAAAGCAAGGTGGTAAAACTATCCCAGTTTTTAAAAAGCAGCAAACCATAGCAATCTGATACATCTAAGACAGATTCTGTTCTACCTTCGGACTTGCACAAGATGGACTGAATCTTGTTTCTGGCTCCAGCTCTCCCACCCAGCTCTGTCCCTGGCAACATTTACCAGAATTTAAAATTTCAGGAGCTGGTAAATTTTGGATTGCACATCATGTACTGTCCCAGAGCTGTGGATGGGAACTATTTTCCTTGTAACAATTCATTAAGTGTGATTTGTTCATATCTTTTTGTGGAAAAAATTTGCCTTTCTTCTTGGGGATGTCTTCAAAGGATACCCTATCTGAGAAAATAGAAAATGCAGATGGTGTGTGAAGGCATCAACATTAATTTTACATCCCCTTAAAAGTGGTGTCAGAGCAATACAGATTGGGCTTCCCTTATGTGGAATTCCAAAATCTAAAATGCTCCAAAATATGAAATTGTCTACATAGATGGTTGAGAGAATGGCACCTTTCTTTTCAGTAGATTCACTATATACAAACTTTGTTTCATGCGCAATTGTGTACAAAATTACCTTCAGGCTATGTATATAAGATGTATATGAAACATAAACACATTTGGGTTGCTGTGAGTTTTCCAGGCTATATGGCCATGTTCCAGGAAGCATTCTCTCCTGACGTTTCGCCCACATCTATGGCAGGCATCCTCAGAGTTTGTGAGGTATATTAGAAACTAAGTAATATATCAAGGGTAGGAGAAAGAACTCTTGTCTGTTGGAGGCAAGTGTGAATGTTGCAATTAATCACCTTGATTAGCATTGAAAAGCCTTGCAGCTTCAAAACCTGGCTGTTTTCAGCCTGAGATAATCCTTTGTTGGGAGGTGTTAGCTAGCCCTGCTTGTTTCATATCTGGAATTCCCATTTTCAGAGTGTCGTTCTTTATTTACTGTCCTGATTTTAGAGGTTTTTTTTAATACTAATAGCCAGATTTTGTTCATTTCCATGGTTTTCTCCTTTCTGTTGAAATTGTCCACATGCTTGTAGATTTCAATGGCTTCTCTGTGTAGTCAGGCTTTGAAGCTGCAAGGCCATTTAATGGTAATCAAGCCGGCCTATTGCAACATTCACACTTGCCTCAAACAGACAAGAGTCCTTTCTCTCACTCTGAACATTCCACAGATATATAAACCCCACTTGCCTAATTTCCAACAGACCTCACAACCTCTGAGGATGCCGGCCATAGATGTGGGTGAAACCTCAGAAGAAACTGCTTTTGGAACATGGCTAAACAGCCCTGAAAACTCACAGCAACCCAAAAACAAAGTTATTGGAGATTAACACACTTTCCCCATGTTTTTATGATAGAACTAATTAGAGAATTATATTTATAACCCAGGAACAAAAACCGTGTTACAGAGTATTCTCTGACAGCATCTTGTGCCTCCTTGAAGATTTGGGGTGCCTCTACACCAGGTATGGGAAGACTTTAGCCCTCCAGGTATTTTGGACTTCAACCCCCACAATTCCTAACAGCTGAAGTTTGCCCATGCCTGAATTACACGGTATAAATGAATGCAGTTTGACTCTTCTTGAACTGCCATGGCTCCCTACTATGGGATCATTGTGAATTTGAAAAGACCTGTTGCCTCCTCTGCCAAAGAGGACTGATATTTATTTATTGTCTCAGAAGCAAACCGAGGGTACAGTTGTAATGTAGTTAAAAACACAAAGTTAAAAACTTGGCAGTATACTAAATGTCCTTTGACAAGTAGCTGGCAATTTGGATTGCCTCTGATGTTGCTTGCTATAAGAAGGTTCTCCACTGTGCATATGGCAGGGCTCAGGCTGCATTGTAGTAGGTGGTCTGTAGTTTGCGCTTCTCCACACTCGCATGTCATGGACTCCACTTTGTGGCCCCATTTCTTAAGGTTGGCTCTGCATCTCGTGGTGCCAGAGCACAGTCTGTTCAGCATCTTCCAAGTTGCCCAGTCTTCTGTGAGCCCAGGAGGGAGTCTCTCTTTCAGTATCAGCTATGGCTTGAAGTTCCGGGTTTTAGCCTGCCACTTTTGGACTCTTTCTTGCTGAGGTGTTCCTGCGAGCATCTCTGTAGATCTCAGAAAACTATTTATTGATTTAAGGTGTTGGCATGCTGGCTGATATCCGAACAGGGTATGGGCCGGACGTGTCACTGCCTTAGTCCTTTCATTAGTAGCTGCTACTTCCCCGTGGATGTCAGGTGATGCAATGTGGGCTAAGTGGTACAATTTCTCCAGTGGTGTGGGGTGTAGACATTCAGTGATAAGGCAGCATGTCTCATTAAGAGCCACATCCACTGTTTTAACCTGGTGAGATGTGTTCCACACTGGGCATGCGTATTCAGCAGCAGAGTAGCAAAGTGCAAGGGCAGATGCCTTCACTGTGTCTGGTTGTGATCCCCACGATGTGCCAGTCAGCTTTCATATGATATTGTTTCTAGGTAAAGCTAAAAGTTTTCCACAGACATTAAGTTTAGTTGTGTCCAAGCCTCAGAGGGTTGATGCTCATCTCCATTTCTAAGCCGAAGAACCAGCATTGTCCATAGACACCTTCTAGGTCATGTGGCCAGCATGACTGCATGGAGTGCTGTTATCATCCCACAGAAGCGGTACCTATTGATCTACTCACATTTGCATGTTTTTTAACTGCTAAGGTAAAGGTTTTCCCTTGACATTAAGTCCAGTCACGTCCAACTCTGGGGGTTGGTGCTCATCTCCATTTCTAAGCCAAAGAACTAGCTTTGTCCGTAGACACCTTCTAGGTCATGTGGCCAGCATGACTGCATAGAGCGCCGTTATCTTCCCACAGAAGCGGTACCTATTGATCTACTTTTTGTCCCATGTTAGCTGCCCTGAGTCCCAGACAGGAGATGGTGGCAGGATAGAAAAATAAAGTTACTTACTTACTTACTCACATTTGCATCTTTTCAACCTGCTAGAAAGCTGGGGCTAACAGCGGGAGCTCACCCCACTCCCCAAATTTGAACCACCAACCTTTCAGTCAGCAAGTTCAGCAGCTCAGCGGTTTAACCTGCTGCGCCACTGAGTGCACCTGGTGTTTCTATCACCTACTTTTTGCTTGATAGTCAAGCACAACTTCTTGTAAGTCAGAGCATGGTCCCAAGTATTTTGGCGTGCTGCAATGCTCCAGTGGGACCATGGGGACAAACTTCAGCTGTTGGGAATTGTGGGAGTTAAAGTCCAGAACACCAGGAGGGCTGAAGTTTGCCCATGTCTGATCCACACCGTAGAAATGAATGCAGTTTGATACTCCTTGAGCTGCCATGGCTCCCTATTGTGGAATCATTGGGAGTTTGCAAGGACCTGTCTCAGGGTGATGCCAGGCATGGAGCGGTGTCAATTCGAAGCGGTGTCAATCTGCGCCCATTCTTCGGTGCGGATGCGCCCTTGCTGTCTCACATTCTCTCCCAGGGCGAAGAGAGTGGCACAGCCTCCTTTGGCTTGTAACTCGAGCGGGGAGGTTTATTTTAAAATGAGGAACCCGGCGGAGGGAGAGGGAGGGGGAGAGAGAGCGCCCAGCGGCTGCCTGGCTTGACGTTTCCGGGTGGAGATAAACAAAGGGAGGGGGAGGCCGCCGTTTGCTGCCGGCGCGATGGGGCGATAAGGCCGCCCGAGGGGTCACGTTACCGCGGCCCAGGAGGGGCTCCGCTTGGGCGCCCCAGAAGGAAGGCAGCGCCAGGAGAAAGCGGCCGCAGTCGGGCAACAACAGGTGCCGCTTGGAGAAGAACCAGTCCACCCGAAGACTTGCCTCGAGAGCCATGACCGACCTGGAGGAAGAGCCCGAGTTCGACTTCGATTTCCTCTTCGAGTTTAACCAGAGCGACCAGGGCGCCTCTGCTACCACCACCACCAGCAGCAGCAAAGGTTGGCGACAAGTTTGCAAAAGCGGGGAGGAGGAAAGTTCAGTAGCGGGGGAGAGAAAGAGGTCCTCCATGGAAAGAGGAGAAACCCGGAGCGCCGCCCTTTGTTGGGACTCGCTGCCCATTCCGAATGGATGCCTTGCTGACACTTGAGCCGCTCCGGGCTCCCTCTTTGCGCGCCCTTTGGCACAAGAAGGCGGCAGGCAAACAGGCGGACTTCTCGCGCTCTTCTTCGGCGCTAGAGCCGCGGTTCTCCCCAACTCCCAGAAACCCTCACAGCTGGTAAACTGGCTGGGATTTCTGGGAGTTGTAGGCCAAAAACATTTGAGGACCCCAGGTTGAGAACCACCGCGAGGGAGACGCGCCAAACGCAAAGGCGTCGCTGGGGACATTTAAACAGCCAAAATGGGTCAAGGGAATATGGAGGGTTTGGCACTCCGCACATGGGACGGGTGGGTAAGCCTCTCAAGGTGCCCCTACACTGGAGAAAATGAGTGCAGGTTGTCACTGCTTCAACTGCTGTGGAATTCTGGGCCTACAGTGGAGATGCAGCCTTGGAGACAATATCAACTGTGTTGCTGTGAGTTTTCCAGGCTGTATGGCCATGTTCCAGAAGCATTCTCTCCTGACATTTCGCCCACTTCTATGGCAGGCATCCTCAGGGGTTGTGAGGTCTGTTGGAAACTATGCAAGTGAGGTTTATATATCTGTGGAAAGTCCAGGGTGGGAGAATGAACTCTTGTCTGTTGGAGGCAGGTGTGAATGTTGCAATTAATCACCTTGATTAGCATTGAAAAACCTTGCAGCTTCCAGATCTGGTTGATTCCTGCTGTAGGAATCCTTTGTTGGGAAGTGTTAGCTAGCCCTGATTGTTTCATATCTGGAATTTCTCTGTTTTAAGAGTGTTGTTCTTTATTTATTGTTCGGATTTTAGACTTTTTAAAATACTGGTAGCCGGATTTTGTTCATTTTCATTGTTTCCTCCTTTCTGTTGAAATTGCCCACATACATGTGGATTTCAATGGCTTCTCTGCGTAGTCTGACATGGTGGTTGTGAGAGTGGTCCAGCATTTCTGTGTTCTCCAAATAATATGCTGTGTCCAGGTTGGTCCATCAAGTGCTCTGCTACCATGTTTCCCCGAAAATAAGACAGTGTGTTATATTAATTTTTGCTCCAAAAGATGCTCAAGGTCTTATTTTCAGGGGATGTCTTATTTTTCCATGAAGAAGAATTCACATTTATTGTTGAACAAAAAAATGAACATTTATTATATACTGTACAGTAGTTGTCATCATAAACCAGCACAACTAGACAAACTGAATCATATCAAGAATTTCTTGTTACTACCAATATTTCCATGTACAACACTTTATGGTACATACATTGACCGATCCTGCATGCTCTGGTGTTCTGTTCGGCGGGCATGCTTCCAAACAAAAACATTGCTAGGTCTTACTTTCGTGGGAGGCCTTATATTCAGCAATTCAGCAAAACCTCTGCTAGGTCTTATTTTCTGGGGATGTCTTATTTTAGGGGAAACAGGGTATGGCTGACATTTCTGGTTGAGTTAGTCTGCGGTGCCTTTCATGTTCCTTAATTCGTGTTGATACTCCTTGATACTCCACCACAAACATCAGAAATGCTGTACGACTGAGAACAAGCCATGAGAGTAAAGACAAAGATCCACCCAGAGGACAAGTGTCACCATACATCAAGGGGACCACTGACCGCATAGGGAAGCTGATGAAGAAACACAACCTACAAACCATCTACAGCCCCACTGAGAAAATCCAACAAATGCTCCATTCAGCAAAGGACAAGAGGGATCCTCTCACCTCTGCAGTAGTCTACCATTTACCATTCAGCTGTGGACAAGTCTGCATAGAGACCACCAAATGAAGCATTGCCTAGACACGAATCAAGGAACATGAAAGGCACCACACTGGAGAATAATAATAATGACTTTATTTTTGTATGCCGCCACCATCTCTCTGAAGGGACTTGGAGTGGCTTACATGGGGACAAGCCCAATCAATCACATTTACATCGTAAAATATACAATTAAAAAACAAGTATCGAACTAAAAGTAGATTAAACAAACCATGGTTCAAAATAGCATAACTATAAAAACATTAAAAATATTAACAATCATCCGCGAACCTTTAAGAGGTCCGATGAGTGCAGGTTGACTTGACATTGCTTCAACTGCAGTGCCTCAATGTTATGGAATACCGGGCCTTTAGTCTCCTCTGCCAAAGAGGGCTGGTGCCTCACCAAACAACATTTCACTGAATTCCATAGCATTGAGCCATGGCAGTCAAAGTGTCAAGCTGCATCATGATACAGTGAAGATACATCCTTGGAGAATGGATCAACTGTTTTGTTAGATGAGATTTGAATAAGAAAAAAGAACATGAGCAGTGTCAATTGGGTTGTAAATACAGTACCTCGTCTTATCCATGGGGAATACTAAAACTCTCATGTATGACTGAAACTATCGATAGTACTGAATTCTACATAATTACTTTCCCCCCTATACTTTACATACACACTTATGATCTTGGTGTTCATCTATGCTGTAGAATTAATGCAATTTGACACCGCTTTAACTGCCATGGGTCAATACTGTGGGATCATAGGTGTTGTCATTTGACAAGGTTTTGACCCTTTTCTGCCAAAGAGTGCTCAAACTCCCATTTCCATGATTCCAGAGGAAGAAGTCATTGCAGTTAAAGTGGTTTCAAACAGCATCTACAGTGTAGATGCACACCCTAATTGACGTATGGTAGCATAAACAGGGTGGATACGCTGGACAAAGAAGCAATTCATATCCCAAGCAGGATGGCGTGAGATTTGATCACAACACTCAAAACAGCGCATAATTTAAAACCTATCAATGGTTGGTTCCTGGAATTTTCCATTTAATATTTAACTTTTTTTGTATGCGTCAAGAGTGACTTGAGAAACTGCAACTCGGTTCTGGTGTAATAGAATTGACCGTCTACAAGGACGTTGCCCAGAGGATGCCTGGATGTTTTACCATCCTGTGGGAAACTTCTGTCATGTCCATGAATGGGAAGCTGGAGCTAACAGACAAAAGCTCACCCTGCTCCCCGGATTCGAACCAACGACCTTTCATTCAGCAGTCCTGATGGCACAAGGGTTTAACTAATTTTGCCACCGGGGGCTCCATGTAATATATAACTGAGAAAAGCGAAACCATGTGAAACGTGGCTTGGGGTGGGGCTAGTGTCAAGCTTTTTGGTCACACAGCTCCAGTTATTAGGGATGTAATTTTTCACTCTTTTTCTTCTTGAAACAAAGTCATACAGTAAGTCATTTGAGCAGTTTTCTCATCCTACAAAAGTTTGAAAAATTTGAAGTTTTTTAAAATGTCTGTTCACAATTCGGGATATATTTTGCTCTAACTTCACAGGGAGTACAGGAAAACAACATTTTCTGGTCAGAAAAATAGAATTATTTTATGTGTAGATCAGTGTTGTGCAGCATTTTCTACATAGGAAGCAGCATTTTCTATGTAGAAAGTAATATTATGCAGAAATAATAATAATAACAACAACAACAACTTTTTTGTAGACCGCCCTATCTCCCCAGAGGGACTCAGGGCAGTTTCCAACATATGTGGCAAACATTCAATGCCAGCAAGGAGAAACATAAAAACAAATTACAACAAAGCAGATCACATCAAACAATATATAAATGATCTGACTTTAAAACTTAATAACAAGCAAAATAGCAATGATCAAACTTAAAAATACTTTTTTTTTGCTCCCAAATGGCTGTATTCTGTGAAAGAAAATTACATGCCTATATTGTGCAAAGCAAATTATGAACTGCAAAGTATCTCA
Organism: Anolis carolinensis; assembly: GCF_035594765.1. Lineage (NCBI taxonomy): Eukaryota > Metazoa > Chordata > Lepidosauria > Squamata > Anolidae > Anolis > Anolis carolinensis. The sequence continues at coordinate 73,139,888 of NC_085844.1, forward strand.
TCAATGTAGGTCCCAGTCTACATTGCCATATAATTGTAGTTTGTAAGTGTATTGTATGACTAGTGTGGGCATATATAATGAAGTTTACCTGCATTGAACTTATATATGAGTCTGTCTGAGTTCCTAACTACATTATATGGTAGTGTAAATAAGGTCCAAGATTCTTCTTATCAGGGCTTCTTGAAATTGGTAAAGTATATTTTGGTCATTTTTCTACCAGTTTTGATTGCCATTCCTACTAGTTGTTTAACACAGATATTCAAACCAGTGATCTTTTCTACCCATCAGCTTTTGGAGCATGGCGATTAAAGCAATCGCACATTGTGCTGATATGCTCACGTTTCTCCCTGCATGTTTGTGTGCTTCAAGCATGAGCATTCGAGTAAGAGAAGATGGCAGATGTACATTGAAGTAAGAGAAGATGGCAGATGTACATTGAAGATCTCAGAAGGGAAAGGGAATGAGTGGCAGCTGATAGCTTCCATGTCATTTATTGTGGCGAAATCACAGTACATTTTACTCTGAAGGTGCTGAGCTCCTCCCAAAATAGACTCATCACCTTGGATAGCTCCTGTTTGGTTCTTGTTGACTCTTAGAAGTGGAGAGGAGAAAGCCCCTTGACATTTTGGCTTGGGAAGTAGTCATGATGACGCCTCTAGCATGTGTATTTGGCTCTATACATTTTGCTGCTGGAAGTACAGAATTGCACCCCCCCCCCCCCCCCATGGCAATAGGAAAAGGCTTTTCCATAGGATCACATGGCATCAGACTGAAGGAACACAGATGAGGGAGGAGGGAAAGATGTGCACCTTTCCCTCCTTCTTTGCGCTGCACTCGCCTTCCTCGGCAGAGGAGGAGAGAGCTGCTGCCGCAGGGGCCAGATAAATGGCTTTGATGGGCCGCATGTGGCCTGCGGGCCGTAGTTTGGGCACCCCTGGTCTAAGACCTAGATGCACCAAGAGGAGCGCTGTATACTAAAAAGCAACATGTCACTTGAGTTGAAATTAGGACGTGAAGAAGTCCTGTTTTACTGTAAATTGGACTGTAACTCCCAGAATTCCCCAGCAGAATGCGGACTGTTGTCTTAAAAGTTCCCATGTTGTGGTTGAATGTGATTTATGAGTCATTTCTTGCCATTTTATTCAGGCTTAAATAAGTATTCATATAATAGATGCTGTACACTCACGTAAATCTAATATTTTCAAAATGATTTCTTCCCTAATCTGTAGTGTATGCAGGGAGTCTCAAGCTAGAGATACATAGCCGTGTTTTATTTGCACAGCTCAATCCTTTTAGGTCAGTGAATATCTCATGATAAATAGCCAGCTCTCCTAAGGCATCTGGTAGAAAATGTGTATAGGTGTTGAACTTATTAATGGTGTGTGAGATGATATAAATCAACCTAAAGTATCAACAGGCTACTTAGAGTGCAACTAGAGTAGTGTTATGCATCTGGCATCAGGGTTATCTTTGCCTGAACCATTTAGCAAATCTGAATATTAAGGAGATAGACTGTGGAGCTGAGTGTATTAGCAGTAAACAGAAAGAATACAATGAGTTGGTGTGCAGAAGGAGCAAGCTCAGTGTCTTTTTTGCTCCATGTCGTTCTAGTGACAAGGAGTGAGTTATGTTGGGAATATATCCCTGCTGATCATTTAAGAGAGCTTTTGCGGATCTCAGAGTGTCATCACCTGAGGCATTCCTCTCCTGGGAAGGAAGCAAGCAAACATTATTAGTGGAGGAAGTGAGGAAGCCTTGACTTGTTTGCTTCAATCATTCTTTAAAACAGCATTCTTTAAAAGCAACTGAAGTTCAAAAGGCATGTTAAAACCAGAGGCTTTGATACAGGAAGAAAGGATAGAATAGACAGAAGAGGTACTCTGAGTGACAGAAATATTTGCTTATTTTTACACTGGGGACAGAGCTTATTTTTGCAGTGGGACAGTGGTCTGAGAGTTGGACTAATATTCTGGGAGACCATAGTTCAAATCCCCACTTGGCCATGGAAACACACTGGGTAACCGTGGGCGATTTACCCACTCTCAGTAATAAGGGAGTGGAAACTCCTCTTTGAACAAATCTTGTTGAGAAAACTCCATGAAAGGTTCATTAGAAATCAGGAATGACTTGGAAGCACATCACTGTAACAATAGAGCTGCCATATATGTATGTATGTGTGTGTGTGTGTGTGTGTGTGTGTGTGTGTGTGTGTGTGGTATATGTGTACCATAAATGCTATGATATGCGGAAGGGAAAAGAGAGGAACTAGAAGGCATATGCAATTCCAGTTGAATGTAAGAAATGTCAACATCCATATTTAAAACTAACCATTGAATGGGGTGGCCAGGATAAACTCAGTGCACAGAAAAAGTGGTGACAGAGAGAGGTCTGCAGAATAATCCACCTCTTGAGAAAGGCTTTCTCAGGCTGGATCTACACTGCCCTATATCCCAGGATCTGATCCCAGGTTATCTGTTTTGAACTGGATTATATGATTTTACACTGCCAGATAATCTGGGATAAGCAGATAATTTGGAATTAGATCCTAGGATATAGGGTAGTGTCGATCCAACCTCAGTGGCTATTCTGGTCTGTCAGCTCCAGCTCCCCGTGCAGGGACAAGAGAAAAGCCTCCCACAGGATAGTAAAACATCAAACATCTGGGTGCCCCCTGGGCAACATCTTTGCAGATGGCCAATTCTCTCACACCAGAAGTGACTTGCAGTTTCTCAAGTCACCCCTGACACCCCTGACACAGACAGGCCCTTGACAACACACATCAATGGATCTACAAAACGCTTTTAAATTGATAGGTACTGTCTTTCTACTGGTGCATTTTCAAACTGTGTTTTACTTTGCCTGTGTGCATGTGTTCTTATTACTTTAATTGTATTATTCCTGTTTTATTGTAAACAGCATTGAATCCCATTTAGGGGAGAAAAACATGAGATAAATGAGACATAGAAAGAAACAATTAAATGAAAGTTGGATATTCATGATAAAGGATGAATCAATATGGCTTAGATCTAGATTGCAACTGGAACAGGGTATAATTATAGGCCTCTTCCAAGACTTAATTCAATCCCTAACACCAACACTTCATATGACTTTGGTTAGTGGGCAGTGATGCAGCAGATAGTGTATAACAGAGAAACATTCCAACCCTTTATGTGATAAGTCCAGCAACCTTTCACAGCCTATGGTAGAACTGAACCCCCTACACCACTACAGCTGGTGCTCCACATTTGCAAATTTAACTTTTGCAGATTTCATTATTTGTGGATTTGAGTAATATTTTCTCTCTAGAAATCTCTAGGTCCTCCAGAGTGACTCTATGATCAATTTCTGCTGAACTTGCACAGGGCCAATTTTAAGTGTGCTTAAATGTTAAGAAAAGCCAAGAAGAATGAAAATAGCACAACAGAATATCTTGATGTGTAGTATTTTATTTATTTATTTATTTATTTATTTACAGTATTTAATATTCCGCCCTTCTCACCCTGAAGGGGACTTAGACTGGATCACAGAACATACATATGCAGCAAATGTTCAGTGCTATTTATACACACAGACAATTGAGCATAGAGGTATATATAGGCTTTCCCCATCTTTGGCTTCATGGAGGCTTGTGCTCGGTTCCAGCTATGGGGGTGGGGGGTGGGGGTGGGGATGTGCTGTATCTCCCTGCCAAAGAGCGTTTTTGTGCGCAACTTCTCTTTTGATTGAATTGCCGGTATTTTTCCTGGCATTTCCTTATGGGTGCCTTAATACCTTCCCACTTTTAAATGGTCCCTATTGATCTACTCACATTTTGCTTTCAATCCGCTAGGTTGGCAGAAGCTGAGCTATAGGTCAGGAAATCACCCTGACCCAGGCTTCGAACTGTCAGCCTTTCGACAGACAATACTGTATTTATTGCAGCTGGTGATTTAATCTGCTCTGCTAAAGCAATGCCTATCGCCTACTTTTTTCATCAAGCTACTTGCAGAATGTGAAAATAATTTGAAAGAAAAAGAAGCTAGCTTGACAACAACCTTAGAAATATTTAAATGCAACCTTCCCTCTTTTTATTAGATATTTGCACACTGGAAGCCCTTTTCAAGGTCTGTAGCATCCACAGAAAAGCACAATTTGGTTTAAGTTTAGAATTTGATTTGTGAAAAGGACTGACTTTGAACTTATTCGATGTTGGAGAATATTAGAGCTGATGTAGCTGTTTTGCTGTGACTAGAGTTATCAAAAGGAGGAAGAGAAGGAAGGGGGTAATTGTGCTACGTGGTTGACCAGCTATCCTGGCTTTCGTGGAAGAGGAAGCTGCTCTTTCCTTTGAGCAATGTGTCTGCAGCAGTTTCAGTATGTCTTCTGTGCACACGCTGAGGGCATGTTTCTCTCTCTTGCTCTCAGACTGTTTGGATGATTGCAGACGGCTTGAGGCAAGTTGCTCTTTTGACTTTTAGGTTCTGCTTGCAGTGTGATACAATCTGTCCCAGTTCTGTACGTGTCTCGTACTGGCCAGTACTTGGGAATAGATAAGAAATCAATAAAATGGAAATTGCTTTCTGGGAAATTAATGAAAGGGAACAAATAAAATCTTAATTGTATCCTAGTACTATTCCACTCCAAAGGATCAATAACCCTAGAAACCAAAATTACTAGTAATCTCCTTGCACTCAGTAAAGATAACAAAGTAAAGGTTTTACCACTTGACTTTTCTGTTTCTGTATAAGATGATACTTCAGCATGTTTTCCATATAACATTTTCCTTCATTCAGATACTGGAAAAGTTGGCTACAGATTTGTAATAACCACAGGCCAGAAAAGTAACCTTTCTGAGCTCTACTTGCATCTTAATTTAATTTAATGTTTTCCCTTTGGCATTTTTTCCAGAAAGCTTTAGTTCAATGGAATCTGTTTAATTCTTCTGTAATGATTTTTGACTTTCACAAATGTTTTACTCAACTTCTAACTGCAAAGTGAGGGGAAGCAACTTGTGGTCCTGCAGGCGATTTTGGATTGTAGCGCCCATTAGGTCTAGCCAATATTTGTAATGGAGATGCAGGTTGTAAGGAGTTTGATTCCAAGAATTTCTGAAGGCTGTAAGTTCTAAATTGTATTCAGAATCGGGTCTATATTTGCCATTTACTGGTCTCATTCCTGTTTGCTGGGACCTGGCAGACTTACCTGGTAAAATGTTCCAATTACCTGGGACTCAACATTTTCATTTTCCACAGTAATCTTGAGCAATGGATTGTGAAAAATTAGAATGGTTTCACAGAGAAGTAATTGACCCACACTGATCAGAATGCAGAAAAAAGAAAGCATTTGTAAAGACATAGATGAGATATATTTGGTGGTGAGTTCTCTCAGGGCTAGACTTGTTGACCATGCAATGACATCCAACATTTACCAAACATTGATACTTTCACTGAGCCAACAAAAGTACACAAAATAAGGTGCATCATGCAAGCTCTGGTTCCAAGAAAAATAAAACCCTTTTTCAGATTTAACAGGACTGAGACTTCTTGAGAAGTTCAATTATAATTTCTCACAGGACAGAGACATCTTGGATCTCAGTGGAAGTTACTTTCCTATTGCTATCGTGTTTGAAATTTTATTGTCATTTACTGCCCTTCATTTCAAAAGACTGGCCACTAATGCTCCATGCAACTCAAATAATTCATGAGAGTGGAGATCTAGGACAGATCTGAATGTGTATCAGGCATGGGAAACCTGTGGTCCTCCAAATGTGGTTACATGATACATCAGCCTTAGCTAGTAGTCAGGGAAGTGGGAAGTTCCAAATTGCAGGCTCTCTATTTTTTATATACCGGACTGCTTTCAGTGATGCTATTTAATTTCCTAAGTACAGTAGAGTCTCACTTATCCAACATAAATGGGCCAGCAGAACGTTGGATAAGTGAATATGTTGGATAATAAGGAGGGATTAAGGAAAAACCTATTAAATATCAAATTAGGTTATGATTTTACAAATTAAGCATCAAAACATCATGTTATACAACAAATTTGACAGAAAAAGTAGTTCAGTACACAGTAATGCTATGTAGTACTTACTGTATTTACGAATTTAGTACCAAAATATTACGATGTATTGAAAACATTGACTACAAAAATGCGTTGGATAATCCAGAACATTGGATAAGCGAGTGTTGGATAAGTGAGACTCTACTGTATTGAAATGTAAGGTCCAAAGCCTCCACTCAGGTTAAGATGTTGAATTGTATTATTGTCATTAAACTAGAAATGCACAAATATGTTGGGCAGATACTTTGTTTCTTGGGAGTTTCTCTAGCATCCAAAAACGCCTTCAGTGTACTCATTCTTCAACCGAATTCTGTGAAAAACTTTTTTTGCAATTGTTCATTGACAAAAGGAGAAATATACCTGAGTCTGTTTATTGAATAAATGTCTGAAATTGGCTGTGAACCCTGCCTAGTAAAACCCCCAGAGTATCTACTGGAATTGAGCTCTGCTCATTAATTAGAATATATGTTCACACAACATCTCATGTCATTCTTTTTGTTTTTGTTTTGTCTTTTTGCAGAACATTATAACTACCCATCTTCAAATATAAATTCAAGTTTGCCTCTCAGTGTGGCACATCCTTCATTGTCAACTTCATGTCATGGCCTCCAGACATCTAATCCAGTCATTTCAATTGTTCCATCAACTAATCATCCTTCAGGATATGGAGGGCACATTGACAGTGGCAACACTGGGTATTATCTGCCTCCAAATGTCAGGCCTAATGGAGTGCCAGCCTTAGAAAGCCCCAGAATTGAAATAACCTCTTACTTGGGACTGCATCATAACAACAATCAGTTTTTTCATGATGCCGAAGTGGAGGAATCCATCCCAAATGCAAAGAGATCTCCTTCCACGGCCACTTTGAACTTACCAAATATTGAAGCTTATAGAGACCCAACTTGTCTCAGCCCAGCGAGTAGCCTGTCTTCCAGAAGTTGCAATTCAGAAGCCTCTTCCTATGAATCCAACTACTCATATCCTTACACTTCTCCTCAAACTTCTCCTTGGCAATCGCCATGTGTGTCACCTAAGACCACAGAAACAGAGGAGAGATACCAGCGAAGCTTGGTAGCCTGCACGTTACTTAATTCACCCAGACATTCTCCTTCTACATCTCCCAGAACAAGCATTACGGATGAGAACTGGCTGAGCACCCGGAACTCAAGGCCATCTTCACCCTGCAACAAGAGGAAATATAGTCTGAATGGGAGGCAGACATCCTACTCACCACACCATTCTCCAACCCCCTCTCCACAGACTTCTCCAAGGGTTAGCGTAACTGATGAAACATGGCTGGGAAACACTAACCAATACACCAGTTCAGCGATTGTTGCTGCTATCAATGCCCTCACCACTGACAGCACAATAGACATGAATGATGGGATTCCTATCAAGTCCAGGAAAACAGCGATAGATCACTCACCATCTATGGCGCTCAAGACTGAACCAAGTGGTGATGATCAGGGGACCATATCGCCGACAGCTGACTTGTCACCAGAAGAGTTTCCGGGATTTCAGCACATCAGAAAAGGCAGCTTCTGCGATCAGTATCTCTCTGTGCCACAGCATCCTTATCAGTGGGCCAAATCAAAGCCATTGCCCCCAACGTCATACATGAGGTACATTTTTGGGGAGGTGGGGAAGTAGATAGTGAAGATGCATTATTTTAAAAGCTATCTCTTAAAGTATGCCTTTTTCTCTCTGTTTTCCTAATCTGCTTTCCCCTTTCCTACTAATTTTTGTGTTTTGTAGCTTCTTATATAGTACAATCCCCATATCATTGGAGATGGGAGTACATTCCTAAACTTACCAATAAATCAAGAAATCATGAATAATAGTGAAAAATGAAAATAGCTGCCTAAAGGATTATAACCCACACTATATGGCAAAGGAATGGGGAAGGCACAGCACCAGTTCTTTAAAGTTAAATAAGATTGTTATGTGAACCTATTAGAATGACAGTGATTGAAAAAAAGGAATCTGAAGGAACAGATGTTTCAGCAGGGTTGATAGAGTGGCCCTGACAAGGGAGCTGATGGTTTCCATGTCTGCAGGTTGGTGAATCTAAGCTTTCAAAAGTTCAGAACCTATTTTGATAATAGAGTTAATTGCCTTTAATACTCACACTAAAATCTGGAGAAGATTCATTTCCTCGCTGGCATGAAAGGCCGTAGCCACTACTGTGGCCTTGTTTTCCATCTTTTGCTGAAGCCTGATGGAAACAGTAATGTGATTATATAGACGTTATAAAAAGGCAAAATAAGTAGCAATGCACAGTGAAATACAGTTTATACCTACACTTTGATAGTTCTGCTTGAGTTTTAGCATCCAGATTCTTGTATTTATATATTTTACAGCTTTTTCCTTGGAGCCATATTACAACAGAAACACACACATGTGTAGTCCCAGGCACACACATTATTCTAAATGTTTAAGTTCTCTTTCTTCCATTAAATTCACATCTAAAACCTGCCATAACAGGGAGTACTTGGAATTTTGGCTTTTCAAAGTCGACTGGCTATTAATATAGTAACATTGTCCTCTTGTTACATCTGCAGTGCTGCATTTGTACAGTTAAAGTAGAGTACCAGCTATACCTGTTCCTTAGGAAGTCAGATTTGATGATGGTGACACATGTCTTGATTGTATCCTGTTTGGACTGCTGTAATGTGTTGTACATGGGGCTGTCTTTGGAAACTATTTGAACATTTCAGCAGATCCAGTGTGCTGCTGATTGGTGTTGACCGGGGCTAGTTTCAGGGATCATGTGACTCCCCTGTTGAAACCACTTCACTGACTACCACTCAATTTTGGGGAATAACTCAGAGGGCTTCCCAAAGATTCCATCAAAATATTATGAAGAACTTCCTGATGGTAAGAGCTGTTCAGCAGTGAGATATGTTGTTTTGGAGAACTGTGGAGTCCTCTTCTCTGGAGGTTTTAAAATTGAGGCTGGATGGCCATCTGCTGGGAATGCTTTGATTATGTTCCTGTGTGGCAGGGAGGGTCAGTTTGGATGGCCCTTGTAGTCTCCTCCAATTCTTAAGATCCTGTGATTCTATGAAAGCACTCTATAGTATTGTCCTCTCATTTCTTTCTTTGCACATCTATCCCTGTCGGTGATCATAGTTCTTCCCAATCTGTCTCTGCTGTTCTTCACTTTCCATGTTGTCCAAAGGTCACCTGTCCATTAAAAATAATAAAAAGAAACCCACAGTTATTTATCCATGGTTCTTCTGTGTGCTTTGACCTTCCCTTTAGAACCTCGTATGATGCCATCTCTCTTTTTTTATTTACACCACTTGTTAAAGGCTTCTACTTTTATGAAGATTTTTGCTCAGTTCCCTACCATCCTATTTAGTCTATTTTACTATCCAATCCTAATTCACCCAAATCACTGATGGTTACTCAAACAGATACTAAGCCAATTGAAACAGTGTTGAATCCAATGCTGCTCCTGCCCAGGGGTATGCTAGAATAGTAACTATGGGCCTCATCACACTTGAGCATTTATCTACTTTAAATCCGGTTTCTGCCTACAGCAGAATTCTGGGGTTTGTAGTTTGGTGAGGCACAGGACCTGTCTGGCTGAGCTGTTTAAAGCCCCCTCCCTAAAATGGATTTAAAGTGGATCCAAACTCTAGTGTGACAAAGCCCAATGTACCTGGGTTTGGAGATGTTTGTGCTGGAAGTTGGGACTCTTTCACACCACACAACTACATCACCATGGTTTAATCCTCTGGAATCTTGGGATTTGTAGTTTAGGGAGGTGTACAATGGGCCTTTGGTATTCTGTTATATACAATGGTGTAGTGAAATGACGTCACTAATATAAAATGGCAAAATGAAGATTTGGTTTTTGGATTTATTTTTAAAATTGTATTTCAAGCCATGGATGGTGGAATCCATGGATGCAGAATCAGTGGATATGAAGGGTCAATTGTATTTATATTTTAGAGGAAGAAACTGGTTAAACCGCTTCTGAGTATTCCTTGCCTAAAAAAAACTCTAGGAAATTAATGACACCAGCATAAGTCAATGGCTGACCTGAAGGCAAATCCACACTCATTTATGGTTCTCAACCAGAAAGTTCTCATGCCTGTGACCAAACTGCAAGCCCCAGGATTCCAAATGCAAATGCAAATGGGATCATACTGATATAATAGTGGAATATGAAAGGAACCCAAATGTTGCTGAGTTCCACTACTCATCAGCTCTAGTCAGCACAGTGGTTCATCAAAGTCTATAGGGCTGAAGGCTACTTCTGATGCAAGACCTTTTAAGGAGTCTGATGTTTTGTTTCAATTCAATGCTGTCTGATACAAGTTAGCAGAAGACTAGTTCATCTAACATAAGAGACTTCTGCCTCTTTCTAAACTGGTGCATGTTTGAGTTAAGATTTCACTGCCTGCCTGTAGTTACAGGCAATGACTGAAACAGTTTACTGTGTACCTTCCTTGTTTTTTTTTTTTCCTGCCCCTCTTCATCAGTTGTTTCTCTTTTGACAAATTTTAAACTTGTATTCTTCCAAATGCCATGCACATTGGCGACACTATAGAAATAAAACAATTCAATTGTATTTTGCATAGGAGCATAACTTTATAGCTGAGCTTCTGTAGCAAACTGCAAGTTTAGGCATTGTTGTAATTTTAGTGCAGTTCTGTTCTGTGTGTCTACTTGTATGTTTACATTTTATTACTTCTTCTATTTGTAATATTTTGGTTATGTTTGGTCCATCCCCCATTGTGTTCACTTGTGATGGTTAACTACAAAACTGAAGTGAGCTTGAAACTGAACCCACTATTCAGTGGGGTTTATTAATAGTAAATCTGCATAGTTTTGCAACCCAAGAGAATAGATAGGAATAATCCTTGAGCGGGGATGGATTTAGTGTATTTGAGGATCTGGGTGGCCAGATTCAAAACATTTGATTCCATCAATTTTACAGCAGTGCTATGTATCTTTACTCAATCATCTAGTATTGCCTGGGTGCATGGGATTTGGAGACAAGCATGTCCATGTCTTTGGAGTGGTCCATAAGAAGACCCATAGTGGATCTGATCGGTGTCCCAGCTTCTGACATTCATCATGTTATCTTCATGCATGAACTGTAACGGCTAGAAAAGAAATTGCTGTCCATAGTACAGTAGAGTCTCACTTATCCAACATAAACGGGCCGGCAGAACGTTGGATAAGCGAATATGTTGGATAATAAGGAGGGATTAAGGAAAAGCCTATTAAACATCAAATTAGGTTATGATTTTACAAATTAAGCACCAAAACATCATGTTATACAACAAATTTGGCAGAAAAAGTAGTACATTACACAGTAATGCTATGTAATAATTACTGTATTTACGAATTTAGCACCAAAATATCACAATGTATTGAAAACATTGACTACAAAAATGCGTTGGATAATCCAGAACGTTGGATAATCGAGTGTTGGATAAGTGAGACTCTACTGTATTGAGAATGTCTACATTATTTAGCAGAATCCATAGGGAGAGGCTAAACATTTATAAGAATGAGAACTATTCTTCCTGTCCAGGACTGCAACATACATTTAAAATCATGAGCTGATTAGACCAAATTAATCTTTTATTATTTAGTAATTTATGGCCAATTGTGTCGTGCCTGTTTTTATTTAACAGATGTACACAGCTTTTATCATCTGCAATTAAAATGAGTACAGCATTCCCTGGGCAGTTAATGAAAGTGAAATGAATTCCAGTATTATGTGAATAATATTTTTCCACTGTTTTGCTTTTGTGTAAAAAAAAATATGTTTCCTGGTTTTCAATATATTTCCATGTGATCTCATTAATTCAGGCTTCAGGACAGCTGGAAGCTACTGTAAAAGTGTGATTTTAATGTACCCTTACCAATCAAAGGCCCTGACCATGCTTCCTCCCGCTCATAAATACTTTTCATTTTATGGATATGAAATAATCCTGGGCAACTGAACACAGCCATCAGCACAGTCACGAGATGTGCAGTTGAAATGGTTGTTTACAAGTTTCCCCACCCTCCAAGATAATCGTCTGCCGCAATAGATCCGGAGACCCTTTACCCCAGCCCTGGATATTTTATACATCTGTTCCCTTTGAAAGCCTGGTTTAGGTTTCCAGCAAATATTTCGAAATCCATCCTGTCACAAGCATTGTTTCCTAAAACGTGTGTTACCTTTTGTGTGGCTTCCTGAATAACAAGGGAAAAAAAGACATGTAATAAAAAGATGATTGGAAAATTCCAAAACCAGTAGTTGTTTTTCACATAGATATTTGCTGGTGTGGATGGTCAAACTAGCCTTTCATTTGTCAAGAGGACCTCCTTTCTGAAAAATAAGTTCTTACTTTTGGATATAAGCATATAGATAGTTGCAGATAATAATAATAACTTTATTTTTATACCCCGTCACCATCTCCTCAAAGGGATTTGGGGTGGCTTATATATAGGACAGAAGGTCCAACAGACATAAAAGCAAACAGCAAACAATCCATTAAAACAAATCATCATTAAAATAAAATAAGATATATTTCATATTTAAGCTACGTTTTTCTTATGCAAAGCGCTTAAAAGTAAATTATTTATAGCAGTTATTGAGTTCAGATTGGGAATAAAAACAGAAAGCAAGTGAATTCTTTAAAGCTCCCACTGACTGCCATTTCATACTTCACAATTACAGTGCTGTTTCCCACTATAGTGGCCATACCAGAATCTAATGGAGCCCTGAGCTTGTACGTAGTTTGATGAGATACTAGAATTCTCTAGTTAAGAATTTAAATGCTCCTCCATAAACTTCTAATGCCATGATTCCATTGGATAAAACCATGGTAATTGAAAATTGTTTATAATTTAGTGATGACATAGCATGAAAGGGACCTGAGTTAGTTTTGCAAGATAATTTTTTTTCAGTTTAATGCAAATTTCCAGTGGAGTCTGAACTAATCCACATAATTTCCCATCACAATGAAATTGGCATGCTAATTTTATGATTTCCCTGTTGTAACAATCTGAAATTTAGAAAAAGGATAAGTCATAAATTCATGTGAAAGTACCTTATATGATAACAACAACAACAACAACAACAACAACTTTATTTTTCTATCCCACCTCCATCTCTCCGGAGGGACTTGGGGTGGTTAACACGGGGCAAAGCCCAAAGACAATAAAACAGAGTAAAACAAATAATATAGCATCTTTAAATAAGTAAAAACACAATAAAATCAAACATCAATACAAATGCAATACAATAACAGTAAAAGCCAGTTTAAAACATGACATAATGAGATGGAAAGACCTCCAATTTGGAGAATGGAGTAAAATGGGAGAACAGATGAAGCGAAAGTGCAATGATATATTTTATGGTGCCTTTTGGGGGCAAAGAGGATGAAGTGCTAAACATTCTCAAGCTTCAACATTGTGACTTGATTTTTCAGGTAGGAATGGATTCCACAGTTGACTAACCCTGCTTGGGAATAACTGCAGAAACCACTGACGTTCAGTTAATATTATGTGGATCCTTTTTGCATGCTTAGTATTTAGACTCTGATTCTGGATTGATCCCAAACATCTGGGTACTGTTTCTGCACAAAGACCCACATTCAAAGCCCTGTGTATGGATGTATTTGTGTGCATTTAAGTTTCTGCTCTGTTTGCAATCAGGTAGCCTTTAATCTTATATGCCAAGTTTTAGCATGTAGAAAACGTTTACAACAGAACCAGGAGTTCATAAGGGAAGTATTGATACAAGCAGATTAATAGCCACGTGAATCATGCTGCTTCTAGCAAAAAGAAATAACTTATCTAGACTTCTCCATCTATGATGGAAAATACTCTAGAGGCAAATGATTATAGCTCATTGAAGCAGGAGGAAAGCTTGAAATGTTTCAATAGCCCCTTCTGAGCTTTTGTTTAGTGTCTTTGACATGCATTGCTCAGTAAGGTAATTGTTGTGAGACATTATGGTTTGCAGTTACAGTTAAAACATAAATGCTATAGCTAAAATCCTGCAGCACTCTTACTTATAAGGGAATGTAAATCTTATGAGCACAAGATTTGGATTTGCATGTGTTCCAATACCTTGGAAAAAGTTACTTTTAGTCTGCAACTCCTAGAATCCCCCAACCAGCATGGGTCCTTAAGGATCCTGTGGGTCGTAGCCCAAACATAACATTTCCAAGTACGTGCTCTCCCTTCTTGTTCTCTACCAGCAAACATGGCTTGTGGCTTAATTCTCCCTCCACACTTCCCCATTTTGTTCATAGATGGAAAGGAAAAACAATGAGTTAGAACAGGGTTGAGAAACTGCAAAGTACAATATTCATTCAGTTATAGATGACAATAGCTCACTTTCATCTGAAAATCATCCAGAAATGTCACCTAAAAGTGACCAAGTCACGAATAACAGTATAACTGATTCAGAAGCAAATTGTTGTTGTTGTAATTGCTGAAACATTTTGTATAAAAGTGAAATGCATGGTCTACTTAATTTTCTACTGTTCCCGCTCCAGTGCTTTTGTGTCTGTGTGAATGGACACATCATACACACAGGTTTTTTTTTGTTTTTGTTTTTTCGTGTCAGGAGCAACTGGAGTTGCTTCTGGAGTGAGAGAATTGGCCGTCTGCAAGGACGTTGCCCAGGGGATGCCCGGATGTTTTGATGTTTTTACCATCCTTGTCGGAGGCTTTTCTCATGTCCCCGCATGGAGCTGGAGCTGATAGAGGGAGCTCATCCGCGCTCTCCCCGGGTGGGATTCGAACCTGGCAGCTTTCAGGTCAGCAACCCAACCTTCAAGTCACGAGGCTTTTATCCCCTAGGCCACGGGGGCTCCTATACACACAGTCATACACACAAACACATTCATGACTAGGTGTAATCTGTCCAAAAAATAATCTTGTTATGACGTGGTAATAGTTGGAATATTATAGACATTTACATCTTGAGAGGAGTGATTTGCTAGTATTTTTTGCTTTTGATAGATTATTTTTTTTCATGAATCACATTTTATTAGATGTCTATAACAGATAAAAGTACCCAGCACCTGGATTAAAATATATTTCTCCCTCCATGTAGTACATTATCTACTGGAATTTGGTTCCAGCCTCCCCTGTATCTATAAATGCTCAAGTTTCATTATATACAATGGTGTATTAAAATATATCCCTTATATAAAATAAAATAGTATCCCTTATATAAAGCCCCTGGTGGTGCAGCGGATTAAACCACTGAGTGCTGAACTTGCTGACCAAAAGGCCAGCAGTTTGAATCCGGGGAGCGGGGTGAGCCCCCGCTGTTAGCCCCAGTTTCTGCCAACCTAGCAGTTCAAAAACATGCAAATGTGAGTAGATCAATAGGTACTGCTCTGGCGGAAAGGTAACGGCACTCCATGCAGTCATGCCGGCCACATGACCTTAGAGGTGTCTACAGACAATGCCAGTTCTTCAGCTTAGAAGTGGAGATGAGCACCAACCCCCAAAGTCAGACACAACAAGACTTAATGTCAGGGGAAAAACCTTTACCTTTACTATATAAAATGGAAATATCAAGTTTAGCTTTTGGTTTTGGGGGTAGAGGGGGAAAGGGTTCATGCCATGATGGTGAAATCGATGGATGCAGAATCCATGGATGCAGAATCTGTGGACAGAGAGGGCAAACTGTGTTAGCAAGACATGTTTTATATCTGTTTGCACAGTACAAAAAAGAATGGATAATTATTCTTCTATCAAAGTTTCTTGCTATGTCACAGTTCTTTTTTGTTGTGCAAAAGGTGGTGAATTTGCACATTGAACTGTCAAGCCTCCACATTAAATACAGCAGAATTTGTTCTTTTGCTCTGTTATTGATTTCAATGCAAGAAAGACCACATTGGAATTATGGCTCCAATCTTAAGGACAATGCTGCCTCTTTTCAAGGCACCTTGGTTCAAAAGGAGAAGAGACAGATCTATGATTCTGTCATATTTCCACATAGGAGGGAATGAATGATCAGCTATGTGGCTGTTTGATCCCATGGGGCACAGTATATGCCCCATCTGCCAAGAAGTTTTAGCAGTGAGAACAACTTCCATGTGCCTGAAATAACTGCAGCTGTGGGCACTTTACTGCTTGACATGGCATCTGTCGAATCACTAGTAGCTTTCATATTTCCATGTGTTACACATTTTGCTGCCTTGTTAAAGTTTATTACTCCTCTCTCATTGTGTTATTGAGCCTACTGGATGCTGCAAGAGTTTTATCTTTCTTTTTGTGTAATTTGCATTTCTTGGTGGTATGTTATATCATCTCCCCTCCCCCAATGAAACCATATGTGATAGTCTGGCCATAATAAAATGGTTTTGTAAAATACAGTCAGCCCTCCATATTCACCGATTCTGCATTCATGGCTTCCACAATCCATGGCTTGAAAATACTCCAAAAATCAAGCCTTGATTTTGCCATTTCATATAAAAGGGGCACCATTTTACCACAACATTGTATATAATATGACTTGAGCATTTGTGCATTCTTTATCCACGGGTAAAACAGGCATGGGCAAACTTTGGCCCTCCAGGTGTTTTGGACTTCAACTCCCACAATTTCTAACAGCCGGTAGGCCCGGGCTGTGGCGCAGGCTGGTGAGCAGCCAGCTGCCAGCTGCAACAAAATCACTCTGACCAAGAGGTCATGAGTTCGAGGCCAGCTCGGAGCCTGTGTTTGTCTTTGTCTTTGTTCTATGTTAAGGCATTGAATGTTTGCCATATATGTGTAATGTGATCCGCCCTGAGTCCCCTTCGGGGTGAGAAGGGCAAAATATAAATACTGTAAAATAAATAAATAAATAAATAATTGTGTGCCTTTGGGTCATTTTTGACTTATCGGGATCCTAAAGTGAATCAATCACAGGGTTTTCCTAACAAAATTTATTCATAAGAAGTTTGCCCTTGCCTTCCTTTAAGGCTGAAAGAGTGTGACTTGCCCATGATCACCCACTGAATTTCAGTAGTAGAGCTGGAGTATGAAGCATGGTTTTCAGAGTCCTAGTCCAGCATCCAAACCACTATGCCATGCAGTGTCTAATGGAACAATATTTCATTTGTTCTCCAGGTTGTTATCCTATTTGTGGCAGAATTCTCCATGCTTCTGTTTTCCAACTAGAGTAGTTGGAAATCAGGAGGGTTTACCCAAGTGTTGACTTCCTAGTGAGTAATTGATTCAGTGGGTGTAGATTAGCTGGTAGTAACAACTGGATTGAGGACTATAGCTCTAAAGCCAATCTTGGTGTCCCTTCCTTCAACTCCTGCAAATGTAGATCACAATAAGGTAATATGAAATAGAAGATTGCTTTGGCAAGCCACAGACCTTAACTTTCATAAAAATATAATATCACTTTATCAAGAAAATTAAATTTAATTGTACATTAAAATAAATAAATTGTCATTGGGCAGAAGTCCCAAAAAATTCAGGTTAAGTTTAAAACTGTGGGGCGGTCTCACAGAGGAATAAGCAGCTGTATTTTAATAGCTGTTTCAAATGGCACTCAGGTCTAAACTGAATAAAAATGTCCCCCTTTTAATTCCTTTTCAAAGGTAAAGGTTTCGAAATTTGTGGTGATTGATGGATTAGTGCTTTTACAAAAGCAGTATCCTGGAAATATCATAATCTGATAGGTATTTTGTGCTCAAGGGGAGAAAAATTGGATAAAGAAATCCATCATATATGAAATGGCTTAAAAATAGAAGCATCTGTTTTATAATATGTGGTGATCAGGGAGATATGCAGCTGCTCTGTATTATCTGAATTATTGTTGCAGTGAAGCTTGAGTCCCTCCAGATAATTATCCAGGAATGTTTCAGATGACAGCATCTGTAGGAAAGGCACATGAGGTACCTTATGGACTTGCCAGTTGTGCTTGAATGAGAATTCAACACCAGTCACTTCAGGCTTCCCAATACAATGTGGCACGATAATAGCGCAATCATGACACGTTTAGCTTTGTCTTTCAAAAGGAAAGAAAGACATCTCTTATAGCAATGAAAAAAGATTTGGGCTGGAGACCTCTGGCCTTTATACACTTAACATTTCATCATGCACACACTCAGATTTGAAGTTCAGTAGTACATATTTCTGAAAGTTTGATGGGGAAAACGTCGATAGAAAATAAATTAACTCATTTAAGAGGTGATGCTGGAGAGGAGTTCTGCAGATTCTGTGGACTGCTAAAAAGACAAATAAATGGGTCCTAGAGCAGAACAGACCTAGAAACCAAGGTAACCAAATTGAGGCTGTCATATTTTAGCCATATCATGAGAAGAGATTTTTCATTAGAAAGGAAGATATTATGTGATACAGTGGAAGGCAGTAGAAAATACTATATTTGTTGTGCATAGCTCAGATAGCAAGGGTGAGGAGATGCTGGTTGAAGGGCCAGCACTGGAGTTGGAGCCCAGCACTACCCAGCACCTCCCTTAGCCGAACTTGGAAAAAGAACCTATGGAGGAAGTTACTACTACTCTACCTACAGGGCAAATACAAGTAAGCTCCTCTGAGCAGGCAGAGGAAGGGTTAAGTGCTCCAGCTTTTGTGGACCAGTGAAGAGAGAAGGATCCTCTAGATTAGCAGAGAAATGAGCTAGCAATAGATAACTCCTGAGAACCTAGCATATAAGGAGCTCAAGAGTGGCACCTTGCTGTTGGCAGCAACACCAGTGTTTGGATCTGTGACCTCAAACTGTTGGCAATCATGGATCTTTGAACTTACTCTTGGACTCTGCCTTTTTGGATTTTGGACTGACTTTGGACCCTAGACCCTGTTGAAATTGGCTGTGGACCTTTGGGATAGGCTCTCAATTGCGCTGGTGTGAATCTCTCCTGTTGTCACTTCTCGGTTGGTCTCTTTGGCTTGACTTGGACAGTTTGTTAACTCCCCACTTGTAAATGAGGACAAGGCTCATGACAGTATTCCTGATGGATAGACTCAATCAGAGAAGCCATGGTCATGAGTATGCAAGGCCTGAGTGGGGCCGTTGAAGATAGCGAGATTTGGAGATCTCTCCTTCATAGGGTTACTATAACTCAATGTTGCATTGCAAGCAGCTAACAGCAAATCATGGAGTAATAATATTTGCTATGATTTCAAAACTCTGTTTTTTGCTTTAAGAACTAGATGGTACAGGAGGTATTGTCAAACATTTAAGTAAACATACTGTATAACTTGTGCTAATTTTCTTCTGTACTCTAGCTTTTAGTGTGATTGGAGGAAATATGCCTTAATATCAGCATCCTGTGCTTTTACTTTAATGACCACTCTAATCTGGTGTCCTTTAGATGTATTGGTCTTCAAAAATCCCAAACTACAGTGGCGTAACAGATGTCTGTATAGTGCAATATTACTGTATTTCACAATTTAAAAGCCACACTTTTATCCCTTTTTTGGCCAAAAAGGTGTGTGTGGGGTGTGCATGTTTGACAATAATGCAGTGAAAAAAATCCATCTATGGGGCTTCACTCAGCTGGCAACCAAACGAAGCCCCACAGATTGAAAGGGGGCAGAAGTGTGGTTGAGTGAAACTATTATGCGAGGAACACAAAAATATAAATTTTGCCATCCCAAAAATGTGGGTGCAACTATTACACAATGGTGACTATTATGTGAGGAAATACGTTGCTCATTCTGACACCTAATTCAGTACCATGAACACTGTTGAATATCTAGTCATTCAAACTGAACCTTTTAAGAGCTAAGGGTTCAAAACCAGAGCTAGATCTCTTTGATACTCTTTTGCCCACATTTGAATTTTCTGACAACTTTATTTTCTAAATATCTTTTTAAAGTGGCGCAACTCTCACCTTTCTTCTTGCTGTTGTTCCTTATGCCTGACCAGAAGATAAAACTGGATGAATGTAAATGGAAGGAACTGAGATACTGATATTCCCCAAGGGCTACTTCAGCTTGACATCACAGTTTTACAGTCTTGCTTCCCACATCTCTTACAATCCACAGTTGTCTTTTCTGATTAATGCATTAATGCATTAAGTGTATTTCATTTATATTTTATTTTTTAAAATAAAGCTTAAAATGTTTTCCATTTTGTTTAAGCATCCGATAGCATGTGGCTGATCAAATATCTGGCATCCATAAATCTTCATAAAATAACCATTACCTTTTAAATTACTTATGTCATACCATTATCTCCACTGATGAAATTTTAAATGTAATATTGTGAAGGATGAACTGCTAAAAGTGGCCTTTAAAGTAATAGTGCCAGATTCTTGTGGTTTATTTTAGTAGATTTGACATTAATATTTAATCTCTGTTGTTTTCCATTACAGTCCATCGTTGCCTGCTCTGGACTGGCAGTTGCCATCTCACTCAGGACCTTATGAACTTCGGATTGAAGTGCAGCCGAAGTCCCACCACAGAGCCCATTACGAGACGGAAGGGAGTCGAGGGGCTGTCAAAGCCTCTGCTGGAGGACACCCAGTGGTGCAGGTAAGAGCATCTCCTTTGGCAGTTAAGGTTGGGTGTGTTAGCAGGAACACATATAGGCCATGCGTACACTGTGACCATGGAAGTTGCCATCCACACCAGGCCAAACCAGCTTCAATGCCATGTTGGCATCCAGATTGTCCAGCTGGATCAAGACTGCATTAGCCCCACTGGTCTATCACCTTATCCTCCATGTCACCACTGCTGCTCCCTACCAGCCAGGGAGCTCCCTGTAAGCATCTGGCTATCATGGTCATATCTGCTGATGTGGTAATGGGGCACCTGCACAACTAACAAAGAGTGAGTAGAGATGGTCATGTGGGCACTCCATTCCCTTATCAGTATGGGAGAAGGGTGATGGTGGCCATATACATCATGGACATAATCAAGCTGAAACAGACTTAATTCAGCTGCCTAAACTGCCATGATTTATTTATTTTATTTACAGTATTTATATTCCACCCTTCTCACCCCGAAGGGGACTCAGGGCGGATCACATTATGTACATATAGAGCAAACATTCAATGCCCATAAACACATCGAACTGAGACAGAGACAACAGACAGACAGACGCAGAGGCAATTTTAACCTTCTCCTGAGGGGATGTTCGATTCTGGCCACAGGGGGGAGCAGCTGCTTCATCATCCACTCTGATGGCACTTCCTCACTTCCTCATTCCAACGTTGTAAATTAGTTAAACTTGCCTCCCCACTTTTATAAGTGGTACCTTATTTCCTACTTGATAGATGCAACTATCTTTCGGGTTGCTAGGTCAGCTATATTTTATTTTTAATTGACGGGTGCTCATCCTGCCACGGGCTGGCCTCAAACTCATGACCTCATGGTCAGAGTGATTTATTGCAGCAGCTGTTTACCAGCCTGTGCCACAGCCCAGCCCCAATGATGCTTCGTAGTTTCCTGAAAATTCCCAAGATTCCCCTGACTTTGTCTAAAGCAGTGAAAAGTTATGTTAAGGGCAGAAATCCCAGAATATTTATTTGAAGGGAGTCAAGTTTTCTTCTTTTTCTCATATAGATTAGCCCATATACCCACTTCTTGAAGAATGCAAGTTCCCTTGAGTCACTGCAGATTGGTCCCATATTGCCAATGCATACTTGTGCAGTGGTGTGCGTGCTGGACTTGGACTCTGGGAAGCCCGATCTCTCCCAGTTTCAGCAAAACTTTTCTGATCAGACCTTGTCAAGGAAACCCTGTGATAGATTTGTATTAGAATCACAGTAGTGACATGAAGGCGCATAACAAAAGTCTTGATTTTGTTGAGTTAACTTTACAAGCCCACCAACAACTCCTGAGTTATTGTTATAACCTACTATGGCTGTTATCAAAATGCTTTTGATTCTATACATTGAGCATACTGTATGTTAAGAATGTTCACTAGAGATGTGTGCGAACTTTGTTCTTATCATTTCTTTCATGTCTTTCATTTATTTGAAAGCACAAAACAGAAAGCCCCCCTCCTCACACGAAACTCGGCTCGACACAAAAGCCTGGTTTCGTGTAGAGCCGAAATTTCATCCGTGCGTGCTTCTTCTCTTTCTCCTTCTCCCTCGCACCCACAATGCCCCACATTCATTCACAGAAGTCACGGCCAGGCGGCCCCACATCCAGACATCAGCATCAGAGCAGAAGGAACCACATCTCCTCCCTCCTTTCCAGGTGTGTGTGTATGTGGGTGTGTATGTGACTGTGCCGGCACTCAGCTGCAGGCAAGCACTGAGAGGGGAGTGTGAGCTTTACAGGCCTGCCTGCACCCCATCACACACACACTTTCTTTCCAGGGAGAGTTTGTGTGTGGCGTGGGGTGTGCAGGCAGGCCTGGAAAGCATGTATGTGCCTCTCAGTGCCTGCCTGCAGCTGAACGCCTGCACAGTCACACATGCCCCGACAGCCACCACACTCTCCAAGTTGAAAGGAGGGAGGGGCAGTGGTTCCGTCCTGCTTTCTTGCTGAGGTCTAGATGTGGGGCTGTCTGGCCATGACTCCCATGAGTTAATGCAGGGCATTGTAGGCATGGGGGAAGGAGGGAGGAGGAGGAAGAGAGGAAGCGCAGTGCTTGCCAGGAAGCTGAACGCCTCAGGAAGGGGAGCCAGCGGGTGGGAAGCCCCCCCCATAATGGGCCAATTTTTGGGCCCCTGAAACAAAACAATCGACAACAACTCTCCCAATTTTGGGAGGCTTTCCGAAAACGGATCAGGCTCCGCAACAAAAACCGGAAACGAAACGAGACAAGCTTTTACCCGAATGCACACCACTAATGTTCACACCTTTTTCTTGCTCTCTAGGGCTGGATTTACACTATCATATAATCCAGTATCTGAATCCAGATTATCTGCTTTGAACTTGATTATATGGCACTCATATAATCCAGTTCAAAGTACATAATCTGAATTATATGGCAGTGTAGATCCAGCATAGTTGTGTACATTAAAGATAGTAGATCATGCCTTTTAAAAAAGGAGATTTCTTGAGAGAAAGACAATGTGACATTTTCTTTCACTTCATAATTGCATTGTGTTGGCAAATCTGATAGGTGGATTGAGTCTTCTGTCATTAATGTGTCTTCATTGTGTTGTACTATGCTTCAGGAAATGAAAATAAGTCTGTTTCAAGTCAGAATGATTCAAAATGGGCAAGAAAGTCGTCTTTCTCTGTTTTTTTTCTCATGCACCCACTCATCCTTGCTTAGAGCTACAGACTTAATCATATATCATCCGTTCCTCCAAAACTGAAACATGAAAATCTATCTCTAGGGGAATTTATCTAAAAATAGCATCTTCGTGATTTCTGTACTGATATGAAAAGTCTCACTGATTTTGCATTTATATTCACTGAGTACCTTCCACAATTGATTTGATACAAATCAAATGTATTATGTACATTATGATTTAAATCATTTCAAACCTCAGTTGTAATAATTTAAATAACAATTTGAATATAAATGGGAAGATTTTATTTAATCATCTTTTTAGGAGAAAGTTATTGTTATGTTATACCATCTTTTCAGATATTTAAAGATGGAGGTTTCAATAGAAGGCTGGTACACATTAAGCAATTGTTTTGAATTATTTTTAAAAAATTCTAGTGTCACAGACAGAACGCCACCAGATAAGATTCAACACAGTTTATTGAAGTTACAGAACCAAAAACGCCCGTAAAAGACAAAGGGCTAGGCAAACACTGGCCTTCAAAGTGAAAAGATACTAAAAAACGTTCAAAAGATAAACCGGATTAAACTGGAGTTTAATCCGGGTTAAACCAAAAATGCTTACTTCAGCCTGGCACTTTAAACAAACAAAAGCTGGTAAACAAAGGTTCAAAGAAACACAAATAACTGGCAGCAGATACTTCTCTGCTACCAAAAGCTGTGATTGAGTAACTAAGAAGTTACTCCTCCGAGCAGCAAGCGAACTCCGGGTTCAAACACATCAATCAGGGCAGCAGCGGTCAGCGAGGTCCCAATCCGGTCCGAAGGTCGAAAGCCAGGTACAGATGCCTTTAGTTAACCAGTTCCAACGATAGCCACAGGAAGGATAGTCCGAGGTCGTAGTCAGTCAGTCAGTCAGTCAGTCAGTCCAGAGTAGGCAATTAGTGTCTGTCAAAAAGACGACGGAGGTCCAAGCTATTAAGATTAAACACAAGTTGCACAGGAAAAGCCCACACAGTTCCTCCCGCCGTCTATGCCCAGTGTCCTTGGTAACTTACGTATTCAGCAAACGAATCACACCCGTCTTCAGGAAGTTCCCAACAAGAGCCCAAGCGTTCGTCCAGATTACCTTGCCCAACGCAATTAGCCCTGGATTCCAAACCCCATTTTATGCCAGTTTACAACTCCTCATCGCTATCAGCTGTTACCCTAATTTCAGGTGCCTCATCATCATCCTCCTCATCAGAGCTAAAACACCTTTGACTACGCCCCACAGCATCCCCAGCTGTGGATCCCGTTCCATCCCTCCAGCTCGTCCACGGGTCTAATCCTGCAACCCCCCAGTCACCTCCCACACTATCATTGCCGGTGGCACCCAAATCCTCCCTCACACGAGTCCATTCCATGTCATCCTCCTCTGAGCTAACCATCTCTTCCTCCATTCTCTCGGTAAAATCCTCAAAGGAGTCCTCGTCAGTTGGTTCTGCAAATAAGTCCCGCAGCCGTTTCCTTTCTCGCTCCTCAAGAGAGTCTGACTCCCGAGGAGTCTTACGACCACATCTCCCAGAATCGGAGCCATAAGGCTCAACCATAACATCTAGTTCATCTCAAAAGGAGATTTTTAGCATTTATATACAAATTTCTTTCTTTATTCAGATTTACTCCAGCTCCCCAAATTCTCTTCTTATTTATTTTCTCTTGGGGCCCTTCCACAGAGTCATATAACTGATAATTTCAAGGCAGAAAATCCCACAATATCTGCTTTGAACTCGGTTATCTGAGTCCACACTGCCATATATTCCAGTTGAAAGCAGATAATGTGGGATTTTATTCAGCTGTGTGGAAAAGTTCTTAGAGGAAGGAAGGAAGGCTTTTGAGAGACTGGAACACTTTGGAAAACTAGCCATTTGTGGTGGCATTTCCAATAACTTGAAATGACTTCTAATGTAATGTTTAAAGTGATTTCATCAGTATTTCTTACTGTCTTAACGTTATTAATTAGTATCACTATAAAGTTGGGCTTGATATTTGTCCTGTACTAAAGGTCTTAAGCTTTCTGGTTTGGACCAAATGGCAAATAATACTGA
The DNA here is from genome assembly GCF_035594765.1 of Anolis carolinensis. Taxonomy (NCBI): domain Eukaryota; kingdom Metazoa; phylum Chordata; class Lepidosauria; order Squamata; family Anolidae; genus Anolis; species Anolis carolinensis. Next base: position 73,165,154 of record NC_085844.1, read on the forward strand.
ATGAAAGAGTCATTTGTTCAATTTCACCATGGATTTTTAAAAGGATTCGTTATGATTTGAAGTTCTTAAGACTCCCCCTCTAGGAATGTTTTCCATTCCTATCCTGTGATAATAGAGAAGCATAGCAGAAGAACTATCTAAAGCCAACATTTACAGTATTTGCTTTTTTGCTTTTATTAAGTAAAATTGATTAGCATTTAAATTCTGTAGCACAGCTCACAGAATATACTGCTTAACTATTGCTGTCCTATTCCTCCCAATTTTTAAAGACACACACACATTTTTCAGAAGCACACATAAATACACATATAGTGTTTTAAAGAATTTTCATAGTGACAATATCTTCAGTAGCATGTACTCTGTTAAGCGGCTGAATGAAAGGAAATGTAGATAGGAGACATCGTTTCGCAGTCGCCAGCTTGACATTTGAAATTTCCACCCGTGTGATTGGAAAAAATGGGATACAGTGCCAACATTTAATTGGGCTAAATGTGTCCAGACAATCCCCTGCAATCTCTTGCTGCAGAGTGTACATATAAAATGAAGTGTGCTGTCTCCCTGTATATAGATGGGGCTGTAGAAGAAGAAAAAAAGAAAGCAGCAAGAAAGGAAAAAAGTGGGAGTAATGAGAAATCTCAATCCATGGTCATTCTTTGTGATAGAGTTGTTGATCCATGTTTTGGTTTGGTTTTTGTTCTCCAGTTTACCTTCTCTATGGGAAAAATTATTGGTTTCTCAAGGGAGAGGTTCCCCATATAGCTTTGTCTTACTCCTAACAGACTTTTTCCAGTCAGCAGCCTCTGATGATCATTGACATCTGAGTAGCTAGTCACACATTCCAAAGATGTGAGTATCAGGAGCCACACTATTCACGGCTAACCTATGGCTGGATGGTCCATCCTGCTTCCATGGTCCAGTGACTCTGACTTTATGATTCCAGTTATGAGACTAAATCAGAAGGGACATCAATTATGTTAGAAGGACATTCCAGAATGTGAGATTGGTGCTTTGCGGAACTTTTTTTTTGTTGAGGTCGTTGTGTGTTTTCTGGGCTGTATGGCCATGTTCCAGATGCCTTCTCTGTTGATGTTTCACCCACATCTATGGCAGGCATCCTCAGAGGTTGTGAAGTAGCAAGGTTTTTTGTGTGTATCAGGAGCGACTTGAGAAACTGCAAGTCACTTCTGGTGTGAGATAATTGGTTGTCTGCAAGGACATTGCCCAGAGGACACCCAGATGTCTTGATGTTTTGCCATCCTTATGGGAGGTTTCTCTCATGTCCCCACATGGGGAGATAGAGCTGACAGAGGGAGCTCATTGACGCTCTTCCTAGATTCGAACTGGCAACCTTCAGATCAGCAACCCAATCTTCAGGTCAGCACAAGAGTTTTACCCATTGTGTCACCAGGGGTTCTTTTTTGGAAACTAAAACTCCCACTATCCCATAGCCAGCACAGCCCCTCTAAGCTTTAGGCAAGGGGGTTTCTGCATTGTAATATGTTTAGAAGTGCTCAGCTGCTTCCCTCAGTGGGAAAAGAAATCTGTAGACTGGCAAAGAAGCAGTCCGCAGTCTGCAGAGGCTCAATGGCTCCATGATAGAGGCCTAAGCAGGAGACCACTTGAGTCTATCACAAAAGGATAACCCCTACAATTCATTCCCAGTGTTGGTGATAGGGCATACTAAATAGCTGTTAAGTGAGTCTTCAGGAGAAGCACTAAATAGCTGTTAAGATCCTGGTAGGATCCTGGTGTGAGTTCCACATGCTAGGTAAAGACTGTGGCCTCTTTTCAGCATTCATTTAAAAATTGTGTGTTGGAAAAAACAACGATGCCAGGGTGTCATTGAGATTGTAAATGCTATACTTTCTAATATTTCCCCTTGAACCCAACTATTAAATGTGCAGGGAGCCTAGCCCTGTATTACAGCAGCCTGTGTACGTTGATATTTTGGTCTTGCCATATTTAGCTTCTGTTAATGGTCGAGTGCATTTTGTGCTGGATAACATTCTCTTTTCCCTCTCCATTTGTATTCACTGTAATTTTCAGTTTGAAGGCAACAATCTGTAGCCATACCCCTGTATTAATACTGCTGCGGTGTCCAGACAAATACAATACTGAAACTGCTGCTTGTTGTTGTTTATTCAGTCGCTTTTGACTCTTTGTGACCTCATGGACCAACCCACACCAGAGCTCCCTTTCGGCCGTGGCTACCCCAGCTCCTTTAATGTCAAACCAGTCACTTCAAGGATACCATTCATCCTTCGTGCTCTTGGTCGGCCCCTCTTCCTTTTTCCTTCCCTTTTCCCCAGTATCATTCTCTTCTCCAAGCTTTCCTGACTTTTCATTATGTGGCCAAAGTACTTCATCTTTGCCTCTAATATCTTTCCCTCAAGTGAGCAGTCAGGCATTATTTCCTGGATTATGGACTGGTTGGATCTTCTTGTGGTCCAAGGCACTCTCAGAATTTTCCTCTAACACCACAGTTAAAAAGTGTCTATCTTCCTTCGCTCAGCCTTCCTTATGGTCCAGCTCTTGCATCCATAGGTTACTATTGATTATTATTATTAGTCTATTGCTGCAGACTAACCTAAAATCTATTTCATATGAGGACCAATTAACCTTTAATTTCACATTCTGCTGTCTTTCTCTATCTACCCCAAAAACATTCAGCTTAGCTTGCTAGTGATGAGATAGATATCACATGTTTATAATGAGGAACTTCAGCCTCATGTACGATATTCTTACTTCTTTGCAGCTTCAGCAGTGAATATGCATAAACTTACCTGCATGCTTCATGGTAGCTTCTCACTCCTACGTTTTTTTTTCTCTTTACTTGTTTTGAGTGTTTGGCTGCCATGGCAGCCTCCGGTTATTACAAAGATTTCTAAATGCTTGGAGAATGAGATGAGCCGACACACCTAGAAAGAGCTAAAAATGTTCTGAGAACAGTGCCTAATCAAAGGTGCTGGTTAATTGGCCATGGTGAGGTAATCTTTGGCAAAAATTTTCATACCCCGTCTCATAAAGCTGTGTTACTAAACATAATAATTCACTTCAGAAATATACTCTTTTTTTTCCCTGTCAAGGTGTTACTGAGGAGCACAAAAAGACTTCAGTTCCGGGTATTTTAGATTCAGGGTTTTAGATGGCACCCTCCCACAAGCATCCTGAGTGGCCCTAGGTGACTAATTCCATTTCTTCAGTGATGGGGATGTGCCAAACATTTTCTTGCTCATGTATGTTAGCAAAATAATACTAAAGCTTGCTACACAGGAAACAGGAAAGGAAGGAAGGGGTAATCAAGGGTAAGAGTCAACAGACCTTCCTTTCTGCAGTGAGTGAACGTATTTTGGTCTTGCCTCTCACTTTCATTGCACCTTCTCGCTTAGCGTTTCTCAATATTTTGTCCATATGACTTGAGGCAGGAGGTTCAGAAGAAAATGTGGAGATCACAAAGGAAAAGAAGTCAATGTCTTTGAAATGGTCAACAATACACTTTTTCCGGAACCATAGAGCAGTAATGTCCTCTACATGTTTTAGCAATAATGTCCTTTACAGCTGTAAAAGGCATTACAGGAAGAATATCGGGTCTAGGAAAGTCAAGCGGATAGCACATACGCTTGCAAGTTGTGAATAGCTGTACATTTTCATGGCCTAGATCTATTGCTCCCCTTATCATGTTTTGCATGATCTACATTAAAGATCAGAATGATCCACTTAATCACAAAACCATTTTAACATATCCAGCTCCTTCTTGATGCAGAATTCTATTACCAGAGACAAGAGAGGATGTCCTGTACTGAAAATCTATTCAAGAAATAGTTCAGCTAAGCCACGACAGGAAGCCATGGTGGCGCAATGGGTTAAACCCTTGTGCTCACTGAACTGCTGACCTGAAGGTTGGGTTGCTGACTTGAAGGCTGCCAGTTTGAATCTGCGAGATGGGGTGAGCTCCTGTCTGTCAGCTCTAGCTTGCAGAGGCATGAGAGAAGCATCCCAGCAGGATGGTAGCACATGCGGGTGTCCCCTTGGGCAATGTCTCTGTAGACAGCCAATTCTCTCACACCAGAAGCGACTCGTAGTATGTTCTCAAATCGCTTCTGATATGATAAAAAAGCCATCACATGCCTCTTCCAAGATGAGGTATTTTTGAATTGTGTATATATTTAGTCCAAGTTCAGCAATTTCATCATTACAAGGGTTTCAATAAGTTACTTTTGGGGCAATTCTAGAAGTTTTCATCTGCAAAAAAAAAAATCTTCCCCAACCTATAGTAATTGCAGCACTAGTCCTTGTGATAAGGTGCTCTTCAGAGTAGTGTGGGAGAAGGCTGGATGACCAAGCCAGCATATGTTGGCAGTCTTAGATCTTGCAAGACCTGCATCTGACCCAGCGATCTGTTGAACAGATGAGAGATAACTGCAGGACCAGCATATATAATGGAGCCTGTACAGCAGGAAACAGAATGTCCTTTCCTCCACATCCTAAGGTAGCTTGTCCTAGCTTGCTGGCTTCCAGATTGGTTGTATTACAACTTTGAGACTCCAATGCAGCTTGATGGGAATTGTAATATGCATCTAGTGGGCACATGGTTGGGGAAGGAGTCTCATAATGGGGGTACTTACTTAGGTGATCCCTCGTTGTCCGAGTATGATTGTCTTCCAGGTGTAGTGTCCTAGCGGTGGATATCTAGGTAACGGTGGAGCCCTATTCTTGACCTGCATGTTCTTCCACAGTGAGGTAATCGGTTTCCAGGTGGAAGGTGGTCCCGGTCAGGGTTGGCTTGACGCTCCTTCCTCTTGGCACGTTTCTCCCTTTCTCCCTCCATTAGTGCCTCTTCAAATTCCACAGCACTACTGGTCACACCTGACCTCAGCTAGAGCACTCAAGGGCCAGGTCTCCCCAGTTCATTAGGATGATAATATGTCAATATGAAGTTTCTATGTAGATTCATTCTTAGGACTGGCCCCTTTCATTTTCTTTTTCGTGCTATAAGACAACTAAGGGTTCATCTACACCAGTGGTTCTCAACTTGTGGGGCCTCAGCTGTTTAGACCTTCAACTCCCAGAAATCATAACAACTGGTAAACTGGCTGGGATTTTTGGGAGTTGTATGCCAAAACACCTGGGGACCCACAGGTTGAGAAGCATTGATTTACACTATAGAATTAATGCAGTTTGATACCACTTTTAATTGCCATGGCCCAGCGCTATGGAATCATAGGAGTTATAGTTTTAGAAGGTCTTTAGTGCTCTCTTCCAAAGAATGCTGGTGCCTCATCGAACTACAAATCCCATTGAGATTTTGCAGTGACAGTGGTGACACACTACAATAATTCTGCTGTGCAGATACACCCATAATTATATGATCATAGTAATATCAATTAATTGTCTGTGACCAGCACTATAAAAAAGAACACAAGAAGATTAAGTAAAATGAATGAACACATTCATAATAATAAAATGCTCAACAGCATATATAAAAGATAATTTCATGTTTCACTTTGAGACATGCCTTGATGATATCTTCATAGTGCAGTGGTTTAGAAGAGATAGTAATCTGTCTGTAGGAGAATGCTGAAAGGGTTGTTTACTTATCTTGATAGAAAAATAAATGGTGTAAAATAACATTCTGTAAAGTTTTTGAACATAAATAAATCTTTCTGGACCTACATTCTTGAGTTGAAAGAAAGTTCTGAAGTGGGAATTGGGACAAGCAATGGTTATATGGCCAAACTGTACTAAGGAGATGTTTAATGTGTGTTTCTTAGGAAGGAAATAGAAATCTGGCATGAATTCGTGGATTTTAGCCATTGATTTTTACAAGGCCAGAGTTTCACTCAAATTTGTGAGTCAAAAGCCCATTAATATTCATTGGAGGGGAATAAAATTTGTGGGTGCAGGATGCTTTCCTTACCATGTGTTTAATAAGTGGATTCATGTCTTTCTTCGTTCATTTAAAAGAATCCTTTGCTAACTTTAGTTTAACCACCCTTTGCCAGCAACATACAATTAAAGTCACAGGATACAATAAAACAAGAAGACAGACAATAAGAATGATGATAAAATCAACAGAAGCAGTTAAAGTCAACCATTCCCTTAGAGCCAACAGCTCCAGTAAGGATTCTAATTCTATTGGTCATTTATTTATTTACAGTATTTATATTCTGCCCTTCTCACCGTGAAGGGGATTCAGGGCTGATCACAATCTATATATATAAAAGAGTGATGGCATCAGGACAACTCACAAAACAAAAAAACTACAGGCTGCCCAACCTCGAAATTTGACAACACAACCCATCATCCACGGCTCCAGTAAGATACAACAAAAAGAAGAGAAAAATAAAGTCCTAATTAGAGGGAGAGCAATAATTGTTTTTATCCAATTGCTGCCAGTTTAGAGGGCTAATCTCTGCCCACTTCGTCTCCTAGCAACCAAGGGACAGCCAGGGTTCAGTTAGGGGACAGGCAGATTTAGGCCTCACTTAAGTCTCTTCCACAGATTATCTAATTTGCACTGGATTATATGGCAGCGTAGACTCAAGGCCCTTCCACACAGCTATATAACCCATTTATAATCTTATATTATCTGCTTTGCACTGGATTATCTTGAGTCCACACTACCACATAATACACTTCAGTGTGCATTTTATACAGCTGTGAAGAAGGGGCCTCATATAATCCAGTTCTAAGCAGATAATAGAAGGAGGAATCTAAGGACAACGCCGGCTCTTCGGCTTAGAAATGGAGATGAGCACCAACCCCCAGAGTCGGACACGACTGGACTTAATGTCAGGGGGAAACCTTGACCCTTTACCTTAACTACCACCAATTCCTCAATACTTTATTTCCCATAACACCAGACTTCGCCACAGCAATGCGTGGCTGGGCACAGCTAGTGTACATATAGATGGCAAACATTCAATGCCATTAGACATATGATATAAGACACAAACAAAGACTGAGACAAAGACACAGAGGCAATTTAACATTTTCCAGCTTCCAGCTTCATGAGGGTATGCTCTATTCTGACCACAGGGGAGCTGCTGCTTCATCATCCACTGTGAATCTGAGTCCTTGATGGAGTACTTCCTCATTCTTCTGCACACTGCTGGATATTTTTATTTTTATGGTGTTGTAAATTAGTTAAATCAGCCTCCCCGCATAAAGTGATACCTAAATTTCCTACTTGATAGCTGCAACTATCTTTCGGGTTTCTTAGGTGAACAATGAGCTAGGCTATTTAATGGTCGGGCACTTAATCCGACCCGGGCTGGTCATGACAAAGATCTGAATCCCTGAGGTTGGGATCTGTTGGAGTAGAGGTTTAAAAGTAATTCTGTGCAAAAGTAATTCCCTCCGTCCCTGATCAAAATGCATGGGGGTGGTTTACACAGTCTAAGTTTTTCCATCTACTACAGTAATTCTCAACCTGTGGTTCCCCAGATGTTTTGGCCTTCAACTCCCAGAAATCCTAACAGCTGGTGAACTGGCTGGGATTTCTGGGAGTTGTAGGCCAAAAACATCTGGGGACCCACAGGTTGAGAACCACTGATCTACTACCACATGTCTTAGTCATGTCCACACTATGTTTGGTAGTATTATGAAGGGCACACACAGGATTCTAATACGTTTTACCCATGTGTCTCTTTATCCAAGCAGCAGCATTTTGTACAGCTGTTGGTAGCACAGCAGATGAGGACTATGACTGTTGTTCCTATTGCCATGAATCAAACCAAGATATTATTGCAAATGCATACTCTCTGTGAATAATAATTCTTTTGTCCCTTAGCAGAATTTCCTGATCAATCAGACTTACAAATTAAGCCTAAATTTGCCTTCTAGTAACAAATAACAAAACAAAGCATTCTAAATGGAAGATGCATTGGTGATAGACAGATAAATATCTTTTAATCACTGCGGGAGAGGGGGGGAACTCTGGGAAAATTTAAGAAGTGTATACAGTGGGTCCTTGGTCTAATTTCAACTGTCTGACTATATGTTTACAGCAGAGGAATTAACTAAGGGCTTGTCACGATTGATTAAAATGACCAGAAAATCAACAATTTTGTTCCTGGTGTTTCTGATTTTATTTTGGAGGCCCGTACATGTTATGTTCATATTAAAGTATTTTCTGTAAGTTTGCTGTATTATCAGAGACTTTATGCTAATTCCCCCAGGTCAGTTTATTTCAACCCAATGTAAAATCAAAAAGAAGAGGAGAAATACTTGGACTTTTTAGTCAGTTTGAATGTGCCCTAAGATAACATCATTATTTTACCACACAAATGATATGAGAGTTCTCTGCAAGTGAAATGTATTTTTAGATTGGGTTTTTTTTTTGGGGGGGGGGGGGGGAAGGAGTAATTGAAGTTGATCATACAGACATGTACACAACTACTGTTGGAAATGCAGTCTGTTGTATAATCCATCCCACACTCTGAAACTTGTTCCATCTTTCAGATAAATAATATTTATTGGGCTGCTGTGAGTTTTCCAAGCTGTTTGCCATGTTCCAGAAGCATTCTCTCCTGACATTTCACCCACTTATATGGCAGCCATCCTCAGAGGTTGTGAGGGATATTGGAAACTAGGCAAAGGAGGTTTATATATCTGTGGAAGGTCCAGGGTGGGAGAAAGAACTCTTGTCTGTTGGAGGCAAGTGTGGATGTTGCAATTAATCACCTTGATTAGCACTGAAAAGTGTTGCAGCTTCAAGGCCTGGTTAATTCCTGTCTGGGGGAATCCTTTGTTGGGAGGTGTTAGCTGGCCCTGATTGATTCATGTCTGGAATTTCTCTGTTTTGAAAGTGTTGTTCTTTATATACTGTTTTGATTTTAGAGTTTTTTAAAATACTGGTAGCTAGATTTTGTTCATTTTCATGGTTTCCTTCTTTCTGTTGAAATTGTCCACATGCTTGTGGATTTCAATGGCTTTTCTGTGTAGTCTGATATGGTGGTTAGAGTGGTCCAACATTTCTGTGTTCTTAAATAATATGCTGTGTCCAAGTTGGTTCATCAAGTGCTCTGCTATGGCTGACATCTCTGGTTGAGTTAGTCTGCAGTGTCTTTCATGATCCTTGATTCGTGTTCAGGCAATGCTGCTTTTGGTGGTCCCTATGTAGACTTGTGTCCACAGCTGCATGGTATATGGTAGACTCCTGAAGAGGTGAGGAGATCCCTCTTGAATAAGTAAATAATATTTATTCATTTACATACATATACATGTTTAAAGTGGTATACATAGCCCTTATCTCCACTATATTTTTGCAACTTTGAGGTTGGTTAGCATGAGAAAAAGAGAAAGAATGACCAGCCATAACCATTCAGTGTGATAATGTGGTGCATTCCCATGCATAGACCAGTACACTAACCCTCTATCATTCTGGCTTGATGCCTGAAAGAGGTGTACATGAACCATCCCATGAGGTTCAAACAGCTCAAGATGCTCACTTTTTTGCTTTACTTAATTTAGGTTGACCGTGTCTCCGAAGTAACTAAAAGAAAAAATGGGGAGGGAGAAGAAATGTTGAGTAATGCACATCTAGGAAGCATTTTGTCTGTCACATTAAGAGGACAGATAATACACAAGCGTTGTTTTTATTATTATTATCAAAAAAGCAAACGTATTGATATGCAATCATCCAATATATCCTGACATGACAGGCTTCCCTTGTATGCTTTTTATAACTGGCACTTGAAAGCAAATGTTACCTTTTCAGACAGAGAGAAATTCAATCCGTTCTCATGTTGAGAATATAAAGAAATTGGCAAGCACCTGTTAGCCAGGTTACAATTAATAGCATCCAGCCACGAAGCTGTACTGCAGTCCAGACAGGGAGCCTACGTTTTATAGCTCTGTTTTAGACAGACGGTACTTCTTAAGAATAAATCTAAGCTGAATGGCTTTCACACATCTTGCATCTGCATAGTTAAAGCTAACCACAAAGTAGCAGGCAGATAATCAAAATGGAGAAGGCAAATCGCCTGGCAGATGCTGTATGAATATAATTGCTGCCATAAATCTAATAAATAGGAGTGGGGCTGTGCATCATTAGTAAATTATCTAGGGACGGGGGAAGGTTTCTTACCTCAAAGATGTTGGCGTCACGGGATTGCTATATAACAAAATGTGTAGGGTTTAATATTCCCAAAAATGTGTTCCTGACATAGTAGAAATACTGAGAATTGCCATTGTGAAGTCAACTGAGGCTTGAGTGCATTTGTTTCTCAGCTGGCAGACACGACATGTACAAAAATATGGATAGCCAACTGCAATCTAATTTGATCCTCAGCTTGTGTGTGTCTATCTATACTCATTATATTTTTAAAATAATGAAGAGGACCAATTAAGGATCAGTTGAAGTGGATTGCAACACTGACACTCCTTCACTGCATCTAGTGAATATTTTATGGCTGATAAACTTTAAGACAGAGCTAGATAGGGCGTATGGAGGGGGGGGGGGCACTGTAAAGCAATAACAACAACAAAACAGTAGGATTTATTCTGTTTTGGGTACTTTAGGTAAACACCATCACAGAATGTGACCAGAGTTAGGAGCGGAAAGGGCTGTCAAGTTCCAGCACAACACCATTGCTTTCTGGAAACAGTAGAACCATAGAAAAGGGGAGGTTTTCAAAGTATGAAACTGTCTTCAAAGGCTTGAAAAAAACACACTGCTTTAATATGTGTCTTAACCCTCCCTGGGCTAATTTATTCCACACCACCAAACACAGGAGAGAGTTTTGACAGCAGCAGTTGTCTGACTGCGGTATCTTCGCAAAACTGACTCACCTGCCCTCATATACTGTGGCTTTGTAACTGGTGTTTGTTTATTTTCCTTTCCTCAGGGCAACTTCGGTTGTCAGGAGCCCACAGATGTCTGTTCTGAGGAACAAGTGGAATTAAAAGGGTTTAGTTAGAACAGGGTTAAGTATTGTCAACATTTTGTGTTATACCATTCCTTTATATTTAATAGTAGCCCAGCAGTGCAGAAATGTGTTGTTGAAAATACATAATTAAAACCGAGATAACCATTAAAACCATTAAAAAACTGTTGAACTACATGAAACACAGCATGAAACACAGGTTAGCTTTGACTATGCAGATGCAAGATGTGTGAAACCCCTGGTTTGATCTTAAAAATATTCTCTCCATAAGCCTTCCTGAATAAAAAGTTCTTAGCTTGCCGGCAGAAGAACAGTATTCTGGCTTTCTTGGGAAGGGAGTTCCAGAATCAAGGGGCAGCCACCAAGAAAAAAGGTTCCTCTTTTGTTCCCACCAACGGAGCTTGCGATGGAGGTGGGGACCATGAGATATGGTCTGCCAAATAGCCTTCAAGTTCTTTCTCAGCTTATGATGATCCTACAGCAGGCATGGGCAAACTAAAGCCCGAGGGCCGGATGCAGCCCTCTGGGTGTTTAACTCAGGTCCTCCGCATTTTCCTTGTCCTCTTGGCATAAGAACAGGGGGAAAGGCACACAACAACTGAGAACTCTCTGGAACGCTCTCAGCCACTGCGTGTCTCCCCCTCTTCCCAGCATAAGGATGGTGCATGAGCCTGAGCCTGAGAATGATATCACATTAAGTGCTTTAAAGTGGTGGCTCCAGCTTTCAATGTGGGGCTGCCTCCTCCAGAATTCTGGGGCTTGTAGTTTAGGGCAGGACCTTTGGGATTCTCAGCCAGAGAGGTCCATGGCTTCCCTAAACTATTTTCCAGAATTCTGCAGGAAGCAGCCACTCGGTTGAAAGCAGGAACCAGCACTTTAAAATACTAATATGATATGTTTGTCTGAGTGTATGACTTGAACAATGTCAATAGTGGGTATTCATGTCTGAACGGAGATTCAGACCCTGATCTCTTGAGTTGTAGTCAACACTTAAACCACTACACCATGTTGGCTGTCTTGCAGAGATGTAGTAGGCAGTTTTTTAAATAGCCAATGGAGAGAGCTGCTTACTTTCTCAGAGACATGATGCTATGAAAGCTATAGGAGGAGGGTCAGTTTAAACCATTTGTCTATAAAGATTGAAAATCATTTCAATGAAGAGTAGGATAGTGGTAGGTTTGGACACCTTTGAGAACCATTTACAATGATATGGGAACTGGTGATGTTCCTGATAGGGTTGGGCTGGTCGGGGAGGGCTGGCATGATGGAAGGTGTATGTTATTACACCTTGTCAGTTAATTATATAATATCACTGCAATCTGGATGGCATAATTAGGGTGGAGTGATTTGGCTACAGAGCGCTATGGGAATATGTAGGAGGCCCTGGATCAGGTTCACAATTCCCCACCCCGTTCAGTACAGTACTGAAATATATTCAGGACTTGTTCCTGAAATTTCACCCTTGAGGCTTTTTGCATCCAGTCAGCATCTTAGAAATCTCTGGGCTTAATGCAGTGGGCCCCATACTGAAGATAGAAACATGTAATATACAACATACCTTTATTTCTTTAGAAAGAGATTACACATTTATATGTGTAGGATGTTAATTTACTAGTATCAGAATGAATCATGAATCAAAATGGTTAAGGAACATGTTGCTATACAACATGTCATCTCTTTTGTCTCTCTTGTGAATAGCAATTCTATTCCAAATCCACTAGAGCCTTAAAGGTTGATCTGGACAGTCATGCTAGATGTGTTGTTAAAGGCTTTCATGGCCAGAATCACAGGGTTGTTGTATGTTTTCTGGGCTGTATGGCTATATTCCAGAAGTATTCCCTCCTGACGTTTCGCCCACATCTATGGCAGGCATCCTTAGAGGTTGTGTATATTTTCCAATATACCTCACAACCTCTGAGGATGCCTGCCATAGATGTGGGCGAAACATCAGGAGGGAATACTTCTGGAACATGGCCATACAGCCCAGAAAACATACAACAACCCAGTCATGCTAGATTTTTTTAAAGCCAAGAATAATATCACTGAAAATATGATTTGATACAATAATACAATATGATTATGATATACCCTTCTTCATCTTTCCCTTTGATTGCTTTCTTTCTGAAGATTCAGTTAAAACATAAAAACATTCAAATTGGGTTAAACCCTGTAAACAAACCATGATTTCCGCCTTAGCAATGATTCAGATTATTTGTGATTTCTCAGTTAGCATATCATATTCCCCTTGGTTCAGGCTTCACATGTATGGCTCACCCTGTGAAATTGCCATACCTAATGTTGTGACTATGAGAAACAGCCACAGAGCAAATTGCAGGTGTGACCTGGATGGCAGATACATAATTGATATGTGTGTATGAAAGAGCTAGAGGCAGGGAGAGAGACAAAGAGAGAGAAGTTACCTTTCACAAACAGTAGAACTGACAGTCAACTAGGGTGGCATCCATATGTTATCTTCAAAGAATAAAGCAGTAGTTAGGCTTGTAAAATTTCAAATTGCTATGCTTTCAAGGAAAAATAAAACAAGATGGTTTGTGTGGCCATTGGGTATGGAGTGGTTTTGGGTTTGTTTTGATTTTGATTGCTTCCTTGGGCTCATTCCATTTTCAGTACCATGATTCCATCTTATGGAATCTGGAAGTTTATAGGGAGGCGGATTTAGATTCCTTTGGCTGAGAATACTACATCTTCCTTCTTAAGAAGTCAATACCAGGATTCCATGGGATGGAACAATGGCAGTTAAAGTGGAATTATAGCACTATAATCGTGTAAAGTTTTCCCCCTTGGCATTAAGTCTAGTCGAGTCTGACTAGATGAGGGTTGCTGCTCATCTCCATTTCTAAACTGAAGAGCTGCCGTTGTCGTAGATGCCTCCTAGGTCATGTGTCCGGCATGACTGCATGGAACACCATTAACATCTCCCGCAGAATCGATACCTATTGATCTACTCACATTTGCATGTTTTCGAACTGCTAGGTTGACAGAAACTGGGACTAACAATGGGAGCTCACCCCGTCCCACAGATTCGAACTGCCAACCTTCTGGTCAGCAAGTTCTGCAGTTTAGCAGTTTAACCCACTGAGACATTTAAAGTGAGCTTCTAAACATCTGATTTGCTTTATAGATTAGCAAAATGAGATGAGTGAGACCTCTGACTGACAAGTGAGTTTTTAAAAAAAAAATGCCAAAATTAGTTTCTTCTCCCTTTTAATGGAAGTGGGGTAGTGATTAAATTTTTAATGTTTTCCAAGGAGTGTGCCACTAAATGACTGCAAGGATGAGCTCTTGGCTGCCTTTTAGTCATAAGAGAAAGTCAAAGAATCCAAAGTTAATCTTTGTGTTATTTTGTGCCACTTATTGCATACTTACAATGACATATAGTCTGCTTGAGCAGCATCTTGATCCCTGTATTTGATTGAGGTTTTTTCCTTCATTAGTTGTTGCATGTCTGCAACCAGATTGCCCTCTTAAAGTGTCCTGGCTGAAATGTTGAGGAGGGGAACAATAGAAAAAGAACCCTTTGTCCTCCTTGTGTAATCTCGTGTTGCATTATTTTAGATCCATGCTTTGAAGTGTGGGGCATTTTAGGGACTCCCTGTGTGAAATGATGCTTTATTAGTATTTTTATGACTGCAGCCCAGAATGATTCTGTTCAGTCTGGAAAGCCAGCAGCCTTAAGGGGCTACTTAATAGCAATTTTGTGCTTTTGCCATTGTTTTTCCTTGTAGCCATCTGTTTATCATCATGGTGAGCTACCCTTTAGTTTTCTTCCTGCTTGTTATTATAGATATTGCAGCAGTTGGTGCCTTCCGTTTCAGTGGGGTGATGTATCTCTTCCAACAGGACTCTTCAGCCTCCGGCTCTCCAACTGTTAGGGCCACCAACACCTAGAATTCCTGACAATTGAACAAGCTGATAAGGCCTTCTGGGAGTTGGAGACCTAAATAGCTGGAGGGCCACAAATTGAAGAAGCTCTGTTTTGTATTAGGGATGGATACCTAAATCACTGGACTCAAGTAGACAATTCAGTCATTTGTTTAATAGTAAGCTTACCAACAATCATATAATTTTCATTGATTCTGTGGACCTATTCTAATTGGGAGTAGTATTTGGATTCAGGTCTTTGAAGGCCAGCCTCTTAGCTGTTCAACTTGGTTGCAAAAGTTGCGCTAAGGTATTATTGAAATCAATGGAATCTGCAGCCAACTTGACTGAATTGTGTTTATTAATGGTGGTGTTATGTCATTTCTACCTTGTGGCAACCTATCATGCCTTTTTCTTGGCATTTGTTTAGAGGGGGTTCATCTGAGACTGAGAAAGTGTGACTTGCCTATCTAGATCAGTGGTTCTCAACCTGGGATCCTAACTCCCAGAAATCCTAACAGCTGGTAAACTGGTTGGGATTTCTGGGAGTTGTAGGCCAAAAACATCTGGGGACCCCAGGTTGAGAACCACTGATTTAGATACTATTTACTTCCAAATAAATATTCTTAGAATTGCAGCCTCATAGGTCAACTGTCTTTCTGCCAGGCTTTCCTATTATGCCTTTATGTCAAAGTTGTAGGTATAAATGGAACTTAAGCATGGCAAATTTTCTCAGGATTGGGGCCATTCTGTGCTGAAAAATTAATTCTCTTCATACATTAGTTGTAGTCCAAGGCAGCTCACCTGCCGTCGTTATTTATAATTTACATTTTCCATTTGTTACAAGATTAGAAGGCTGTGGGACCCATAACAATATGTCTATTAATACATCATGAGTAATAACAATGGATGTTTCCATTTTAGTTAATCACATCCCCACCCATAAAGGTGAAAATATAGCGTGGAGATGCGGTTAGACAGAAACTTTGCTGCCTTAACTTTCACTAAAAGCACCAGTTCATTGTTTCCCTTCTCTTGAAGCAGAGATTGTGATCTTGGTGATGAGAACAGAGATAATCCATTACAACATCTATTATACAAATAAATATAAACCAGTCTTCTGCATGTGTCAGTGCAATAAAACCTACTCCACCCTGCAAAAGTGTTTTAGTAAGTGAGCTAGAGCTTTCGCTTTTTTAAACAGTTTACAATCATAATTTGATAGTAGCTACCAGTTCTCCCTGTTTAGCTTGTGGCAAAAAGATCACAAGCCATTACTGACTCGTTAAGCAAGAAATAACATTTTTGAGATCTTAATTTTATTCATTAGCCGGTAGTACTACAAGATAGCATTTTGGGTTTCAATAGGAGTTCTAGAATAAATGTGATGCATCTAGGATAATACATTTTAAAGAGATACCAAACAGTGTTCGAAAGCAGTCTGGTTGATACATTTCATGGAATGTTGCAGGTTCAGTTCCAGGTTGTTAGATACTGCTCAGACAAAAAAAATAATACAAGAATCACTCCCCCTTTATGTTGATCCTTGTAACAGGTCTTGTTAATGACAAGCCTGTGTCTTTCTAAAATCAACAATAATTTGCATAGTGCTTTTTTAAAGACTCAAAGGTATATATTGTTATGGGATCAGTTTAACACCTTGGGAATTTTCCACACAACAGTCTTCCATATGGCTCCATGGTGCCAAACTACCAGCATTGTGTGGTTTGTAAACTGCATTGTAGAAACAGCATGTGCATAACTGGCCCACAGACAGAACTTTTAAAATGTTGTGAATGTTAAATGAAGATCAAGAGTGGAGGTTAGGTAGGCACAAAAAGAAGCTTTTTGTAAGGTGCTTTGTTAACTAGGGTATTGATGTATTTTGCTCATCCGTTGAAATATACACCAATTAGAATTAGAAGAGGAGCTGGATGTATTCTCCCCATATTCCTAAACTGAACAAATAGTTCAGGTTTATCATCATTTATAAAACCACATTGGTATGTGCACAGAAGAGAATTACATTTGGAACTACAACTCCCAGAATCTCCCAACCAGTCAGAGAGAAAAAAAATGGGAAAAAAAAGCTTTACCGTGTTTTTGTAATTCAAGAACAATACTGTCTTAAGAATGTAGGTGATAACTTCTTCACATGTGCCGCCTGAATCACCACATATTGTGGCAATTCTGGCAGTGCCTGTTTGGGGGCGTGGGGAACCTATCACCCCATGCCCCACATTGCCCGACTCATCCACATCCCCATCCCACAGGGGGAAGCATCCTCCTCCCAGCTTCCCCTCATTGATCCAAGGGAACAAGGGATGCCACCCATGTTGCCACTGTGGCAACATGGGGTGGTTCACCTTCTCCTTTATGACGGAACCCCACCAGACATGGCAGTGCTTCGTGGGATGGGAGTCTGTCGTAAAGAAGAATGTGAACCGGCACATGCAGCCAATTTCACTCTCGTCTGATGAGGTCGTGAGAGACAAAGAGGTTAAAGAACCATGTGGGCATTTCTATGTAAATAGCATGGTAAATATATATTCTAAACATCCTTTGTGTATAATAATCCTTCCTTTTCCCCAGCCTTCCATAGTTTTTTGGGGGGCGGGGCGGCGGGGGTAATGGAAACTATTGTACTGCAAAAGTTAAGACATGAACCCTATTATGTATAATTGATTGAGCACATGGTTTCCAAAATTGATTCATATAAAACAGTTTTGATTGCTTTCACTGCTTTTTTTTTGCAGAATTGTATGATAGCCTTTACATTGGTGTCCAATCTGCATTTCTGACTGAAGATTAATTATAAAGAATAATAATAATAATAATAATAATAATAATAATAATAATAACAACAACAACAACAACAACAACAACTGTATTTCTTGACTATCTTTCCTTGTGTCTCAAGGTGGGTTACAACATAGCTAAAACACATAATCACTTTAAATCTTTTATAAAATCCATATATTACAACATATTTTTATAAAATACATATTAAAATACACACATTAAAACAGAAAACATGAGTTTAACATTCATAATTAAAACTGACTGGGTAGGCCTGCCGGAAAAGATCAGAGGTGTTTTTAATTCTGACAGCTTATTTAGCTGTAGGAGTTCTTCCAGCAGGTCATTCCACAGTCTTGGGGCGGCTGATGAAAGGTCTTCTGAGTGAAGGTTGTCACTTGAGTTTTGGCAGGCTGGAGTAGCCACCCCCCTGAGGACCTAAGTGTTTGTGGCAAATTGTCCAGGAGAAGGCGATCCTGTAGGTAATGTGGACCCAAACTATGTAGAGCTTTAAATGTCAAAAACAACACTTTGTACTTTGCCCAGAAAATAATTGACAGCCAGTGGAGTGACTTTAGTATGAGTGTAATATGCTCACTCCTGGATGTTTCTGTAACCAATCTGGCTGCCGTATTTTGAACCAACTGGAGTTTCTGGACTTGATACCAAAGTAGCCCAATGCAAAGTGCATTACCTTGAGGTTACAAGGACATGAACTGTCATCTTTAGGTCCTCCAAATCTAGGAAGGGGTGCTTTACTTACTTAGGCGATCCCTCGTAATTCGAGGATGATGGTCCTCCGTCTTCGCTATCTTGGGGATGGATCTGTAGATGGCTGAAGAGACCTATTCTTGATCTGCATGTTCTCCCGCAGTGAGGACATCGGTTTCCAGGTGGAAGGCGGTCCCGGTCAGGGTTGGCTTGATGAGTCTTCCTCTTGGCACGTTTCTCCCTTAAGCCCTCCATTTGTGCCTCTTCGAACTCCGCAGCACTGCTGGTCACAGCTGACCTCCAATTAGAGTGCTCAAGGGTCAGGGTTTATTTATTTATTTATTTATTTACAGTATTTATATTCCGCCCTTCTCACCCCGAAGGGGACTCAGGGCGGATCACATTATAACACACATAGGGCAAACATTCAATGCCCATAAACACATCAAACAGAGACTGAGAGACACACGCAGAGGCAAGTTAACGTTCTTCTGAGGGGATGTTCGATTCTGGCCACAGGGGGGAGCAGCTGCTTCATCATCCACACTGACGGCACTTCCTCATTCCAGGTCGTAAATTAGTTAATCTTGCCTCCCCACTTATAAGTGGTACCTTATCTCCTACTTGATAGATGCAACTATCTTTCGGGTTGCTAGGTCAGCAACGAGCAGGGGCTATTTTTTATTTTTAATTGACGGGTGCTCACCCCGCCACGGGCTGGCCTCGAACTCATGACCTCATGGTCAGAGTGATTTAAGGCAGCTGCTCAACAGCTGCGCCACAGCCCGGCCCCCAGTTCTCAGTGTCTATGCCATAGTTTTTAAGGCTGGCTTTAAGCCCATCTTTAAATCTCTTTTCCTGCCCACCAACATTACGTTTTCCGTTCTTGAGTTTGGAGTAGAGTAGCTGCTTTGGGAGACGGTGATCAGGCATTCGGACAACGTGGCCAGTCCAGCGAAGTTGATGGCGTAGGATCATCGCTTCAATGCTGGTGGTCTTTGCTTCCTCAAGCACACTGACATTTGTCTAGGAAGTGGTGCAGCTGACATATTAATCAAAGCTGGTAGTAAGCACTCTTGCAACCCATCTGCCTGGGCTGTCATTTGGAGAGATAGATCCAGAGCACTCCCAAACTGCAAACACAGTCTTTCAAGGGGAGTGTAACCCCATCCAGAATTGGTTGATATACCTCCACCCCCAAATTAGGACCCTTGATGGCACCTCCACCCCCAAATTAGGACCCTTGTTTTGCCTTGATTCAGTTTCAATTTGTTTTTCCTCATTCAGGCCATTACCTCATTCACAAATTAATTCAGAGGAGACATGCTATCCTTAACTGAGGTGGTTTTTGAAGGCACGGGAAATACATTTGGGTATCATCAGGAATACTGATAACATCCCACCCCATGCCTCTGGACAATCTCTTCCAATGGTTTCATGTAAATATTAAGAAGCCCTGGGGATAGAATGGCACCTTGTGGGATAACCATATAACAGTTCCTTTTTTGAGGAGCAGCTATCTCCAGTCATCACCATCTGGAACCTGCCTGCGATTGTATAAGATAAATGAAGTAGACTAAACAAACATTGTGCTGATTGTGTGATGTAGCTCCAGTCATTACTATGGGAGCCATTCCATTCCTTGCCCTAGTTTTGAAATGCAGTTTCTCCTGCAGGTCTCTTGAATGTTGCTTGACCAGTTGTCTATGTCTTGTACTTAGATACCAGTTTCACTTGATGTTTTTAATTAGAAATGCTTGTTTGGCATTTTAGGGCAGCCATTTTTCATCCAAATGGTAGTTAAGACAAGAGATTCCTCTGAGGCTGCCTTGCAAGACATCCCATTGCTTAACTAGACTTCAATTCAGTTTGCATACACCTCCAGCTGGAGTTTAAGTCATAGACCAGAACTAGAGAGAAACCTGCAACCTTCTCCTTGCTGCCTAGTGTTGTAAAAATGCAGCCACACTTCTACAGTGCAGGTGCATTTCAAAATATCTTGTTGCAGTTTCACACCTCATGCTGTCAATGTGTTTGCGGAATACAAACCAGTCATCGACACAATCAATGTCTCAAAGGAAGACTTACATCTGTGAGCCTACCTAATGTTTTGTCACAGTTGCCTCTCATGTATCCCCTGCATTTTTACGAGCATATGTCTCTCATTGGCCCATTGTGGGGGTTATTAGAGCACAGAGTGGTGTACACATGGTAAATGCATCTGCACTAGTTGGACTGGGGTCTTACATTCTATTTAATAGGTATTACATAGATAGATATTTATGAAATGCAGTTCTGTGTATTCTGTTGGATTTGTCTTCTACTATAATCAGTGTTTACATGCTATCCAGAATGGCATGCAGGCCAGATTAGGCTGCATACAGCTAAAGTTTATAGATTGGCATTGTACTAAATGATTTTATAGGATCCATTACAACCCTTTTGATCCTGTTATTGTAAAAGGAGACGTTCTTTAAGGTGTAACACTGTTTGAGAAATTAAAATTGTGATATCTCCTATCGCTGTTATAAGAGTTACCTTTTTAGTTGAAGAGATTGGCTGATCACTAATAATGGCTGGTCTTATTGATGACCAGCAAAGTTAGGAATGGAGAGGCTCCCTTCTTCCTGGGAAAGATGTGAAGCAAAGGGTTTTGAGGAGTCTGGAGTAAGAGAGCTCAGTTGTCTTTGGAATTTTTTAGGATGCTGGTTGCTTTCCTCAAAATCTGAATGAGTTCATGAAGTGTCTGTTCTGGTGTTTCATGCTGTCCATACATGCTCAAACTGTATATTTGGAAATATTGCAAAGCTTCCAGAGGCTTCATTAAAAAAAACATTCATAAGCACTGTACTTTATTTGGAATTTTTTTATGTAGATCAAAATTGCCATGTAAGTTGAGGGATGGGCAATGGGCAAGACTTGCCTCTCCTCATTCCTTGCCATCCAGAAAGATAAGGCATTTGATTTGTGTGTAGCTTAAACATCACTTCAAGCCATTTTTGCAAACAAGACTTTCAAGTGTCAAAACTGATGTAGCATAAAAAAGATGTCACAAGGAAAAATAAACAAATTTGACTTACAAGTTCCTATTCTATATTAGCCTTTCTTTCCTTTGGAACAAGGATGAAAGTTAAGACGAAACAGACTGGTCCAGCCACCGATTTCTGCCTCAACAAAATATATAGACCAGTGGTTCACAACCCGTGGGTCCCCAGGTGTTTTGGCCTACAATTCTCAGAAATCCCAGCCAGTTTATCAGCTGTTAGGATTTCTGGGAGTTGAAAGCCAAGACATCTGGGGATCCACAGATTGAGAAACGCTGACATAGGCTATAATCCAACATAGAGATAGATTTGGTAAAAATCTATGTTGATTGAATTATATTTGTAAATAGTCTTATCCATGAGTTCAACATTACATGAATTGCACAAAATTCTAGACTGAATCTTTGGAATTACAACTTTTAAAAGAAGTGTTATGGAGTTGCACTCATTTCTGCATTTTGCATTTATAATTCACCATCCAATTTATCCACTTCCCCCACATGCAGTTTCAGACATCTAAGCAATAACTTCATTACAAGATGTTATGATTATGCTTCAGTCTTTCCCAGTACTAACCATTCTCCATATATTTACAGAAATTAAACCTTTGAATGTAGCTCCTTGCTATTTCTCTCTTGAAACAGCAACATACTTTTAAACACCAAGCTTCCTTTTGTCAGGAGATTTTGAATGCTTCAGTGTAAAATGTTCTATGGAATCAAGAAGATTTATAGAAGGAGATATAGTCTTCCAGATTATCTTGACCCAAAATTTGAAGATCATAACAAACCAACACTTTGAATTGTGTTTGGAAACATCTGCCAATTCTGTTTGTTGGAACTAACAAAACAAGATTTGCCAGGCAGCTCTTACAATTTTGGATACCTCTGGAAGACAAAGGGTGTGTAGAAGGCAGATGACAAACCATTTAGGAATGCTTCAGGAGTGTGGCCATGATTTCACATGATACTGTTTTCACTGTGTTTTCACTGATACTGTTTGTTGTGTACATCTTTAGAGTCTTAAAGCAATTTTTATTGTTTAAAATATACTAATTATTTCTGGCATATTGATGTACGTATATATGTATTTTATTTCATTTACAAGCTGCCTTTCTGCCAGAGTGGAACCCAAAGTGGCTCACACAAAGAATCAGTTCAAACCTAACCTCTAAGGGCCTTTCTACACATTCAGATATCCACATCAGTGCTTATGAGGTCCAGCCCACCTTGGAGAGTCAATTTGTTTAAAAAAGTAAAATTAATCTTCCATCTCGTGAATTTTTAAAATCTTCTACAAACAAATGTGTTAGGACACCAGCGGGTATTGACCAGGACTGACAGCTCCGTATTTGGACTTGCTGTCAGGTACCACGATTTTTGCCTCACTTATTTGTTCCACATTTGATGCTTTCTGGAAGAGCCCTAAGAAGCTTCCCTAAGAGCATCTAAACATTAAAAGCCTGCTTAAAGAGAAAGGACTTTGCTTTTCAATGAACGGAGGGCAATGAGGAGTCCAGTCTCGCTTTCCCTTGGAAGGGCATTCCTGAGTTTGTGAGCAGCCACTGAGAAGACTCTCTCTTTTCTTACCAAATGATGCTATTATTGTCAAAGACAGAACGCCACAAGATCAAAGATAACAGAGTTTATTGGATAACAGAACTCAAAATGCCCGTAAAATACAAGGGCCAGGCAGTATTAGCCTTTAAAAGCAAAAAGGGGCAAGGAAAAACGTTCAAAAGATAAACCGGATTAAACCGGAGTTTAATCCGGGTAAAAACAAAACAGCTTGCTTCAGCCTGGGGATAAACAAAACAGAAGTCGGGGAACAAAGTGTTCAAAAGAATGCAATTAATTGGCAGCAGATTCCTCTCTGCTGCCAGCACTGTGCTTTGAGTAACTTGAATCACTCCTCCACACAGCAGGCAAGATTTCCAATACACACAGATCAGCCGAGGAATGAAGCAGTAGAGTAGACCCAGTTCCTTTCCGTAGTTCAAGCCAGAAGCAGACGTTTGTAGTTTCACCAAGTCCGAGTAGGGGGAAGTCAAGCCGTGGTCAGTTCAGTCCGAAATCCAAAGCAGGAGATGGCGTCCGTCAAGAAGACGACGGAAGGTCAAAGGTATCAGCACACGAAAACACACCAGTCTTCAGGAAAGCGTCCCACACAGATCCCAAGCGTTCGTCCAGATTACCTTGCCCAACGCAATTTGCAATTGCTCCCAAGCCTCATTTTATGCCAGTTACAAATCCTCATCACTATCAGCTGCCCTCCTTAACCCGGGCGTTTCCTCATCACTTTCCTCATCAGAGCTGGAACACCTCTGACTACGCCCCACAGCATCCCCAGCTGTGGATCCCGTCCCATCCCTCCAGCTTGTCCATGGGTCTAATCCTGAAGGTCCCCATTCATCTTCCATCCCATCATTGCCAGTGGCACCCAATTCCTCCCTCACCCGAGTCCAATCCATCTCATCCTCCTCCGAGCTAACCAGCCCCTCCTCCATTCTCTCCGTAAACCCCTCAAAAGACTCTTCGTCAGATGGTGCTGCAAAGATATCTCGCAGTCTCTTTCTTTCTCGCTCCTCGAGAGTATCTGACTCTCGAGGAGTCTTACGCCCACGTCTGCCAGTAACAGAGCCATGAGGCTCAATCATAACACTATCCCCTCTCACAAAGGCCCCCTCCCCCGAAGGCGGAGAGGTGGCAGTGATACCCTCCGCTATAGCACCACGACGACTGGAGGTATCTAATTTTAACAGTGAACGATGGAAAACTGGATGGACCTTTAAACTAGACGGTAAACGCAAACGAAACGCAACAGAAGAGATCTTTTTAACGATAGGAAAGGGACCCAAATACCGAGGCGCAAACTTTCCCCCAGCCTGTTTAATATGTTTGGAAGACAACCACACCAAATCCCCTTCTTCCAACTCCTCCCCTGCCTGCCTGCGGCGATCGGCCTGAGTCTTTTGCGTTGCCTTAGCTTCCAACAGTAAGCGACGGGCAACATCATGCAACGCAGCCATTTCCGAAGAGCGGTACACAGGGTCAGAAGAGACCACATTGGTCGACGGCGCCACACCTCCCCGTGGGTGAAAACCATACGTTACCTCAAATGGCGTATGCTGACTAGACGTGTGCACCGCATTGTTGTAAGCGAACTCCGCCACCGGTAGCCACTTCACCCAAGCAGTGGGTTGATCTAAACAAAAACAACGTAAATATTGCTCTAAGAGCCCATTAACCCGTTCCGACTGACCATCCGTTTGCGGATGAAACGCAGAAGAAACGTTTAACTTAGTACCTAAGCACTCATGGAAGTGTTTCCAAAAGCGTGACACAAATTGCGGAGCCCTATCCGAAATAATCACCTCGGGAGCTCCGTGCAAACGATAGATGTGCTTAGTAAACAGTAAGGCCAACGTAGGGGCCGCCGGAATGGTTGAACAAGGAATAAAATGAGCCAGTTTGCTAAATAAATCCACCCCCACCCAAATACAAGTATAACCCCCAGACTTAGGCAAATCCGAAATAAAATCCATGGAAATGATTTGCCATGGCCTCTCAGGAACAGGTAGAGACGACAACAAACCTCTAGGGCGCCCAACAGGCGTCTTACTCTGCTGGCAAACAGCGCAGCTGTCACAAAAGCGCAGAATGTCTTGCCGCATCTTTGGCCACCAGTAGCTCCTGGTGATAAGCTGCACGGTCTTGAACCTGCCAAAGTGCCCAGCCATGGGCTCGTCATGGTGGGCTCTAATCACCTCCAACCTGAGGGCCCCCACTGGTACATAGACCTGCCCCCTGCATACCAATACTCCGTCTTGATCTTGTAGATGAGGCAGTATTGTACGGTTACCTGCTGATAACAGCATAAGTTGCTCCTGAGTCCACACATCGTCCCTCTGAGCCTCAAGGATCTGGTCATGTAACCCGAGCTCATTATCTACAACACATAGAGAGGCAGTAGGCAAGATGGTCTGACATACTACCTGCTCATTGGTCTTAAACTCCGGCTTGCGGGACAAGGCGTCGGCCCGCAAGTTTGCCTTCCCCTCCACGAACTGCACTTTGAAGTTAAACCTGGAGAAAAACAAAGCCCATCGGATTTGACGCTGGTTTAACTTTTTTGCTGTTTGCAAGTGCTCCAAATTCTTGTGATCAGACCTGACCACGATTTGGTGCCGCGCCCCTTCTAGCCAGTGCCGCCACACCTCAAACGCCACCTTAATCGCCAACAACTCCTTCTCCCATATGGTATAGTTCTGCTCGAAGGGTGTTAGTTGCCGCGAGTAAAATCCACAGGGACGCAAGGTCCCTGAGGAATCTTTCTGAGACAATACAGCCCCCAACGCGTAGCTAGAAGCGTCCGCTTCTACCACGAACGGTTTGTCAACATCAGGATGTGTTAGTATGTTGTCTGATTGAAAGCTAGACTTTAGTTGTAAAAACGCGTCGTGAGCTTCCCGCCCCCACACAAATGGCTGTTTCTTACGCAGGAGCTGCGTCAAAGGCACCGTGAGCTTTGCAAAATTCGGAATAAACTCCCGGTAGTAATTAGCGAATCCTAAGAACCTTTGCACATCTTTCTTAGTCTTAAGCTCCTGCCATGAGTTGACGGCGTCAACCTTATGTGGGTCCATTTTAAGTTCCCTACCTGACACTACATGACCTAGGAACTCCACTTCAGGCACATGAAAGACGCACTTGGAAGCCTTGGCGAAGAGCCCATTAGCCCGCAGACGGTGCAGAACCTGCTTGACATGTTGACGATGTTCTTTCTCGTCCTTAGAAAAAATCAAGATATCATCCAAATAAATCACTAAAAATTGGTCAATTAGGTCCCTAAACACATCGTTCATGAACCTCTGGAAGACCGCAGGCGCATTGCAAAGTCCGAAAGGCATGACTCGGAACTCGTGGCATCCGAAGCACGTGTTAAATGCCGTCTTCCATTCATCACCTTCCCGTATTCGGATTAAGTTATACGCCCCCCGCAGGTCAAGCTTGGTAAAGACCTTAGCCCCTTGCACCCTTGATAACAGTTCCGAGATTAAAGGCAGCGGGTACCTATCCCGAATGGTGTATTTGTTTAGGATCCGATAATCGCAGACCAACCTAAGTTCCCCAGTCTTTTTGGCTACAAAGAATACCGGTGCCGCAGTTGGAGAGCTAGATGGGCGAATAAACCCCTTGGCTAAATTTTCATCTAGGAACTCTCACAAAGCTTGCCTTTCCGGTACAGTCAAGGCATACAGCCTTCCTGCTGGCAATTTCGCACCTTCCGCTAGCTTAATGGCGCAATCATATGGCCTGTGCGGCGGTAACTTGTCCGCTTCTTTTTTACAAAATACATCAGAGAACTCCCCATACTCAGCAGGCACTCCCTCCATATCAGATTGAGAAACGTTCAGAGTGCAACAATCCTGCCTCTTTAAGGTCAACTTACGCGTCACCCAATCTACTTGTGGATTTACTACAGCTAGCCAATCCATCCCCAGGATCACATCGTATCTGGGCAAGCTTGTAATATCCCACACAAACGTTCCCGTTACTCCCTGCACCTCCCACATTACTGCTGAGGTCTCATGGTTAACCACCCCAGTCTCCAGCAGTCTCCCATCCGCTCCTTCCACCCACACGTCGCATGCCTTGCGCACTCTAGGAATGCCATGCTTCCTAGCAAACTCAATATCCACGTAAGAGACCGTAGCCCCTGAGTCCAGCAGTGCCAAAGTAGAAACAAGTTCCTTTCCCCCAACAGATAATGTAATGGGTACGAAAACATGCTTCCTCCCCTCAGTTGACTGCTTTAGTAGCCCTAATGCGTTGGACTCACGTCGCACTAGGGCTGGCCTTTTCCCAAAAGCTGGGAAGGTTTCACATTACAGTTTTTGGCAAAATGCCCAGCATTCCCACAGTACAAACACAACCCCAGCTGCCTCCTGCGGTTCTTTTCTTCTGTAGACAGCTTTTTAAAGACCCCAAGCTCCATAGGCTCTTCCCCCATCACCACAGGTGCCCTGGTTACATGTATAGGTGGCGCACACATTGCTTTCGAGTGTTTACGGGACTCGAACCTGGCGTCCAAACGCAGCACCTTAGCTACTAAGGCATCCCAATTCTCAGCCGGCTCCAAGCGTGCTAATTCATCCTGGAGATAATCACTTAACCCAGCAGTAAACAAAAGCATGAATGCATTTTCCCCCCAGTCCAGCTGGTGGCGATACAAATTAAACTTATTTAAGTAATCCAAAACAGTCCCCTTTCCCTGTTTCAACCGATACAGAGCCCACCCAGCATTCTCCGTGCGGAGAGGGTCCTCAAAAGTGTCAGTTAGTAACTTTTTGAAATTATTCAAATTGTCCTTGACTGGGTCATTTCCCAAAATTAAATTAGTGGCCCATTGTCCTGCAGGACCAGTCAACAAACTCAAAATAAATGCCACCTTGCTAGTGTCTGTAGGGTAAGCATGAGCACTGAGCTGGGAAAAATAAAGCTCAACTTGTGCCAAAAAAGTTGGCAACTTGCACCTGGTTCCGTCAAAGCGTTCAGGAGTCAAAACATGTCCTTTAACAGCATTAGCTGTTTGACTGACAGTAAAGGCCGTTTGTAATTGATCGAACTTAGCCCTTAACTCATCCATCGTCTTCCTGACGGGATTTATTACTGCAATAAACCTTTTTTTATGGCGTTGGGCAATCTGTCAAAGACAGAACGCCACAAGATCAAAGATAACAGAGTTTATTGGATAACAGAACTCAAAATGCCCGTAAAATACAAGGGCCAGGCAGTATTAGCCTTTAAAAGCAAAAAGGGGCAAGGAAAAACGTTCAAAAGATAAACCGGATTAAACCGGAGTTTAATCCGGGTAAAAACAAAACAGCTTGCTTCAGCCTGGGGATAAACAAAACAGAAGTCGGGGAACAAAGTGTTCAAAAGAATGCAATTAATTGGCAGCAGATTCCTCTCTGCTGCCAGCACTGTGCTTTGAGTAACTTGAATCACTCCTCCACACAGCAGGCAAGATTTCCAATACACACAGATCAGCCGAGGAATGAAGCAGTAGAGTAGACCCAGTTCCTTTCCGTAGTTCAAGCCAGAAGCAGACGTTTGTAGTTTCACCAAGTCCGAGTAGGGGGAAGTCAAGCCGTGGTCAGTTCAGTCCGAAATCCAAAGCAGGAGATGGCGTCCGTCAAGAAGACGACGGAAGGTCAAAGGTATCAGCACACGAAAACACACCAGTCTTCAGGAAAGCGTCCCACACAGATCCCAAGCGTTCGTCCAGATTACCTTGCCCAACGCAATTTGCAATTGCTCCCAAGCCTCATTTTATGCCAGTTACAAATCCTCATCACTATCAGCTGCCCTCCTTAACCCGGGCGTTTCCTCATCACTTTCCTCATCAGAGCTGGAACACCTCTGACTACGCCCCACAGCATCCCCAGCTGTGGATCCCGTCCCATCCCTCCAGCTTGTCCATGGGTCTAATCCTGAAGGTCCCCATTCATCTTCCATCCCATCATTGCCAGTGGCACCCAATTCCTCCCTCACCCGAGTCCAATCCATCTCATCCTCCTCCGAGCTAACCAGCCCCTCCTCCATTCTCTCCGTAAACCCCTCAAAAGACTCTTCGTCAGATGGTGCTGCAAAGATATCTCGCAGTCTCTTTCTTTCTCGCTCCTCGAGAGTATCTGACTCTCGAGGAGTCTTACGCCCACGTCTGCCAGTAACAGAGCCATGAGGCTCAATCATAACAATTATGGTGGTGAGATGAAGAGACAACCTTCCCTTGTGGGTCTTAAGACTCTGGTGGCAGTTTCATGAAGGTACATATGGCGAGAGGCATTTGCTTTTTGCCTTTAAAAAAATTTGACCTAAAGAAACAAAAAAAATTGGTCTGGAATACATTCTCTCACATTCTGCTTCTGCTGTTTTTACGTACACATTCACTGAAAATTAAATGAAATTATATATGTTTCAGTTTTGATGGAATATACAGTCTTCCAAATTCTTCATATGCGTGGTGAGGTCAGAGCTGTAGTTCAATTTTGTACTGCCTCAGCTGTTTCAGTTTTTCTCTGCAAAATTCTCATAAATTGCTGGTCATATTTTCTCATTGCCTTCTTCATCTGGAACCATTAACATATGTGTATAATTCTTTTCTTATATCGAAGACAGAAGTGTATTTTTCACTTTCAAAAATAGTGCAACAAACTGTTT
The DNA here is from genome assembly GCF_035594765.1 of Anolis carolinensis. Classification (NCBI taxonomy): domain Eukaryota; kingdom Metazoa; phylum Chordata; class Lepidosauria; order Squamata; family Anolidae; genus Anolis; species Anolis carolinensis. Next base: position 73,194,704 of record NC_085844.1, read on the forward strand.
GTTGACATCTCTTTGGCCTTATCTTTTAGCTGTCTCCCAGTCACACCCAACATCTTTGAAATGGAGTAATAGCTTACTGTTGTTCCGAAACCCTCTCAAGGCCTTAACATTTCCAGGCCTGCTGATAGTTTGCTCTAGTTGCCTCCAGATCAGAAATCACATGGTATTAAACACACAGGAGATCAGATAAAAATACTGAAAAGGAGTTCCCCTGTCTCTTGGGTCTTGGCTTCATGTATATCCTGGCTGTAAAACAGGCATGGGCAACCTCTCTAGACCAGTGGTTCTCAACCTGTGGTCCCTAGATGTTTTGGCATTCAACTCGCAGAAATCCTAAAGGCGGGTAAACTAGCTGGGATTTCTGGGAGTTGAAAGCCAAAACACCTGGGGACTCACAGGTTGAGAACCACTGCTCTAGATAGAGAACCATTTTTGCCTTCTTTCAGACCTTAGTTGGCATCAGCCATATCTGCTGATCCATCCTCAGATCCCTCCTATTGTGCTCACGGTGGGGAAAAAACTTGCTTGAAAATAGCAGATTGCACCTGCTGAAGCATCTGGAAGGCATAATTGGCCATGTATACATGTTATTGGAGTGGGACACAGAGTCTTATAAAAGCTTCAACTAGATTTGTTTTTAGAAAGAGGAAATATTAATATTAATGGTACAATGTTCCGTTTCCAATAATGAGATTCAAGATGGTTAAAATCGTATTTTAAAACAGATATGGTCCTTCAAAGAGGTTGTACAAGCCATATAGGGGTTTATAAGTCATTGCTGGCGCTTTGATTTGCGCCTGGAAAAAAATAGGCAGCCAATAGAGCTTTGTGCTCTCTGTAGGTAACTATCTGCTTCTACCCTGGATCAGCTGAAGTTTCCAAACACTCTTCAAGGAAAGCCCTATATAGAGCACATTACAGTAATCCAAACAGGATGTAAGCAAAACAGTGGTATACAGTGTTCCCTCGCTACTTCGCGGTTCGCTTTTCACGCCCTCGCTGTTTTGTGGTTATTAAATAAACACTAAAATAATATTATAAATCATAAAAACTTATGATTTACAGTGGCGATGGTCTCAGTTGGGTGTGGGCGGCAGGGCAGAGAAGGAGCCCAAATGGCAGCGGGAGGAACAGGAGGCAGAGACTGCCTCTTTCTTCCCTCCCTCCCTCCCTCCCTCTTTCTACTTCCTTCCTAAGGAGAAACCTAGTGTCCCTACTAAGCGGATTTTCACTTATCGTGGGTGGTCCTGGAACGGAACCCCCACGATAAGTGAGGGAGCACTGTATAACCAAGGAAGCGATTACAGGCCCATGCTTTCTCCAAGCCTGCTGTAAGAGGTCCCACTATATTATTCTATCTTGATGACAGAGCAGGTTTTTAAGGAAACATGGATGAGCTTTTGTCCTGTTTTGTCTTTCAAGAACAGCCTTAAAACACTGTGGTAAGTAAATGAAAACTGCTTTTCTTCAGCAAAACAAAGTACAGCATACTCAGTGGAATAATCCAACCCCAAATAGGGAAACAAGTTGTCCAGGAACACCTGGCCTCTCTAAACGAATTCAAGTCCCTAGGGCCAGATCAGCTACATCCAAGAGTATTGAAGGAATTAGCGGAAGTTATTTCAGAACCACTAGCAATTATCTTCGAGAGTTCTTGGAGAACGGGAGAAGTCCCAGCAGATTGGAGGAGGGCGAATGTGGTCCCTATCTTCAAGAAGGGAAAAAAGAACGACCCAAACAATTACCGTCAGGTCAGCCTCACATCGATACCAGGCAAGATTCTGGAAAAGATCATCAAAGAAGTGGTCTGCGAACACTTAGAAACAAATGCAGTCATTGCTAATAGTCAACACGAATTTACCAAAAACAAGTCATGCCAGACTAATCTGATCTCTTTTTTCGATAGAGTTACGAGTTGGGTCGATACAGGGAATGCTGTGGATGTAGCCTACCTGGATTTCAGTAAGGCCTTCGACAAAGTCCCCCACGACCTTCTGGCAAATAAACTAGTAAAATGTGGGCTAGACAAAACTACGGTTAGGTGGATCTGCAATTGGCTAAGCGAACGAACCCAAAGGGTGCTCACCAATGCGTCATCTTCATCATGGAAAGAAGTGACAAGTGGAGTGCCGTAGGGCTCCGTCCTGGGCCCGGTTCTGTTCAACATCTTTATTAACGACTTAGACGAAGGGTTAGAAGGCACGATCATCAAGTTTGCAGACGACACAAAACTGGGTGGGATAGCTAACACTCCAGAAGACAGGAGCAGAATTCAAAACGATCTTGACAGACTAGAGAGATGGGCCAAAACTAACAAAATGAAGTTCAACAGGGACAAATGCAAGATACTTCATTTCGGCAGAAAAAATGGAAATCAAAGATACAGAATGGGGGATGCCTGGCTTGACAGCAGTGTGTGTGAAAAAGATCTTGGAGTCCTTGTGGACAACAAGTTAAACATGAGCCAACAATGTGATGCGGCAGCTAAAAAAGCCAACGGGATTCTGGCCTGCATCAATAGGGGTATAGCATCTAGATCCAGGGAAGTCATGCTCCCCCTCTATTCTGCCTTGGTCAGACCACACCTGGAATACTGCGTCCAATTCTGGGCACCACAGTTGAAGGGAGATGTTGACAAGCTGGAAAGCGTCCAGAGGAGGGCGACTAAAATGATTAAGAGTCTGGAGAACAAGCCCTATGAGGAGCGGCTTAAAGAGCTTGGCATGTTTAGCCTGCAGAAGAGAAGGCTGAGAGGAGACATGATAGCCATGTACAAATACGTGAAGGGAAGTCATAGGGAGGAGGGAGCAAGCTTGTTTTCTGCTGCCCTGCAGACTAGGACACGGAACAATGGCTTCAAACTACAGGAAAGGAGATTCCACCTGAACATCAGGAAGAACTTCCTCACTGTGAGGGCTGTTCGACAGTGGAACTCTCTCCCCCGGGCTGTGATGGAGGCTCCTTCCTTGGAGGCTTTTAAGCAGAGGCTGGATGGCCATCTGTCGGGGGTGCTTTGAATGCGATTTCCTGCTTCTTGGCAGGGGGTTGGACTGGATGGCCCATGAGGTCTCTTCCAACTCTACTATTCTATGATTCTATGATTCTATGATTCTAATGCAAAAGAAAGCAAGGAAGTCTTAGGGTAAACACAGTTCTTAGTCTCTGTTAAATTTCCAAATCAAATAGCAGTCTTACTTCAGACAAAGAAACAGCAATAGATCCTTAGGAGCAGTTTCCCAGATGCAGACTTGAAGCAGGCACAAGGGTAGCAAAAAGTCAGTTTGTTACCAGCAAGAGCTGACTGCACCTGCTTCTGCTTTATAGCCCTGAGTCCCCTCCCAGCTGCTAGGGCAGTTCCTAATTACTCAGCTGCATTTCAGGCAGCTATTCTAGCTGAACGACGTCTCTGCTCTGTTTCCTTTCGCCTCTCCTGAAATGTGGGTACTTGAAAAATCTTCTCCTCAGATTCCAACTCACCCTCAGATTCATGAACACTTTCCTGCTCCCATTCCTCTTCTGAAGAAGAGGAATCCCTAACAGCTTTCTGGTTCTCTGAATCTGTTCTCTTTTAACTTTTTGTATTTTTCAGTTGTCTAATTGATTTTTAGGATTCATTTAAACTGATTTTATTGTAACTTTCTTCCCAGATGCTATGATAAAAAAATGTAAATATGTTAATCTTCATCACCATGTCTTTATAAAGAAACTAGGTGGAATCTGAGAAGCAGAATGTCTGCAGTACCCGTTTTCTTAGCTATCTTTACTTCTCACATCTCACCATGTCAGGGAAACCCCAGACTCACATCGAGGCTGTTGGTGTTTTACCACTTCCTTCTTGCTTAGTTTCTTCCCCCTGAGTCACCAGGTGCTTCACCCCGATCTGCTTATGTTCATCCTGTAAACACAGTGAGGGCAAAAGGAAATGTCCTTTTGAAAGTCTTGCATGGCTGAACTTTTAAGATAGTTGCAACAAGTCTTTTACAGCCAAGGAAGAAGAGCTTCTTTTGGTAGCTGCATGGCTAGAAAAATACACTATGACATAATCTTCCATGGAAGTCTGCAGTATTCATCAGATAATGTCTGTGAAATCTAACACTGTTATAAATGTGTTCCATCATAATACTTTTCGTTCTAAAAACTGTTTTCTGGAATAAATAGGTTTTTATAGGCTGTGTTTTGCACAAACATACTAAGGAATGGTGATCAAGTGGTTTTATTACTGACATTAACAAAAATAACTTGGGGACATTTAGATACTCTCATATAGTGTCAGACGAGGGATAATTACATGGGGTGAGTATCTTTATTACAGCTAAGCATAAAGGCAAATGTATCCTTTGTGTCACATGGATGCCACAGTGTCCATTCACCTCCGGGCCACCTCATATAGCCCTTGTAGATGGGCCCCAAGTCTCAGCCAGTGTCCACTTGGACTAATGGGAAAACATCCTTTATCTACAGAATATAGGCTGCTGTATTTTTTTATTCAATTTCTTCAGTCTGCATAATAAAATGACTTGCCAAGTAGGCTTGCACGTACCTCTTCATTTTATTGGAATCACACTCCTCCCACTGGAGTTTTCAGATATTTTTAGATGACTTATATTCACTTCAGCTGCAGAGTTTAACTTGTGGCTTCACAGCATGGGAGGGAGGGGATGTCTTCAAAAAGACTCAAGATAGTGTTAGAAAAATTGCCACACAAGTAGCCTGCATCTCTTTCTCCCTCCAATGAAGATCAGTTGCCCAAAGTTATTTGCATATTCCAGGAGTTTGATCTGCTATCTAATGCACAATTACCTTGAAAAAGAGGCCTCGATAACTTCAGTGGGTTTTACTTTTCAATAGGAAATGCATTGGATTGGACTGAATTGGATTGGATTAGATTGCATGTCTATATCCAGATAAAGCACTAATGTAGATGGAAAATCCCAAATATTGCTTTGGATTCAGTTGTTCTTTCAGGCAATGTTTATTGGTGTGGAATTAACAGAGTGATATATTCTTAAAATAATGCTATTAAATGTAATGAGTGGCTTTTTGACATGCTTTACAGTTGTCCTTCCACATTTGAAGTTTAGATTTTTGAAGATTTGATTATTCATGAATTTAATTTAAAATGCTCTCTCTACGAATCTTTGGGTCATTCAATATGACTATGGTCAACTTCCGCCAGTCATGCTGGAGGACCTAGAGTTTACTAGAGAAAACACCTCTAGGTCATCCAGTATAATTCTGTGTTCATTTTCCAGTGGATGAAGATCATAAAGTCATATTGGAATATTTAGAAATTCCTAGAGCTAAATTCTCAGGTTAAAAAAGCAATTTCTTTATTTGTATTTTTTCACTTCCCCCCAACCCCAAGGAATGTGGATGATGACTATAATTCTTCTCAGTTTCCCAAGAATGTTCCCTGACAGCAGTGTTTAGTCACAGAGGATGGAAGCTGGCACCTGAGTCTTGGGACCATGTTACAGAAAGAAAGGGATAAAAATAGGATGTGTGACACATGCTTCCCATAGTGCCAGCCAGGGACAGTATTCCACAGCATGTGTGGAAAATATGCATATATATAAATATGCAAATATATTAAAAATACTTTCCTAATAAATTGGGATGCTAATTTCTTACTTCCAACATTACACTCTTGAAAATGATGGGGTTATATATACATAATGAGTAGGCCTTTCAGAAGAAAAGTGAGCCTATTCTGAGGGCAACTCTTGCCTACTTTAAAAAGCTAGGCCAACTACCTCTATAATTGTGAAAATAGGTGTGCAGTCTAAAGCTAGGTGAGTGCTAAATATGTCAATTTGTTAGTCCTTTTATGTTGTGTTTTATTAGAAGACAGCACAGTGTGGTTTATGTGGTATAATTGCAAAAAGTAAATAACATAATGCATTGAACAAAATGAAAAGAGGGGTGACAGTTTTAAGTTAGTGACATCTACCTTCTCACAAACACCCAGTGCAATGACTATTTGCTTGTGTACTTTCAATAAGATCTGCCCATCTTAAAGAGAAAGAGTGTGCATCTGTCCTGTAGAATTAGTGAAGTTTGACACGTCCTTAATTGTTATGCCTCAATGCTATGGAATCCTGAGATTTGTACTTTGGTGAGGTACCAGCACTCTTTGGTAGAAAAAACCAAAGTCCTTGTAAAACTATAGCTGACATGATTCTATAGCAGTTAAAGTAGTGCCAAACAACATTAATTCAACAACAACAACAACAACAACAACAACAACAACATCGCTGTCCTGTCGCTAACTGGACCCAAACCATGTAGATGCACCGATAAAATTATAGCTTGGTATATAATGGTGTATACAAATTCACACGTGGTTTTTTTCTGCTTGTTGGTCTAACAGAAGTGGGTGGCTAAGTGCATAATACATTTGTCATCAAACATCTGGTTTGAGTAAGCAACCTAAAGAATTGCAAGATCTTTTTTCTCCTCAAATTCAAAACTAGACGTGTTGAGAGGAAGTGTGGCAACAAATGTCTGAGAAATATGTCCTCATAAATTGTTGCAGGTTTCTTAGGCAAGACAATGAGATTTTCAAAGACATCTGTATTCTACTATGCTGTGCCAAGGCAGTGGAAGAGCACGAAGCTATGTGCTAGACTTCACTGCTAATGCAATGCACCTCCTTGCCCTTTGCTCCAGTCCTGGAAGGCAGGGAAAACCCTGTCATGTATTAGGGCAGAAGCACATCATATAAGATTTTCCAAGAAGAACAAAGTTGCAGCCCAGCCGCCTACTTGATCCTCTTTTCACCCAAACACCATATAAATGAACAAGAATAGTAAGTTTATTAAGAAAAGAGTATCTAATATAAAAACAGTTTCAAAATGCCTCTGTGAGCTAGACTTCCAGAAGCTTAACAAAGCAATGACCAACTCTGAATAGGAATCCCAAAAATCAATGAAGGCAAAAGCAAGAAAGTGTAATCCAAGGGTTGCTGCACTTAAAGTAAAATTATATCCAAATGTGTGAAAGCATGAACATGACAATAAACCAAAGGCTTGATACTTGAACTTGACTATAATCCAAAAGGCTAGAAACTTGAAACAAGATTTGTAATCCAAACAGGAGGCATGGAATTTAAACAGGAAAACAAGATACACACCCAAGAACAGAACTCCTAACTTGGAGCTCCCAAGACAGGCAACTTGACACATGAAAATTCAACGCTGAGTTCCACACCGAACAATGACTCCAATTCCTTAAGAATACTCCCTCTTGCCCATGACATAACACTTTCTTACACCTGGGTTCCCTTTGCTTATATTTTAGTCACCGGTTTGTCTCTGTTTTGCACTATCCCTTCTGATCTGTAAACTCTGGGTTATCTGTAACCCTCCTGTCTTCTCCACATTCCTTTCAGAGTCAATCCCTGGCCAATTCTCATGAGAATCACTGCCTGTTTCCCTGACAATAGATCTATAGATCTACCCAAAACATTCCCATTGTCTCAAAAACACTTTTGCTTTCCTCCATAGAAATATCAGGCTCAATCAGAAAATCTTTGTCCTCATCCTCAGAGGTTGTACAGGTCTCAGCAGACAAGCCAAGAAGTAAAGGCCGGAACAGCACTGTGCTTGTCCCTGAAAAAGGCCCCATCAGTTCAGATTGTCAGTGGCATATTGATGAGAGCTAGGAAAGAAATATAGAAAGGATAAAAGGATGGGGAGAAAAAAAGGAACATGGCAGCCCCTTTAAGAGTAATTGGTTTTTATTTTAGCATGAACTTTCATGGATATAAAGCGACAGAACAAAAGGAATATTAAAGCCTCAGGTTATAAAGCTGAGGCAGACAGATCAACCCCTAGTTGCCAGCCATAAAATGCTAGTTGAAACAACTGAAGCCTCAGTTTTTTTCTCCACAGGTGTTAAAATTAGGACCACAGCCAGGTTGTCTAACTTAAGGTAGATAGTATCACCTTGGAGCTGAGCCACAGCTAGGGCTTCTCAGGCTTTCAGAGCCTTGTTGCCACGCTATGTGACAGAGCAAGGTGGCAGCTAATAACAAGTGATTTAATGGTGTTGCATCATAGACTGCAAAAAAAAGTAAAGCCAGGAGATGTTGAAAGGATATTACCACCGTACAGGCCTTTTAAAAATATGAAACCATCTGGCATACCTCACTTACCCATTCCTTTTGACAATCTTATAAATCTTTACCAGAAAATGTAAACTTTACATCCTAGAAACATAACTCACAGCTACTCCAGGTAGCAAATTAGAAGAAAGGTGTGAATATTAATGTGTAATCAGTGTCTGAGTATATGTTTTTTTCCTTCTTGAATACATATACCTTTTAGAAAGTTACGGTGAATAAACAAATGTAGACGATGGATCTTGTCTACAGCAAACCATTGGCCCAAGGTCTCCCTTTATCCTGTACTCATGTTACAGTTGGCCATGTGCCATATTTAAGGAGGTTCCTAGAAGTTAATTAAAATAATAGTGCATTCAGTCTTTCCTATAATAACTTAATGCCTGCTTGCAGATAGGATACAAGTCCCTTGACAGTTGATGGGTAAATTGTTTCAAGAAAGAGGAAGCTAACAAATCCTCAGTTCCAAATGAAACTGCTAGGAAAAAAAATCAGGTGTACCTAAAACAACAGCTTTCCTGTTCGACTACAGGACTGTGAATAAGATATATGCAGGAGCACTGGCTCAAACTACATTCCCAGCTTCCTGCTTTATGTGAACATCCTATTACTCTTCCCAGCAATCCTGTATTTGATTAATATGGATAGGGGAATGGTGTGATCATGGATCCTTACCCACTCAAATATATGCTCCCAATTCTGAATGGATATAAATAACTAGAAGGTTATTGCTATTTTTATGGATATAAATAACTAGAAGTCACTACTGTAAGTAATCTATGTGTTTAATTAACTTCAGCAGTATGTGTTTGTATTGCCTTCTCAAACTGTAACAACCTATGTTTGTAGGCCATAAAACTAGCTGGATATGCTACTTGTGTACCTGAATGCCCTACTTCCTTTTAAAAATTTCTGTCTAGTATTAGCACTAATGGTAGCTTTTTCTCTCAGTCTTTTGAACCACAAAAGAAGAAATTCTTAGGGTAGTAAGAAGGAATACTCAAAATTTTCTCATTCTTGGTGAGAAAAGGATGATTACAATGAAAAAATATTGCTACAATAAGACCAGCAGGTCTTTTACCTTTTTTTTAGTGCAAAGAATGAAATTTGCACAAAAATCTGATCCTAGTTAATATCACAACCACCCATTTTTGTGCACAAAAGGTTACTTTTTATGCAGAAAGCTGTAGACCATTTTTTCCATGAAGAATTTTCTTTTGCGGAAGACTTCCTAAATGTGAAATAACTTTTTAAATGCACTTCAGCTCTTCTGATCTCACCTAGAGAATGAAATAAACAAAGATTTACATCTCTAGAAAACTGCCATGTCAAAGAAAAGCTCCTTAGTGCATTGTTTTGATACTAGAAGAAACGTGAAGTCATGAACCATATTAAATTCTCTTCCCATATTTGTGTGGTATCCTCAACACATTTGGTTTGCATTACTCCTGAGATGGAGGGAAGTTGCTAATGTAGTGTTTCATTTAGAGGGCCTGATGCTTTTCCTCAGGAATCTCCTCTCCACATCATCACACCTCCTGCCCCCCATTTGGAAAAAAAACCCTATTATTTCAACAACAAAAAGATGGCTTGTATTTTATTATCATTTAAAATTGTTATCTACATGGAACACTATTTTTAGTACTTCGTATATTTCTTGAAATGTTTAGCTTTGTTGTGTTGGATCTTGTGAAGCCTCCAGAGCTATCCCTGCTGTATTTTCCAAACTAAATTAAACCAGAAAGGAGCAAATGTGGTGCAACAATCTCTGTGATATTTGCTTTTGGTACATGCTGTGGTTGAAGACGGCAGGAAAAGAGGAAGATGGTATTGCAGGTGGATAGACTTATCCAAGGAAGCTATAGCCCAGAGTCTGCAAGACCTGAACAGGATAGGGTGTCGTAGAGGTCTCACATTCTAAGAATTGTCATTAATTAAAGCCAACATAGAGGTAGTTAACAAAAATGGTCTGAGTTGTAGTCATTGTATGCTTTATCTACATCAGCCCAATAACTAGGTGGACCAAAAGACATCTCTCAATGTTTAAAGTCCAGGACTGTGGACAGCAGACTGGCTCTGATGCAAACTGGCCTACTGTCCCTATGGGTCGGTGCTGCCATCCCCTTGGCAGTGCAGAAAAAACGCAATGGATTGTCATTCTTATTGACAACTGGCCATAGAACTCTGGACAGATCCTGGCCTTTGCGGGGTGCCTTGGCTGACATCAGCTCTCTGGTCATCTGCCACAGTGACAGGGATGATAAGAAAGGTAAAGGTGACCGTCCAGCCAGGCTAAATTAGTTTCAGCTCAGCTGGACTGTCTAGACTCCATCCTGCTGTTGCTATGGGTTGGTAGCAAAGCATTGAAAGTGGTTCTCATCCTGTGGGTCCCCAGGTGTTTTGGCCTTCAACTCCCAGAAATCCCAGCCAGTTTACTAGCTGTTAGGATTTCTGGGAGTTAAAGGTCAAAACATCTGAGGACCCACAGGTTGAGAACCACTGAGCTAAACATTTCTACAGCCTCAAGGCCAGTTTGGATAATTTTCTCTGAATTGGCCCTCGATCTTTTGGTACGTGGAGAGGAGCCCTTAAACCACCTTAGATGTAAGTCCTGCTGCATTCAGTGGAACTGCTTTTTATGCACATCTATCTGTTTATGTTTATTAAACGTTGAACAATCTTTCTTCCAAGGAAAATTTATTCACAGCAGCTAGAAGAAATTAATAGAAATGTTATTTAAATATATTAATACATTTAAAATACAATTAGAACACATCTATATGTTGCCATAACACTCAAGAGGTTTTTAAAACACCTTTCAATAGAAACTCGCTTCAAATTCCAAAGTATTATCTGCATTAAATAGTTTTGTTTGCTATTGAAAAGACAACAGGGATGGTTCCAGTCTTTCATTTCCTGACAGGGCTTCCACAACCTGGAAATAGCTACCAAATAGGGACATAATATGTTGTTGAAGGCTCTCATGGCCGGAATCACTTGGTTGTTTTGAATTTTCCAGGCTGTATGGCCATGTTCCAGAAGCATTCTCTCCTGACGTTTTGCCCAAATCTATAGCAGGCATCCTCAGAGGTTGTGAGGTATAACTCACGACCTCTGAGGATGCCTGCCATAGATGTGGGTGAAACGTCAGGAGAGAATGCTTCTGAAACATGGCCATACAACCCGGAAAATGCACAACAATCTAGGGACAAAACGTTATAAAAGAATAGCAAAATTCTCAAAAACCTGTTTCTTGATCTCCAGGAAACCCTGACAAGGAGAATCCTGGATTTATTCTTCATTTTTTTATATTACAAAAAATCCTATGCAAATTTTGCACACAATAAGTCCAAAACTGCCAATAATCTTTAAAAACTGTATGGTTTTAGAAGAGTTTCTTGCAGTAGGAAGAAATGTTCTAAATTATACATTGCTTCATTGAAGTATGAAACTAGTAAATTACATTCCTACCACCAAGAAAGGTCCTTTTTACATTCTCACAAATTGCCTGTAAAGGTGGTAGATTTGAAAGCAGTTCCTCCCGCAAAGATTTGAGACTGTTATGGGAAAAATCTTTTTTTCAGACAGTCAAGACCTATGTTATACAGGGTTTTACATGTGAAAATCATTACTCTGAATTATGCTCAGAAATAGATTGATATCCAGTGGAGCTGTTTTAACAAGGAAGTCATATGCAGGTTGTCACCCAACCCAGTCAACTGCCTGGCTTCAGCATTCTGCACTAAGGGAAGTTTACAAACAGTTTTCAAAAACATCTCCTCATGTTCCACTTTAGAGCATATCAACTGAGATGTAACTAAGGCATCTGTCACCATGGCTGCATCAAGCGTCTCCAAGAAAGGAAGCTGTTGGCATACTAGCCTTAAGTACTCAGAATACACCCTTGGCCACTGCCAAATCCTTATTTAATCCATCAAACACTAATTCTGGACCAGAATGGCTTCTTCAGAATTAGATCGAAGGGAGTGATCGAGTTAGTTATAATTAGCACTGGTTGCATTGGACTCCCAAACTTCAAAAGGCTTCCTCCCATGGCTTCCTGTATATATGAAATAAAATGGTAGAAAAGAGGAATGCTTGAGAGGCACCACAGATCAGCTGCAACAGCAGGAGTCCACCAACACCTTCTTCCAAATTTGATTTTCTATGAAGGCCATAAAACACTGTCTCTAATAGGTCATCTACACCAACCAGTTATTATAGTCCCAGTCTGGAGCGGAAATGCGCTGGACTGCCCCTGGAGGCCTTGGTGGTGTCCACATTCTCCATACCTATGGTGGAGAAGAATCTAAATAGCTCAGTTGAGCCAAAACCAATTCTGCCCAGCTAGATCATCACCTTACCTGTTGCCACTACTAGAAAGCTGCAAAGCTCCAGGCCATCACAAGCACCCCGTCTCAATATCAGCAAAGGAGCCCACACAATCAGGGAGAAGTAGGGGATGACATTGGACTGATGAGTGCAGGGAAAAACAGATGGCAGCAGCAGCCAAAGTAGACAACAGACCTTTCTTCATCAGATCTGGTTGTGCTGTCCACATTGTGCCCAAAGTACTGGGCTTCTCCAAAGTTGCACCTAAACTTTGCTTAGCGAGGGTTAAACCAGTCCTCTGAAGATGCCAGCCACAGATCCAGGTGAGATGTCAGAGAAAATGCTGCTACAACATGGCCATACATCCCAGAAACCACACAACACCCCATTGATTCTGGCCGTGAAAGCCTTTGACAATACATTAAACAAGTTTAAGCTGATTTACTGGAAGTCCCTGGACATTATGCATATATTCAGGAGAAACTTCTCATTCACTGTGGGATATATAACCAGTGTAGACAAACCCTATGCCACATTCCAGCTACTGACAGCTCTAGCCAAACCAACAGGGCCTTTTTACTTATTTGTTTGTTTGTTTATTTATTTACAGCATTTAGTCACCCCAAAGGGAACTCAGGCTGGATCACAGAACATACATATGCAGCTAACATTCATTGATGTTTATACACAGACGAGACAGACAATCGTACATGATAGAGCTACATATAGGCTTTGCCATCTTCGGCATCTTGGAGGCTTGTGCTCAGTTCCAAACATGGGACAGTGTTGCTGCTCCATCTTCCTGCTGAAGAACCTTGTTCGTAAACTTCCTCCATGATCTAATTGCTAGCTTCCCAGTCTTCCTGTCTTTTCTTTGCTTCCATTCTTTACTGCAACTTTATTCACCTCAAAGGAAATTTTACTTTCACAGATTTCAATGTGTAAGTTGAACTCATCCTTAGGAATTCTGTGATGGGCATTGTAGGGGCATGTTGCCAATTGTTTGGCAATCTTTTTGTTTAGTTCCCAGCAAAAATTAGTAAGCAATGTCACATAATGAGGGCATTTTAAAAGATTTAAATAATCTGTCTCACCCAGAAACCCCTGAAGCCAAGATACTGTTAGCAGCTTCTCCCAAGAATAGACTATTGGAGACTAACCGGGTGATGGAGTTCAGGGAGGGATATTTTAAAAGAGCTTCTGTCACTGTTGTACAAATGGAAAAAATATCAATTATAACTAGACAAACTGAGGTCAAACTTATCCACTGTGCCTTTGCCAACTATGGCATAAAAATTAAGTGGGATCCATGGCTTTTATCTTTGAAATGGCACTCAAGAACTTAATGAATAAGGGGCAATGGAGAAAACTCTGGGCAGGAAAAGGTGGGAAGGAGGTGGACTCTGAAGGCCATTTCAGAAAAACAGCCTCTATGACGCCTACAAGTCACTTCCAAAAGCCTCCCTTCATGCACACACAAACTGCAGGCTAGCTTAAAGTAATTGTTTTTAAAAAAAACAGTTGAAAAAATGATCATTCTATATTGTTTATTTCCCTCTAACAGAATACATGTGTGTGTGTGTGTGTTGTGTTGTGTTGTTTTTTGCTAGCAAAGGAATAGGACAAACATAAGTGGGGAAGGAGTGCCGGTTATGCCAGATAAAATGAACCTTTGCGTGCAACAGAAGGCTCCCTTTGGCAGCGTTTTAGTCGCGTGCACACCAGAAGCTTTGCCTGAGTTGTATAGCTTGCCAAGAAGTAGCCAGACGCTAGCTCAGATTGAACTACTTAGTGGAGGTTTCCCCCCTTGCTTGCCTCTTCCAATCTGCAGTTTTGACTTGTTATGTTTAGGCATTGTGTATATTATTGCTATGCAAACTCCAGTTGGATGGCTCCTCTAGCTTAAAGGAGCCAACAAAAAAGGTGAGCTGGAGCAGCAGGAGATCAGCTAAAATGCTTGACATCACTGCAGCATCGGCACATCTGTCTTCAGCCGCAGTGCCTTATAAAATGTTTCTGTAAAACATATGGTTCATTTTCAGAAGTGAGGCCTCAGTACTAGGAGCTGAACGTTGTCAGGCCTTAGAAAGTGGTGTGTTTTGTCTATCACTTCTCTGTTTCAGTACCTAAATATATTATATTGTTTTCTAAGGATTTAAATGTTATTTTCCAGGTATTGGTGGTAAAAATAGCAAGCAAAGGGATAGAATGTAGGGAACTAATAATCTGTGTAGAGCAGTGGTTCTCAACCTGTGGGCTGCAGCCCAGCAGTGGGCCGTGAGGATAAAAATCTTGTCCACGAACTTCCTTCCATTTTATTTATTTAATTTATTTTATTTCTGCTCCTTTCCGCAGAGCTGACCATTGCATTGGATAGACCACATCAGCTCTAGATTATTAAATATGGTTTTCTGTGGATGAACAGATAGCGACTACTGGATGGCATATGTTCTGTATCAGAAACTAGAGTTGATGTGGTCTATCCAATGTAATTTTCTGAATCAGCACCCCAAATAACCAAACTGAATCTAAAGTTGTTCAAAAACTGATTTGTAACCCTTTTGGTACTAATGTTGGAAAGTGGTCCCTGGTCAAAGTGCGCCCTGGTCAAAAAAGGGTTGGGAACTACTGGTATAGAGCAAGCAAATGAGAAGAAGAAATATTCCAACCTCATCGCTCTTTGTCGCCATTTCCATCACCCTTTGGTATTCGGAGAGACTTACCAAGGTGAAATCTGTGCTGTCTCCCCATGTAATTCAGAAACCTAATTTTCCAAGGCTTGAAATCATATGAAGAGCCTCCATGTGATGCTCTCTCATTCAAAAAATCCCTCTCCACATGTGAAAAGGGAAAGGTTAGTACATGTCTCCTCTTTGTGTATTTACTTTACACAGGTTGCTAAGGTTTGAATAGGGATCTGGTTTTCACACTTCCACTGGCTTGGCTTTTCTGGGGAAAACACAGACTCCATTGTTGCCTCCCATCCCCTTTGTAACCAATTCCTGTATGGAATGTATGGAGCAATGCTGTTCAAAGTCTGTCTGAAATGCCTGAGGTCTTCGATCATAATGAGACATTCTGAGTGCACCTTTTTATTGTTTCAATATTGTGTTACCAGAAAACGTGTGTCTGTGTGTGTGTGTGTTTAGGGTTGGGGGGGAGAGAAAGCTTAACAATTAGCACCTGTCACAAGTTTTTCTCCTTAAATTAGACTGCCATGCATATAAAAATTTAATAGATTCCTCTCAGTTTAGGTGTATGGTGCTTAGTAGGAGTTCTTTCTGTTCTCTTGCCAGCTACACGGTTACTTAGAAAGTGAACCACTCACGCTACAGCTGTTCATTGGGACTGCAGACGACCGCCTGCTGCGGCCTCATGCCTTCTACCAGGTTCACCGGATCACAGGGAAGACCGTTTCCACCACCAGCCATGAGACCATCCTCTCCAACACCAAAGTCTTGGAAATCCCACTTCTACCTGAAAACAACATGAGAGCAATGTAAGGCACACTTCCTCTTTTGTACCTAAATGCTTTGTACTTTTTATTTATTTATTTCCGATATTTCTACCCCGCCCTTCTCCCCGAGGGGACTCAGGGCGGCTTACACAACTGGCAGGATCACTACCAGTATACCATAATGCAATAAAATAATACAACAATTAAAATAGTTAAATAACATAGTAAAATACAATATATAAAAGATTTAACACAGTGCAACGCCGGATATATATGCCAGTCATCCATCAGACCTTGTGCATCAGACCTTAAAATTTATTATTAATTTTAATAATAATAATAATAATAATAATAATAATAATAATAATAATAATAATACACTTTATTTATTTTTTTGGGCACAGTTTTCAGCACAATTTGAAAAAGTTACATTTAGGGGGGGGGGGTGCATCTCCTAGAATCATACAGCCAGCATGACCACAAAGGTATCAACCGAAGAAGATTTAACTTTCCCAAGCTGTGCTTTTAATATTATTTTTAATTAATAGTAATAAATTTTATTGATTAACCCTTAGGCTGTATCATAATAACAAACCAAACAAGGCTTGATGGGACTTGATTACACTCTATGAACTAAGTTAAAATAAGACACTTATAACAATACAGTAAATAAATACAGTAGAGTTCCACTTAACCAACCTTCGCTCATCCATCGTTCTGTATTATCCAACACAGTCTGCCTCCCACCCGGATCCACAGATGTTTCTCTAGGTATCAACACGCATCAGGCCAACACGTCCAACGACAACACAAGTGCAGCCATGCTCTCAAATGAGTAGCAGACTTGTTATAAAACATGATGTTTTGGTGCTTAATTTGTAAAATCATAATGTAATTTGACAATTAATAGGCTTTTCCTTAATCCCTCCTTATTATCCAACATTTTTGCTTATCCAATGTTTTGTCAACCCATTTATGTTGGATAAGCAAGACTCTACTCTATGATAAAACTTGAATATATATATCATATTTCTTTAACACTCCTACAATTTACCCCAATCAGCTCCATATGTGAGGTTCTCAAACGTATTGTTTTGCTTAAATACAGAGCTGTTTTATATGTTATTTTTGGGTCTTGGCCACACATAAAATATGTTGTGGATGCTATTAAATCTCCCATATCTGACCATTGTCTCAAACTGATCAAATCTAGCCCAACTGACTATATCCCTAAAATGTTTTGGCATTTGCATTTTTAGATAGTTGGAAATTTGGAAGGTACATTTATAATGACTCAGCCATTTTAGGTTGGCATCCTTATCAAGGATGGCTATATCTTTTTGTGCTTCTATGTCCAAATTTCTTTGTCTTTTTTACTTGGTCACTTAAGGCACAGGAGACAGGAAGATGGTAGCTCATATGCCTGAAATCCTAAACACATACTGTAACACCTTGTTATATGCTGATGATATTTTTAATTATTTTTCATTCATTGTAGAACCCTATACACAGCCTTCTGACTAGCAGTTTTCCGTAGATTTTGTAGAATAGTGTGTTCAAGGCCCGGATAAATTTTGCACACATTTATATGGGACAACAGATTGTCTGTGTGTGTTTCCCTCTCGCGTTTCAGCCAATGTGCTTCTTTGCCATTTAAAATCAGTATATCGGTTACAGAGCTGTAAATATCGCCTACCTCAGCTACTGCTTTTAGGTTCTTAACATGACACCACCTTAGTCCTCCCAGCTATTCTGCAAAGAGCAGAATGCTCACTAAGAAAAGAGTAGGCTTATGTTTTTGTCTGTGTGTCTTTTAAGGGGAACTTTAATCAAAGACTGTTTTGAGGCTGTCACTAAAAGTTGATTTGATGTTTCTCCATAATTCTATTTTTTGGCAAGACAAAACTGCACCAAAGACAGCATCTTAAGTAGAAAACTTAAGGTTAAAATGTAGGCAGTGGAGAGAGAAAGAGTGTAAGATTGGAATTACTCGGTTTTCTTTTACTTTGACTTCTCAGGCACTTGTTCTTTCTACATAGGAGTGAATATGGCTCCCATACCTGGTGATTCTTAGAGGGCAAATAGTTACAACCCAGGCATCCCACCTTGCTAGTTCTCCACCAAAGCTTCCAAAGTGGTTTTGTATTTATCCAAAAATCTGGGAAAATGTACACACAGCTTCATGATTTGTGTAGTTTAAATTCTGAAACAATGAATCTGTATTGAGATAACAAGAACCATTTCTTAATTTTGTGGAAAAGATACAATTCTGTCCCAAATAAATGTATGGCAAAAACCAAATGAAATGCGATTGCATCACTTAAAATTAAATGTTCCGAATATCTCATAATAGCAATCCCACATTTTATCTCATTGGCAAAAGAAAAAAAAATACATAGGAGAAAGTTTAGGCTCAAGCAATAGAGGCCACTTTCCATTTGCTCTTCCCAGCTAGAAGAGACCTAGTGAATTGATGTCATTTACATAAATGTCACTTTGCTGTTCCACAGTTGATTCAATGGGTCCACTCTAGTAGGAATTGGCAATTAGAATTAGGCCTCCTTCTGATGCCATTGTATCTTTGAGGTTTGCTATAAGTTGACCAACACTTTTTTTTTTCTAAGAAGACATTGGCGGTCTGAAGCCAAAGAGTAGAAAGAGAGCAAGAGTAAAAGTCAAGTGACTTTAGGATGGTGGATGTCTTATTGTATGTTATTCTAGAGTTCCAAATCAGTTTTGTGTGTGTGTGTGACTTTCCTTTGCTGTATCTTTCTTTGAAGGTATTTGCCAGCATGGTCTGAGTCCATTCACTAGAGTGTATGGTGTTAGGGATTATACTGTCTGGCCTTAGTGTCTGATCTGACAGACATACTTGCCACTACGGGAGCTCATTGGGTAGTGTATTTTTTAAAAAGAGAAAAAAAACAAGACTAGAGACAGCTTTGGCGATTCTTGATTCTTTATAGCAGGAGAGCTATGCCAAATTCTAGTTGAAAGTGCATGTGGAAACTGGCTGTTTTCCACTGAAGTCAGTGGCAGGCAGTCAATTTATATAAATGGAGCATATGGCCAGCCATCTTCCCAATTACTGAAGTCAAGTTACTCTTTTCTTGTCTTTGGCAGACACGTAGCATATTCATCTTCTTCCTAACTTGCACCATATTGACAATTTTAATGGCAGTTTGGTATGTCAATACGACAAATCTTTTCTTGGTGCTGAAATGCGGTGTTGTATTTCAGTATGCCATGTGCCCTGCTGCATTATATAAAGGACTGGTTCAGACATCCTGCCAAACCATAATTTGGTGCCAAAGAGAACCAACGGCTAAGGAGCATGATCTGGGCTCACACCCACCTTCCTCCTCTCCTCATACACAATGATGTCTGTCTTGTTCTCTAGTTTGACACAAACCATAGTTTGGAGCTTCATCTGCATCAGCTAATAATGGTTTGTGCTACCTCTGCAGACCAAGGTTAGGATATTTTTTTGACTGAAGAAATCTGTCAATATGTCCTTCCCAGATAGGACTTATATGCCTTCTCTCCTTCATTTATGTGCCATACAAAATTCTGGTCCAAGGGGGTTTCCACCCCTCCAAAGCATATATGGAGGGTGTTCAGGGACTGCATTGGGAGGGAATGTGTAAGAGATCACCTCTTTCTGCATCAGCCTTCAGTGGAAGTACTCTCCCCAACCCATTTGGACCCTGGGCCAAACCACAATTAAATAATGGGTTTTAGTATAAATTTACAAGAGAAGTGCCCTCAGATCAAGAAAAGAGGGAGGAGACTGCTTTGTGTAAGGAGAGGACAGACCCGGGACTACCTGAAGACTCATTTTTATAGTGAGTAGTTGAGTTGTGTCTGGATCAGGAAAAAGCCCCAGAGACTGAAAGATAACGAGGGAGGTAATGTTGCTCTAATTTTACAAATGTATTATGTATCTTCCATTGTAATGAACATATACTGAGTAAATCTCTGAGCCAGAGTCTATAAATTTTCATGAGCCCATTGCAGCCATGGTTATAATAAATTTTAATCAAACATTCCCCCTAGATTTGACATTTATAAGGCTCACTGTGTCTATGTTCTTAATACTTCGCTTGTCTTAACAGTGGGGTTACCGCTCAAATAAAATTCTTTTCATATTATAATGCTTTGCATTTAGGTCTGATTCTGGAAAATTAGGAGGGAAATGAATCTCCCACCATTACTCTCAATTTTTATATGCATTGCTAAGTTTAGTCTGATACCTATACCCTTAGAAGCGAGGCATTCTCCATTTTGGGACTAACTATAGACTAGAGCAGTGGTTCTCAATCTATGGGTCCCCAGGTGTTTTGGCCTACAACTCCCAGAAATCCCAGCCAGTTTACCAGCTGTTAGGATTTCTGGGAGTTGAAGGCCAAAACATCTGAGGACCCACAGGTTGAGAACCACTGGACTAGAGCAATTGCCCCAGATTTTGAACTTCAATGAACTTTAAAGCAGTTGGTGCAAAAATAAAAAGTAAGAACCATGAAGGACAATATGAGTTTCTTGTCAGAAACTGGATTCCTAGTACTTTGGACAATTGACTTCTGTGTCAAGATACGTTGAAACCATAAAAGTATTGACTTCTTATGGAACTGAATTATATGAATGGATACTATGATGAAAGTTCTTATTTAGCCTCTGTAAGTCTATTCCTCCCTCCTTGAAGTTGAAGCAAAATGTGAAGACAGTTTGAGCACATGTCAGGAAGGGAGCATGTAAAATAAATTTAAAATGTCCTGATTTTACTTTTCTTTTACTTTTGTGAAAATAGCATTGACTGTGCTGGAATATTGAAACTTAGAAATTCAGACATCGAGCTGAGGAAAGGGGAAACTGACATTGGAAGGAAGAACACACGAGTTCGGCTGGTCTTCCGTGTTCATATCTCGCAACCTAATGGAAGATTGCTTTCTCTGCAAGCAGCATCCAACCCAATTGAGTGTTGTAAGTAATATTTCCCCGTGTGTGTGTGTGTATTCCATGTCAATATGTATTCTCTTCCTGTCTAACCAAATTCCACAAATTACTGTATATATTTGAGTATAAGCCGACCCGAATATAAGCTGAAGCACGTAATTTTACCACAAAAAAGGGAAAAAATTTTTTGAATCAAGTTAAAGACGAGGGTGGGAAATGCAGCAGCTACTGGTAAATTTCAATAATAAAAATAGATACCAATAAAATTACATTAATTGAGGCATCTGTTTGAATATTTACATAAAAATGTAATTTAAGGTAAGACTGTCCAACTCTGATTACCGTATATACTTGAGTATAAGCCAACCCGAATATTAGTCAACCAGGACCGTCACTCAAGTATAAGCCGAAGGGGACTTTTTCAGCCCTTAAAAAGGTTGAAAAACTCAACTTATACTCAAGTATATACAGTATGCATCTTGCAATTGTAATATTCAACAAATCTTGAATTTGTCCTATGAAAGAGCAGCGAAACATACATTATTTTTTTATTTATTTATTTGTGACGCTTATATCCTCAAAGGGGAGTCAGGGCGGCTTACGAGTTATTTGTACATACAATATATTGTATTATTAGCATAGTACAATATAAGCATTATATATTACTATATTGCACTATACCACTATATTGCAATATTATTAGTAATAGTACATGTAATAT
Source organism: Anolis carolinensis (assembly GCF_035594765.1). Lineage (NCBI taxonomy): Eukaryota > Metazoa > Chordata > Lepidosauria > Squamata > Anolidae > Anolis > Anolis carolinensis. Next base: position 73,216,289 of record NC_085844.1, read on the forward strand.
ATAATATATAATTATAACAGTGTGTCATTATTATTATATTACATTACATTATGATATTATTATCACTATTTGATAAAGACAAATGTGTCATGGGGTTCTTCTGAAGACATAATAAGAAATTCAGCAAACGCTTTTATCCGAAACGGATAAATTCAACGCTTTTATCCGAAACGGAGGAAATACTCTCATAATAGACTTATCTGACGTATGAAATCACTAGAATCGAAAGAAGAAAAACTGGGAAACACAAAGGACAATGACAAACCCACGAAAAGTATTTCCCCATGAGGACAATGGGAAGTCATTTTATATATATATACCTTTTTTTTTTCTTCTCGCCCATTTTTTTCTCTTTTTTCTTTTGTTTTGTTTTTCATCTTGTTTTTTCTCCAGCACTTTTCCCTCACTATCCTATATTTATTATGTTTTCCTAGCTTTCTCTGTAACCTCACTTATAACATAATAAAAATTAAAAAAGAAAAAAAAAGAAATTCAGCAAATAATCTTATTGAAGCAGGCACTATTGTATGTGTTTAACGACACTGAAACAATTGAAATACCTGAGTTCGTGTTGGTTTGATAAAAGCATTCATGGATTGAGAAGAATTTTGAAGTAAAGCCTTACAAATAATGACAATGCTTTCAACATATGACTTTGTTGTGAGCAATGTACTTAGTTCAGACTAGTAATGTAGCAGATAGTAACATGAATTCTTCAAAATGGGGGCATTATATTTGAAAGGAGCCTCAAAATGATTAATACTGAAAATCATAAGAATGTGTATACAAACATGAAAATAGAATTACACATAGGACTATTAAAACGCATTATTAAAATGAAACCATTAATAAAACATAGCACCTTCTGGCTCAGTCTTTGAATTGAAATCAACCAGAAAGTTGTTTATTGGTAAAAGTAATATGAATGTGTTACATTTTCAATAGTGAGGGATCACAAACATTCTCAAAAGAGACATCCCCCCCCCCAAAAAAAAGTGTTAGCAATCTCTCACCTCTGGTTTGTGTATGGGTTTATTTTGTCTTGATTATGAAACTTTTCTTTTTCGTCTTACCAGCTCAAAGATCTGCTCAAGAATTGCCTTTGGTAGAGAAGCAAAGTGTTGACAGCTACCCTGTGATGGGTGGGAAGAAAATGATACTGAGCGGACACAACTTCCTTCAAGACTCCAAAGTCATATTTGTGGAGAAAGCGCCAGGTATTTCAAACACTGGTCCTGAAAACTAGTGCAGATGTATGTGTTTGTAATGCTATAGATGATAATGATGCATTGGAATAAAAATAATTACTCTCAATCTTAAGCATTTGTTGTCTGATAAAGTGAAGTTTATATGCTTTCAAAAATAGTGCTAACAGTTTGATTCTAGATATGTGGGAAATTTTGGGTCACGCTCCCCCAACCACAGTTCAATTTTGAACTGCCTACAGCTTACTTCAAAGACACTGAATTTTATATCAAAGCCTGCAAAAGCCTGGCAGTGGAATGAGTTGGGGTATTCAACAGGTCTGCAGTAAATCCAGTTCCAGTGTTTAGTTCCAGTTGTTTCACATGCAGACCTACTATTCTATGCTCAGCCATGCAGGACTGCAGCCATTGAGTACATTTCCATGGCCACCTTTGCTTCTTCTGTACATCAACATGCACATGGCTACCCCACAGTGACTCAGACCAGAAGTGTCAAACTTGTGGCCCTCCAGATATTTGAGACTCCAACTTCCAGAAGCCCTATCCAGCTTGCCCAATGGCCAGTAATGCTGGAAGCTGAAGTCCAAAATACCTGGAGGGCCACACGTTTAACATTACCGCCATAGACTGATCCAACCTCCTCATCTTTTGGGTTGCTTTTTGGAAATACTCTCCTGTGAGCTGAAAAATCTGCCATGGGTGTTTGAGAAACTCAGTCCACGCTGCAAATTGGCTAGAAGCACCCATTGTAGGCAGCAAACCTTTTTTTAAAGAATTGAAATATGATTACTTTTGGGTAAGTGATAGGGGGTCCTAGAGAACTGGTGTGTTCAGCTACATGTTTGGGTTTTTAATTTTTTTTAATATTGTCAGTTTTGATGTCAGATTTGCATTCATTCATTTTCATAGAAAGCAAGCATGTAAACTGTGGAAAGTCACCGCTGGCAAGCTTCAGAGAGAAATGAGGCTGTAGTAGATCCTACACATATTGGCACTATGGTTTTCTTACATAGTTCAGGAATGTGTGAATTAGTTATTAGCATGCTGTCATTGTACTGATGCAGGAAATGAAAAGCCAGAGTGCACATCTTCTGATGAAAGAAGTTTTAGCACTAAACAATATGTGACATGGGAGAGCCATGATTGGATTTCCTCACTTTTTATTTCAAAAAAAATCTTTTAAAAAAGACTGTGTTGGCTGTGAACTGAACCAGAGCAGTATTGCAGGAAGTGTTTGATTTCTGCATTGTTTTTCTGATTTAAACAAACCCTTCTCAAATAGAAATGCTTGAGCAAACTGCAGAGGATAAAATTCTTTTCAGAGTTTGTGAGCCTATACTATACAGAATGATTGATGGATTAGATGGTTTACACACCGTATACATGTTTACACACCACATATCATTCTAAAATGTACTTTACTGATCTCCATATACACATCATTTTGGCTCATAAGCAAAATTAAACACAAGGCACCTAATTAATTCCACATAAATATGCATTTATGAATATGTCCTTATATTAACTTGGCAATCATCTGTCTAAAAAAATCAGGAGAACAAGTGATTCAGATTGTCAGATGTGATGGAAGACCAAGTGAGATTGTAAAATGTTATTTAAGAGAATTAAGTTTGATACTGAGAGAAAAGAATCCAGTTACATAGGCAGGAGAGAAACTTCTGCAGTCGGGGCACAATATTTTAAAAGACTCAAATATGTCCGTATAAAGATGTATTAATTGTAACATAAAGTTTGTATAGGAATTGTATGTATAGCTACAAATTATTGTGCCTACTTTGACAAGTCTATACATGAAAAATTCATCAATCCACATTACTGAAGCAGAACTTGAATTGATCTTGTTCACAGACCAACAAGGAAGTGGAGATCCACCCATCCCTTTCAGTTTGCTATTCAATATCCTACATTATTGGACCTTGAGGCTATGATCTCAAACTGATACAAAAAAGTTTTCAGCTGAATGAAGTCTTTTGCATTTAAAAAAACAGGTAGTGGGATAATGAACTTTTTCTAAATTGAGTATCTTACAAGTATATTTGATTACAGCACCCATTGTCACCAGTCAATTCCACTAATGGCCATACCTGTTGGAAATAATGAGAGTAGTAAGTAGCCTGTGTAGAGAGGGCCAGGTTGGGAAAGGCCAGGTTGGGAAAGGCTGTATGATCTATAAAATCTCCGCACAGAATCTTGAAAATGAATGTTTGATACTATAATTGATTTTATTAGATTTTAGGTCCCAGATTCAATTCTGTTTCTAAAATCACCAAAACCTGTGCAGTAGTGGTATAGAGATAAATATGTCATCAGACAGCTGGCAGCAGGAGATGGCACTCTGCTTCGCTATGAGGCGTGGGGAATCAGGTGCCCCACTCCTCACATCACATCACCCACATCGCCCACCGAGAGGGTGATCACATGGAGGGAAGTGTGAGGATGCGGCTTCCCCCCATAGATACAGGCAACATGGAAAGCCTCCCGTGTTGCTGTGATGGCATGCCAGTTCCACCCTCTTTCACCCACGGAGCTGGCACAATGTCATCTGATGGGAGCCGGCTGGCTCTATGGGTGACTGGGGCTAAATCAGCGTATGCTGCAAATTCAACATCAGTAAAGGTGAGAGTGAAGGAAGGGCACATTTTCTATTCTTTCTTATTTTGGAAATGGTTTCTGTGGTACTGGCACAAACCAAGCATTCCATAGCTGCTTCCTGAAATCCCCTGAACTTTAAGCTGTCTTCTAGCATTCTTGAGCACTTGGCTTTTCTCAGCCATTGAAATGAAGGCTTTGATAGCCATGGCTGTTTAGCCCTCAACATTCACAGAGTTCCAAAGAGATAAGTGTTCCACTCAGCAATCCAAAACCGTCCCTGACATTACAATACGTTGGAGGCACATGTGCTTTTGCTGAGTAAGTCACTCTCTTTCAACCGTCAGATTCGCTGCAGTCAGACAAATGGTCTCTCACAGCCTCTCGCCTGCATACTCTTCCCTGTGAATGTGGAATGAATGGTTACGTAAATAAAGGTTCACAACAAGGAGGCATCTTTAAAACTATGAAGTCAGTAGTGAAAGGTATGTTAAGAAGAGGAGTAAGGCTGCGTCTACACTGCCCTATCATCCAGTTTCAAAATGTGGAAAATGGGGTTCAAGAGGGAAAAAGTAAAGCCAACAGGAGGGTGAGGAGAGATAATGACAAGAAATCTGCTTGTGTGCACATTCAGATATCCGCATCAGCTCATATGAGATTCAGCTCACCTGAAAGCATCAATGAAAAGAAAAGTAAACTTCCACCATATGGCCCCAATTCATCTTGCGGATTTCTGAAATTCACTACAAACTGATGTGTTAGGATGCTGGGGGAGCATTTACCCAGACTGATAGCTCTGTGTTTAGACTTGCTGTCAATTACCACCATTTTTTGCCCTACTTTCATAATGTGCACCTTGCTTATCCACTATTGCAACCTCATTGTTTTTAACTCAATGTTTTAATACCGCGTTGTGTGTGTGTGCGTTTGTTTGTTTGTTTTTTCCCTTCCGGTTATTGTGTATATTTTGTTATTGGTTTTGTTATTGTTCTTTGATGTTTCATATGTTATCATTGCTTTGTATTTGATTTCGCTGTAAGCCGCCCCGAGTCCCCTTCGGGGGAGATGGAGGCGGGATATAAATAAACTTATTATTATTATTATTATTATTATTATTATTATTATTATTATTATTATTGTTGTTGTTGTTGCTTACTTGTCCTGGATTATGAGGCCGTCTGGAAGAGCCCTCAGTCTATACTGCCCTAGAATCCAGATCAATGCAGTAAATCCACATTCTGAAACTGGATTATAGAGCAATGTAGATCCAGACTGATTTCTTCAAAAGTGATTTCATACTCTTTAGGTCCTAGCCGGGGGTTGCTACTTATTGCTCATTACTTGAAAACTGATATATTAATACCATATTAGTAAAGCATACATAGATAGATACACCTTATTGCACATAACCTTCATATGAAACATGAAGAAATTAATAATAGCTCATTAAAAATGTTAAAATAGCACTAAAGCCATTTTATAGATCCCTGTAAAACTATTACTAACACACTTCTGTGGATGCTCAAGTCTCATTATATACAATGGCTTAGGACCTCATCACACGAATTTAAGTGTCCTATGACACTTTCTAGCCAATTGAGGAATGGATGGACATGCAGCCCATCACACAATGACCCTCAACTTCTGGAGGAGGCCCTGTCCCCAGACGGCATGGAAGCGCTCTAGGACACTTCCTTGTCAACATAGGAAGGCTTACTCATAGGAGTCAGCACACTTTTGCCCTGTGATGGGGGAAAGTCGCTGCACCAGAGCAGTGCACAGAGCGACAATCTCCCCACACACCTGCTACTTTGCCACGCTTGCTGGCAAAACGGCACAGGGAGGGGGTCCCCATGTGATAAAGTCCTGAGTAAAATGTTGTGCCCTCTAAAATAGAGCAAAAGCAAAATCTGTTTGGGGGGGGGGGACATTTTCAATCCATGGATTATGGACTCTATGAATGTGGAATATTTTGGTATGGAGGGCCAACTGTGTTTGGAGTTCTACACATCTAGAAGACACAAAGCTGAGGAGACTGAATTACAACAAAACAGTACACGAGGGACCTTCCACCCTTTCTATTGTGTGCTACAGTGTCTAACAATGGGCAGAAGAACTAGCAGGCATCAGCAAGTAAATATATGGACTGGTTATAATAATTGTAACAGTGATGTTTACTCAGATGTTAACCCACTCAAATTAAAAAAAATTATTCCCAGATTTATCTGCATAGAATTGCTGCACAGGTAAGGAAAAAATACTGATTACTCGTATGTTGTACTGCTACTCCCAGCATTCCTTACCTATCCCATCCTGGTTAAGGCTATTGGGAGTTGCACTCAAACAACATCTGTGAGTTGCAGGATTCCTATCACTGAGTTACAGTCTAAAGTATTATACCATAATGCTTCTAAACTGCAAGTACTCTATGGATACTGAGTAATTTCTGCTGTTGTCAATGTTGCTGTGGCATGGCTGAGTAACAGTTTTAAAAAATGTATGTGTATTATTTTCTAAACTGAGGTGACGAATCTGAAACTCTTAGACTTAAAAAAGAAGGGCAAAACTACAGGCCTGTGTTGATTAGTGTGATCTATTTATATGATATATAGTTATGCAAAGCATTCCAGTACATTATGCTTCATTGACTTATATTCTGAGCTGACGTCCTGTGCAATGTTTGCTTTCAAGGGCTAGCTTTCAGCAGCTGTGAGCTCTGGATGAATGGTATTATCCTTGCATGGTGAGGAGGGGGTGGCAGGGGGATTGGCCTGTCTTAACAATGACTCATATGAAAGGGAATCCCTGAAGAAAGATCAAGTCCATTCTTGAACTTCAAATCAGCAGCAGAGCACTGCTCTAAGTAAGCACTCCCTCATTACTGCCTTTTGGCAAAGAAGTGGGAGAAGCTGTGTGAACATTGCCCGTAGTATCCCTTGCCTGTGTCTCCTACTATGAATGGAATGGCCTAGTTACCTAAGCACTGCTTGCTTAAATGTGTATAGGCTGCGTATCCCTTGTCTGAAGTGCTTGAGACCAGAAGTGTTTTGGATTTCATTCTTTTATTTTACCTGCTTAAAGAGAAGCATGTATAGCTCGCTCCAAAACAATAACAGTTATTCACTAAACTACAAACTGTAGGATTCAATAGGATGACCCTTTGTCAGTTGGTGATGCATAGATGTATAATATAATATAGGAGTTAGGATTTATTTGCTTAAATACTTGCATTACACTTGTTGAGTTGAGTTGAGTGAAGACCTAGCTTTGAGAGCAGTTCAATAATTTTAACCGGAAATTGTTCAATTGATATGGAATGGCTTAGACCATGTTTTTGGATTATGCGTCTTTTTATTGGAATGTATTTTAACTATGCTCTTATGTACGTATCAATTTTAACCTAATTTTATCTCAAGCTCTTGTTTTTATGTTCAAGGCACTGTAAAAGTGCCGTTTGTAAGCCACCTTGAATCCCTCTCAGGGTAGAGAAAGGCAGGATTTAAATAAGGCAAATAAATAAATAAATAATTGAATTAGGTTTCATTGGAACATGCTAAACTTTAAAATAGTTGATTTCAGTGGGTTAAGTATGAAAAAGTCAAGGTCAAACTCAGTGTGGTTTAAAGAAAAAAACCCAAAACCCTGTTCTAAGACTAACGTCATATATACTGTTTGACATTATTGGACTGAATCTCTTATAATTATGTGTAATTATGACCAGTCAAATTCACTGACTTTTGTACCTTGGTTTTCTATATACAGTAGAGTCTCACTTATCCAATACTCGCTTATCCAACGTTCTGGATTATCCAACGCATTTTTGTAGTCAATGTTTTCAATATATCGTGATATTTTGGTGCTAAATTCATAAATACAGTAATTACTACATAGCATTACTGCGTATTGAACTACTTTTTCTGCCAAATTTGTTGTATAACATGATGTTTTGGTGCTTCATTTGTAAAATCATAACCTAATTTGATGTTTAATAGGCTTTTTCTTAATGCCTCTTTATTATCCAACATATTTGCTTATCCAACATTCTGCCAGCCCGTTTATGTTGGATAAGTGAGACTCTACTGTAATTCTTCCCCCCCTCTCCCCGAAATGAATCTTAATGGGTTGCTATTAGAATAAGAAATGTCCAGAGAATCAGATTTTTGCTATGTTTTTCAGTTTATCCTTGCTGACAACCTTGGTGTACATTGCATAGTGTCGTTTGGTAAACATTGAGATCATACTGTCTTCTGTATTAATATTTGTAGAATCTGGAAGGTTTAACCATCTTTCTGTAACTGTATTAGTGAAGAAATGCTACTCAAATCTTTGTAGTTTAAAACACTTTTTCTAGTGCATTATATCAGAATTGTATGCCTTTAATTTTTAAAGAGTGACTTTTTTAGAAGACTGTTTTCAAGAAAATCGCTTTTTAAAAAAACCTCCAAAAGATAAATTCCAAAGAACAGAATCATCCTGAAATTGACATTCCCCTCAAATCCATTTATGTCCTTTGGGTACAGGCCGGACTACTGCATCCACTTCATTTTGCAGGGCTGTGTTGGAAGGCTCAAGGTTTGGAGTCTGTTTTGATGAGATGAGACGTGGAGACAAGTGAGGAGACTTTTGGCTGAACTCCATTTGGTAAAAGATCTTACATTCTCAGAGATCTTTCCATTGGTGTTTCCATTGCCGGTAGCAGTCACAGTTTGAGGGGCAGCCAGCCAAGAGAGGGTCAAGTTTCAGACTGGTAGTCAAGCTGTAGCTCACGTAATAAAACTAAGTGGCAGAATATCCTTCGATCACATGCCTTATGCATAATGTTGTTTGCTGCGCCTGCCTCTCCACTCCACCCATTTCGCTTGTTCCGATGTCACTTTATGTGTTAGCTCATGTGCAACAAGCCTGACAGCTTCTGCCGACAAGAGGAGCTAGAAACCGGAGAACTGTACAGTTTGGAGCACAAGAGTTAATGTGAAGGTCACTCAAACCTGTGTCCTGGAGTGGTATTAGTGCATAAAGGGGTCTCTGGTCTTCTGGTAACAGATATCTTTAGCAGGGGGTTTCATCAGGTGATGGAATCGTTGCCTTGTGGAATCCTTTCACACGCACCCAGTAGTCGTAACGTAGCTTGTAGGAAATACTTCTCAGATTTTCCTAACTCTGCACCACAGGAAAAGGCAAAGATAGTATGGGATGCATTCCATACACATAAGGAGGTATCATTATTACTGGGTCTTACTGTACAGTATTTCTGGAAGGGCTGTTGAGGTCAGACGATCTTTTAAATGCCTGTGCATAATTTCAGACTCTTGGACCAGAAGGGTATTTAAAAAGAAGTTTTAAAAAGTGCAAGTCTGTACAGCTTCTGCAATTAGATGTGGGGATGAATGCTGACAATGCTCTAAATGGTTGTTTATGGGATAACACAACTGTGTTGTTTGCATAACATGAAGTAATTTGTAAATGGAGACTACTAAGCTTCCCTAAGTATATAAATAAAGGTTATATCCAAATACCATATATTATATAATGTGCAAACCTCTACTGACCTGCTGAAATGGAAAGATCTTTAACCTCTCTCTACCTCTCCCTCACACACGCACACACAAATTTCCTACTTATTAGGCTGTGTTCAATTATAGCTTAGTCATGGCTATTCAGAATTAAATCCCATAGATTTTTTTATTTTTATAGAGAAATATAACAGCGATTAAAGGTAAAGCGTTTCCCCCTGTTATTTTAGTCTAGCCGTGTCCGACTCTGGGGGTTGGTGCTCATCTCCATTTCTAAACCGAAGAGCCGGCATTGTCTATAGACACCTCCAAGGTCATGTGGCTGGCATGACTGCATGGAGCATCATTACCTTCCCACCGGAGCGGGACCTACTGATCTACTCACATTTGCGTGTTTTTGAATTGCTAGGTTGGTAGAAGCTGGGGCTAACAGCATGCACTCACCCTGCAACCCGGATTCGAACTGCTAACCTTTCAGACAGCAAGTTCAGCAGCTCATCAGTTTATCAGCTGCATCACCTGGGGTTCCACAACAGAGATAACTTCCCAATTATTAAAATAACCGTCACATCTCCCTTAATATATATTTATATTCTGGATTTTCTGTGAGTTCATGTTTCCTCCCTACCCTGATGACTCTGTGCAACAGGTTGGGCTGAAAACGAGTGGTGTCTAGGGCCTCATTTACACTGGGCAGTTTAGTCTAGTGTAAATGCCTTAGAACTCCTGAGATCTGCAACTTTCACACCAAACTGTCAGGGAGCACAACCACTGCTTTTCTGGGATGGTGTGAACCTTATCCCCTCCCATGTCACAATTGCTGTCACTCCTGGCTGGTCATGGCGTTCCATGTGATCTCCTGACTGTCATTGGCAATTCTTCTGACATCAGAACAGGGTGCCTGCATGACCTAGACAAAGAAAGGAATGATCTGCCTCTTCTTGCTAGTCTTCAAACTTCCCTGTTCTGACATTGGCAGGGCGGTTTATGAGGAAGAAGGTGAGATTGTGTCAGAAGGGGACACCTACACAATCAACAAAAAGGAGTGAGATTGAAAGCTAAAACTACTAGGGTAGCTGTACTTCATGGAGACAGCTAGACTTCTATTTGCTTTTAGCATTGTTTAGACAAACCCTAAGTTCATAGCTATCCAATTAACTCTGTTGCTCAGATAGCGAAAACTGGGTCTCTTCAATGCTAGTCCAAAACTCTGGCCAGAATTACATGTTGGCTCTTAACCTTGATGTTCATTTCTTCACCATAGACAAATGAAGCCAACATCCTAGTCTGCATGTTTTTCTGTAACATATATAATTAAAAGTAGAGACTGAAGGCTCAAGTTATATTTACGGTTTTGATTTGTTATGTTTTATTTTAACTCAAAGTTAATTCAGATCATGTAAATATCTTGTAAGCTTCCTTTGGAATTGTGTTGCTTAAAGATATCAGACAAGCTAAGCAGGAAACAAAAAAAACATTTGAACATTTTCCAGAGGGAATATACTAGGCCAGTCCATATGGAATTTCTTCACATTTTCTTGGGAGAGGCAAAAAAGTGCACATTTTGTGTAGACCGACAGGAACATTTTCGGGGCTTTCTTTCTTTGCTTTAATTATTCTTCGATATAGCATAGTGAGAGCGACACTACTAGTGATTTTGTGGCCATCTTGGGCCATAATGCATCAAAAGGAGAATGCTATTCCATGGTGAATAGGAGGAAAACATGGCTGTCCCAAATTGGACTGCAGGAGGAATCATGCCCTCACCCCACATACAATGCACCTGAATAGGATGTTCCATTGGGATCTAGCATCCTCAGTCTAGATGTATTATCTATTTTTGTAATTTCAGTTAATAACAATTAATTAAGAAGACAGAAAGAAACCTACACTGGGGTCTTCCACCCTTGAAAGCAAAGTTTTTTGCCATTACCTCTCCCAAAAATATAAATTTGGGCCCCTAAACACAACATCCTTTTTCTCAGCCTGAGTTGAAATTCAAAGGTTGGCAAGCATCTCTGGCTTTGTGTAAAAATTATTTACTTTTGGGAAACAAGACAGGCTTTGCTTTTTTAATTACAACATTGAGGTTGCGTCTACATAATTAATTATTGGCCTTCCAAACTCCGGAGTTCCTGCTGGAAGATGCTCAGAAACCAAAGGAATTATGGAATAATAACACAAAGCTGGGAGGATCCCTTAGTTCTTAATGAAAAACATCCACAGTCCCTTTCAACATGTAGTACTACAGTACTTCCTTACCTGTAGTTGATCAGAGTTTATCTCAACCTGATTCTGCCCTGATGAGGGAAGATACAAGCGTAGGCAGATACTAAATGTGTGTAATCGTCTTTTCAGATCCTTCTTTGAAGCAAGGAACCGTGCCCATTTGTTCAGCCCTGTCCTAAGACTTTTCTTCTTAATTTCCTATTCTGCCTTCTGGGAAGTACAAGGCAGGCCCCATGAGTAAGGTTTTTTTTGTGTGTGCCTTCAAGCCGATATGACCCTAAGGCAAATCTAGGGTTTCTTGGCAATATTTGTTCAGAAGAGACTTGTTATCATTTTCCTCTGAAACCGGGAAAGTGTAAATTACCAAATTCACCCTTTGAAGACCACTCTTGTAGCCCAGTGCTCAAACCACCACACCATATTGACTCCCTTTTGTGCAGGCATGAATTTCAGCTGTCTGGCTTTTACATGTGTATAATAATGTATATAAAAAGATTTACATTTAATGTTGATTTAACTTTTCAAAAATTGATTCATTAAATCTATTCTAGTTGAGTTTTACCAGGTGGTAAAACCAGATTAAAGCTTATTTGCATCCTGATCTAGGGTGATCAAACATCTATGGCTGAAACTAGATCTATGCTTAATGACTCTCATACATATCATCACTGACATCCCCTCTGGTTTCACTTTGAGGCAATATTAAAATATACCTAAATCATAATAAAAACAGTCCCTACAAGTTCAGCAAAAAGCAGCAGGAAAACATAGAAGTGTAATTACAAAATTAGCAGCTTATCACGAACCTTCCCAGTTTTGCTTAAATAAATGTGCTTCCAGTGTCTGCCTGAAATGGGAAGGAAAGGAGCTTGACAGGCTTCCACAGGAGACAGCACTGAACAGTGCAGCACTGAAAGGGTCTTCAAGTCAATCTTAATTTGCCAACAGATTGGTAAAAATATTGGATTCCATAGTTGTAATTATAACAAATCACCCATAACCCACTGCCACATTTTAAAGAAGTCACATAGCTACAATTTGGGAAAAGGAAGCCAGGCAGCGTGGTTTTGGGAATAGATCATAGTGCTTCCAATTCCTGCTAACTAGGTAGACTTCAAGGAACACTCAGTGGCACAGTGGGTTAAACCACCAAGCTGCTGAACTTGCCGACTGAAAGGTCGGTGGTTCAAATCCGGGGAGCGGGGTGAGCTCCCGCTGTTAGCCCCAGTTTCTACCAAGCTAGCCGTTCGAAAACATGCAAATGTAAATAGATCAATATGTACTGCTCCCACAGGAAGGTAACGGTGCTCCATTCAGTCATGCTGGCCACATGACCTTGGAGGTGTCTACGGACAACACTGGCTCTTCGGCTTAGCAATGGAGATGTGCACCATCCCCCAGAGTTGGACATGACTAGACTTAATGTCAAAGGAAAACCTTTACCTTTACTAGGTAGACTTCACTATCTCCTACTCATATGAAGAATAATCACTTAATGTGAATTCTAGAAAAAAGAAGATGAAATGAAGCTGTGACGGAGCATCACCCATACCACTTACGAATTAGGACTCTATCTTTTTTCTTATTGTCCCCTGGGGTGGGGAACATTTGCGGCCCAATTTGTTCCAGGTAAACCCATCAGGAGCCACTGTCAGAATGGCACATACACACATACATACGCACACACCACAGGAAGAAAAATACTGAGCTTAATAACCAGCAATAATATTTCCACTTCATGGAAATAACCAAGGTGGCGAATTTACAAAGCTTCTTTGCTTTTGCTGCTGCTGTGTTAGAACAAGCCCACAATGCCTTTTTATGTGGAAATCTTCTGGATGGGTGTGGTGGGGAAGCCGTTTCTGTGACTCACACTGCAGGGAATTCCCTAATGGATTTAGAATATTTTTACTTTCTGACTTCTGCAGTTTCCTTTTTAACTCTGCAGAGAACGGTTGATACAGAGCGAATTACAAAGACCCATTCAGTGCTGAGCCATTTCATTCCTAAAGCCTGCTTATATTTTTAGCAATTCAAAACCAGCCCATATAGTCATGAAATGAGGTAGGTGTGCAGAATTGCCCTCCACTGTTATCAATCTCCAGATGTCAAACGTTATGACAGAACCTCTTTGCCTTTATGCAAAAAACACAGGCCAAAGTACCTGAAGGATGAGTGAGTCACCTCTTTCCTTCTGTAGAAAGATCTCTCTGCATCCCACAGCAAAAGGTTACCATGGGATGCTGTGATTTCTTTTGCTCATTAATGGGTTTTTTTATGTAACTTAAGAGTCATCTCCAGTGTCATTTCTACACATTCTCTTGATCTGCAACCAAACTCACATTTCTTATACTGTTTCCCATAACAACATACAAGTGTGTATTTTAAGGAGTGAATTTCAGTTGCCTCTGGTATCCTGCCAACATGAACACAACCACAGAAATGCTTTAGGAAAAACAAGTCTAGTTAACCCCTTCACATATGTTTGGGTGAAAAAAAACCATATGTACAAAAAATTATATATAGAAACTTGAGCACATGGAGCAAACATCTGAACTGATCCTGTATCTGCATTGTCTTTTACTTTATTGAAATCCCATTAAAGCAGGAGTGGAAGCCTCAAATTATATTTGTCGACTTTACTTGTTTCGGGATTTCCCTCTGCTCCCCCTTCAGCTGTATAAACAGGAAAGCTCTACTGCTGTTTAGTGAGTCTGTTTCCCTTAGGTAAGAACAGTACATAATGATGGACTTTATTAATGTCAGCAGTGAATACCTAACTGCATGATAGAGACCATCATAGAACTGATTTTCCTGCCCAGAATTTTACATAATAGTTTAAGCACCTGGAGAAAAGAAGAAGCAAGGTGCTGTTTTAAGAAATGTATTTTATTAACATGCTTTCTTGAACTATTGGTTTGGGATTTTGGTGCTGAAATCACTACTCCAACCTTTGCATAAAATCTTACATTAAAAACAGGATATATCCAACAAAATATTCAATGGATCGGTGGCAGAGGCAAGCAATAAAGTTGGGCGTTCTGGTGTATTTACTTTTTGCCATTGTGCATACCAAAAACAACAGCGAAGCAGTCCACTTGAAAAGAATTGCATCCATTGAGTTAAACTTGAAAGGGAATGCCTGAAATGTGACTGTTTCAGCTTTATGTTATGTCTGTAATTTAAATTATTTGCATTTTGGAAAGGTATAAATTGCTCTGGTGTACTTTTGTTGGCTTCGAGCCAGGCAGGGAGTTGCCTTCGGCTGTGAGTCAGGCAGGCTGATGCAGATGTGGCAGCCTTACAATGGAAACTTTTGTGGTGTATCACTCCTCACTCCTCCAGCACATTCGGCCTGGAAACGGCATCTTGCATACTTGGGTAGGATACTTGGCAAAAGTTGTACTGACATAAGACCTTTTTCTCCAGTGTAAGCAAGTCTTTTAAGCGTTTCGAGACCCCCTTCCTTAAGAAATTATCCCAACCATTCCTATCTTTTTGAAAGCAAAAAATTAGCTGATCTATATAAACCTACAAAACATGTTTACTGTAAGGGGTTGACGTAGTGGTCTAAGGTTTCTCTCTTGGAATAAATCCCAGTCCGTGGGTGTAGAGATTTCCCTCTTGGTTCACCAGACGTAACATGAGGAATTGTCTGCTTTTTTTGCTTTTTCCTTTTTGGTCTCTGCTTCATAACAATTTCTCCTCCTTATATTTTTTGTAAAATGAAATGTCACTAACTCTCACTGAGTCATCTGTTCCCTTCTCCTTTTCTATAACAACAACAACAACGAAAAGTCTGGACATTCTCAAGCGTATTTTATACTGGAGACACAGTAACTCTTTGATACTTTATTGGTAATCAATGTGTTAATAAAGCCACCATGCATAGATTCTGTTTTTAAAAGAATAATTTATAATATGACACCTAAAACCTTTTTTGTATGAATACACACATATACAGTTATCCTAAAAACTGGAAAAGCAAAAGCAAACACAGCAGCAGCATTGTAAAAGTTAATTGAAAAATTAGACGGCATTGAAAATTTTTTTGGCAGGAACTAGAAAACAGAATCCCAGTTTAAGTCATTCATCTTTCAGAATGGATTAAACATGCAAACAACTTGAAGTTCTGGTAATTCAATTACAAATGTGAAAGGAATATAAATTTTGACCAGTTTTGCCTCTTTGGGTACCATATTTTCCTGCCTGTTACATTGATATAAAGTAACAGCCAGTGTATTACTTCTCTATCCTTCTTTTTAAGACACCATGACTGTGAAATAAAAGTTAAGAAATAATGCTTGCCTAAGATTATTCAGTTTAGCCATGTATAAGTAATAATTTTGCCTTGAGATCTTGACAATTGAAGTCCAGAATAAGTAGGTATGTGGGCAAGAAGAAGTGTAACTCCAAGTATAAAGAAAAATTTGGAGAGGATGCACCATTTCTTTGTATTTGACATGAGCATTAGAAGCCAAAGCTATGCACATTTGACAGAGGGAAAGATTGGAGTCTTGATTTAATCCCAGTTGAGCAGACCCATTAAATCAATCACTGAATGGTAACACATACATAAATCTTATTGATATAGTGCAGTGGTTCTCAACCTGTGGGTCCTCAGGTGTTTTGACCTACAACTCCCAGAAATCCCAGCCAGTTTACCAGCTGTTAAGATTTCTGGGAGTTGAAGGTCAAAACATCTGGGGACCCAAAAGTTGAGAACCATAGCGGGTCTAGTTTAGTTGGGAGTAAAATAGGATTTAGGCCAGAGAGAAACAAAAAAATCTGACTTTGCACTTATGATATCTAAATTACAAGTAAATATATAGAAATGATGGAGGATCATAACAGAAAGCTCTTCTTGAAAGTTTGGCGGGTGCCATTATTGGTTTATTCTCCATGAGGTTAAAGACCTGCTGTTCCCCCATGTTTTCCAGGCTCAGTGACTGCTATGTGTTTTGTTGGAATGTGGGCTTGTTTTTTATTATATTAAATGGTTTATGTTTTCTTTACATGGTTTAAAAGCTTTTCCCTCCCTGACCCCAGACTCTTGGATATGTGTCAAGGTAGAAATATTTTAATTAATGAATCCATTATTTAAAAGGTAGATGCAATGTTGGGTGTAAGCTGATGTCACAGTATCATGTAGAAAAGGTTGACGGAGCAACATTTAGACTTAAATCCAACAGACTAGTGGGGAGTATCCAGGTGCTTGTCTTCTTCTTCCCTCTCCTCACAGTTGAGCCAGTCAAAATTGGTCTAGCAGATTCTGTAATGTTCTAGATGAGGTTTTGAGGAGACTTGGTTGGAGTGGAAGGGCTGTAAGGGTAGAGAGGAATCAACCCTAGATTCATCCATCCATTCATGTATTTCCTGCACAAACTGGTTAAAGTTGGAATGGGAAGGATTCATACTATAGGCTCTTCCCACTGATAACAATAGAATAGTGTAAAATGTCTATCTATCTATCTATCTATCTATCTATCTATCTATCTATCTATCTAATAGTCTAGGTCTCCAAAGTAATAGGACAAATCCTTGATTAGGCAGTACTCCATCCATTCTCTATTCTTTAAAATGGGTTTTAATCTCTTTAAGGGCATGGGAAATAAGCATGGGAAATAAGCAAGACGAACTCCAACTCTTAGCACAGCACCACACATCCGATGTCATAGGCATCACTGAAACCTGGTGGGATGACTCCCATCACTGGAATGTAGCCATTGAGGGCTATAACCTCTTTCACAGAAATAGAACAAAGGGGAGAGGAGGGGGAGTAGCTTTATATGTCAAAAACAGTTACGTTGCAGAAGAAATGCAAGACTGTAATCCGGGAAACCAGCTTGAAAGCATCTGGATAAGAATCAAGGGAACCGGGACTCAAAAAGATCTTGTCGTGGGTGTCTACTACAGACCTCCGAGTCAGGATGAAGGACTTGATGAAGCCTTCTGTCAACAGCTGACCAAACAGGCACAAAGAAGAGATATAGTAGTCATGGGCGATTTCAATTATCCCGATATCTGCTGGAAAACAAACTCAGCCAAGAGTACAAAGTCCAACAAATTCCTCACTTGCCTGCAGATAATTTTATGGTCCAGAAGGTAGAAGAGGCAACAAGGGGATCAGCAACTCTTGATCTAATCTTAACAAATGTGGAAGACCTGATCAGTTGAAGTGGTTGGATCCTTAGGGGCAAGTGACCATGTGCTCCTGAAGTTTGCAATACAAAGGAATGCTGAAACTAAGACAAGTCAAACACGCATTCTGGACTTTAAGAGAGCTGACTTCCAAAAAATGAAGGAATTACTGAGCGGCATTCCATGGATGCCAATATTAAAAAAACAAGGGAGTTAAGGATGGATGGGAGTTTTTCAAAAGTGAAATACTCAAGGTGCAAATGCAAACAATGCCAACAGAGAAGAAAAATAAGACAAGTGCAAAGAAGCCAGAATGGATGTCCAAAGAACTTCTAACTGAGCTAAAGCTCAAAAGTGACATGCACAAGAAGTGGAAAAGGGGAGAAATCACCAAAGAAGAATTCAAACGTATAGCCAACTCCTGTAGGGAAAAGGTTCGCAAGGCTAAAGCGCAAAATGAGCTCAGGCTTGCCAGGGACATAAAAAACAACAAAAAAGGCTTTTTTGCTTACGTTGGTAGAAAAAGGAAGAAAAAGGAGGGGATAGGGCCACTGCAAGGAGAAGATGGGGTGATGGCAACAGGGGATAGGGAAAAGGCAGAACTGCTTAATGCCTTCTTTGTCTCGGTCTTCTCACAAAAAGAAAGCCATCTTCAACCTCAGCAACATGGAATGGATGAAGGATTGGGTGAAATCTAACCCAAATAGGGAAACAAGTTGTCCAGGAACACCTGGCCACTCTAAACGAATTCAAGTCCCCAGGGCCAGAACAGCTACATCCAAGAGTATTGAAGGAACTAGCGGAAGTTATTTCAGAACCACTGGCAATTATCTTCAAGAGTTCTTGGAGAACGGGAGAAGTCCCAGCAGATTGGAGGAGGGCGAATGTGGTCCCTATCTTCAAGAAGGGAAAAAAGAACAACCCAAACAATTACCGTCCGGTCAGGCAAGATTCTGGAAAAAATCATTAAGGAAGTGGTCTGCGAACAGTTAGAAACAAATGCGGTCATTGCTAATAGTCAACACGGATTTACCAAAAACAAGTCATGTCTTTTTTTGATAGAGTTACGAGTTGGGTCGATACAGGGAATGCTGTGGATGTAGCGTACCTGGATTTCAGTAAGGCCTTCGACAAAGTCCCCCACGACCTTCTGGCAAACAAACTAGTAAAATGTGGGCTAGACAAAACTACGGTTAGGTGGATCTGTAATTGGCTAAGCGAACGAACCCAAAGGGTGCTCACCAATGCATCGTCTTCATCATGGAAAGAAGTGACAAGTGGAGTGCCGCAGGGCTCCGTCCTGGGCCCGGTTCTGTTCAACATCTTTATTAACGACTTAGACGAAGGGTTAGAAGGCACGATCATCAAGTTTGCAGATGACACAAAACTGGGAGGGATAGCTAACACTCCAGAAGACAGGAGCAGAATTCAAAACGATCTTGACAGACTAGAGAGATGGGCCGAAACTAACAAAATGAAGTTCAACAGGGACAAATGCTAGATACTTCACTTCGGCAGAAAAAATGGAAATCAAAGATACAGAATGGGGGACGCCTGGCTTGACAGCAGTGTGTGCGAAAAAGACCTTGGAGTCCTCGTGGACAACAAGTTAAACATGAGCCAACAACGTGATGCGGCAGCTAAAAAAGCCAACGGGATTCTGGCCTGCATCAATAGGGGTATAGCGTCTAGATCCAAGGAAGTCATGCTCCCCCTCTATTCTGCCTTGGTCAGGCCACACCTGGAATACTGTGTCCAATTTTGGGCACCGCAGATGAAGGGAGATGTTGACAAGCTGGAAAGCGTCCAGAGGAGGGCGACTAAAATGATCAAAGGTCTGGAGAACAAGCCCTATGAGGAGCGGCTTAAAGAGCTGGGCATGTTTAGCCTGCAGAAGAGAAGGCTGAGAGGAGACATGATAGCCATGTACAAATACATGAAGGTAAGTCATAGGGAGGAGGGAGCAAGCTTGTTTTCTGCTGCCCTGCAGACTAGGACACAGAACAATGGCTTCAAACTACAGGAAAGGAGATTCCACCTGAACATCAGGAAGAACTTCCTCACTGTGAGGGCTGTTCGACAGTGGAACTCTCTCCCCCGGGCCGTGGCGGAGGCTCCTTCTTTGGAAGCTTTTAAGCAGAGGCTGGATGGCCATCTGTCGGGGGTGCTTTGAATGCGATTTCCTGCTTCTTAGCAGGAGGTTGGACTGGATGGCCCATGAGGTCTCTTCCAACTCTACTATTGTATGATTCTATGATTCTAAGGAATCTCTGTAGAATTAATGCAGTTTGTCACCACTTCAACTGCCATGTCTCAATGTTATGGAATCCTGGGAGTAGCAGCTTTGTAACATCTTTAGCTTTCTCTGCCGAAAAAGTTCTGGTGCCTCACCATACTACAACTCCCATGATTTCATAGTATCGAGCCATGACAGTCAAACACCATTAATTCTACAGTTTAGACGCATCCTTTAGGAATATAACCATTTGTCCAGAGTGTCATTTTATGATACGTATTATGGTAGTGTAACTTCATCTTGCCTTCCATAGCTGCAGTCCAAGGTAAAGATTAAGAAAAACTGATGAAATCAGAATAGTGTGGTCGTGGTTTTTTAAAGATTAGCAATTTGAAATTTTATAACAAAGAAACAATTGACGAGAGGGCTTCTGCAGATGGCCAGTTGCCCATGTAAATGTCAGGCTATTCTGTTTCTTGACTGCATATATCGTGACAATTGATCCCGATCCCACATCCAGTCATGACATCAATGCTGGGGGTTAGTCCATCTCTTTGGATCTATAGTTGCCTGTGGTGTGAGTGGGGATTCCTTCCCACTCTGCCCTCTCTAGGTGACACATGCTTATTAGGACTCATTAGGCTTCCCAGATGGACAAAGGGTAACAAGACATTGGAAACAGATGTGGCAAAGTAATCCCTGCCTCTGCCTGTTTCAATAACTTCCAGGTCTGAAAATTTACAGTTAATGCTAGAAAATCATGGGTAATAACTTGAAAAGGAGGTGTGTCATTTAGATGTTTTTTAAATCTCAAATCCCTTTTACTGATCTGGGTGAGCCCTTAGTCTCACAATAATATTATTTTGCAATACAATTGTGTTTTGTGCGTGTATGGCGGGAGAGAGAGAACCCTTTTAAATACCTGTCATAAATCTCTATTCTGAAGAAAACAGAATGGAGACACAAGAATGTCTTTTTCCTATTATTATACATCAGATTGTTAATTTTGATCCTGGAAATTAATGTAAAGAGAAGGCAGCCTTTAAAAAAAGGGCTTTCAAACACTGATGTGGTGAGAGGCTGCAAATGAACATTTGCACATCTCGGTGCTGTAATAAATATACAAATGAGAGGACATCGGGTTTCCTTACATTATTATAAAAACAGGCTTCCCTTCTCCAATACTAATGACTGCAAAATAACCCACAAATAATGGAGATCAAATGATCAGCATGATGATCAGTAGTCCCCAAAGAGCATCACAGCAAAATATGTGTGTATCATTAGGAAGGCATCTGCAAGTCTCACAGACATGAAGGGAACTAACTCGTCTGCAAGACCTCTGACAGTTGAAGCAAGGCCAATAGATGTGTCTAGTCAATTTTTTTCCACAAAATTCCAGCCACTGAACTATTGCCACTCTGTTTCTGAATGGAAATTTGTATTTCTTGTAGTTCTCATTGTGTATTTAGTGGATTCAAGTGAACTTGAAAGGATGATTGCATTAGGAAAAAGAAAGCAAAATGTGTGAAAGAAGCCATATCCCTGCTATAATTTGAATGTTTGTTGGACTAGTATAAAAATCCGCAGAGAGTCACCAAGCTTGATCTAATGTAGTTAGAACAGAATACGTTTTTGGAATTTATCTGCCAAATACTTTCGGTACTTGAACAGATATTTTGAATTTCTGCATTTTTATTTTATTTTATTTTTGCTGTAGAATGCATATTTATGAATTGATTTTGATCATACTTGATATACTTGATATTTAGACATGTTGATATTTTAAACATTTTGTTTTGGGTTACCTAACAAACTATAATATTTATAAAACTCCTGGGTGCTTGTCTGTTCTTCATGGAATTTGATGTAAAACAAATTTAAGTTTTATAAGTGTTATTAATCACAAGTATAGTCATCATTCTCATTAAAATAATCTATCTGAATCTTGACAACACTGTGTAAAAGTCTTAGTAGTATATATGTAAGTGAGATTAAAGGGAGTGTATCAGAAATTCAGGTCCTCTCGCTTCTCATTACTGGTCTTGTGAAGGAAACAAGAAAGGAATAGATTTGGACACCTTCTTGTTTTTGTCTTTTAGATGGACATCATGTGTGGGAAATGGAAGCCAAAACTGACAAAGAGTTGTGTAAGCCAGTAAGTATCCTAACTCTGAGTGTGATAAACATTTTTTTCAAGTGCAGTGACTATATGTTTTTTGATTATTCATTTACTGAAATATTAAATGATAAATATTTGTAAAAACAGTAAGTCAGACCCTCTTGTTCAGATTAGCTGATACACATCTTAAACAGCTTTCTCACTCAAGTGGTCCTGTCTTTTGCACACTATGGGTAGTGTACCTCTACATGTGCCACTAAAATGGGCTGGTCCGGAATAGCAGTACTCCAGCCTGGACCTAGGGGCAGCTATGCTATTCATCTCCGTCTCACAGCTGAGATGTGGTAGAGCAGACTCTAGACTGCTTAATAGGGTTGAAACTCATTCAACCACTCTGGACAATCACCTTACCTTGGCTAGCCCTTTGTCACTGCTGGATGGCATTGGCCACAGAGCTCCAAGAGAGCTCCTTGCTGTCATCAGGCAATAGCAAAGGTGCCCAACAATGACCAGGAGCAATCCTAGAGCTCCACGGATGTCTGCCACATTGATGGGAAAGTGACAATCCCCTTTTTGCTGCACCACCAAACACAAGGAAAAGGGGATAATGACACCAGGCAATTTGGATAATGAACCAGTTAGTGGCATGTGTAGATGTGCCCATAGTGTGCAAAAGCCAGAACCATTTGGTAGCTGTCCACACTCACTCTAAAGCACGTGGATGCTCAAAACTCTGGGACATTCCCCAACCTTCCGTAATGCAAGGTAAAACTGGGTTAACCTGGTTCATTTCATGTTACAGAGCAGAAATCCTTGGATGTCATTTGGACATTCAGAAGCAACTTCAACTCCAAATCAGGGTTTGAGCCAAGTTCAGACAAGCCCTATATTACATTATTGTCTCACAGTCAGTGGTGGATAGTTGTCTCCATGTCAGGGGTACAATGAATCTGTTCTGAGTTTTATTCCAAATTGGAAATATTACTGCTAGGTTTTGGAAATAATTTGTAGACAACCTGTTTAAGTAATTGTTTTATCAATTTTCCCCATCTGAAATTTTATTTTAAACATTTTGTTTTAGACTTCATTGGTTATTGAGATTCCACCGTTTCGCAATCAGAGAATTACCAGTCCTGTCCAAGTTAATTTCTATGTCTGCAATGGAAAGAGAAAGAGAAGCCAGTACCAACTTTTCACCTATCTTCCTGCTAATGGTAACAACTTCTTTTTTTATTAGAACCCACCAGAAATAAATATTGTGCATGTCATTTTGGGAAGAGGTCAGGATTAAACTCTTTTAAAATAATAATAATAATAATAATACAATAGCGCCCTGAATAAATCAGGCTTTAAACAAATGTTCTTGAGTTAAATCATGGAGCAACACGGGAGAAAATACCTTGTTCTAAAAAAACAACAAACCAAAAACTGCCCCCATAATCCTTGAATAATTCCAAATTGTGAAGTAGGTGTAGAAAACCTGTGTTCCTACAGTAGTGATTGAACTAATGCACCCATCATCTTTTGCTACTAAGAGCCACAGTGGCACAATGGGTTAAACCCTTGTGCCGGCTGAACTGCGGACCTGAAGACCTGAAGGTCAGTGGTTCGAATCCGTAAGACAGAGTGAACTCCCATCTGTCAGCCTGAGCTTCCCTTGTGGGGACATGAGAAAAGCCTCCCACAGGATGGTAACATATCCAGGCACCCCCTGGGCAACGTCTTTGTAGATGGCCAATTCTCTCACACCAGAAGCAACTTACAGTATAGTCTCAATTCGCTTCTGAGATAATAAAAAAAAATCTCTTGCTACTGGCCATACTGCCTGGGGCTAATGAGTGTCTGAATCCAACAAGATCTGGAAGGTAGCAGATTCTCTTTTCTGCTAAAATCACTATTTCCCCCTCTTTTCCAAAAAGAAGAAGAAGAGAGATCACTCTGAGCACATTTAATAACTTTTTAAAAATTACCCATAGGTAAATTCTGAAAGAATTATGCATGGTATGTCAGAACACTGCAACCCTTGTTAATTCTCTCAGCATGTATTTGAGCATCAGAAGAGTGATAAAGGGCTGGGGGAAGACAAATTTTTGGTGCTGGATTGCCACAGCATGTTTCCTGAAACACTAGAGGTGATCCTGCTGTACCTGTGTGTGGCTGTCGATAGCAGGCAAGGTAAAAAGCGATTGCTTCCAGACTTCATTACTGAGCTTGCATGGACGATCAAACAGAAATAAAAGGGGGAAACACATAGGTTTGTGTAACCAGATATCCCCAGCATGCTGGAAAAGCATAGATCTATACATTTGGCCACCAGAATAAAATAAATGTGGGCTGGTGAAAGAAAGAAAAAATCATCGCCAGATGCATTTTGGAAAAAGCTATCAGATTGTCTCTAGAAGATTCAAAATGTTCTTCTTCACTTATATAAGCCTAACCTGATCTGATTGTTTCATTTCACATGCTAATATTGCTAGTTTTGAATGAAAGTTTTACTGAAACATGTTGAAACACACTTCCTTTTTGTGCAGGAATCTACCCCTCTTCTTTCCATGTTATTTCTGCCTCTGGTATCAAGTTTTCCCTTAAAGAATTAACATTCAAGAATACATCTATTTCATTTTTAAAAATCGTGTCAGA
Organism: Anolis carolinensis; assembly: GCF_035594765.1. NCBI lineage: Eukaryota > Metazoa > Chordata > Lepidosauria > Squamata > Anolidae > Anolis > Anolis carolinensis. The sequence continues at coordinate 73,240,985 of NC_085844.1, forward strand.
AGCAACTTGAGAACATACTGTAAGTCACTTCTGGTGTGAGAGAATTGGCCGTCTACTGAGACGTTGCCCAGGGGACTCCCGGATGTGTTACTGGGAGGCTTCTCTCATGTCCCCACAAGCTAGAGCTGACAGATGGAAGCTCACCCCATCTCGCAGATTCGAACCGGCAACCTTCAGGTCAGCAACCCAACCTTCAGGTCAGCAGTTCACAAGGGTTTAGCCCATTACACCACCATATCTATTTCATTAACTGAGATATACCTGTATAACAAAAGAAAGACTCTGCATTTATAAAAGAAGAGCCTTGTGTAATGTAGAAGAAATGCTTTCTTGACAGGGCAAATGGTTTTGCCTGCTATTTTTTGTGATATCATGTATCAGAAGCTTCAAATGGACTTGTCCTGAGGCTATGTGGCTCCTGACCCAAAGTTTAAATGAAGAAATTACTATTTTAACCAAAAAAGGTCATTGTTTTATCTATCGATCAATACATTTCCAATAAGATTTTAGCAGGAGAGAGAAATTGGCAAAACTTATAATGTCTGCAAACTAAATTGCATTCCATTTTAAATTCCTTATCATTATCCTTTAAATGGGACTGTGGTTATTGTCATTATATTTTCCTGTCCAAGGGACATAAACTCCAACTATGGAATTTTATTATGATTATAGTAGAATCCATTTTTCAGATTGAGAAGTCTATAATCCTCACCTGTTCCTGCCCCTGATTTCCCACAGAAGTCATTGGGGCTGCTCCAGGGAAAGTAGCAGGAGGGTTACAGCCAAAATATACTCAAGGAAAAGAATATGAAAATAGCAACGTTAATCATAAGCAGCAGGGCCCTACTAACTGTGGGGTGCCTTTGTGAGGGTTGAACTGCACCCAACTGTTTTTTGGAATGCTTGTATGTCTGTGAAAGTTGTAAATCACTACGCTTAAAAAAAATGAAGGGATATTAACTTTGGCTGATGTAGACAGCAAATTTCTAGCAACCAGTTTAAACCATACTGAAATTTAGCGTGGGTCTCCTAGCCACAGTGGGCCATCAGCTTTTAGGGTTCATACCACTACTTAGCCATGGGCCATTGGTAATCTTGGGCAAGTTCTCACTGCATAGCCAATTTTTGCAGCTGCATAACAATAATAACAGGCAACCTGCCTAACAAATACTGTCTCGGGGGCGGGGGGGGATGGGACCACAATTTAAATCTCATCTGTACTTGAACAGTGCACTCTTATTTTTGTACTTCTTACCATGACATTGGAACCCCCAGTAACACAGCGGTTAAACCACTGAGCTGCTGAACTTGCTGACCGAAAGGTCAGCAGTTCGAATCTGGGGAGCAGGATGAGCTCCTGCTGTTAGCCCCAGCTTCTGCCAACCTAGCAGTTCGAAAGCATGCAAATGTGAGTAGATCAATAGGTATCACTCCGGCGGGAAGGTAACGGCTCTCCATGCAGTCATGCTGGCCACATGATCTTGGAGGTGTCTATGGACAACTTTGGCTCTTTGGCTTAGAAATTGAGATGAACACAACCCCCAGAGTCAGACACGACTAGATTTAATGTCAGGGGAAAACCTTTACCTTTACCATGACATCTTTTTCTCCTTGGAACGGGAGAGAATGGGAGACTTTCTATACTACCTGCCCATAAAATGTAGACCATTAGACCCTGCCCTGTAACCCCTGTTGTTGTCACCATATGTCTCCGTGTTATTTGGTTCCTAATGTCAACTGTGGCTTAGTTGGTCATTCTGGACCTTTAATGTTTTGAGTGTTTTGAACTCCCAAGTCCCAGAAGATCCATCGCCAATTTTTGGGGTTTCTGGGAGTACAAAACACCTGGAAGAACAAAAGTTGAAGCTTGAGATAAGAATGCATGGTAAAAACCTTCTCACAATACATGCATTGTGACTGTTGGTACCATAGAAAGAGGATCCCATCAATAATGTGCTGTATGGCACAATTTTGGCTTGATTGAGATTGATGGAGATGGAGAATGAGATTTCATCTCTGTGGAGTACTATGGCTTTTAAAATAGGACATGAGCAATGCAGCTAAACCTGACTTCGATTAGAGGGATGAGTTGTTACCCAATTGTGAAAAAGATAATTACAATGGGGGGGGGGGGGGGGAATGGTTCCTGCGGCAAGCTTTTTGAGTCTGTTGAATGTTACAACCCAGGAACCCAGCAGTAGACAGCCGTCTACCCACTAAAAGAGAGAAGGTTCCTGGCTGTGGCATGTGGAGTTGTTTCAGAGCTCTATGCCTTTGATGGGATTTGATGTAGGAATGATTATCAGATCAGTGAGATAGTGATATGTAAATCAGAATTCTATTGTGATGTATTTAAAAGGTGAATAGACTTGGATGATCAGAACTTATTTATCCCAGCCAATTCATCATTTGTGTATGAAGCTGTGCTTGTTGGAGCTAGCATTTGTGTGATTGGGGATCTGGATACAGGTACCAACTATTTTTATGTTCAAAAACTTAAAAGAAGTGCTGGAACATGGTACCATACGAAGCTGCTCTTTCCATCAGATCTTCACCAGACTGGATGTGCAGTTTTGCAGATTACAAACTGCAAGCTATTCCAGCTGCAGCTCCAACAGGAATTGTTCCCCATCCATGTTCCTTCAGAAAACCAAGAAGATAGGAAGAACTTGGGAGAAGAGGGCCACCATAACAATTTAGCTTTCTATTGAGGAGAAACAAATCTCTTGCAGCAGAAATATAAACTGTGGGATGAAATTGTTAAATAGTAATATATTTCAAACTCTGGAGAACTAGGTTAAACATTAAAAACTGGCATACTGATGACCCCTTTATAAAGTATAGTTTTACTGTATACTCTGAACTTTAGTATGTAATTTCGCTCTCTCACAGATATTAATATTTAATTGCATATACATGATAAACCTTTTCAAGTAGAACACTATTTCACTTCTTAAAACCTCATATTTTTAACTTTGTTAGTGAAACACAATAATACAAAAAAAAAACTTCACACTAAAAGTATGAGGTTACACAGTTTAAAAGTTCCAATGCCTGCAACTGTTAAAACTCACGTGCTGTTAGAAGACAGTGTTTTTTGCTCTGGAAAGTTGTAGAATTTCAGTAGTGACTACTATTATCCCAGATGTTGCTCTTGTTTACATTAACAAGAATGGAGAAGTGCTTTTGTTGTTGTTTTGGGGGACAAAACTGCTTTACTTGAATTGGAAGCAGTCTATCCAAATTATTTAAAGTATGACTGTGCATTTGTTTTGTTTTAGCAAACAGTAAATGTCTCTTTCTCACCATCACTCTACTGTCATTTCCACAAAGTGAGCATTGTCAGGACATGGTTCCTAAAGCTGAATGAAGGGCGCTACAAGAGGGAATTGTGGGCTCTCCCACTATCTCCACACTCTTAATGACTAGCTCACATCCATTTGCCACCCATTGCCTTGATTGAAATAATAATAATAATAATAATAATAATAATAATAATAATAATAATAATAATATCCAGCATATATATCTCATTTGTTGTGTCATACTATATCTTGTGTCAATAATAATAAAGGAGCAACTCAGGTTGCTCCTGACACGAAAAAAAAAATCATCATAATCATCTTTATTTATATCCCACCACCATCTCCCCGAAGGGCGGCTTACAAAGGCACTCCAGGGTGCATTCTTATGGTACATAAGAATAAAACATTATCACATCAAATTATAATAACAGTCACTATCAACACACAAGTAAAGACTTTCTGTATATATTTCAGATTTCAGTATTAATGTCAAAAATATGTAGTATGATTTTACATAGGATTTATGCTACATTAGAACAGTAACACTTATTTATTATTTACATTCTCATTATTAACACAGTAGTTCCATTTCATGCCTCTACTAAAGCAGCTCCACTGGCTTCCTACAAGTTTTTAGGCTCAATTCAAGGTGCAGGCTATTACCAATAAAGCCCTATACGCTTTGGGTCCAACCTATCTTTGAGATCACATCACTTTCTATGAACCGCAATGGGTTTTGAGATCTGCAGGGGAGGCCCTTCTTTCGGTCCCACCACCATCTCAAGCATGGTTGGTGGAAAGGAGAGAGAGGGTCTTCTGCCTTTGACCTTGAGTAGGCTGTAATGGGTCCATATGAGGTTGACACTCTGGGACTTCAGTTTGTGAATTGATGCCAGCTAGTTTTATCTACAGATGTTCTGCATTTTAAAAATGAGCTATTTTATATTATGTTATATATTATGATTCCCAGATTAGCTTAGTGTTTACACCTTTTTTTGGTTATTTAATATTTAATGTTTATTTTACTTAAGTGATATTTGGATCACCTACTCTTAGAATTTCACCAATGTGCATCTAGTTTGGTTCCTAATTTTATAGTACCTCCAGTAACTAACATCTGCTTTAAAATTTAACCTTGAAGCCAAGTGAAACCACTCGTTCTCTCTTAAAACCTATGCCAATGGTATGAGTGACAGCTAGAACACTGCCAAATATATCTTTTTTCCAGATAACAATACCTTTTTTTCTCTTTCAGTTCAATTGCATTTAATCTCTTCTGGCAGTGTCCCTTCTTATTAAGTGGTGGAGGTCTATTTCTTCCATTGGATATTCTGATCTTGTGCCAGTGTTACACCACTTACTAATTCTCTATCTGTGCCACCTCAAGGATGGTTTCATGATTTAAAAATTTTATAGCAGAAGGCAAAGACAATTGACCCAAGACAAGGAAAGTTTTATAATTTATTCTACTGAAATCAACCTACTAGAAGGGAAGAAACCAAATAAAGTTGGCCAAAGCAATCAAACCTATCAACAAAATAAAAAGCTGCCAATATGAAAGTTGTTACTGGGCTACAATCCACAAAGTACTTAAAAATTGATCTTGTGGTCCTTCCCTCTGCTCTGATATCTAAGTAACCTCAGCCATATTTAGTTTTCTGTGTATGATCCCAGCTGTACCACAGTGCTGAGAACAGGTAGAAGGCAGTACTATATAAGGTTAAGGATCCCTTATCTTTCCCATAGAGCTTATTTTATATGTGCTTTTAATTATGTTCTGTTTTTATCATTTTATGTTTTTATGCATATTTTCTTCTGTTTTTATGATTGTATACAGCATCAAAAATTTGCCATTTGTATATGTAAACTGTCCTGAGTCCCTGCGGGAATAGAGGGAGGGTTGGAAATAAAATTGTATTATTATTATTATTATTATTATTATTATTATTATTATTATTATTATTATTATTATTATTATCTGGAATTCCAAAATCCATAATACTCCAAAAATTTTCCCCCAGGTGGCTGAGATAGTGATACTTTTGTTCTGATGGTTCAATGTATACAAAATTATTTAAAATGTCAATAATAATAATAATAATAATAATAATAAACTTTATTATTATCCTGCCCCCTCTCCACAAGGACTCACAACAGAATCAAGTCACAATATATACATAAGCAGTCTCAATGCATACATAAGCAAAATGTTATGTATGAAATTACTTCTAGGCTATATAGAATCATAGAGTTGGGAGAAACCTCATGGGCCATTCAGTCCAACCCCCTGCCAAGAAGTAGGAAAATGGTATTCAAATCACCCCCGACAGATGGCCATCCAGCCTCTGCTTAAAAGCCTCCAAAGAAGGAGCCTCCACCACAGTCCGGGGCAGAGAGTTCCACTGCTGAACAGCTCTCACAGTGAGGAAGTTCTTCCTGATGTTCAGGTGGAATATCCTTTCCTGTAGTTTGAAGTCGTTGTTTCACATCCTAGTCTCCAGGGCAGGAGAAAACAAGCTTCCTCCCTCCTCCTTATGACTTCCCCTCACACATTTATACATGGCTCTCATTATGTTTCCTCTCGGCCTTCTCTTCTGCAGGCTAAACATGCCCAGCTCTTTAAACCGCTCCTCATAGCGCTTGTTCTCCAGACCCTTGATCATTTTAGTCGCCCTTCTCTGGACACATTCCAGCTTGTCAACATCTATGTATAAGGTGTATATGAAACATAAATTAATGTCATGTTTAGACTTGGGTCTCATCTCCAAAATATCTCATTACGTGTTTGCAAGTTTTCCAAAATCCAGAACAAAATAAGGTTACACTTAAAACTGTACCTGTTCCGACTTATATACAAATTCAACTGAAGAACAAATGTACAGCACCTATCTTGTTCATAACTTGGGGAATGCCTGTATATGTTCAGAATGAAATAATCACCCTTTTTCATATGTTCAAGAAGGATAGTCCTGAGCATGTGAAGAAAAGTTAGCCATTCGTACTGGGCACAGTTGAGAAATCCCTCAAGTCTGCTTCAGTTTCAGTGTTTTGCAGTAGAAACAATCTAGTTTATTGCAGAGATTGCCACAAGTTTCAATTTTAATATGATCGCCAGCCTAAAGTCATAAGTTACTTGAACCTTAATGAGATGTATCTAACCCAGGAAGTTACATTCAGTATATTTTCAAGTCATAGCAACATATTTTTCAATGTAAAAAAGAAATCAAGAGCCTTTATCATGCGTGGGCGCGCAACCTCAGTCCTGGATCTCATCTATGCCGTTGAGCCTGACCTTTTAGTTTTTAGATATGTCTTTCTGATTTACATGATTGATACTGCAGAATGAAAGCAGTGGTGCTAAGCATGCTTCTGAAAACAGTGGGCAGTGTGCCTTGCCATCTACTTCCTGTTCTGTGTCTATAATTATCTCTTGACTATTTGCCGTGATAGTTTTCTAATGATGACATTTGAAAGCCACACTGCTTTTCTTTCTTTCTTTTGCATCCTCTCTCCACCCACTGTTAGCTCACTTTCTAAACTCAAATATGTCACTCTAACTAGGGGAAAGCAGCAAAGCCAAGACTCAGTGTCTTAGGCTGTGGCTTTCTTTATTGGGACACACATCTCCCATTATACTGCTGGGCCTCCTGATGCGGTTTAGCTTTCAATTTTCACACTAAGTTGAATGAAGTCTTTAAGCCTGCTGCGTCAATGAAATAAATTTGTCAAATAGCATATGAAGGGAAAGTGACTTGAGTGTTTCTAAAGCAATAAAAGGCACAAAGACACAGAAAACATTTTTTAAAAAATAAAATAGCATGGATGAGCAAATTGTGTGACTTTCAAGAACATTTATACTTTAAATTTGAATCTTGTTGTCGTCCTAACCATACAAACCTTGAAACATGCCATTGAGGCAATAATAATAATAATAATAATAACAACAACAACAACAACTACAACAATAATTTGGAAACAATAGACATTGACAAAATTACGATCTGCCAACTGCAAAAGGCCACCCTACTGGGATCTGTGCTCATCATCCGAAAATACATCACACAGTCCTAGAGACTTGGGAAGTGTTCAACTTGTGATTTTGTGATATGAAATCCAGCATGTCTGTCTTGTTTGCTGTGTCATAAAATATAATAATAATAATAATAATAATAATAATAATAATAATAATAATAATAATAATAATAATAATAATGTGTCAACTGTATGTCTTTATCTTGGGATAAATCACATTTATCAAATTATTCTGGGGCCTGGGCTGATGTGAGCTTTTTGGGCTATATGGCCATATTCCAGAAGCATTCATTCCTGATGTTTTGCCCACATCTATGACAGGCAAAACGTCAGGAGAGAATGCTTCTGGAACAAGGCCATACAGCCCGGAAAACTCACAGCAACCCAGTGATTCCGGCCATGAAAGCCTTCGACAACACATATTCTAGGATCGTTCACCAGTTTATCTTCTAATGTGATGATTGTGGTGGTGATAAATAGGCCACTTCTTATTACCGTAAATAGATATTAGGGCAGTGTACAGAAAAGACCAAAGTGACCATATAACACAACATTTGACAAGCATTAAAATATGACACTATTTTAAGAAACCAAAACAAAATTTCAAATACATTATTAAATTCAACACACTGGAAGATCATGACTTTATAGAAGAAATAGACCTTCCTCATTTGCTGGGCTAACTTTTACAAATTTGATTGTCATATATTTTCAAGTATAAGCTGAGTTTTTCAGCCTTTTTTAGGGCTGAAAAAGCCCCCCCCCCCCCCGCTTATACTCAAGTGAGAGTCCTGGCCAGCTTATATTCAGATCAACTTATATTTAAGTATATAGGTAATCCGAGTTGGACAGTCTTATCTTATTAAAGTCTTGTTATTATCTTAAATTACAATTTTATGTATATATTCAAAAACATTTAACCTACTGATGCCTCAAGTAATTTAATTTTATTGGTATCTATTTTTATATTTATTTTTGAAATTTACCAGTAGCTGCTGCATTTCCCACCTTCACCTTATACTCAGATCAATACGTTTTCCCAGTTTTTTGTGGTAAAATTAGGTGCCTCAGCTTATATTTGGGTCCGCTTATACTCGAGTATATACGGTATTCACAGATTTAATTAGTAAGAATCTCTAGATCCTCTAGGCTGACTTTGTGGTCAACTCAGAATGTGGTGGACTATCTTTCATTGGAGTTCTTTAAACAGAGGTTGTGTCGCAATCTCTTGCAACACAGGATGTTGGTGGTCCCGGCAGCACTTCCCAACTCTTGTGGTTCAGTGAAAGATGATGGAGAATAATCTAACATAGCAGACCATTGGTGCCCCCTGTGCTTTATTAAGTCATTCAGTCCTATTTCCATTGTATACCATCCTTGCAAATCAGAAAAAACTGCAATAATCATGGGACAACCAAGTAGGATACATTAGCTAAACAGTGAAGAACTGAAACAAGTAATATTTTGTGTTTTGGGTGGAAGGAGGCCGGAAGAAGAAGGAAGCAATAAATTGTTTCTTGTGTCTTGAAATGTTTCTCCAGAAGAAAATGAAATTTGGACTCAATTTACCCCTTTCAGAGTTACCTTATTAATATCTTATGACATAAAATGAATCCTCTCTTCTAAGAACTAATAACATTTTAATGTATATTTTGGCTTTATTAGCTGTACATAAGCAAGTCAAATGCTCCAGGGATTTCCTCTGAAAGAGCCTCAGTATCCATAGATCTGGAGAATCCAGTCTCCTTTGGTATTTGAAATTTGTTGAAAAGCCAAAACCTGAGAAGCATCACGTAACTGAATTAACCCGGTGGTGCAGTGGGTAAACCCTTGTGCCAGCAGAACTGATGACTTGAAGGTTGGGTTGCTGACCTGAAGGTTGCTGGCTTGAATCCCAACCCGGGGAGAGTGTGGATGAGCTCCCTCTGTCAGCTCCAGCTCCATGCAGGGACATGAGAGAAGCCTCCCACAAGGAAACATCCGGGTGTCCCCTGGGCAACATCCTTGCAGACAGCCAGTTCTCTCACACCAGAAGTGACTTGCAGTTTCTCAAGTCACTACTGGCACACACAAAAACTGAATTACATGGAAAGAGGCAGTAAATGTAAAACCTTAAGTATCTAAATTACTTGAGAATAACATACTTTTTAAATTTGTTGAAAAAGATAATACAGGCAAAATATAGCATTTTATCCCAATTATAGCCATGGAAGTATGTACTTTGGAACAAATACATTTTTATTAATAACTAGCTGTGCCCAGCCACATGTTGCTATGGCGTTGTCTAGTGGTGTTGGTGAGAAATTGTTGAGGTAGTGGTGGTATTGAATGTCTGTTGTATGGTTGTCTTTATGTTTAGTATGCATTTGGTTGTTTGTGTACTGTGAAAGTGGTGAGGGTAGAGGGGGTCTATGTCCCTGCGTAGTATTGTATAGTATTTATATGTTGTCCATGTGTTGTGAATGCTTGGATTGTGTCCTGCTGCATAGTAGAAAGGGTTGGGCTGGATGGCCCTTAGGGGTCTTTCCAAACTCTTGTGCCTGTCCCCTGGGCTGAGTAGGTTGCTAGGAGACCAAGTGGGCGGAACTTAGCCTTGTAACTGGCAGCAATTGGATAAAAACAATTATTCCTCTCCTTCTAATTAGGACTTTATTTTTCTTTTCTTTTTGTTGTATCAACCTAGAGCTGTGGATGATGGGTTGTGTTGTCAAATTTCGAGGTTGGGGGGCCTGTAGTTTTGTTGTTTTGTCCGCTGCCCTGATGCCATCACTCTTTTATATATATAGATTGTAATGACAATATTTACAGGTAGAAAAAGATCAGTTATCATACTTACATCTTCCCTCACTAGTTTATTCAAAGCTTGGCAAGTTACATTTTTGGATTACAACTCTCACAATTCCCTAGCAAATGTGGAAGACGAAGACCACTGAAGTAGTTTTCAAAAGATAATAAACTTCCAAACTCTGTATTTATTGCAAGTTACATAGCTGATGGACCCAGCTGTTGTCTATAAAAGCAGTTGCTTCAGTAGGACACAGAATTTGTAGTTGTCTTCTCAACACGATCACCAGTAATAAGACGATTGGCAGCTCTATGCATCATAGCTGAAAAGCATACCTTATTTCTTATTCATCGTAACAGCCACAAGCCCAAATAGATATATTATAAAACTTTGAAATGGGGAGAAAATGGCAGAGCTAGCTAGCTTTAGGAAAGTTAACGAAGAAAGAAATACCACACTTGTGCTCCTGCTGTAAAAATGATTCATAATTTTTCATCAAGATTTGCTATACCAATATTTTACCTGTTCAGAGCCTTTCATTTCTGTGTACATAACTGAAATGACTCTCTCTCCTCCTGTAAAAGTCATACAGAGGCTCATTGTCTTTATCCAGCCAGTCTTAGTTTGATGTCATCATGCAGACTCCTCTTAATAAGAACCAAAGACACCACTGATTTATAGTTAGTCCTGCTCCAAACATGCGGTTCTAATGCTGAATTGGCTGACAGCATGACACATTTGTCAGTCTAAGACCAATGTTGTTGGCTTGCGTTAAATATGAGTCCAATTAATTTGAAGTGTCGAGAATTATTGTTTGTTAACAGCACCAAGAACACTATATTAAAACCTACTGCATTTTTAGTATGCTGCAGGGATGGCCAAAGTTGTGAAAAAAAGCTTCCTCCCATCCTACCTAAGGCACCTCTGTTTTAAAATTCAAAGTGAACAAGTGAATTTTGAACAAAATTCCAGCAATTGCATTGTTGTAGAAGGCTTTATTATTAACCCTTTCCCATGTAGAAAAGGTGAATTTTCAAAGTCTAGTTTTGTCAAATAGGCTAGACTGAGGGCCCATTTACATGAATGACATACTTGGAGATGGGCGAGAGTTGCTCTGTGGTGTCCACATGACAAACAGGGCTTTCTCGCCCCCAATGTGGGGTAAAGCCACTTGACACTGATTTACCCCACATTAATCTAGTGAACTTTCAGGGAATATTCTGGAAGTTTGGTGGAGCCCAGTTCTGATTTGGACAGCCTTGAATCCATCCTGTTGCAGCGAGATAAAAGCAGGCAGTATAGCCACCCCTGGAACAAATCTGGAGTACTGCCACTCCGGACTGGTCCCACATTATGTTGTCCATATAGAATCAAAATGTAATGGTTAATTACCGTATATACTTAAGTATAAGTCGACCCTAATATAAGCCAAGGCACCTAATTTTACCACAAAAAGTGGGGAAACTTATTGACTCGAGTATAAGCCGAGGGTGGAAAATGCAGCAGCTACTAGTAAATTTCAAAATGAAAATAGATCCCAATGAAATTATATTAAGGCATCAGTAGGTTATAGGTTTTTGAATATTTACCGTATTTCAAAGAAAAACAGTAAACTTGCTCTGTAAGTGGAAAAATAGGGTCAACAAAAACAATATGGTATCAACAATAAAATAATAATAATAATAATAATAATAATAATAATAATAATAATAATAATAAACAACTTCATTTGTACCCTGTACTACCTCCCATGGGGACTCAGGCCAGTTTCCAACATAGTAACTGGCAAACATTCAGTGCCTATATAAACAATGCAGAGCTAGATATAGATATATAATTATATATACTAATTTCACATATGCATTTCCCCCTGAAACGTTTGCAAATCCTCTCTCTATATATGTGCATTTCACCACCAGCAATATTTGCAAGCCCTATATATTTATGTTTATATCTATCTAGAAATCTGTGTGTGCGCGCGCATTTCCCCTGCAATATTTGCAAGTCCTACATATCTATATTCATATATATCTATCTAGACATCTCTCTATATATACAGTAGATAATTATATTTGTATAGGATTTGCAAAGACTTGCAAACATATGAGGGGGAAATTCATAGGATGTGTTAGCATCCTATGGGAAGCTTATCTCATGTCCCCTCATGGGAAGGTGGAGCTGACAGATGGGAGCTCACCCCATATCTGGGGCTAGGAAAGTGTGATTTGCCCAAGGTTTTCCAGTAGATTTCCATGGCCAAATGGGGATTCAGATGCTGGTCTCTTTGAGTACTAGTCCAATACTCAAACTACTTCACTACATTAGTTCCCTATTTAGCTAATAATTTATGAGTAAAGTTGTTTATCATAATGTTGGGCACAACTACTTGTCCTCAACTGAAATAGCCAAGATTAGGAAAAGCAAAAATTTACACAAGTCTTTCTATAGTGTGGAAAGGCTTGCACTCTAAATTACTGTTACTCAACAAATGTTGAAAGCTTTCTCCATAATTATAAACCTAGTCTTCCCTTTTTGTCATTTTTACAGACTGTGATCTCTACCCTGATTAACAGTTAGTGTTGTAAAGAAATGCGTGGTGTAGAAAAAAGAAGAGCAGTTGGGGATAGTAGCCAGTTTTTTCCATAAATGTTTCTGATTTTCTTTATAGATTAAATGGTAATTTGGATATTCCTTGCAGCAATTCCTCTTTGCTTTTGTGTAAGCTACAGAAATGAGGTGCAGACACACTGTTCCACTGTATTTTCTATGGTTCTTTTTAAAGAAAAGAGAATGTTAGTTTTCAGGTTACTTAAGAAAAGGCCTTATGATGAAATGCCATCATTTCATAAGCTCAGTGCTCTCCCTGAAGTTTTGTTTTGGTGAACTCTGAAAGCCCTTTCCCTGAATCCTTGTGCTTGAATTTATCCATTGTGCAGACATCTATCAAATGGGCCATCAGTAGCACTAGACATGCAGTAGTACATCCAAGTTCAAAATTTTTCCTTTGATTACTACAAATCCATAGAGCCCTTGGGTCCAGGGCTTCTAGTGCAGTGCAGCTATTTGCAAATAGATTTTTATAGCACATTAGAGCGAGAAGAGAGTCCAAAGAAAATAGTCTTTTTCAATATTAGAACCAGCTGTGACTTTCTTGTGTGGATGACTCATTCATATTTTTTATGGGGTGGGAGAACCAGGCAAAGGACACACAGAGTCTTATTCAAGACGTTGTTTGTTTTTGCAAAGGGTATCCTAGCCACAAGCCAACCTGATCATACCAATGTGCAACTCCGTGTTTATTCAAAGCACTTTTTTCTCTTTCTTTCAACAGTTCCAATTATAAAAGCAGAACCCACTGATGACTATGAGCTAGCTCAAATCTGTGGACCAAGGAACCAAGGATTAAGCCCTCTCTCCAAACCGTACTACAGCCAGCAGATCATGATGCCTCCTGATCCTGGCTCGTGCCTTGTGGCTGGCTTCACTTCCTGTCAGCAGAGAAACACTGTGATGTCATCGTCTCCCAGCTCTAGCCCAAAGCTGCACGATCTTTCCTCTCCTGCTTACAAGTGCATCACCAACCCAGGCCACAACCACCTAGGACTTCAGCAGACCGTTGGAGGTGTCCCCACCATTCAGGAAGTGCCAAGGTCTATAGTTGTGCACCCAAGCTCTCCAGATCAGTCATCTCACATCATGCTGCAGCCGCAGGTGAGTCAACATCTGAGCAGTAGCTGTTCCCTTGGTTACCAACAAACACTCTATCCCAACAGTCCCTCTTCTCCAGTTCCATCTGTAACCCAAGAGTCAACTTATTTGCAGTCCTGCAGTCCAACTCACTCATCCATAATGGGTCAGCAGCAACTGCCGAATGTGCAAAGAATTGAATCTCCAGCAGATCAGCCACTGTCGTTGCCCGAGTTGCATGAGGACAATAATCATAATTTGGCCCCTATTCCTGTAACGGTCAAGCGAGAACCTGAGGAATTGGACCAGTTATACCTGGATGATGGTAAGTTTTCTGCAGATGTAGAGGTTGTGTTCAGCCATTTGATGTGCCATTGAGTTTTTTAACCTCCTTAAGCATTCCAGTGGCAAAAAAAACCCTGCCAATTAACATCCTTGTGAAATGGTGCAGAATTCTGCTCAAGTGACATTTGTGTGGATGGGACAGATTTCTTCATGGTCATCAGCAATAACTAAGGTGTATATTCTAAATGGAATATTTGTATGTCCAGTAGCTACAATGCAGTAATCTTAACCAAATGGTCTTGGCTTCTGCCGATGCCACTAACTTGTAGAATGGCACTAATTTGGAATTGACCCCCACGCTCTCATTTGTTGCAATAGAATATACACACAAATCCACTAATGAATTAAGTGGCTAGACTGCTTTGTGTCAGAAAAGAAAGTCCAAAGTGGAAGAAACCATACTGTGACATTTCACATTTTCTGGCACTTGAAGTTCAGGCTCGCTGCCCACCCCAACCCTCAAACACACACAAAACCCAAGATCCCTTATTGTAAATTTGTAGCTGGCTTTTTGATTAAAAAGTTAAGATATGTATATTTATATCTTTGTTCTCCATTCACCACCGGGAAGTTAAACCACTATAGTGAGCTTGTCAAACTCCCTAAGATTGGTTTAGTGTAATAAAGAGTGAAATCTGGAATTTTATTGTATTACCTCATTGAATTATGATATAGTGCTGGTAGTTCTTATGAACTTTTGCCTTTTGCAGTTAATAGGGGTCTTTCAATAAGAACGTACAGCATAATTTAACACACTGTAATACCTTTGAACAGCCCTTGTTTTCTACCTAATTGTTTCAGTGAAACTGTACACATGATTGACTTATTGGGAAACAAGTTGCAAATGGCAATTTATTGTAACTTTCCTTAGCCTGGTTGAAGTACTCTCTCCTAATTTAAATAGCATGCCCCCCGGCTGAAGTCCCATTTTATAGCTTGACTAGCAATATTACTGTTCTCTGGCTACAGAATTTTTACAATACCCTATTCAGATACATTACAAATCTGAAAATGATCCCAAATAAATTCAGTTGATAAAAATGTTACATAACTAATACCAGACTTCTCTTTTATTTGTATTAATATGGTGCTCATGTAGACACTGTAAAATTAAAAATTAATGCATTTGTGCAATTAAATTAACCAAAAAAGAAAAACAAAAGAAAGCCCTTGATACTTCTAGGTCAAGAGTGTCAGCGTTTTTATGCCAAAAATATTACAAGTTACCAATTTAATGTATTCATTCCACACAAAATGATATTTTTCTTTCTTCATTTTATTCTTAAACGACATAGCGATTTGGAAGTTGGAAGCAGGAAAATAGCAGCTCTCTGAAATCTTCCCCCTAAGGCTGGAAATGTTTAATATTTGTTTACAAAATTGCAGCAAAATGTTCTACTTCTACATATAAAGAACTGTATCCACCTATGTGCAAATCAACATAATACATCATTTCTCTTTTCTAAAGCATTTCTAAAAAGAATCCTAGATCTGCAGAGCCTTTCCCAATAGAATAATGACTACGTATTATGTTTGAAGGTTTTGGGATGCTGCCAAACATGCCCTTTTTATTCCTCTGTCTAAACATCACAGGGCATGTACCAAAACTCTTTAACATCTCTTTTTGAAAGGTAATGTCGGTCATCTCAGTATCAGAGGGAGGTCACATAATAAAAAAGCTTATTAATCTTATTAATGTTCCTTCTGTATATTTTGATTCCTACACCACAAAGACATTCAATTGTGAAGTTATTTCCTTCCATAAAAAAACATCAAAAGAGTTAGTGGAGGTTATCAACAAATGTTATCTTTGTAAGTGACAAGGGAACACATCAGCTTCAACAGGAAGAGACTCCTGGAAAGTAATGGATGAGCCAACTTTTCTTCACAGGGAAGATATTATTAGCCAGTGTTTCTTTGACTAGGCTGATAACAAATAATGTTTTACAAAAACAACAACCAAAAATTACAACCATGAAAGGCATTCATGGCTATTCCTCTTCTAAAAGATTTAATTAAATGTCCTGACCTTTGGTTGACTAGCAGTTTGACATCGGTTTCTACAACCTGGACATTTATTTTAAGTTTGAGGGATAAAGTGTATTTCAACTGCAAACAAAAGTTGTTTGAGAAGATACACCAAATACACATACATTTAATAAGTACTGTGGAAGCTATGGAGTAATTTCTAAATACGTGTGCTGAGGATCTGCGCCTAAAGAGCTAAATGAGACACAGAAAATTCATCCCTTTTCATGAGGAATAGCATATGTGTTACCATTGTTATGTTGGCTTACACAGTGTTTTTGCAAGCAGTTGGTCATACAGCTGTGAAAGTGGTAGTGCAAGTAGTTGTGGGGATGTTTGCACAATCTCTTGTGTAATCAAAGGGATAAATAATTTATTTGCTATTCTGGTAAATCCACTCTTCTGTTTTATTACAGTTCTTCCTGCAGTTGCTTTAATTTAAACAGGAGCTGTAGATTGAACTCTATCCTTTCAGAGGTTTGGCCAATACAGGGCGCTTCCATACAAGGTATACACCCACAACAAAGCGGGTTTAAGAAACCTGCTTCATCATGGAGTTAAGTCCCCATGGGCACCCAAAAGACCCAGGCTTTCCCGGGGGTGGTCCTTATCCCAGCACAGTAACTACTCCATTAGAATGGGGCCACCCCCCCCCCCAAAAATCCCAAAAGCCTTAAAAGAAAATAAAAAAAAAAACTTACAGTGCTGCCACAAGACCTCTCTGGAGCGTACAAATGACATGCCAGGAGGCGCGTGGGGGCAATTTTAGGCTTTATTGGAGGGATTGGGGATGGGGTGGGTGGGTGGGTGCCCTCCTCAATTCTCTGGACTTTTGAAAGCCCAAAGGACCAAGGTGGGCTGTGGGTAATGATCCCAGGACTGCAGAAACAGTCCCATGGGTCAGTCCCCACTGGCCCTATAATCCATTTGACTCAGCTTTTTCAGGAAGGCCCAGGTCTAATGAAGTATCAAAGTAATTTGGGACAAAGCAAGGTTTACCTGCTGTGTCTTGAATTACTTCACTTTTACCTGAGGCATCGTTTGGATGCCTCAGGTAAAAGTCCGACAGGTCCTGCATTTTGGGCCCTGTCTGGAAAGGCCCACAGAGTCCTCTTCAGTTGAAGAAAGATAGTACAGTAGAGTCTCGCTTATCCAACGTAAACGGGCCGGCAGAACGTTGGATAAGCGAATACGTTGGATAATAAGGAGAGATTAAGGAAAAGCCTATTAAACATTAAATTAGGTTATGATTTTACAAATTAAGCACCAAAACATCATGTTATACAACAAATTTTACAGAAAAAGTAGTTCAGTACGCAGTAATGCTATGTTGTAATTATTGTATTTACGAATTTAGCACAAAAATATCACGATGTTTTGAAAACATTGACTACAAAAATGCATTGGATAATCCAGAACGTTGGATAAATGAGTGTTGGATAAGTGAGACTCTACTGTAAAACCAAGAAATATTTTACAGTCCTTGTAGCATCAAACTCACTTGCTGCCCCTGTGTAACCACTTGCACAAGGGAAACTGGTGGATACTACCCTTGCACTGGCTCTGACAATGCACAGCCATGAGAACATAGATGTCACCACTGGATACTGGGAACAAATTTCCAAACCAGGATGACATTAAACTGATATTGACCCTAGATTATTAAATGTCAGTAAGGATTAGAAAAACGTTTTTACAATCTATTGTATAGTCATTCTGATACTAATTTTTTAAAAAGGAAAACTTGTAAAGTGGACAATATATGCTCTCCCTTTTCTGTTTGAAGAAAACCATGCTCTAGAATTATCAGGCTGATGGTTCTTTCCTATGTGAGGTTATATCCAGACTGAAGCCAAATTCCAGCAGGGAGTTCCTGATCTCAATTGATCTGAACTGGCTCAGGAATACCTAAATCTGGGTTGTTTTTAAGACTATGGTATAAATGCCATTTCCTTGCAGTGAGATTAACTGTGTATCTGAGGTCATAGCTTTTAGTAGTGTCAGCCCATAACTCTGGAGCAATTCCATCCAATTCCACAGTAGTGCTCTGAAGGTATGAAGTGCACCTGCAGTTACCTAAATCCATAATCTTCAGGCCAGACTAAGAGTCTGTGTGCCCCACTTGTTCCCAAAAACCGACCCAGAGTTACATGAAACAACTTTGGGAAATGGAATTTAAAAACTAAGATGCTTTGTCTCGTTGTGCTGTGCCTTTAGGTCTTCCTTTTCATTGGAGAAAGGGCTTGGCTCGATAGCATTATCCGGATCTTTTATATATCTTATAGAGAGGTATATACTATGAACAAAGAGGTGTCTGGGTTTTTGAACTGTGACTGACAGCAGCTATCCAAAGCACCTCATCAGCTTCTTTTTCAGTGCCAGCCGGGGGTTTGCCCCTTGTAATTGTCTCTACACAGCTGTGAGTTTTATAGCACTTTGCCCATGAATGCATACATTTCAACTGCTTTCTTACAAAAATAAAACGTAAGTTGGGAGTATTAAACTCTTGTGTAAGTATGTTAAAAAAGTCAAAACCACAGGCAAAGTGTTATTGAAAGCTTCAGCCTAACCAGCCATTTAAAAGGTGTCTCTTAAAAATAACTTTTTGCAGTAAACGTTGGGACTTATGGAGGTAATATGAGCTATTGCTAATGTCCTTCCCATGAATTGCTTACACTGTTGAACTGTTAGATGTCAGACATGTCCATATTTCTCCTATATAGCATATATTAAATTCTGTTGCCTCAAGAGGAGAGAACGTGTGTATGTGTATATGTATTTTAAATTTATATATAAATTTGAAATGCATATGATTTGCTCATACAGTTTATTTGAACAGGAACTATACCAGACAGAATTATTCTTGCGTTGAAATATATCCCTTTTCATTCACCTCGGCTTTGTGATTAAAGGGGATTGCCTTCCAAGGCATTAAGTTTAGTCTGCTGCTGCTACAATTATGCCTTTTTTAAAACTTCTGAGAATGTTCACTGATTTCCAGTAGTCCAGATGTCATTAGAACAACAAGCAGGTACTCTACAAAGCCCAGTGATACTGTGTCAACACATTGGAGTGGCTTTTGAGCCCCCACGCCTACCAGCCCACCACCTACTTTTCCTCCCTTTTGACCTAGTCTAGCAGCTCTGGAGGAAAACAAAAGGCTTTCCTCATGGAAATATTTAGTAAAGCTGGCTGCATGCCCAGGTTAAGGATCCCTCATTAATAACAATGCTTGAAAATCTATATATTATTGTTGTGAAACATGACTGGGCCACTGACAGTGAGAAGGGCAATTAGACAAGATGGGTAGAGGTATGTGGAAAGAAAGAAGTCACGTAATTCATTAGGGTCAAACCTTTAATGGATCTTAATATCTATAAGTGAGTGGTGGGGCCATTAAATGAAACCACACTAGGGCAGGTCGCCATATTAAAATCTCTTTTTTGCTGCAGCTACCAGCTTTCTCATGAAATCGTGGAAGCAGAGGTTTCACAAGATGGAACATTTACTTTCAGTCTGTCATGTCTCTTGGACCTGGTTTGGAGGGCTTGTGTCAACAGCATTTGCGTGTTCATTAAATTGTATAGCTCTGTATTATTAATATTCATTTGGTATAACCACAGTATGTTTTTAGTGTTTGAATGTTGGGCTAGAACACTGGAGACCATGGTTCAAAACCCTAATCAGCCATGCAAAGTCATTCTCTCAGAGTGCGGGAAATGGAAATAAATGAAAATGTAATTATTATTATTATTATTATTTTATTTTTATACCCCGCCCCATCTCCCCGAGGGGACTCGGGGCGGCTTACATGGGGCCAAGCCCAGGCAACAAGCAATATAAAACACAACAATAAAAACAAATCATAAACAAATAAAATCACATTATAATGTTATAATGTAAATGTTATAATGTAAATGTTCTTGACCACTTGCTCACTGGCTTAGGAGGAGGAGGCAGAAAAGATGGTAATACTGCCATTATTCCTCGAATTAATAGCTATCATCGGTATCCATGCCCTGTTCGCCCCACCAGCTCAATAGACATCTTGAGCAATGATTGATCTATTTTCCCCCAAAGAAAGGCTTCTGTTTGATGTTTTGATGTTTTGCTTTTTGTCTGATATAACAGGTTGTGTTTTTCATTTAATTTTAGTTGTTAAGTCATAATTTGTTTTTATATGTTGGGTTGTCAATTTTCGTTATTATGGGTATATCGTTGTCGTGTTCGGGCACTGAATGTTTGCCTTTTATGTTTGGAATCCACCTTGTGTCCCTCCGGGAGACAGGGTGAAATATAAATAAATTATTATTATTATTATTATTATTATTATTATTATTATTATTATTATTATTATTACAACATTTACTGTTACTAGTGTTACTAGCTCCCAGTGGCTCAGAAGGTTAAACCGTTGAGTTGCTGAACTTGCTGATCGAAAGGTCAGTGGTTCGAATTTGGGGAGCGAGGTGAGCTCCTGCAGTTAGCCTCAGCTTCTGCCAACCTAGCAGTTTGAAAACATGCGAATGTGAATAGATCAATAGGTACCGCTCTGGCGGGAAGGTAACGGCGCTCCATGCAGTCATGCCAGCCACATGACTTTGGAGGTGTCTACGGACGACGCTGGCTCTTCTGCTTAGAAATGGAGATGAGCCCCAACCCCCAGAGTCAGACACGACTGGACTTAACGTCAGGGGAAAACCTTTACCTTGGTGAATGCTATTATACATAGTCCAAAATGCCTCTCCCGCATATAAGTGGGAAGGCAACCAAGAGTCTCTTCCATGCTTTGGTTTACGTTCTTCCATAATGCTATTTGAAACAGACAGGATATTTAAGAACTGCTCATAATCATATGCTTGGTGGATAAGGCCCTGCTGTGCATAAATTATAGTAACATTTGTTTGCTTCTAAGCCTGGGCCATTGCCAAAAGAAATTTACATTGTGCAGAAGCAGAGCCTTCTTTCCTGAGAAAGCATTGTTCAGATGCTTGCATTCAACACTGGAATATGATATTCGTTTGAAATATTTCTGGGGAGTGTCACTGGAGAGCTGCGCGGTGTTGGCAGAGCCGTCCACAGCCACTGTGGGAGCTGCTTAAACTCCCGTTACTCTAACGACCTGGCCTGTCTTAACAAAAATGCTTCTGGAGAAATTATTTTTCTAAAAATCGGCCACTAGCCAAGGTGGGGCCGGTGAGAGGCCTTGTCTCTTTTCATCAAGATTTTGGCCATCCCTATCCATTGCGTAAGGCTTGCAGATGTAGCAAAGAACAGTCGTTCTAGAGGCATTCTCTTTCATGAAGAGTGGATCAGGATATCTTGGGCGGACGCTGGCTTTAGTGGGAGGAAATGCGAGCACTTCTGTTCGGGAATGCATTTGAAATTTCAAGTAGTTGGTGTCCTTGGGCATGTTGAGGATGAGAGATGAGACAAGATCAGTTCCTTCTGGATCCAGGCCAATAATCTCCTTTGGAGGGCAGGGAAATGAGGCAAAGTATCACCAGGAAACAAGCAACCTTGTAATAATAAGAGCTAGTAGTGACTAAATTCAGGAAATTGGCCTCCAGAACAGTGCATGGAATGTCAGAGGATGTGAGAAAGTTCAGAAGAACCCAGACAAGATAAGGCAATTTGGAAGACAGAAGGGGATGGATAACCAAGTTGAAACTTAAAAGTTGGGAAGAACAGAGAACTATATAGTAAAAACAGATAGCACAGGCAGCAAAATATGTGACATGGGCTAACCATATTGATCCAGGAATGCATCCACTCTTCTGCTCTTCATATTGTTGACCAATTCTGATTAAAGATTTATTGAGCAGGAAAATACAGCTCTAATATGCCTGGAGCAGCCAGACTCCTAGGTATCACATTGTCTCAACCAAGAATTTGCATGAACCAGAACATGGTGGTTTCAGAAAAATCCATAACGTCAGTGACTGCTGGCTGTTGATGCTAAAATAATGCAAATTATCTACACAGTGGGTATGAAACACTCATGAATAGTGCAAGAGAGGTATGTATTATATATTATGTAACATATAGGAGCCCCCAGTGGCACAGCAGGTTAATCCGCTGAACTTGCTAACTGAAAGGTCAGCGGTTTGAATCTGGGGAGTGGAGTAAGCTCCCGTTGTTAGCCCCAGCTTCTGCCAACCTAGCAGTTCGAAAACATGCAAATGTGAGTAGATGAATAGGTACCGCACTGGTGAGAAGATAACAGCGTTTCATGCAGTCATGCCAGCCACGTCACCTTGGAGGTGTCTATGGAAAACACCGGCTCTTCGGCTTAAAAAATGGAGATGAGCACCAACTCCCAGAGTCGGACATGACTAGACTTAATGTCAGGAGAAAACCTTTATCTTTACCTTTAACATATAGAATCATAGAGTTGGAAGAGACTTTGTGGGCCATCCACTCCAACCCCCTGCCAAAAAGCAGGAAAATTGCATTCAAAGCACCCCCGACAGATGGCCATCCAGCTTAAAGGCCTCCAAAGAAGGAGTCTCCTCCACACTCCGGGGCAGAGAGTTCCACTGCTCACAGTTCTCATAGTGAGGAAGTTCCGCATCCTCGTCTCCAGGGCAGCAGAAAACAAGCTTGTTCCCTCCTCCATATGACTATATATGACATGTATCACATATATACATAATATATGTGTATGTATATATGTGGTAATATAAGATATTTTTACAATACAGTAGAGTCTCACTTATCCAACACTCGCTTATCCAACGTTCTGGATTATCCAACGCATTTTTGTGGTCAATGTTTTCAATACATCGTGATATTTTGGTGCTAAATTCGTAAATACAGTAATTACTACATAGCATTACTACGTATTGAACTACGTTTTCTGTCAAATTTGTTGTTAAACATTATGTTTTAGTACTTAATTTGTAAAATCATAACTTAATTTGATGTGTAATAGGCTTTTCCTTAATCCCTCCTTATTATCCAACATATTAGCTTATTGCTGGCCCGTTTATGTTGGATAAGTGAGACTCTACTGTATATGTTATTTATCATGAAGCAGTAAAACAGGCCTATGCTCAATGGTAATACCCCCTGTTTATTCAGAGGAAGCCTCTTTAAATCTAAATTAGACAAAAATACAGAATTCCTACTATTATAAAGCATGGCTGTTGACAGTCAAAAACCAGATTGGTTTTTGAGAGAAAGTATGAAGTACAGATTATTTTTGGCAGATGAAGAAAAGCATAGGGGACTGTACATTTACTTGGCAACTTTGTGTTACTGTGCGTGTGTGTGTCTATTTAAAAATATAGAAAATTGGCATGGATAACAAACTTTCTTGGTTCACATCTTGAACCAAGCATGACCAGTTGGCTTTCTGTGATTAGCACAATGCATTCCTGCCTTTCATTTCTGAGGGGCTAAACCCATGTCTTTACCAAAAAAAAAAAAGTATTTGTATGAAATGTTTTAGTCTCCATTCCAAATATGGAAAAAAATTGTTTGAATTTTTATTAGAAAAGTCAGCAAAGAAACTTGTGCTGCAAAAAGCTTCCAATGAGGATGGAATGTCATCGGTGCAATTTATTAATTTAATTACATTTTATCCTTCTTTTATTGTATGGGAGTCATTGCAGCATTGACAGGAAACCTTAACAAAATTGAATTTAGTCACAACCTTGAACCGTGTTTGGTCTCAGCAAATTGCTTCCATAGGCCCCATCTACACTGTCATATAATCCAGTTTTTGAATCCAGATTATCTGCTTTGAATTGGATTATATGGCAATGTAGGCTCATATAATCAAGTTCAAAGCAGATAATCTGGATTCAGAAACTGGATATGGCAGTGTAGAGCCATCTTTAGGGTTGCTTCACACCTTGGTCTGAGACTTCTGAGCTCTCCGGTTAACAGAGCCATAACACACTACTAAATTCTTTCTGATGGTTGTCTTTTAGATACATAATGACTAAGTTCTAGTAAAACTAAAGAAGTAATCTTTGAAAACTGTCTTTGGTGCAAGAGTGGGCAGAAACAGAGTTTAGAAACATTCCTTTTTTAAAGGACTATAACACCCCAAACCCTCTAGAAAACATCATCAATTGATATGACTTGTAGATTTCAGAAACTGTAGTCTAAAAAGTAACTTTTCAAATTTATGGACAGAAGATGAGACAAGATCTGATAGCAGTTGTCTTGGTCAATTGAGGTAGTTCACAAAAATTTCTAATTCTCAACTAACAACAACATAAAGTCTCCTGAGATTTTTCCATGAAAGGACTGTGATCTTGATCAAAATGTCACCTCTGCAATGCAATTGTGAAAATAAAAATGTTCATTCGGAAAGGTCTGTGAGCTGAATTGTGGAACTAACAACAAATCCCTGTTCTGAGCATGTATTCAAATGCACTCTGTTCACCATCACTGTGACTCACTCTTTTGCCCATGGCTGTAATGAATGGACTTCTAGATCCTAGTAAAACTAAACAGACCCTGCGAATCTTAACAATTGCCATATTTGTTCTAAATTATTGCTTTCAGTTCTTTATTGTCCCCTTCATGTTCAGGTGACAAATGAGCATCTTTTTCAAAATTCATATCCACATTTATGTATAGCTGAGAATGTTGATTTGAAATAGCATATACAGTAATGCTAATGTGTTCCAGTAAAATACATCTAGCTGATCTTGCTGAATATTCTTTGTGTCTCTGTTAAGTAAAATGTCCCAAGAAAGATAAGATCAGATGAAGAAAGCTGTTTAAAACAGTGCTCTAGGAAGTGGCTCAAAATTCATAAATCAACTTTGGAGATATAAGCATAAGAGGGCTAATTATAATTAATAATAAGAATAACAGTATTACTAAACATAGGGGGGAAACATCAACTTGGGGTCTCTCAGTACTCTTTCCACTCATTCCAATACAGTGTCTTCATTTACTTTGTGTGTTATTGTTTCAAGGTAAATATTTTCTACCAGGGCTACAAGGAAATTATATTTTACATAGCCCTTTTGTCTTTGTATTATCTGCACTGGCTGGAAACGGGATCTAAGGGGGGAAATCTCTCCTATCACATGATTGCTTAATCTCTTTTTTTTAAAAAAAAAAAATTCGGTTGCAGGAATTGACCTAGGGCCTTCTGTATGCAAAGCATATTCTGTCATTGAACTGTATGCAATTCCTCTAGAGTTTGAAGGAGTTTTGTATTACAACTCTAAATAACTGTGGGAGTTGTCACCCCCAAACTTTTCCAAGTCTGCCATCTCATAGCAGTGCTCTCCCAAAAGTTTCATTAGAAGAATACATTTTTACTAAATACTTGGGAAGCAGGAAATGAAGTTGGTACATCAGCACTGTGTTCTTCCACCAACATAGTTAAGAGATTGGTTTTCAGTATTTCTCCAAATCTCTACAACAGTTTTAGAATACTTTGACTGCCAAAAGGAAAGATGTGTGTGGCCCATGGAGAGATTTCTCCAGCACATTTACAAATTTCTCTGAAAACATGTACTCTCAGGCTGCATCTTCATCTCATCCCAAATGGAAACGAGTTCATTTGCTTGTAAGACCACTAGGTCCCCCAAGTTACATCATTTGAGGTTCACGTCTGCATACTACAGTAATATAGAGTTTACAGGGGGAATGGATTGGAAAGGATTTTAAAGGCATTATGTGTAATTCAAGAAAGATTACACATGTTTTCATAACAGACATGAGGTTTGGGAATAACATCAGGGAGCTCAGACTTAAGGATAACATAATACCACAAGGTTTTGCAACTGAATCTCCAGGCAAAGTCAAAGGACCAAATATGCATCTTCTACAAAAGTAGATAAGTCAATGGGGATATAGTGATGTGTGTAATTTTACCAGTGATTATTCAATAAGAAGACTGGTTAGGAATCTATCCACAAAAAAGAGCATCGTTATGAAAAATAGACCTGAGCATTCAGTGGCTTGAATGTCCTAATTTTCTAAGAATGTCACCCCCAGTGTATAACTACCCAGAAGTAAGTCCCATCAATTTCCCAGAACTTGGCAAAGTTTTTTTGGACTGTAGTTCCCATAATTTCCTAATCAGAATGGCTAGTGATCATGTTGGGGGTACTGGAGATAGTCCAAAATAGCTTTTCATATTTATCGATTGTTGATAGGTTCTTGGCAATTTTTAATATTGAAAATAAAAGGAAACGTGAAAGAAAAGATGTTTAAAATACGTTGAGAGCTCGTCTAGTGTTGTGATTAAAGTTATAGATTAGACCACAAGTGACCCATGGATCAATAAGGAAGGCCTTCCCCCACAGTTTCAGGTTGAGCTTCTCCCCAACACAGTCTACTGTACAAGTAAGCCATAGGAGAAGACCTTGGGCCAGAAGGTCAAATCCCATTTGGCTCCAATGCCCATTGGATCAACCGAAGCCTTTCATATCTGATCAGGTTGACTTTAGGGTTGCTCAATACAGTGCTGG
The DNA here is from genome assembly GCF_035594765.1 of Anolis carolinensis. Lineage (NCBI taxonomy): Eukaryota > Metazoa > Chordata > Lepidosauria > Squamata > Anolidae > Anolis > Anolis carolinensis. The sequence continues at coordinate 73,267,615 of NC_085844.1, forward strand.
TCAAGTGAGTCGTGGACAAAATAATCACTGATAGATCAATGACTATGTGCAAAAATCAAGGGATGTTACTGCTGTTTTGTTTTGTGCATTTACTACCCACGGCATCATCATGGGGGGAAAACCGGTGCTGACCCAGCTGAAACTGAAAGCAGCAAATATTAACCACCCACACAAGTTTTAAGTCTATATATAATATTAGTTTGGGGAAACACCTGCACTAAGTAGTTTTCAGGCAGAATATTAAGCACTTCCGGACGAGAGTCACGGTGGTACTTCCTTTATAAACTTTCAAGAAAATATTTAATGGGGAGAGAAACCATGTAGCCAAACCATTCACTTCAGTGGTAGTTATATATATGTACATAAGATAAAGAGCTATCAAGACATACTAAGAAAGAATTAAGAATTAGGAAATTCTTCCTTAGGGTGCTCTTTCAAACAAAGGAATCTCAAACCTCAAATGGAATCAGTATGAAAAGACTCTTTCGGGAATTGGGTTTTATCAATGGGTTTTCTTTCTCTTTCATGCCGATGTATAACTCAGTTACAGAAATACAGCTTTGGAAGGCTTGAAATTATGGTGTTTTTTCTTTCTTTCTTTCTTTCATTGTTAGCATTATTTATAAATCCAGTTGAGGCTAAATCTAAACCAAAACTGTAACAGAAATATACCATCTTAGTTTTACACAAGAACAAAAGAGGCAGGACTAACAACTTTCTTTATGTCACCTGTAATATTCTTAATTTTTGTTAGCAAATATTATACAATGAGATATATTATATCAGAGTCAGAGTTATGATACAACATTAAGAGAGGGAGAGAACAAGTCTTACGCAATATTATTCTTAGTGTATTTCATGAAACCTGGCCTAAATACCCTAAAGACATTAGATCACATCTGATCTTAGATGCTAAGTAGGATCAGCCATGGTTACTATTGAATGGGAAATCACCAATGCACACAAAGAGCATAGATTATATTGCAGAGAAAGAACTGGTAAAATCACCTCTGAATATTACTTGCCTAAGAAAACCCTATGGCATTCATGGAGTTACCATAAGTCAATGGGGAATTTGAAGGCACAGATACACTTTTCATGAAAAAAGTCATACACACACACACACAACATTTTCTACGCCATTCTTTCTAACACAGTGGTTCTCAACCTGTGGGTCCCCAGATCTTTCAGCCTTTAACTCCCAGAAATCCTAACAGCTGGTAAACTGGATGGGATTTCTGTGAGTTGTAAGCCAAAACACCTGGGGACCCACAGGTTGAGAACCATTGTTTTAACAGCTCTTGATTTGAGGTTGTTCAACTTTTGTGGATCCTGTTGATAGGAGTTAGCTTTCATTTCACTCATTGTTCGCAGTGGCAACTTCCACTCCCTGTCACAACAAGAAATAATCATTCATTCTCTAGTCCTTCACTTTTAAAGCCAGCACAAGATCTTGGGGAAGCCTGTTATAAGAGAATCTCAGTGAGCCTCCCTCACTGATAGATCCATGCAATGTATACATCTTAGCAGGTGCCCAAGTCTTTTCTATTGCAAAGGCTTTTTGGAGGAGCTCAAATATCAAAAAGATAAGGAAGATGGTGATTTTGTGACAATAGAAAATGAGCCCCTTGACTATTGGAGGATTTGTCTTATCACAACACATTGGTCATTTAGCAGACAAGGTTGCCCAAAACATGTAATTGATTCAAGAGCATGCTCAGAAGTTCATTGCTTTAAACAATTATATACGAATGAAACTTTAAAATGAAAACATTTTTACAGAAAAAAAAACCAATACTTTGAAAACCTGAGATTTGTAGTTTGGTGAAGTACTTGTAAACCTTTACTAAAGAGCTCTGATACTGTGTACAAGAGTTCTTATATTTTGCCAAACCCCTGCATCCTATATGGTGAAGTCATAATTGTTAATGAGGTGTCAGACTGTTGTATGTAATGTAGATACACTATAAGACAATGCAAGTCTTTCCATCACTGTTTTTCATGGATTTCAGCAAAACAACAAGCTCAGAATGAGTTATAGCAAGTCATCTGCACCAAGTGCCGGCAAGCTCCATGGAAATAAATGCCATGAAAAATGGCAACTGTATTGTTGTTCTGAAAGTCACTTTTTCTCCACCCACACTCTTGCTGTTTATTTGGACTCTTGCAACATTCCAAAGTATGTTTCTCACAGGCAAATCCTTCCTTAGTGGAAACATCAAAAACATTTTCAGACAGCTTCAGTAACGGTAAAGAAAAGGCACAAAGTCTGAGTCACTTATCCTTCCTTATCAGTTATTTGGAGACATTAGCTAATCAAAGTGAGATATTCAGCACAATGGGACAAGTGCATTGTGGCTAATGTTGTTATCCTAGCCGGCATGGAAAATGACTATTCCCATGGTCATGGCAGCAGAGGGTTTGCTTCATTGCCTTTAGCCGATGGGGCTATCATGGGCAACAACAAATCTGATGCCTTATGTATGCATATCTTATCGGTTTGCTGAATAGATCTCTTCTTCCCACTCTCTCGCTCTCCCTCTTTTTCTTTCCCACCCAATTTGTGAAAATTTGTGCTCTGAGATGTTTCTCTATCAGAGCCATGCAGCTGCTGTTGTTTTAGATATGGCAGGAAGTAGGTACCGGAAAACACTTCGCACTCATGGCCCTCAGAAAAATCAAGAAATTCCTGTGATTTACTCAAGTCTCTGGCTCCAATCAAAGCCAGTGACGGGAAAAAAGAGGCCCTCAATCAGACAACTGTGTCTGGACTGCAAATGTCAGAACTGAGGTTTTAGCCATCACCTTCTTGCAGGGTACTCCAGAGATATTTGATACGGCTGTGTAAATCATGAAGTACTTGGCTCTGAGAAAAAAGTTCCACTTCAGTTAACATTGCAGAACTGGGACTGACACGTGTGCAAGTCAGCAGAGCAAGCAAAGACGTCTGCCTGCACAGCTCTCAGCTAGCTGAGGAAAGCCCCCCTTTAACAAATCCCCCAGGGCACGAGAGCTGCTATAAAGCCCCTCTATTTTATACTCTTGCTTTCTTGTGCCCAGCCATACACATGGAAGTAGATCACCCTTCGGGATTGTTCACTGCATTTCTTTGAATGCATTTACTATTCAAAGCAAAGAGGAAGCTGGTCAGAGAAGGCTGGCAGAAAACAGCAAACTCACACGCTAAAATATAAATTGCAGTTTGCTGTTTCTTTGACATTAGACTAGAATGCAACATATATCTGTTTTGTTCTGGAACCCAGAAGAAAGTTGAAGCCCTGAAAACTTGTATCTGAGCAAAGCAGTTGGCTGCAATTTTTAATCTAGTCTAGCTGAAAGCTACAGGCAGACAGACAGATGAGTGGATTAACCCAGTTTCCCCTCTTTTGGGTACTCAATGGTTCTTTTTTCCATACTGAGGACTTAGATGCCACCAGAAAACTTTTTAGGAGGAAATCAGTCTATAACCACTAGCAGTGAGCAGCCCAAATCACAAGTAAACACTATTCCTATATAAGCTTGACACCCCACGCCATCCTCCCCAGCTCCTGAATGTTGCAGAAAGTTGTGCTACTTTGTGGAATGCCTTCCTGGTTAACATCTGTAAATGTTTTTCATAGAGAAATTACAAATTAAGACATTTCTTTATTAATTATATTCTCCAGATGAGATTGGCAAAGAGCCGAGAAATGTATCCCGTAGCTGCTGATGTCAATAAGTGAGCAGTCCCCAAAGCTGTCTGGGACTGAGAAAACGGTGCAGCTTGCTGCTTTTGGCTTTGCTCCCTCCTTTATAATGTCAAACTTAGAACTGCTTTTATGTGCACTTTCTTTCTTTTCTTTTTTACAGTAGCTCTTGCCAGCAAGCTGTAAACTACCTTATATCACTCAGACTTAAGAAGCTAAACTTTAAAACAAATTAAACACTAGCTGACATTGTAATAAAAATCAGAACCAAACTGAACAGCTCAGTAAAACTACACTTCAATTATTTTGTGGATTTAAGATTGTTTTCTAGGATTCGCAGACTCTCAGAGCAGTGAAGCTATTTCCTTTTGGAAGATAGTTGGAAAACGAAGTCACCGAATGGATCAAATACCGTGGCAAAGAGGAGGTTAAAGTCTTGCTGAAGAAAATTGGTGTCTTCTGTCCTTGCCCAGCTCACAATTTACTCTGTCTTCCACAAATGAAACTCTAATCCAATCTTCCCTGCCAGACACTTTCCAGATGTGTAGTCCCATCATGCTGATTAGAATGATGGCAAATGTAGTCTACATACTTGGGGAATACTAGGTCGAGAGAAATAGTCCAACGGTATCTGTGTAGCCAAGGTTCAGTTCCTATATATTTTTTAAAAAGTCCATCTACTCACTTCTGGACATTAAAAATATTTCTATGAGAGAGATGGACAAGTAAAGGTTTGACTTTACCTAAAGGCAATTAAATATATGAATTTTACTTCTCTCTCGCCTTATCATCCATCTCCATGGCTGTAATGTTTGATGTTCTTTTTATAACTTTTCCTCCACCCGTTCTTTGTGAAGTGGAAACCACTTCTTCCCTGTTGAGTTAAATGCCAGGTTTCCAGTGCCAGCATTCCAAAATAGGCTTGAATGGAAGTATTTCAGAAATGTGTGTAGATGAAAGGTTCGCTTGGTCATTTGTTAAATGATCTGTTTTACAAAAGGTGGGGTGTAAAGGGAGGGTCCTTCATGCAAAAAAGAGGCATTCAAAGGGTTGAAGAAAATAAATCTGCTTTTAAAAAGATTATGCCAGTAACAGTTTCAGTTGATTTTAGATAGGACCAGATCGACAAGGAATTATAACAGGTGTGTGGGACTACAGCCTGGAAACTTTATTTTTTGAACTTCAACTCTCAGAATCCCCCAAATGACATGCTGACCTGGGGGGATTTGGGGACTGTTGCCCAGAAAGTCATCTTTCTAAGACTGATATTATTTCAGTGTATCCATAGTCAGTTATCTACAGGCACACGCTAAGTCCAACGTTAAATTTGAGATTGAAGGTCTATAGACTGAAGAATCACAGCCATAGTTAGGATTACACATTATAATTTTCCAAATTCCAATATGGTGACATGTGCCCTGGAAGTTTAAGAGATCAGAGGATAATCACAATGGAGAGATTGCTAGCAGTTACTTTTAAAGCACAGTGCAAAATGTTCCGAGGCATCCCAGCTTCTGGAGTAAACTTCCTCCCTCTAGTGAACACTGCTGGTTGGCTTACCTTGCCTCCCAATTGTGAGAAGACTGGACGAGTCTATTTGGGCCTTACAACCTGGGCCAAATTAGCTATTATTCCTAAATTCATCCTACTTTTGACCATGAAAATCCTTCACTATTTCCTCCTTTTTGAGGTGAAGAGCAACCAGTTATATATCCCAAATGTTTGAGTTTCTCCAGTACACCAAAAATATATGTCCGTTGGCTATTCTAGTTGAGCAATTGTTAGAGCAATCAATCAAAAATGTAGCTTTTTTTTTTAGTACTGGTCTTTTACCAGCAGTTTTGTTTGAGAACCTGGACTTGAGTGCTCACACATGGCGCCCAAAGCTGTTGAAGAACTGTGAAGATACTTATTAAGCTCTCAAATCTTTTTGCAAAATATGGCACTTTTCCAATAAACCGAAATGTGCATTGCTGTTTATTGAGATGGGGATTCTTGCATTCTCACTGTTCTACTGAAAGGAATTGTTTGGCAGAGTTAGGTTTTGCAGTGCAAGTAGTGTATAATTATCTCTTTCTTGTCCTTCTGGTAGTAACTCTTCTCTATCCAAGTGACAGCAAATGGGTTTGAAACTTGCTCAATAGTCCTACAGTCATTAATTGTACTATTGGTTTCTCTAAATTTAAAATGTATATGGACTTCTATGGGGAGACTCTGACTGGCAGTTAAATGTCCCTAATCTACACAGTTCAACTTACTTTCTTTATGACTGGAGGAGCCAAATAGCTGCAAGCACCAGCTATTTAGCAACCGAGATCGGTTTGATACGCACAGATATAGAATATTTCATTGTCTTGGATCTAGAGTTAGAGTGCATGTACACCGTAGAATTAATGTGTTGTATTGTTCTTTCCTGGGGTGAAATGTGACACCACTTTAACTGTCATGGCTCAATGCTCTAGAATCATGGGAGGTGTAGTTTTACAAGATCTTTAGTTTTCTCTGCCAAAGAGCAGTTGTGCATCACCATGTTTCTTTGTTGGTAAGGCACCAACTTCATTTTAATGTGTATTTAGTGCATGTTTGGAGAGCCTAGCTGCCACTTCTTTTGAGATAAAAAACACATTCCTAGGACTCCAAGAGGAGAAGAGGTGATGGCTACAGAGACTTCAGATAGAAAGTAGTGGATAGAGGGTTAAGCTTTTTCCCTTCCAACTATTATTTCTGTCCTGGAAACCACTCCTTCCCAATGCCACTTTGTAGGGGACCTTTGGAAGGCATTGTTTCCAAGCAGAAGTCAATTGAAGAAGGAATTGATCACGAAAACAAATAAACTGCAATTCTGTTAATGTGAATCCCCATTGAACTTGCAAAGAATTGGATTGCATGTCATAGTCATTTGGCTTCACAATATGCCATTGTAATTGAGAACTACAATCTGTAAACAGCAGGATTGTGCTGGTGGGTACAAATGTTTGCTGATATGTCTATCACATGACAATGTTTGGTGTGAACCTATCATTGACACCAGATGTTTGCAATACGATGATGTGCTCCTGACCATAATTTGAGCTACAAGTACTTCCATCTGGTTTTATTTTCACCGCAAATTAAAATTATTGAAAAATTGTAACATTCTAAGAAACCTATATTATTTAAATTCTGCTCTCCAAACAGTTTTGTATCAAGGCCAGAGTGCCTGCTGACATATCCTTTCATCAATCTATTAGAAGCAAGAAAGGAGAGTGATGACTTAACCCATGTATCTACCAAGGTGTGTCCTATTTTCCAGTCCAGCTCATGAGGTTTTGTGTTCTCCTTTCTTTGAGTGGAATGTGTAATTCCTGTTTTCAGGGCTGTGATGCACTGATACTTGACATAAAAATCTCTTTGTTTCCAGTGCCTTATAGACATACGCTTGATTACACTGATACTATGTTGTCCCATGATCAGAACCACCAGGTAGGCTTTTGATGATCAACAAGGGTCTACTTGAGTTTGAGTGACATATGCTGAGAAAACTTTGTGCAGTCAGATATTCAAATAAGATTTTATAAGAAATGTTGGCTAACAGGTAGTTTAAAAAATTGTATACTAACCAAGTTAGCAGAGGAAGAGGATAATTTTGAATTCAACAAGAGTATAGCTCCATGCCTCGAGAAGCTGCTTCATTATTTCTGCTAACTACTGTACCCAAGCCACTCATTATATACTAAATATAGTTGTGAGGCCTATACTACTCCAGACTTACACAATCTTCCAGTTAACTATGCACAAAAGCAAGCTTGAATGATTTCTGTAAAACCTTGCCCATGAAAGTTTTGCTGTAAAAACTGCAGCACTGGAATGCTGTAAAGCAATAATGCTGGGTCACTATTTCAAGATAATCAAGCAAAATATATTAACTGAAATCCTGTTGATGATATAAACTGGAAGAAGACCAATTTTTCTATATGTAAGTCCTTTTTGCAGTCTCTAACTTTTCAATGTAGTAACAATCCCACATTGAGAGCACCTTTCTCTTGAGGAAGGCCTCCCAAAACAGTCATTTAGTGGGGAAAGGCAGAGATGGTCAGGACCAAGGAAAGATGAAGTTTATAAGAGCTCCCAAAGAAGTGAAAAGTAAAAAGGCAAACATCTTTTTGAAAATAGGTTACATGTTCCTAGGTTATGTCTTGGAAGTAAGATTAGTCTCTGTATCGGAAAACTGAGTGATCATTGTGATAGAGTTTTAAGGGTTGACTGAGTGAAAATTACAGGTTGCTTTAGCTTTTATTCTAAGTAGATGAATGGAAAACCTTATTAAAAATAAAAAATACCCTTACATAAAAAGTTAACTGGAATTGTTTCCATTGAAGTGATCCATGGCAGTTTTGTGCAAGTGCCATAGGTGACAAAAAGAAATGTGGCAACACCTTTTACTTTAGCATATGTAAGCTTTTGTGGATACGAATCCACTTCTTGAGATGCAGTACTGAGTGGCATTAATGCCTCAGATATAAATCATATTTATATAGTTATGAGGAGAGGGATAGCTTGTAATAGGATTCAGAAAAGTACAAATCAAGTCCCTTGCCCTAATTTTTCAAAGGGCTGAGTGAGGGCACACAACTGTATACTTTATACCTGAAGGTTTAATATGACTAAATACCGTATATACTTGAGTATAAGCCGACCCGAATATAAGCCAAGGCACCTAATTTTATCACCAAAAAAATTGGGAAAACATTGACTCGAGTATAAGCCAAGAGTGGTAAATTTCAGAAATAAAAATAGATAATAAGAAAATTACATTAATTGAGGCCTCAGTAGGTTAAACGTTTTTGAATATTTACATAAAACTAATTTAAGATAAGACTGTCCAACTCTGATTAATTCCTTATTCTCAACTTCTTCAATGTCAATGTGCTTATGGATCCTTTTAATAATAATAGAGTAAAATAATAAATGTAATAAAGCTAATAAATACAGTAATGTAATAATAAATAGAGTAAAATAATAAATGTAACAATAATCACATCAGACTGAAATAATAAATGTATTAATAATAATAATAAAAGTAGAGTAAAATAAATGTAATAGTAACTACAATAATACAGTAAAATAATAAATGTAATAATACCAATAATAATAGAGAAAAATAATAAATGTACCGTATATACTCGGGTATAAGCCAACCCGAATATAAGCCAACCAGGACCCTTATCCGAGTATAAGCTGAGGGGGCTTTTTCAGTCCTAAAAGAGGGCTGAAAAACTTGGCTTATACTTGAGTATATATGGTACTGCATCTGAAGAAGTGAATTTATATCTATGAAAGCTCATGCTAAAACAAAAACCAAGCAGTCTTAAAGAGTCTGCAATATTCTTCCTACTCTTCCTTTCCATGCTTTTATGCATCAAGAGACTAACATTGCTACCTCACTGAAAACTAGTATTGTGTTATAAAAAGTTACTGTGCAAGCCCAGTCTTTTCAGAGATTATAGATCTAGCTGTATAGATCTAGATATAGATGTGGCCATCCAACAGTAAAACCTTTAGAGTTATGGAGCATATATAAGACATTATAGCCAGAACCAAAAAAAGTTGGAAATTTTTCTATTACTGACAACTTTTTAAAAAATCCTTACAAATACAAGCATATTTGTAACTGATTTAGCCTAATGTAGTAGGGCTGTTATGCTGTTCTGGCCTTCCACTGAGCATCATTGATGTGAATTGTCATTTGGGAAAAACTTAATAGAAAACGTAGTATGATTCTTGAAGGCTAAGAAATAAAATAGAAAGCTGTACTGACTCACAGAGCCTTCTTTTCCTTGTGGTTTCAAGTTTGGCCCTCAGCTCTCTGATTTGAACATCAGCAGTTCCATCGAACATATGGTCGTATTCTGTTTGCTTTTTGTGGTATGGAAATTCTGTGTCAAACTTGAATATATGCCTACCATTTGTTTCACTTACTTTTGCTATTAGGAATGTAAATACATAACTTTGGTAAAAATGTGGTTTTCCTTCCTATTTATCTTTCTGCATAAATGTATGGTAGAGTGCAGCTTTTTTTCTGCTGGGCTGCAATTTAATTATCTGCTGAATAACTGAAACTTCCATTCAGTAACTGCTTTCGATTTTGTCTGTACCTTTTAAATGTAACTACTCTTTGATCCAATATTTACAGGCCAAATCAAAATTTCATGAATCCAGAAACAAACCTGATTTAAAATTGGAGTCTTCTCAAATATTCTAGTCAAGTCACTACTAGAAAGCTGTAACCCCACTTCTTCACTGGGGATGTTTTTTTCCTAACCTCCTCCCTAATTCAAACAATATAAGGAGATGGGGTGTTTTTTTGTTTTTGGAAAAGACTCAAACTACCTTAAAAACCACCTCCAAGTATAGTAGTTTGTCTCTTTGCCCCACATTCCTCTGCAAAAAGGTTGAAAACATCTTAAGCAGGAACTAGAAGTAATATGACATGACACTCCTTCTGAATTCACTGCCAACGTAACTATGAAGCCTGTGGCCTGTATATGATGGCAAAAATTGTTTTCCCTCCCTCCAAAATGTTCCCTCACTCCTACTTGCAATATGGTGTTTCTCAACACTTGGTCTCCACTTGCTTTGGACTCCACCTTCCAGAATTCCTTATTATTGGCCATGATGCCTGGAGCTTCTGAGAGACAACGTCCAAAGTATCTAGAGGACCAGAGTTTGAACATCAGTACCGCAAGGTGTTTTAATAAGTAGTCATTTGACTCACTTCAGTTATTTGTGTATTTATTTATTTGAAATACAGTAGAGTCTCACTTATCCAAGATTCACTTATCCAAGGTTCTGGATTATCCAAGGCATTTTTGTAGTCAATGTTTTCAATATATTATGATATTTTGGTGCTAAATTCTTACATACAGTAATTACAACATAACATTACTGCGTATTGAACTACTTTTTCTGTCAAATTTGTTGTATAACATGATGTTTTGGTGCTTAATTTGTAAAATAATAACCTAATTTGATGTTTAATAGGCTTTTCCTTAATCCCTCCTTATTATCCAAGATATTCGCTTATCCAGGTTTCTACCGGCCCGTTTAGCTTGGATAAGTGAGACTCTACTGTATTTGGATCCAAATTATTATTGCCTTCACAAAGGAGATTTTCTTAGGAACAACTACACTGTGTAACACGATTTTTGTTCCTGGGTTATAAATGTCTTTTCCTAATTGATTCTATCATAAAACCATGAAAAAGTCATCTTTGTTTTTGTGGGACGTCTTTCAGCACATTTTGCTATAGTTTTTCAATGAATACCTCAGAGAGTTTTGACCAATTCAACATAATTTGTGGCAGCCACAAAAATTATGTTTCAAGAATGTAACAACTACTTTCAAAGTAAGTACTGCACAATTAAACAGGAAATAACACTTTCGAACCAGGAACAGAGGTGTTGTTTTTTTCTTCCAAATTTTGTTACACAGTGTTATTGTCTTCTCAAACATCTGGAATGTATTTCAACATTATAGTTCTCTGATGAAGAGGGAAGAATCAAGATGTGTTCACTGCCTCCTTCTTCATTAGATCCCTGTAACCCAACACCACATGTATTTCCTCCCATATGTAAAAAAAAAATGTTTGGGTTTACTTGCAATCTAAATTTGCAAAGTTTAAATGTGAAAGAGAAACACATATTTGTCAATTCCCCAGGAATTAGAGAAAATGTCATTGTAATTTGCTTTTGATCTTGAATGTGGGGAAAAGCTAACCTGCCAGAGTTGCCCATCCCTGTTTGGAGGACAAAAAAGGGCATAAGGTGTTCCACTCAACTTGAATGTCCAGGGCTTCAAATCCTGCAGAAAAGCCTATGCATTTACCACAGCACAAGATCGCCATTTCATAATATCTTTTCCAATAAGTGGAGTATGACAGAGTCAAATCACAGGAAGTCAGAGGAACTGAATCATCGGCTACTCTCTCTCTGCTCACCACAAAGACACAGAGATCACTAGAAAGCTTTAACAGTTGTAACAATACTGATCATACTGTATGGAGGCTGATGCCCATTGTTTCATTTATCCACTTTAAACAAAATATTATTCTCTAGGCGTTTTCTAAATCAGGTGATCCCAAACTAAGACCTACAGACCAGATATGGCCCTCCAAGGTCACTTACAGTACCCATCTCCTGCCATAAGTCTAAAACAACTTGAAGGCACATAATAACAACAATCCTCATTAACTTGACTATCTCATCAGCCAAGAGCAGGCTCACATTTCCCATTTTACTGGTAATTTTATGTTGGTTGAAATTATTCTACATTTTAAATGTTGTATTGTTCTTTCATGGTTTTTTGCACTACAGCTGAGATATGTGCAGTGTGTACATGAATGTGATCTTTTTTTTTCAAACAATCTCAGGGACAGTGAACTGTCCTGCTTAAAAAGTTTGAGGACCCCTGTTCTAGGTCCTCCAACACAACTTTATGGTATTCTCAGGCCAGAAACCCTTCATTTCAATAGGATTTCATGTTATTCGTGGTTTCACAGATCCACATGAAAACTTAGAACTTATCTCTCTTGGATATGACAGTCATACCATACTTAGCGCATACAGTGTTCCCTCACTTATCGCGGGGGTTACATTTCAGGCCCACCCGCAATAAGTGAAAATCCACGAAGTAAGGATGTTATATTTATTTTAATATTTATACATTATTTTAGTAGTTATACACTATTTTAAGTCTTTATCAACCAATCGTGTGTTGATAAATCGCCTCCTCTTCCCGTTGCCGCTTGGGCTCCTTTTCTCTCCCTTCGGCTTCTTCTTCCTCCCTTCCTTAGGCTGTAAATTTTAATTTTTTTATGATTTATAATAGTCTTTTAGAGTTTATTGAAAAACCACAAAACAGTAAATCCTCAAAAAGTAAACTGCAAAGTAATGAGGGAACACTGTGTATAAAAGTGACCAGCAATGTAGGATGTAATTTGAATTACCGTATTTTTTCGAATCTTATGCTCATCTTTTTTGACTAAATTACCTTCCCAAAATGAGGGTACACATTAGATTTGCGCAATATGGTAAATAATTTTTTGGCTTTGAGGGTTTTGAAAATTAAGGTGGGCATTAGATCCAATGGTGCAACACTTTCTCTGAAATGCCAGCAACAAGGTCCATTTCTAGGTCTTTAGATGAGTCCTTCCACAGTCTTCCCTTCCCACAAGCTGGATTTAGGAAGCTATCAAAATTTAAATAGACCCATTCACTTATGAGAGGGTCATGATTGATTAAAATCTACTGTTTGTCACTCATTTGTTTCACCCACTCTAGTCTCTTGTTCCAAAACTAGTGTGCTCCGTAGTAATGGCTTATTGTGTTCAAAGAGACAGAAATAAGTTAAGGTTTAGATACAGCAAGAATACATGAGATATTAGAGTAAGATATGGTTCCATCAAGGAATATGTGATTATATTTTTCATAGATCTGTAATCCTTCTATTGATAATTATGATTTTTTTTGGTTAATAATTTTGCGTCTGCTTATCCGTTTTTAAATTCTCTATCTTCTAGCCTGTTGTACATTTCCTACTTTGTGCCTTGGAGATTAAATATCGTTTTTGAAATGCCTTTTCATCCATGGCAGAGCATTACTAGGTTTCAAATAGAAGTCCTAACATCTAGAGTTCGGAACTCTTGTGTGTTTCCTTTGCAGTTAGTTAAGATTCCCATTTCTTCCTATATTTCATGCACAAGCAAGATATCCCCCGAAGATTCGGGATTGTACTGTAAAACCAAATAGACCTAAAAGAATATAACAACTGGTGTCAGGAATGATATCCTGCACCTGAGTGAAGCAATTCTGCTGAGCAGTAAATGTTAGCATTTACCTTGGGAAAGGGGAAAATATGCCATTTGACAAAGACACTTCCTGCATGTTGCAAACAGGAGTAAAATATGGGAAATGAGCATATAGATATGTCTCTGTCAATGAAGCAAACTCTAGCACTACAAAAAAAGAACAGTTAAACATGTTCCAGCAAACTTTTTATTCAGAACTAACAATATACATGGAAGGCCTGGGGGCTCAGTGGGTTAAGCCGCTGAGCTGTTGAACTTGCTGACTGAAAGGTCGGCAGTTTGAATCAAGGGAGCGGGGTGAGCTCCCATTGTTAGCTCCAGCTTCTGCCAACCTAGCTGTTCGAAAACATGCAAATGTGACATCAATAGGTACCTCTCCAGTTGAAAGGTAATGGCACTCCATGCAGTCATGCTGACCACATGACCTTGGAGATGTCTGTGGACAACACTGGCTCTTTGACTTAGAAATTGAGATGAGCACCAACTCCCCCCAAGTCAGACACGACTAGACGTAATGTCAGGGGGAAACTTTTATCTTTACTTAACAATATAGATATGTGAAATGAAACAACAACGTCAGGTAAAACTTGCATAAGTAAACAAAACATTTTGACTCTGTTTCATCAACCACCGTTTTGCTTATGATTTCCATTTTGGAGAGCAGACTTATAGATTTACACAGGTTAACATGCTCATGTAAAGCTTGAGGCAGACTTGTCGGCTGCTTGCTTTTACCTTACTCATTGTGGGCACACACACCCAACTACAATAGGATCAGGTAGAGTAGAATCTACTCTTTCCAAGTTCTAGCTTTGTTTAGTGTAGACATGCAACTCTAACTCACCATTAAAAATCTCATTCACCATTCTCCCATTGCTATTGCTGCGAAATAAGTCTTCCATCTAAACTGAAGAAGAGGGAGGAAAGGGCTACTAAGTGATATGAAAATGTTTTTGTAAAAAGCAACTTCATCATCAGATGGTTTGTTAAATGAGTTACATCTGTATTTGCATCTAAACTGATTGGAAGAAACTAGCTGCTTTGTAAAATTTGCTAAATTCTGAAAAGAAGCAGGTAGAGTAGACCTTTTATGCCTTTATAATGGAAGCAGCTTAGCCAAGCTTTCTAGATTTTAGCAATCAGGTAAAATATTAGTCACATTCTTTGCAGGCTCATTTGCTAATAGTTCTCTGTTGTTCAGAAATAAGCCAAAATGTGCAGGATCTTAAACCTGCTATCTGAAATGACTCTATAATTCAGAGCAGTATTCTTTGGTGGAGGCACTGAAGCACATGCTGTACAGTGTCTCGTTAATTTAAACATTGTTCTCTTTTTTACAGACTCAAAAACCTAGGGACCAATTTTCAGCAGGCACATTAATCGTGGGTCACAAAATCGCAAATTCAGCATTCTGTAACCTATGTTTTAAACTGTCTGGTTCCTCTGCTATTTTACAATCTTTTTGACGTCTCTGGTCCTTCACTTACACTTGCAAATGATGGATAACCTAGTAAAGTCATAGCAGATCTGAACCTGCATTCTTTTTAGGCATGAAAGCTTTCACCATTGTAATCCATAGCCTTATTTTAGTGTTCTCGTTTTTTTGTTCTTTTGCAAGTGCATCTCCTGTTGGTGTGAACTGGATTTTTTTTTTGAGCTACACCTAGTTTATCACAGTCTTGAGGAATAATTATCCTCTGGATTCTGTTTTTCAACTTTGTTAAAATTAATGGAGGTTTGAAAAGGATATTCTTTGGATCACAGTTCCCAGAATCCCCAAGCCAGCAAAAGCCTTTTTCAAAAATTCCAGTTTTGTCGAATAGAAATGAAAACCAAACAAAGTCTTATTGATGACTTAATAATAATCTAAAGTGCTGTCTCAGCGTTGAATCGAGTTAATTAACAGTTCTTAACATACAAATGTACAATTTGGCAACCATTCACATAAGTCTTAAAGTAAAACTGTTACAGTCTCTAGTTTAGTTCCAGTTTAGCCAAATTATTTCTATTTGACAAAACTGGATTTAAAATTAGAAACTGTAATCGTTTTTCTGTAATACCTTTGTAAGTGTTGCCAAATTGTACACCTTTATGTTAAGACTATACTAATTCAGTGAATGAGAATACAAGTATTGGATACTTTAAGTAGAGTATATGTTGCTTGCTATATATACTACTAGTAGACGTGAGAGATTTTACAGGGATGGGGCTATGATCTACCACCGATTCCACTCAAATCCAGTTTAGATTGATGTTAGCACGACACCATAATCCCCATCTTTTACAGTTTGGAAAACAGTTGTTACTATAGAAGACAATATTACATTACAATTATAAAACTTATATATGTATTACTTTATACTATATTATATACCATACAGTAGAGTCTCACTTATCCAACACTCTCTTATCCAATGTTCTGGATTATCCAACGCATTTTTGTAGTCAATGTTTTCAATACATCATGATATTTTGGTGCTAAATTCGTAAATACAGTAATTACTACATAGCATTACTGCTTATTGAACTACTTTTTCTGTCAAATTTGTTGTATAACATGATGTTTTGGTGCTTAATTTGTAAAATCATAACCTAATTTGATGTTTAATAGGCTTTTCCTTAATCCCTCCTTATTATCCAACATATTTGCTTATCCAACGTTCTGCCGGCTCGTTTATATTGGATAAGTGAGACTGTACTGTACTTTCCTTTTTACGTTTCACTATAGGCAAACTAAGGCCCTCATTTTCCCTGTCCTCTTAGCATAAGGATATGATGGCCCTCTGCATCCTTATGCAGAAAGGAGGGGGGGGGGGGGGTAGGCACGCAGCTCAGAGCCACCACATGTTTCACCCTCCACCTGGCACCGCATCCTTATGCCGAGAGGATGGCCTCAGGAATGCAGGCAGTAGCTGAGAGCCCTCTGGAGCGCTCTTGGCTATTCTTTGTATCATCCTCCTCCTGGCATAATGCCGAGAGGACAGCCCGAAGATCGGGAAGGAGGATCGGGGCAGTTGCCTCATGTCTCGTTTTTCTCTTGACATAAGCATGGGGCGAGCAGCCCGATCCCTATGCCAGGAGGACAACTTTAGGATGACACGGGCCCTGCCCCGGCCCCTCCTTCTCACGGGTCCTCTCTTTCCTAGCCCGGCCCCTCGGTCAGGCCCATAATGCGGCCCCAAGGCAAAAAGTTTGCCCATGCCTGCACTAGAGGGACCAGGTTGACATCTGTAGGTCTCTGTTTTATCACAAGAGACTTGCCATTTCTTGAGGCAATCAGAAAATATATGTGTGGGTGAAATTTTAAAAACATTTGCCTTTCATTTTTTAAAGTTTAGACTTTAGCATCAATTGTATTTAAACTTCCTGTGTTAATTTTGAGAAGTAGACCTGTTTCATTCACTCTGCCGCCTTTGAAAATAAGATAAAACAGGCAACTAAACTATTGTGTCAGTAATATTGTTTTATTTACTACTATAGTTTCTATAGTAAGGTTGTTGTAAAGTTAAATATCAAAAGAAAAAGCCATTAATAAACTAAATTGTGGTATAACACCTTGCCACATCCTGCTGCAGTAGCATCTAGTGTTTAGTGTCAGAAAAGGTTCTTTTTCCAGCTCTCTCAAAAGCCATCACATGGCAAACCTGACTTTTAAAACTCTCTATGTTGGACTTTTTAATCATAAAATGCATTTTGACAGTGGAAAAGTTGGCATGACAGTGGAAACTATCAATGTAATAGATCTTAATTTGAGAGCACATTGAGGAACTATGGGTATAAGGAAAATAACTTTTAAAAAGAATGGTTAATTTCTATTTTAAAGATTCTACTTGTATGCAGGGACAGCTTTAGACAAATTATTTTGGAGAAATCTCCATGCTATTATATACTTATTTTGTATAGAATGCATACAAAATATATACATGAATTAGATTGCACTAAGTATGACACAGTTTCTTCATTTAGGAGACACATCTCTGATCTTGTATGCACAGGTTTGTGCAAGAGACTTCCCACTTTTCATATAGTTCAGAGATGGGGTGGGAATCAATGCAAAACAAGACATTTTACATTTGCTTGAGAAAAACAGATGCTAGTTTTGTGAAACAGTGTTTGACCGAACCTTTGGCCTGTCTGAAGTGGCTCTGCAGAAACCTGTGTATTGCCTTTTACGTATTGATGCAAACCCACCATTCTGTCAGAAGCAAGGATGTCATTGGTTCTCAAGTATTAAAAGTATTTCTTTATTCCCTCCCTGAAGCATATCTGCTGCTATTTGTTTATTTGTTTTCAAATGTGTTGTGAGTGAGAAGGCACCCTTGCAGTGAAGTTATAGGTACTATACTAACAGTGCATTATTTTCTATTGTGAGGTCTCTTAACTGAATCAATAAGTGGCACCACTTTCTCTCTCTTTCTGTCTGATCTCTTTTAACTTATCCAACATGGGCATCCCTCTTTCTAGGGCTACGGTAGATTCCTCAATGATTAGCACTAATGGAGACAAAAGTAAGAATATTGTGTCTAATATTTATTTTTTTATTTCACATTGATAGGATTAAATCCAATTGTTAGTTCTAACTAGAATAGAGCCATTGACTAAAGTCAGCATTTACATGAGCTCCGGCAGGAAGGTAACAGCGCTTCATGCAGTCATGCCAGCCACATGACCTTGGAGGCATCTACGGACAACACTGGCTCTTTGGCTTAGAAATGGAGATGAGCACCAACCCCCAGAGTTGGACATGACTAGACTTAATGTCAGGGGAAAAACCTTTACCTTGACCTTTATTCATTCAGTAGCTCAAACTACTCAGACAGTTGGATTTGGCACAGAAAGCACAGTGAGGGCTCTGTTTCTGTTAATGCATGTGAGGCAATGCATTGAAACCAGCCAGCGGAAGCTGTTCAGGCCCAGAAACCTGGGAAGGAGCAACTGGATAGTAAAGATTAAGGTTTCCCATTGACATTTATTTTTTCATCACAGGAGTGACTTGAGAAACCGCAAGTCACTTCTGGTGTGAGAGAATTGGCCATCTGCAAGGACGTTGCCCAGGCGATGCCTGAATGTTTGATGTTTTACCATCCGGTGGGAGGCTTCTCTTATGTTCCCTTGACATTAACTGTAGTTGTGTCCAACTCCGGGAGTTAGTGCTCATCTCCATTTCTAAGCCAAAGAGTCGACATTGTCCGTAGATGCCTCTAAGGTCATGTGGTCGGCATGACTGAATGGAGTGCCGTTACCTTCCCGCAGAAGCGGTACCTATTGATCTACTCACATTTGCATGTTTTTGAATGGCTAGGTTGGCAAAAGCTGAGGCTAACAGCAGGAGCTCACCCCACTCCCTGGATTCAAACCACTGACCTTTAGGTCAGCAAGTTCAAAAGCTCAGCAGTTTAACCCTTCGCCACCAGGAGATCAACTGAAGGACAATTAATAACCAGTTACTCCATCCCAGAAACTTAGTTCCTGGACCTTAAGGCCTTTCACTGGCTGATTTGTTGCCGTGTTACTGTCTTGGCATAGAAAATCCTGTACACATTGCAGTGGGAGGGAAATGAATTGCCCAGTTTCTGCAAATGGCAATATGGGTTTGCAGCTACAGTGTGGAAGCTTTCCTTGTGGAGTGGGACATCTGATGTTGCCTTGGGGACATGGGAATGAGACAAGCTGCAGGTTCCGCAACACAAATTGTACATAAGAAGTCACCCAAAAATACATTTACTACTGAAAAGATTAAGGAAACTGAAGTATCATTGCTAAGGATTCAATGCCACTCCAAAGTCAGGAGCAGTATATGTACTAATAAGTTACCAAAACTATCTGGTTCCAAATATTAGCTGACAATGTGTATGCTTGTCCTTAACACGAGGAAGGACAAATGTAGCCTTCCAGATGTTGGATGCCACTCTGAGTACTCCTAGTATTCCTCACTATTGCTTTATTAGTTAGGACTGTTGAGAGTTGTCCAGCAGTATCTACAGGATGCACTTTGCCTGCTCTTGCCTTGCCATGATACTGAACGTGGATCAGATACATTTTTCCACCAAACTTAGAAAATTGGTTGAAGCTGTATTGTAATGTGCCATATTAGCAACTTTCTAAGATAGCTCAATGAAGTTTTTCCACTTACGTGCATATAAAGTTTCCCACTGTAAATGGCCAAACTATGATTTGCATCAACTGGTAGAAATCCCATTTAATAAATCTGCATAATACGTTCATTGTTATATTTTAAGACATCAATGGAAATTCATGTGTAACCAGAAAGTCCTCATTAAACCTATCAGGCAAATGGTACTTCTATTTAGGTTTTATCACATATTTGACTATATTGATAGCATCATTGTCTGGTAAATAATTTTCTTCTGTTTCCAGCTGTTTTGAATACCAGTGATATAGATGTTAGAATCACCAGTGATAATATTCCAGACAACTATGTTTATGTTTATAGAAAAACGTATCTACCTGTTCCATTGTTTTTCATAAGTCAGAATGTGAGATAAAGTTTCAACTGGATTCATTCTTGTATGCATTTGGAGATATTTGCCTACACCAGTGTTTCTCAACCTTCCTAATGCTGCAACCTCTTAATACAATTCTTCATGTTGTAGTGAGCCCCAAACATAAAATTATTTCTGTTGCTACTTTGTAACTGTCATTTGGCGACTGTTATGAATCGCAATGTAAATATCTGATATGCAGGATGCATTTTCATTCACTGGACCAAATTTGGCACAAATACCCGATACACCCAAATTTGAATACTGGTGGGGTTGGGAGCAGGGATTGATTTTGTCATTTGGGAATTGTTGTTGCTGGGATTTATAGTTAACCTATAATTAACTAAGACCATCAGAAATATGTGTTTTCTGATGGCCTTTGGCAACCCCTCTGACACCCTCACAACCCTCCCCCTCCCATGGGTCCCGGCCCCCAGGTTGAGAAACACTGCCCTACACTGTTTAGTTTTGGAAGGAATGGCTTTTCTGGAGCTACGGACAAGCTTGGAGACAGACCACTTTTGGGAATCCCATCCAAACACAAGCAGACAGGGTCCAAAGGGTTAATAGTGGGTGACATGGTCAACTGCAAGCTGGGCGTCTATAGCAGGTTAGACAAAGACTGGAAACAATCAAGACACAAAGTGTTACTATTCTGAATGACAGGTGGCTCAGAACTGAAAAACCAAGTCTGGAGCCAAGGTTTTATAAGGCCAAAACAACCTTCATCAGTTCTTCTTCTCACCTGGTGTAGTTGAACTGATAAGGTTAAGTTCCCCTTATCTGAAATGCTCGAGACCAGAAGTGCTTTTGGATTTTCAATTTGGGGCGGGGGGGGGGGGGGGGATTTGTAATATTTGCATAGGCATAATGAGATATCTTGGAGATGGAACCCAAATCTGAACAAGAAATTCATTTATGTTTCATATACACCTTATACACATAGCCTGAAAGTCTTGTAATACACAATAGCTTTAATAATCATGTGCATCACTATCTCAGAAACCAATGTGTACAATCTTGAGCATTTAGAGAATTTTGGATTTCTGGATAAGGAATACTCAACTTATATTTTAGTTGGCCATTATATAGCTGGTGCTTTGACATAGGGCAGATCAAACAAATCACTCATTTGGGCTGAAAATTGTTTAGTTCCAACTGACTATGTCTTCTGTTGCATCTCATAGGTAAAAAGATGTGTCAAGCACTATCTGACTTGCTACCTCATTTTTCTCTGCTGATCTAGCTTCTGCTTTAAGTTACATTTCCCCTATAAAATATGCTCAGATCTTTTTTAAAAAGAAAGAAATCAACAGCGCTGATCTCCAGGAAGTTTGCTTTTGATCAGCATGTCCCTGTCCTGCCCAAGTACACATTTATCTATGCAGGAATGATCAACAACCCACAAGCAAAGGGCCGTGTGGGCTCTTCCAGGCAAGTTTCATGACATGGGCATGTGTTTCCCCTTCCCTGTGATGTTAGGAAAAGTCCAAAGTGGTGACAGCCTCCCCGATGACATTTTGTCTATCTTAATGTAAATCAGGCAGTGGCAGAGACCACAGGGAGGCAGGGTGGAAATAGAGGGGATGCTGTGCAGCTCACTGTTGATGGCCTTTGCCAGGTTCAGTCATTTCCTGTCCATCTGCCAAAAAACACAAGCGATAAATGGACATAACCGAGTGTGGGAAACAACCCAACCCAACAGTGGACTGTGGGAGGAGGGAAATTAGAGAGGAATCACAAGTAACAAAAACACACTACTGTCAATCCTGTGAGCTAACACTTAGATTCTGGGCATGGCTTACACCTTTGAGAAAACAAAAACAAAAGGTCCCATGTGGATGTATACTTAATTCACTGCCTTGTTCTCAGAAGTATTCAGATGCAGAAGAAGTTTTTCATATGTTTATGCTGGCGAAGAAGCCACAGAGATTTATCTATTTTACGGAGTCAGATTGTGAGCAAGCAAAAACACCAGTTTTGGTCCCTTATTGCATTAGCTCTTCCGTTGTAGTAACATCAAAGTATGAGAACCCCATCTGAGAGTGTCATAGTCATTTTCACACCTTCTAATCAGCACTCTGTGGTTCACATATCATTCCTTCAGATTCGTGTCAATTTACACGCAATGGACTAGTCCTTCTGTTGCCTTCATCTTGTTCATTATTTTTGCCTTCAGATGTATTTTGGTTTCTTTGTATGTGACTAATTTGGAGGTGGCATTTGTGTGATGCAGTTCAACATGGCCTACAACATTACTTCCCTAATAGGAGCTTTGAACTCACATGCAAGTTAGCATGTCCGTTTCGTTGGTGTAATGCATTTAGACCAGCCTTGATCGACTATTCAATTGGCTTTGTATGCTTATCACCCACAGCCACAGAGAAACTGGCTACACTAATTCAAGCATCTTTAAATGTTGCTTTCAGCAGAAGACGATATGGTAAGAATATAGTGAAATAACCCTTCTCCATTTGTGTTTCTTCTTCTTCTTTGCAGTAAATGAAATCATACGGAATGACCTCTCCAGCACCAACGTCCATTCATAGCTGACTGCCTCGAAATCTAGTTTTACGCTTAGCTGAGACAATGGCTTTTGATAAGCAGAAGATATTTCTTCATACAGTTCTGCTTCTCCACTTCCTCGAATGTTTGGAACAGACAATTACCTCTTCTCTAAATGTCTTTGTGCATGCATGCATTTGTGTATATATGCACACATGTACATGTGTGTATACATATATCTACAAAATTGTTTGGCTGGCTTCAGCTAAGACAACATCTCCTTTTTAAAAAAAAACGTAATCTCAAGGAAAATGGAGGGAATTAAATATGAATTGTGTGTTTGATGGGTTGACATAGAAAATAGAACTGGCTCAAAAATTGACTTCCTGCATACCTTTGAGCTCTCCTGGACTACAACCCTGAAAGTGCCTTATTTTATTAGATTGTGGCATCAGGACATTTTACTGGCAACTTTGAATTTGCTGCCACCCAGAGTATTTCTGGGCACAGAAGCTATCTAACATACCTCTCCACATTGAGAATTATTTTTACAGTAAAAGATGCATCTCAGTTCTATGGTTTCTTCAAGTTCCTTTGAACGCTGACATCACGTTGCCTTATTCCTGATGCCTTTTTAAAAAGCAAGTTATCATCTCTAATGTATATTTTAAGCTCATCACATGACATCGCTCATGAACTGTAAGACTGTTAATCATAGTAGCATGTTAGTATTTTGACTTTGCTTCAGGTATAGCACAAGAAAATTGGAACAGCAAAAAATATTAAGGTTGATGGACAAAAACATTGCAACCTTTTTTTCCTCAATTGTTTTACGTGTTGCATGTTCATACGATCTAGCCTATATGCATATATATGTATTTATACTTGGCAAATATACCTAGTTGCCTTGTGAAGGCTTTGGATTCAGCAATAAATTTTCTGCCTCTGAGAATGCAGTCCAGATACTAGGCAAATATTCTTGCCAACTCTGTGTTGTGGGTTTGTTATTTTAAAGACAATTATGCATTTTCTTTCCTCATGCTGATAAGCAAGCACTTTAGACAGTCAAGAAGGATGCATATGAAATATGTATTAATTACCAAATGACAAAAGGATGAGTGAAAACAATTGTAAATACTGCTATTGAAGAATGTAAAATATTGTGCAATTATCAAACTATTATTCCACTGAAGCCTTATAGCTCTCTTCTCTGTGTAAAACAACTATTACCAAAACCAAATGTTTTAATATTCAATGCTGTATAGTATGTTTTCAGAGTAGCTTCATGTTTTTAGAGAACATATAGAACATAAGCATGTAATGTAGTTGGAAACATTGTATTTTATACAATCAATAACGTGTACCAAGTAGCTAGTAATAGCATTTTATTTCACATTTAAAAAGAAAGAAAGAAAGCATGGCTTCATTTTTTAAAACATTAAATATTAATATTGTGCCTTAGGAAATATGCGTGAACTATGCCGCTGTTATTAAGGTGGCAACAAAGTGCAGTGTACAGTTAGTGCAAACTTAACAGGTTTCACAAAAGAGTGAAACAGTCCTGACCATTTAGAAATATTACTCTGTACAATTATGTCTTACTTCCTTTTTAGAAAAACAAAAACAAAAAAGCCATATTTATAACATTTGCACAGTACTGTGAAAATATAAGAATATAATATGGCTGTATGTACATAACTCATGTTAGTGGTCCTTCGAATTGGCTCATTTCCCCAACTATTAAGCAACCTATATTTACCCTGTACTTAGCTTTGTAGGCGTTGCATGTATTTCTTTGAAACTGCCATATTATATAATAAAGCACAACTTTCTGAAGAAAGAATACTTTTTGAGGGATTCAGCTTTTTCCCTCCCCACTCTTGGGAGGAACGTTTCATAAAACGATAAGCTTTTTAATGTGATGCGTTGAATATATGCTGTATGGTGCAGGCACTTCCATTTCAAACAGCTTTCAGTCTCCTAATATTATCCTTTTACAACCCACCAAGAACTGCTTCAGTACAACCTCCGTTCACAGCGATAGGAAAGTGTGCTGGAGTCAACACTTGGTGGGTCGTACAATATTTTTGGGAAGTATCTTGCCAACAGGATTGCTCTTTTTTTCATGTTTTCTGTACTGAAAGGATGTAGTTGCCAAGACAGACATGGGGATCCAGTGTAATTCTCAGATGTTCGGTTCTCTCACTTTTTCCTGAAATGTCAACAGAGTGCAAATGGAGGAACCTCTAGTATGCCAGAGGATTTTTGACTCAGCTACAGAAATATCTTGGGTGAGGCTCTGACCACACAAGCTCCGCTATGTTTGCATTTCAGCAATAAGTTTAGCTAGATAATCACATGTATTGTTCCCAGTATGTCACACCTTTGTTACTGTTTGTGTTTATTTTCGCCTTTTAAGCTGTTTTGGAAATTTGTTACATTCAAGCCTCGCTCTTCAAAGACTATGCATCTCTTGTATATGTATTCATGAATAAAACCTGTATCAGAAAGACAGCTTTAAACATAATTGTACCTTCTTTTCTATGGTTTGTGGGTTTGAGGGATAAATACTCCGTACAGCAGAATTTAAGCTGATGGTTGCTGGAGGTGGTAGATTGGCATGACTAAAGATAAACACATCTTTGAAGGCTCCTATAGATACTGTAATTACATTTTTAGATGGGGAATTCATTGGCCATGCTCTTAATCCAATGAAATAACTTCCAATATCTGAAAGGGAGAAATGGAGGACACATTCCCTTAAGAAGAAAACTAGTTACTGTAGCTCAGCTTGAATCTTTCTCCCTGATATGCTAAGTTTCTGGTGACAAAGGAGAAGAATTGAAAATGGCATTCTCCCACCTGCAGTCTGACCTAGTATGCTTCACTTTCCCACTTGATTCTGGTTCCTGCCAAGACTAGACCTCAGTCATTCTCGCCAGAGGAAAAAATAACATGGACCAATGTTCCAACTTATGCACTTGTTGCAAAACAGGCAGATTCATCCCATGTGACAGTAGACTTGATTTCAGACCTCGGAAAAGTTATTTTTCAGACTACAGTTCCTAGAATTACCCCATCAGTATGCCATTGGCCATGCTGGCTAGGTGATTCTCAAAGTTGTAGTCCAAAAATTAGTAATTCTTCCAAACATTGATTTGTTTAAAACACATTGTCCCAAGATGGAGTTGATCGTGTCAGATGCTACACTTGAAAAATATGGCACATTGGCCATATTTACAGAGAATAAATAATCGGGTGCTCTGAACTCAGACTGCAGTAAGTGAAGGTAGGGAAGTAGGAGGATGAGAGAGAAAATTTTAAAAGCCTCTGAAAATGTGGGACCAAAAAATGGCATAGCAGAAGAATTAACACACATCATCAACAAGATTCAGCCATAAATTATACTCTTATATACAATACACCACATCAAATACATGCAGTTACTGATTTCATCCTTTTCTATCCTCTACTAAGTTATTTAAATCACTACTGTCTTCTCAAATACAAGCAAATCCTTTATTGTATGATGCAATGTATCACATTCATTGGGCATCATTTGTACCTTGGAAATGGCAATCAAATCACATGATCTCAAAAGCATTCCTTCTTTGTGTTGTTGAAGGCTTTTATGGCCAGAATCACTGAGTTGTTGTGAGCTTTCCAGGCTATATGGCCATGTTCCAGAAGCATTCTGTCCTGACATTTCATCAGGAACAAGCCATAGAGTAAAGACAAAGATCCACCCAGAAGAAAAATGTTCTTACCATACATCAAGGGAACCACAAGGATGTGGAGAATTTCAACAGAAAGAAGGAAACCATGAAAATGAACAAAATCTGGCTACCAGTATTAACAAACTCTAAAATCAGGACAGTAAATAAAGAAATCATTCTGAAAACAGGGGAATTCCAGACATGAAACAATCTGGGCCAGCTAACACCTCCCAACAAAGGATTCCCCCATCCAGGAATCAGCTAGGCCTTGAAGCTGCAAGGCTTTTCAATGCTAATCAAGGTGGTTAATTGCAACATTCACAGTTGCCTCCAACAGACAAGAGTTATTTCTCCCACCTTGGATCTTCCACAGATATATAAACCTTCATTGCTTAATTTTCAATATACCTCACAATCTATGAGGATGCCTGCCATAGATGTGGATGAAATGTCAGGAGAGAATGCTTCTGGAACATGGCCATACAGCCTGGAAAATCAGAGCAACCCATTCCTTCTTTCATATGTAAAATTTAAATTTTTTTTGTCTTTCACAAACACACTCTTAAAAGGACAGCATTATCAGTGCATTATGCACAATTATTTTTCTCCCAGACAAAATACCATCCCTGGCTGAGCTATAGCATATAAACCATTGATTCATGGCAAATACTACAAAGGATTAAGTGGAAATAAGCAAGCTTACTAACATGGTGGACATGAGACACCTATCTAAGAACCAAGCTTGGCTCACGTTGCCTTATGCACATCATCAGCAGTCACAGTTCTATATATGGAACTGGCACCTTCCCTTTCAAAAGTTGCCTAGTCCTCATCAGGCATGCCTAGGGATGAACTTTTTCAGGGCGGAAAACATCCTGAAAAAACGTACAACCCTGATGAGCCAAAGGTTCTTGCCAAAGATTTGGAAGCTGATAGTAGTTCAATTCCAGATTACGAAAAGAGTTTATTGCACAAAATTTCCAGTTTGCCTCCCCATTTTTGGATGAGTTTATATGCCTTCAAGTTGCTTCTCAACTTACGGCAACCCTATGAATTTCATAGGATTTTCTTACAGAAAGGACTACTCAGATGTCATTTTGCCAGTTTCTTCCTCTGAAATATAGCTTACAACAACTGTATTCATTGGCGGTCTCCTGCCCAAGTACTAATAAGGTTTGATCCTGCTTACGCTTCCAAGATGAGATGGGGATCTAGCGACTTTAGGATATTTAAGACATACCTCCCCATCCCTGGCAGTAAAAATATAATAACAACCAAGTAAATCTATCTATATACATAATAAAAGTGAAAAATGTGTATGTGTGTATGTGGAGGGGGTGTCCACTTACACAGAGAGCCCCCCCTTTCTCCACAAACAGCTCTAGTTCCCACTGAGCAGGAGACACCCATGAGCCTTCTTCTACTGACATGCAGGTTATAGTGAGTGCCATGAACATGTAGTCCAAACCCACCAGTGTCTTCCACAATCACCATTCTGCCCCCCCCCCCCAAAGTGAAGGCTTTCATGTGGGGACAATTTCATCCTAGATGTTCTGTTTATCCTCCAGAATGGACGTCTCAGGGTTTCTTAATTTCCATGACCCCGCCCACTTCCTCTACCTTAACCCTTTCCTACCCTTTCCTATGGCACTGTCGCACCTCAGGTTAGCTTCACCTTGTTATATACACCAAATTGCACACAGGTTGAAGTCTTTTTAGTTTATTAGAAAATAGAAGATAAAAGGTTCTTTAAAAGCAAAATTAAAGTTCCACAAAATGGTTACAAAATAAAGCCATAGAGAATAAATCCAGAAATCACGAGGAATAAACAAGGTCCCAATAGAGCATGACAAAGTCCCAGGAACATGAATACCAAAGCTGCAAGGTAATCCAGGAAAATGAGAGCTTGCTTCTTGGTTGAACAAAAGTTGCTTTGACAAAGGTTTGTCTCCAAACACATTGCTTTAATACCCTTTGCAAAGCATGAAAGCATTTCTTTGGCCTCTAGCCTCCCTTTTGTTTGCATTTCCCACACTCCTCCAAACCCTGAATTCCAAACGGTCAGCTCGATCTACGGAACCTGTTTCATCAAAGTCAGCCTACTCGTTAGTTTGCTGTGCCTCATTATCATACTGAGAACTATCCTCCTTTTCCAAGTCCATTTGCACCTGACTAGTTTCAGTATCAACATCATTCCTTGCTGTGGGAGAATGAACTAGCACTCCCTGTTCCTCATCTTCTACAACAGGGACATTTTGACCCTGATTGTGAACCTGAATCCCATCATCCTCATCAGAGTCAATCTGAGGTTCCAGCTGAGTCACAGCAGCCACACAGTTAACAGAGGAATTGATCAGCAACTGAACAAGAGGTTTGGGGAGAATTCAGCATGATTTATAACAGTTGTACTTGACCTACATCCAGAAAGCACTGTGAACCCAACTAACGATGGACCTGGACTACACTTGCCATGGATAATGGGAGTTGCAGTACCTTCACTGATACTGTGACTCCCACCGACAATGGACTGGGACCAAACTTGGCACAGAGAAGCCCCATGACCAACTGAATATACTGCAGGGGTTAGTGGGAATGGACCTTGATTTTGGAAGTAAACCTGAATCCCGAAAGCACTGAACCCAGCTGACATCAGATCTGGACCAAACTTAGAACACAGACCCAACATGACCAACTGTGCATACAGGCCTGGTTTGGGAGTGATTGACCTCAGATCTGGGAGTTGTAGTTCACCCTTATCCAGAGAGACCTGAACACAGCCAATGATGGATCTGGACCAAACTTCAGTGATATTACCTAACATCACAAAACAAACAATGCCTTCTTCTAAATAACCTGGGCACTGCCAGGTTCCAAGCTAATAAGTTATAAAATTATCTCATATCATGATTCCCCAAACTGATTACTCTGGTGGCTGTTTCGTTCTGCCTAACAGGAGGATTGGCCCTGCAGGTGCTTCTACTCAATTCAAAGCATCACAGTTCAGGGATCCAGCTATATACAGTACTTGGAAAGACTCATGGCTGGTTTGGATCAGTGGAATGCTACACAAGACATGCCTGTTAAGGAGAATATTTGTGGCAAGAGTGTATTTCATAGGAAACCTATAATCAAGAATTCAAACCACAAAATCAGCCATGATTGAGGGGAGATGCTGAAGTCATCTGTCAACGTACTATAGATGCATCCAGTGTTGCTTGCATTGAGCAAGGGGCTGGAACCACGATGATTTCATGAGTTTAATAAGGAGGAAACTATAGCCATATTGTCCAAAGCCAAACCATAGGTCCTCCACTAACCTTTAGCCACCAGACACTGTAGTTGATTAAACAAAGTTGGATGAGGGCAGCAGATGTAGGAGAAAAATGGAGCATGAGAGGGAAGGGGGAGAGAGTACAAGCATTCTTTCATTTAAAATTTATGATGTGATCTGAATATCTTTTGTAGGAAGAACTATGAAGGTTTACATGGGGAAAGTACCAGTTTTGTGCTTTTGTATAGAATCACTATCCGCTTCTGTTTGTTTCATTCATATCGACCCATTTTCGTTTGCGAGTGTTGCTTCCAAAAATGAGGCCTTTCTGAATGAGATGTTTTGTTCTTTCATCAGAATAAACAAAATTTCTGTCCCACTGGCCAACATGGGAGGGCTTCCCACACTCCCCTTCCCTTTAGTTTTAGGGCTAGAGGGTCTTACCATTTCATTGATCCTCAGGCTCTCTCCAGCATTCATTTGCGTTGTTAAGGTTTGTAGGGTAAACCCCTGTCTCTGAATCCGGAGAGGAAAAACCAGTCTGTGGCTCATGGATGCTGTTTTTACAGCCTTGGGCTGTTCTTCAGGTTCCATTAGCTTTTTAAAAGGGTAGCAAAAAGATAATGGTACCCCCTGTACTTTTCAACACACAATAGCTTGGAAAGAGACTCTCTTTAAGAGAGAGTGTGTGTGTGGCCTGCAGGCCCAAAGCCTCAGTGACTGCCAGGGTTTGCAGTTGAGTCTCGAGTGCTGAGCAGAGTATGGAGCGCCTCTTACTAGGCACTTGGCACTCAGCACTCAACTAGCCAGGACTTGCAGGCAAGCACCAAGTGCCAAGTGCCAAAACCAAGGTCACCATAACATCTGTTATAGAACTCCAATATGCCGATGACAACGTAGTTTGTGCGCATTCAGAAGAAGACCTACAAGCCACTCTAAACACCTTTGCAGAAGCATACGAGAAGCTCGGCCTCTCATTGAACATCGAGAAAACCAAAGTGCTCTTCCAATAGGCACCAGCTAATCCCTCTGCAATGCCAGGAATACAGCTTAATGGTATAACATTAGAAAATGTCAACCATTTCCGCTACCTTGGCAGCCACCTCTCTACAAAAGTCAACATTGACACTGAAATGCAACACCGCTTGAGCTCTGCGAGCGCAGCATTTTTCAGAATGAAGCAGAGAGTGTTTGATGACCGGGACATCCATAGAGATACCAAGGTGCTTGTTTATAAAGCCATTGTCGTCCCAACCCTGCTCTACGCCTGCGAAACGTGGACGGTCTACAGACATCACACCCAACTCCTGGAGCGTTTCCATCAGCGTTGCCTCAGAAAAATCCTGCAAATCTCTTGGGAAGACAGGCGGACAAATGTCAGCATGCTTGAGGAAGCAAAGACCACCAGAATTGAAGCAATGCTCCTACACCATCAACTCTGCTGGA
Source organism: Anolis carolinensis (assembly GCF_035594765.1). Lineage (NCBI taxonomy): Eukaryota > Metazoa > Chordata > Lepidosauria > Squamata > Anolidae > Anolis > Anolis carolinensis. The sequence continues at coordinate 73,298,586 of NC_085844.1, forward strand.
CTGGCCACGTTGTCCGAATGCCCGATCACCGTCTCCCAAAGCAGTTGCTCTACTCCGAACTCAAGCATGGGAAACGTAATGTTGGTGGGCAGGAAAAGAGATTTAAAGATGGGCTTAAAGCCAACCTTAAAAACTGTGGCATAGACACTGAGAACTGGGAAGCCCTGGCCCTTGAGCGCTCTAATTGGAGGTCAGCTGTGACCAGCAGTGCTGCGGAGTTTGAAGAGGCACGAATGGGGGGCTTAAGGGAGAAGCGTGCCAAGAGGAAGGAGCGTCAAGCCAACCCTGACCAGGACCGCCTTCCACCTGGAAACCGATGTCCTCACTGTGGGAGAACATGCGGATCAAGAAAAGGTCTCTTCAGCCATCTACGGACACACACCCAGGACCCCACAACTGGAAGACCATCGTCCTCAAGCTACGAGGGATCGCCTAAGTAAGTAAGTTAGTAAGTAAGTAAGTAAGTAAGTAAGTGATGCTCTGCGCACCGTTCAGCACTCAGCAATCAGCTGCAAGCCCTGGCAGTCATGGGGGCTTTGGGCCTGCAGGCCATACACACTTTCTTTTAAAGAGAGGGAAGAGCAGGACAGAATTCTGAGTCCCTCAAACTACAAATCCAAAGCCGGATAAATTCTTACTGAATTGCTATAGTTGTGTAGTGTGTATACACCCTGAGTGGGTAAAGTAAGTATATCCTCCTCTTTCTGAGCTGGCCCCCCAATCTTCTGTGGCAAGCAGTTACCGTTATGTTTTTGGTACTCTTCTGTTCGTCCTTCTGCATTGATTTCTGTTATAAATCAAATTAAATCCCCCCTGCCTTTTAGTCCAGAAGCATGAATTGTATTAGAAGTGAAATACTTCTAAGTCACAGCTTTTTCTTCCGTAATTAAAAGTTGCATACTGAGATATAGTTATTTGATGTTTGACATGACAGAAAAATAACATGTGCTGCCGGGTGTAGTATTTATTCTTTGTCTTCAACAAAGGGCTCATCTGTCAGGATAGCTACCTATAGGTCTGGTAATTGACCTAAAACCTCAACATTTCCCTTTCCCTTCCCCACACCCAGCATCACGAGATTTTAGGAATAATAAACATTCCATCCATTTTCGAGTGACGCACATCAACGCAGGAATCAAATTACACTGTAACACTGTAAAATATAACTGTTCATCACATCCGTAAGGTGACAGAGAACATAGAGGGGTTATTATTTACCATGTAGATCTGATGTTTATCTCTCTAATGTGCTATTGAACTATTTGGAAATGAAAACCATCAAACTCAACCAAATTTAGTAGTTTTATCAGCCTCCGTTTTGTGTCCAGGGTTGAATCTAGATATTCCTGCATAACACCAGATTTCTGGCTGACCTCCTTGCACTTCTTTATGAGACCTACAAACAGATGCTCGATAGCTATTTTGTTAGAGGAATTTTTTTTAGAAGGTTACAGTTCTCTCATATCGTAATCAACACATGGGTTCATTCTCATTACATCAAATTGATGCATGTTTGAAGGCCACCGTGGCATAGTACTTTCAGTGTTGGACTGGACCATTGGGAAAGTAGGATCAAACCCCCTTTCCTGTGGAAATTCACTGGCTGACTTTGGGCAAATCACATTCTTCCCGTTCAAGAGGAAGCCAATTGCAAATCTATGAACAGATCTTGCCAAGAAAACCCTATGATAAGACTTGTCATGAGACAAAGTTGACTTGAAGGCACATAACAGCAAAATGTCTGTTAATTTCATGAAATCAAATGTCTCTCAGGGTGGATAAGCTATAGCCCTCTAAACCCTTCTGAGGTTTAGAAAGAAGATAAGACCTGGTTATGTGCACAAGCATTTAATGAATGAACTCAGTTAGCGTTGACATGGATTGGATTAAGGCTCTTGCACAAAGTCTGATGGATAATTGGCATATATATCTTTTATATATTGTACTTTATTATGTTATTTAACTATTTTAACTGTTTTATTATTTTATTGTATTACTAGCTGTGCCCTGCCACACGTTGCTGTGGCCCATTGGAATTGGAATTGCACTGGTTTTTGGAGTTTTTTAGGCCCTGTGGAGGTTTGTGACATGATATTCTGTGGTTTCAACCTCGAGGCGTGGATGATGGATTGTGAAATTTCGAGGTTGGGGGGTGTTTAGTTTTGTTGTTTTGCTCGGTGCCAGGATTCCATCACTCTTTTATATATATAGATGATATACTGGTAGTGATCCTGCCAGTTGTGTAAGCCGCCCTGAGTCCCCTCGGGGAGAAGGGCAGAGTAGAAATATCAGAAATAAATAAATAAATAAACCCTCAATGAATAAGTCATACTGGTTGGGGGATTCTGGGAATTGTAGCCCTCCAAATAATTTAAAGTTCTGAATAGCATATTCAGATCATCTTTTTTTATTGTGGATTCTCAAAATCATAGAAGAGGGAACCTGGCCTCAAGTGCCCCATATGGTTGATTTCTGCCCAGCCTGTTAAGTCATAATTCACTGTCCCTTGTTCTTACAAATAACTCGTTCTTACTATTCTTCATCCACCAGATTTACCTACAGTGATGATATCCAGACTGCAACTGACAGAAACTGTATGATTCCTGCCAAATGAGCAGCCTTTTGCTAAACTGCTCTCCCCCACTTAGAGAGCAACATAAAAAGCAGCAACCTCACAGTCCTGAAATGAGGACTACGGATTTCTTTCTTCTAACATTGGGAGGTCCTCTGGGTTTAGGCTTGATTTTGGGAGGAAGCAATCAACATGCTCTGAAACATTAAAAAGGGAAACAAGTAGGAGAACTATGTGCACACAAATTTGATGTCAAAATGACAATATTCACAATTACCATCATCAATGCTCATGGGCTATGCTGGTGGGGTCTGATAAGACTCCAACAACATCTGGAAAGCCATAGATTCCCACTCCTGTTTTAAATGAATTTGTAACAGTATGTGTTGCTAGTACAAACCAGAACAGGTTGTTATAGATGAAACTAGCTCTGCCCGGCCACGCGTTGCTGTGGCGTTGTCTGGTGTTGTTGGTGAGAAATTGTTGAGTTACTGCTGGTATTGAATGTCTGTTGTATGGTTGTCTTTATGTTTAGTATGTATTTGGTTGTTTGTGTAATGTGAAAGTGGTGAGAGTAGAGGGGGTCTTTGTTGCTGTGTAGTATTGTATAGTATGCATACGTTGTCCAAGTGTTGTGAATGGTTAGATTGTGTCTTGGTGTATAGTAGAAAGGGTTGGGGTGGATGGCCGTTAGGGGTGTCTCCAAATTATTGGATGGTGTAGTTCTATGATTATTATTATTATTATTGTTGTTGTTGTTGTTGTTGCTGTTATCATCATGATTATTATCTTTATTATCATCATTATTATTATATATTGGGTGGATGGCCATCTGTCAGGAGTGTTTGGATTGTGTGGTCTTGCATGGTAGAAGGAGGTTGTACTGAATGATTCTTAGGGGTGTCTGCAAACATTTGGATTCCATGATATTGTTATTAGTATTATTATTATCAAGAGGCTGTATGGCCATCTGTTGGGAATGTTTGGATTGTGTTCTCGATGGCAGGAAGGGGTTGGACTGGATGGGCTTTAGGGGTCTCTCCTATCTCTGTGACTGTAGGATTTTATTATAATTTTAATGGTGGAGATTGTGGAGATATTGGATGGGCATCTGTCAGGAGTGTTTGGATTGTGTGGTCTTGCATGGTAGAAGGAGGTTGTACTGGATGATTCTTAGGGGTGTCTGCAAACATGAGGATTCCATGCTTTGTTATTAGTATTATTATTATCAAGAGGCTGTATGGCCATCTGTTGGGAATGTTTGGATTGTGTTCTCGATGGCAGGAAGGGGTTGGACTGGCTGGCCTTTAGGGGTCTCTTCTATCTCTGTGACTGTAGGATTCTATTATTATTTTTATGGTGGAGATTGTGGAGATATTGGCTGGCCACAGATGATGGGCGGGCGCTAGGACCCAGGGGACAGCTTTTTCCCATTGCCTGCCTTTCCTGTTGCCGGCGGCCATTATGCTTTCTCTTTCCCTCCCTCCCGGCATGGCTCCCGATGGTGCGTTGTGGGTTCTGTCCATGTGGAGGTGCGTGAAGTGATTTTGTGTTGTTTCAACCTTAAGGCGTGGATGATGGGTTGTGTTGTCCAATTTCGAGGTTGGGGGGCCCGTAGTTTAGTTGTTTTGCTCGGTGCCGCGATTCCATCACTCTTTTATATATGTAGATGAACTTTTAGCAAGCAAAGACAAACAGATAGCAATACATTTTGAGGTAGACGAGTCCACAATGCAGTTCTCCGTAGGGAGATAGAAATATGACAAATACAACTGGCCATTCATACACAAGTCTTCAACTAACCACAGCACGCATGCGCGCGCGCGCACACACACACACACACACACACACAAATATTCCAAAAAGCAAACCTTGATTTTGCCATTTGATTTAAGGGGCACCATTTTACTGTGTGGTGTTCGAAGAAAATTCAGAGTGTTCCTTGGACCGCAAGAAGATCCAGCCAGTCCATACTCCAGGAAATCAAGCCGACTGCTCATTGGAGGGAAGGATATCAGAGGCAAAGATGAAGTACTTTGGCCACATAATGAGAAGACAGGAAAGCTTGGAGAAGACAATGATGTGGGGGAAAATGGAAGGGAAAAGGAAGAGGGGCTGGCCAAGGGCAAGATGGATGGATGGGATCCTTGAAGTGACCTTGAAGGAGCTGGGGGTGGCAACAGCCGAAAGGGAGCTCTGGTGTGGGCTGGTCCATGAGGTCATGAAGAGTCAGAAGAGACTGAACGAATAAACAATATCATTTTACTGTGTATAACTGAGCTTCAGAATTCACAGATTATGGTATCCACAGAGGACCCTGGAACCAAACCCCAATGGATACCAAGGGCCTACTATACACATCACCCTGTATATCCTTTTTTTTTTTTTGGATGCTACTTGGGCCGCATCAGGACCTTCTTATGCAACAGCCCAGACAGCTTCCATGTGCCAGGGCATCTTATTGTGTGCATATGTACAAGCCAAACAGAGGTGGCAGGAAGGACCTATTTTTTTTTAATTGTGTCAGAAGTTACTTGCAAGTTGCTTCTGGTGTGAGAGAATTGGCCATTTACAGAGATATTGCTCAGGGGGCACCAGATGTGTTACTGGGAGGCTTCTCTTATGTCCTTGCAAGCTAGAGCTGATAGATGGAAGCTCACTCTGTCTCACAGATTCGAACTGGCAACCTTCAGATAACAACCCAACCTACAGATCAGCAGTTCACAAGGGTTTAACCCATTGCACCACCCAGAGGCAGTTCAACCACCAGGCCAACTAGGCAGTTGCTTGTGGCGCCATCTTGTTGGGGGTGCCATCGAGGCAACTCCTGTCTCCTGCAGCCTGTCTCCACCACCACGCCTCCCTCCGCAAGGAAGAAGCCGAGGTTGCCACTTTGGGGAGCAGAGAAACGACACCAGGAAGGCGTTCGGGACTTTGCAGAGCAGAGAAGCCACCGAACGCCTTTCTGGCGAGGCCTTCCTGGCGAGGCCTTCCTGACGTTCGGCGGTTTGGGGAGCAGAGAAGCGGCGAACGCCTTTGTTCTTGCCAGGAAGGAGTTCAGGGCTTTGGGAAGCAGAGAAGCAGCGCTTCTCTGCTCCCCAAACCACCAAACGCCTTCTTGGCAAGGCCTTCCTGGCAAGGCCTCACCAGGAAGGCCTCGCCAGGAAAGTGTTCGGGGCTCCCAGTGCCTGTGCTGGGCCTCCCGGTGCTCGCTCTAGGCCTCCTGATGCCCGCACTGGACCTCCCGGTGCCTGCGCTGGGCCCGCTTTTGGGGCCTTCAGAGATTGTGAGGTAAGTGGGGTTTATATATCTGTAGAAGGTCCAGGGTGGGAGAAAGAACTCTAATTAATCACCTTGTTTAGCATTTAATGGCCCTGTGTCTTCAAGGCCTGGCTTCTTATTTCCTGGGAGAATCTTTTTGGGGAGGTGTTAGCTGTCTCTGATTGTTTACTGTCTGAATTTTTCCTGTTTTCAGAGTGTTGTTCTTTATGTATTGTCCTGATTTTAGAGGTTTTTTAAATACCGGGGGCTATCTGGGTTACCTAAGTCCACACAGCCCTATATCCCTGTTCAATGTTTGGTGCTAAATTCGCAAATATAGTAATTCCTACATAACATTACCATAGCAGCAGAAGGTGTCACCCCAAAGGAGATTCATGAGGGAATGCAAGCTGTTTATGGTGATTGTTTTGATGTGAGTACTGTGCGTCATTGGGCGAGTAAGTTCAAAGATGTTGAGGTGGGAACATCTGCTGTCAAGAATTCAGTGACTGCACGTTGCTTAAGTCGCATTGACTGACCATCTGCACAGGGTTCCATACTTCGCACTTTAACAACACAACTGTTCAAGGCTAAGGCTTCCCACCAAATAGAACTGTAGAGGAGAGTCTACTGAACAAGCCAGTACCTGCCGTATACTAGTACTGCCATCTGTTGAGGAGTTACGAAGGTGAGGCATTACTTTTCATTCAACTCTTGTATTATATTATTAGTATTACGTTGCTGGATACAGACATTATGCAACTGTGCACTCCTAATTCCCACAGGCATAAATCCACTTACAAAAACATACGGCTTCAACAAGAGTCTGACAATTGCTTTTGAGAGTCTTCTGTACTGTTTTAACTAGTTTAATTGTATGCTTCCAACTGTTTTTAGTATGGTCAATATTTATATTCTTTTTCCTTTTTCCTTTTGGTGTGCTGTGACTATGTTGAACTTGTTTAATTCAGTGCCGTAGTTAGATAGTGTCAGTGTTTCCTTTTCTAGCTGCTGGCCCTTGAGGTGAAAGGTGCAACAAGCACTTCAAGGCCCTTGAGCCACATCAGCAGTTCTTCAAGACAGACTATCGCCAATACCTGAAGCCAATTCAGATTGCGGGAGGTTGACAGGCCTGAGTAAATGGAAGTCAAATATGTATTGAAGTCAGACTCACTAAGGACGGAATAATCAAAGCCATCAAAGTTTGGCACGTAATGGTTCAAGACAAGAGGTCTTACAAATATCGTTCTGCTATCATCATAACCACAAGGGCTACTCGGATGTGGTTCTTAAAGACGTTTAAATTAGCAAAGAGTGCTTGTCATTAATCTTTTATAATGACTTCTGGGAGGCACAGTTCATTTAAACATTTTACATTTTTATTACTTATGTATGCAGGGCAGCAATTAAAGCTGTCGTGGTCACATAATGAAGACTAATGAAACCAAGAGTATGGGAGATTTTCATTTGCTGTCAATCTGAATAATCCATCTCTGCCCAAAGTGTGTTTATAGAAGTTGCAACGGGCAAAGAAATCAGCATTGCCACAACTTTGAGAACTTCAGAACTGATCATATGAGTAAGTTGATGAAATATGTCTAGATTTTCTAGACATCATAAGAGAGCTTAAATACCCTAAAGCAGTGGTTCTCAACATGGAGTCCCCAGAGGTTTTTGGCCTACAACTCCCAGAAATCCCAACCTGTTTACCAGCAGTTAGGATTTCTGGGAGTTGAAGACCAAAATCATCTGGGGACCCCAGGTTGAGAACCACTGCCCTAAAGGCACAATATCCCATCAAATTATAGCTACCATGTCAAGTGAGTGGCATTTGGGACTGTGCTTGACAACCAATGTCCTAGGTTCTCATGGAATGCCCGAGTTTCCCTAGACTGAGCCTTGGTTGGTTCTTCTCAGCCATAGAAGATGTTGTTGGACTTCCGAACCCAGAATTCTGCACAAGTGACTATAGCATCTGGGAGTTGGTTCAACAAAAATTTGGAGATCACTGGTTGAGAACTGCTGGACTAGGGCAGGTCTTGGGAACCAATGTCCATGCATCAGCTCCCACTAAACTGCTCACAAGGATAATTAACATTAAATGAGCAGTATTGGGAGACTAGGATTCAAATAATTGTTTGGCCATAGAAACCAATGGCATAATCTTAGAGAACTCACACTCTCTCAGCCTCAGAAAAAGGCGAAGGCAAACTTCCTCTGAACAAGTCCTGCTAAGAAACACCCATAATAACTTAATCTTAGGGACAATAAGTAAGAAATAACTTGGAGGCACATAGCAACTACAATATTCATGTAAAGGGTTAGGATGTCAACACAATCCAAATCCCAATCCCACATTAGATTTTTTCTATAATATTTTTATTTATTTTATCATGGTTCCAAACATCATTTGTTATACAGCAGACACATAATATTCAATATTCAATACAATCTGGAGTACATTTTTCACCGTGCTCCCCTCCCCCTGAGCCATTTCTTTTATACGTCATCGGTCCAATATTTCATTTCCTCTTATGGAGGTAATTTTCCACCCTTCTTTTTGAATCCTTTATCAATAAATTTTCTCTATGTGTCATCAAAATCATTTTGTTTCCATATCGCTCTTTTAACGTTTAATTTACATGTCAGCTTATCATTAATTGCCAATTTCTGTATTTCCTTATACCACTCTTCTATTTGTATATTTATTTCCCTTTTCCAGCTCCTTGCTGTAAGCAGTCTTGCTACTGTTAATACATTTGATATCACTTCTATGACAATTTTATTTCCCTGAATTCTTCCACAATCCTTTCCTTTTTCATTCCAAGTGTTATCCAATCCCCTATTTTATCTATATTTTCCCCTTAATTTTCTATCCATTATATTTCTTAGATGTTTGGAAATTTCCTTTCCACTATAACTGGGGTTATCCCACATTAGATTTTTTACCAAATGAAAGAGCGCCCTAACTAGTGTAGGCTCAATGAATCATTTATTGAATGGTGACTCAACACATCAATGGATCTATTCTAGCTGGGACTAACAACAGGATTCAGGACCAGGAGACTGAAACAATTGCCACAGCCAAAGTTGTATAAGGCTGAGCATTCCTCATCCCAAAATCTGAAATATTTCAAAATCTGAAATTGTCCACGTTGGTAACTGAGACAATGACACCTTCACTTTCTGGTGGTTCAATGGTCATGGACCTTGTTTCCTACACAAAATTATTTAAAACACAATGTATAAAATTACCTTCAGGCTATGTGTACAAGGTGTCCATGAAACATGAATGCAGTTTGTATTTAGACTGCAAAATGCAAATATTTCAAAATCCCCCCAAAATCCCAAACGCTTGTGGTCCCAAGCATTTTGGATTGGGAATACTCAACCCATATGTCTTCGTCCACGATATCTCAGTTGGATTAAAAAAATTAGATTGTGTGCCTCTGAAGAAAAATATCATCACTACTCTCTTGTTTGTATAGTAGACATACTTCAGTCTGCCGTTTTATTAAAATTAATGCATAACAATGGGAAGTATATATCTATAAACAAATCTATTTGGTGCTTTATAAAACAATGTGGGGTTTTCACTACAGGAGCAATGGTGAGATAGCAGCATCTTGCTGGTTGTGGTTTCTGGGCCACTTTGAAAGTGAGTTTTGGGGGGAGACATGAATTGGTCATCCCACAATTAGTCATTAGTGAAGTTTGATCTGATCTGTAAAACAGAAATGCTGCCCTGTGACCAAATACCCAATTTTCATGGTGTTTTTTTTGATGGTCTCATGTTATAATTTGGGTGGATTTGGACATGAAAAAGTTTATTTCTGCAGTTTTAGGGGCCTTGTTAAGTAGGTCAAAGGGAACATACACTGTACCCACTGCTATGTCTGAGCATATATTTATTACATCTCATTTACATCTGTACCAGTTTCATGTTTCACTTTTCCCTCTACTTCATTTTTGTTTCCTTTTCTGTCTTTTAGAGAGCTATTTAAAAAGAAAACCCACTACCCACAGAAAGCACATACCCTCGCTTTTCAGTAATGCTTTTCCCAATCTTGTCTATTTCCCTCTTTTTCTCAAATGTGTTCTGTAACTGAATTACACAGCTAAATGTCTCATTCCTCCCTTGTGTTCTCTCACCCGAGGGCTTCATCATGAAGGATTAACCAGATACACTTATTATGTTTGTACTGCCATGAGAGGAAGAAACACCCATAAACAGGATTAAGTAGGCCATAACTTTATTGAAGGAAGATGCATAATGCATCAAACTAAGACCAGGGTAGTGGGAGGGGTTAGCCATAATCCTTTACCTAGGAGATGTTCTGTGAAGCTGGCTGGATGACTTACCACAATGTCTCCTTGTCCCACCAAGGTCAGTCTGAATGGCTGGTAACCTGTTTCATTTGCAGACATGGGGAGCACATCAATAGCTAACGTATATACTCATGTACAAGTCAACCTCATGTATAAGTCGAGGGCAGGTTTGGGGCCAAAATTATCAATTTTGCATGAGCCATGGATAAATTGAGGTTCATTCTGTGGAAAGGGGAAAACACCAGTACTGCCTCAAGGCATTATCTACTTCTGGCTACCACCATTGCCACTTTCCTGCCCAGGCAGTCAAAAAGGCTAGTAGCAGCCCACGGTGGAAAAGTAGAGGGAGTCAGTGCTTCTTTTAACTTCCCCCGGAGATGGGCTAAGTTTTTGGCACTCAATTTGAAGAAGTGAATGGCTTCTTTTTAAAAAGCATTGAGGTACAGTGCTCACGTTGACTAATGGATAAGTTGTACCAGGTGTTTTAGGTTGATTTTTTAATGAACATTTCTAGGGACCTCTTCACAGAGTCTTTTTGGGCTGTGCCATTGAGCCACTAAGGGGAAGGAACATGGGATGGCTTGTGGTGCCCTATGTGTGCCCTTCCCACTCCCCTCATCACATGATGGGATGGGACAGAGTGCATTGGCACACCCCCCCCCCCATCAGAAAGGGTGGCAATATGGGGCAGCACGTGTTGCCCTGCCGCCCATCACAGGGCAAAACGAGGAGGAAAGTGTGGGTAGCTCCAACACTTTCCTCCCCATTTTGGTGGAGAAAGCATCTTTCAGCATTTCCCCTACACTTTGAGAGGAATGTGGGTATTGCACAGCAGGTCTCGTCCAAGCCTTGCATAAAAGTGACAAAATGGGGCAAAATGTCCCGTGTGAAGAAGTCCTAGATGTATATGTAGGACCTCATCACACTAGAGCAGTGGTTCTCAACCTGTTCATCCCCAGATGTTTTGGCCAACAATTCCCAGGATTTCTGGGAATTGAAGGCCAAAACATCTAGGGACTCACAGGTTGAGAACCACTGCACTAGAGCATGGATCCACTTTAAATCCAGTTTCTGCCTCCTACAGAATTCGGAGGCTTGTAGTTTAGGGAGGGGCCTTTAAACCACTTAGTTAAGCAGGACCTGAGCCCCACTAAATTACAAACCCCAGAATTCTGCAGGAGGCAGCCACAGGATTTAAAGTGAATCCATGCTCTGGTGTTATGAAGCTGTATGAGGCAACTCAGTTTAGCTGCATTGGTAGTTCTGCTGTTGTAATTTATCTTTAAAATATACGCAACTCTATCCCCCCAAAAGCTATTCTAGCTTCATGGGTGTCCTCCTACTTCATCATTTCCCATCCAGCCTGAGAAGCTGAGACATTAAAGTGCCTTTTTGTTGTGACTCAGCTGGAGTCTCAGAGTGACCCTGATGGGGATTGTGGGATTCAGGTTCCAGATGTTCAAGATGATGGAATTCAGTTTCAAAATGACTCTGATGGGAATTATGGTATTCAGGTTCAGAGTGACCCTGCTGTGAGAGATGAGGAGCAGGGAGCCATTCCCATGGCAGGGAATGGTGTTGATGAAACTGGAGTCAATACCGAAGCTAGCCAGGTGCAAAGGGAGGATAGCTCCCAGTTAGATAGCAGGCAGACAGAGGCTGCTGCTAATGAGCTGTCTGGCTTTGACAAAACGGCATCTCTGGATCGAGCTGGCCGTTTGGAATTTCGGGTTCGCAGGAGTGTCAGAATAGCAAACAAGAAAGAGGTCAGAGGCCAAAGAAATGCATTCATGCTATACAGGGAATATTAAAGGGTGTGCTGAGAGAGAAATCGTTGTCAAAAACAACGTCTTGTTTGAGTTAGAAGCAGCTCTTGCTTTCTTGGATTATCCTACATCTTTGTGTATTCAAGTTCATGGGACTATGTCATGTATTAATGGAACCTTGTTTTATGCCTAAGGATTTATTGGATTATTCTTCATAGCCTTGGTTTTGCAACCATCTTTTGGAACTTTACTTTTGCTTTTTAAGGACTATTTATTTCCTATTTTCTAATAAATTACAAAAGACTTCAATCTGTGTACAGCCTGATGTGTTCAGCAAGGTGAAACTAACCTGAGGTGCGACACTTTCCGCTGTCACTTTGGTTCCCTTACCAAATAGTGATGGAAGAAAGAATAAAGGGCACACAGCTCTATCTATCCACTGAATTAAGCCAACATATTTTTGTCTGGACTGCAAACCTGAGATGGGGTTACAGTGGCAGGAAGTCTCTCCCCTCACTCCTCAGACTTTCACCTGAAATACCATCATTACAATGTTAGATAGGGTCAAGATGCCAACTGCAGATTACTCAGGTTAATTGCCAACTCAGGTTCTAAAAGTCATTGTGTAGCCTAGGACAACACAGATTTCCAGTCTGATCTCTTCTCAGAGGATTATTGTGAGGCAATTTTCCAGGTACAGTACATAGGGATACAAAAGCAAATTATATTCTTAAATGATAGTCTTTGCTGATATGAGCATGAGGGGATAGAATAGAGAAAAGTCATATTTCTTCATAGAATGGAAGCCATAGCTCACTGTGGTTTATGCTCTGAATACATAAGGCTTCCAGTTCTCAAGTTAGAGAACATTTCAGGGAGCAGCAGAGCTGGGCCTTTGCCATGGGCCTCTTGAGTGCCAAGAATGGGCTATGGGCCAATGGTCTGATTCATCATGAAGCAACTCCATATATTCTACTACTCTCCAGAGTACATCCTCCACCCATGTGTTTATATAGCATTCAAATATATACCATTATTATTGGTTTTGCTTCTTTTTCATTCTCTTGCACAGATGAAAATGCCAAGAAGAAAGTAATGCCAACGTTAGAATGGAGGCGAAAGGTAAAGATTTGTCCTGTGAGAAATAACGTGCTCTCAGACTTTTGGCTCTGAAATTTAACTCTAACTAGAAATCACAAGAAAGGGGCTAAAACACTGAAATTCTAACTCAATCTTACTTTGAGTACCTCCAAAATACCAATACTACAAGACACAGGTAACTTGGCAGTTATTCAATTTCAATCTTGTGCTAGTTGGAACAACAGTCTAATAAAATTAAATTCTTTTGTATCATAAAACTCACTAAAATGAGAACAATTCCCACTGTAAAGATAGAAATGCTAGAATATGATCAAAAATGGAATGTAATTGACATTTGTTTTTATTTATTTATACATGCATGTTGATCTCCATACTGTCTTCATTTCCATTGCTGACATAACCCTCACAGAAAATTCAATATTTTCAGTTTACCATGTAGAGATGTGGCTTAGAGATAGTGAAGGAAAACTGGATTTCAGAATGAGGTAGCATGGGTTTGTCCCATGATTTCAGATTTCTTATCTAGTACTATATTGCTCTCGTTGGTTTCATTAAGTCGTCCACCCATCCAGGTCCCTTGACAGCATAATCAAATGTGTGTTGACGCAAAAGCAAATCCTTTTCCATGCGGTGGCACTTACCTTGACACATGCTTGCACAGAATTATAAGCGTTGGGGTGAGGTTATTTATTATTTTAATTCACTTTGGGCTGAATCTAAAGTTAGACAAGAGAAACTCCCTGAAGTGGAAGATAATCATAGTGTTATTGTTAAATGTACTTTTTTTGGGAGCAGCATCTCAAAAAGTTAAATTCTCTCCTGTCTCAAGAGTTAACTTAGTCATGACTAACTTGTGTCCTATTGATTCCAATGGGTCTACCCTTAGTATTCTAAATATAAATTGGGTTAATGTTGTTGCTTATTCCTTCAGTTGCTTCCGACTCTTTGTGATCTCATGGACCAGCCCATGTCAGAGCTCCCTGCCCACCGTTGCCACCCCCAGCTCCTTCAAGGTCAAGTCAGTCACTTCAAGCACAACATCCATCTGCCGTGGATGTAGCATATCTGGATTTCAGTAAGGCCTTCAATAAGATCCCCCATATAAGATCCCAGATATAAAATTATACCATGATGCTTGTGCACTTGATTGGATTAGAGTATGGATGAATCTCAAAAAAGAAAAACTACTAACACTGGAGGGTTATGATTTGAGAGTGGGCTGGCACTCGTACGTTTGGTACGAAAGAGAGAGAAAAGAGAAAAACTTTGGGAATCATTTTATTCGCTCCACCCTACTCCGTACATGGCAAAAATATAAAAAGTTCTTTTACTTAAAGACCCCATTATGGCTATCTACCATGGAAGCCAAACAGAGAAGATTATTAGGTTGGTCCAATTGGCCAGTACATAAGGATTTATTAATAAAAGGCTCATCAATTTTGAAACCTCATGAAGAGATTAGACAAAAATTCACTCATATTTCCTGGTTACACTACATGCAGATTAAGGAACAGTACAATAAAGATAGAGAAATGGGATTTTGTCAAAGCGAGCAATTTTGAGACAAAATATTAGAAACAGAAAATAAGATAATTACAAAAATTTATAATAAATTATTGGAGTGGTCCACAGAAGGGGAGACAGTAAAAAACTGTATGACTAAGTGGGCAGAAAATTTACGAAGACCTATAATGCTAGCAGAATGGGAATCTATTTGGACTAAAAAATTAAAATACACATATGCAATGGACCTGAAAGAGAATTGGCTAAAATGTTCCATCACTGGTATATCACACCAAAGAAATTAAATCTAATGTATACGAATACACAAAAAAATTGTTGGAAATGCGAGGAACAAGAGGGCAGTTACTTCCATATGTGGTGGACATGCAAAGAAACGAAAAAATACTGGGAGAAGGTCCATATAACTTGCCAACAAATACTTAAAATACATTTCCCCAGAAAAGCGGAGTATTATATATTGGGGATAACTGACCGGGATATTCACTTAGATGCCAATGATGACATTTTATTTACATACTTAACGACAGCCGCGAGAATCAGTTTCGCCAAAAGATAGAAGCAAAAGGAAATACCGTATACGGAAGAATGGCTACAGAAAGTGAGAGAAATAAAAGATATGGATAAATTAACTTTTTTACTAAAGAAAAATACAGGGACCCCGATAAAATATACCGACTGGAGTAAAGTAGAAGAATTTGAAAGGAAAAGAAGTTGAAGGACATGAGGGAATGAACAGAAGGACAACTCCTCCTGGTGGTTCTCAATGTGTTGTTTTATGATTAGTAAAGAATCCGTGACTTAGACAACATAAAGGCCAACACCTTGGATTTTTAGTGTTCGCCCTTATCATAACAGTGACAGAGGTTGATTTATAATTGTTTTTTTAAAATATATATATATATATATCACCCTCTTTTTTATATATATAGACTGGGAAACGCAAAGGCAAAGATGGAAGTCACTATTTTACGCACTCATGGTTTTTTTTTTGTTTTTTGTTTTTGGGTTTTTTTTGTTTTTGTTTTTTAATGTAGTTTTTTTCAGGGTTTTTTTTTTCTTTTTTCCTTTCTTCTTTCTCTTCTTTTTTTCCCTTAACTTTTTGTTACCATACATTGTTCTCACTCTTTCGTTGTATTTAATTATTTTATATTTCAATTAAAAATTATATATTAATTTTTTTTAAAAAAAATCACCAGAGATTTCGATGGATGGTTAGTGTTTGATGTACAAGGCGAGTTAAATTGGTATCAATAAATACTAACCCTGGGGGAAAAAAAATAAGATCCGCCATGACCTCCTGGCAAACAAACTAGTCAAATGTGGGCTAGGCAAAACTTTAGTTAGGCAGATCTGTAATTGGTTAAGTGAACGAACCCAAAGGGTGCTCACCAATGCTTCTTCTTCACCCTTAAAAGAAGTGACGAGTGGAGTGCCATAAGAAGGGTTCCATCCTGGGCCCGGTTCTGTTCAACATCTTTATTAATGACTTAGATGAAGGGTTAGAAGGCATGATCATCAAGTTTGCAGATGACACCAAATTGGGAGGGATAACTAATACTCCAGAAGACAGGAGCAGAATTCAAAACAATCTTAACAGATTAGAGAGATGGACCAAAACTAACAAAAACTTGCATTTGTCAACAGGGACAAATGCAAGATTCTCCACTTAGGCAGAAAAAATGAAATGCAAAGATACAGAATGGGGCACGTCTGGCTCAACAGCAGTACGTATGAAAAAGATCTTGGAGTCCTCGCAGACAACAAGTTAAACTTGAGTCTACAATGTGATGCAGCAGCTAAAAAAGCCAATGAGATGTTGGCCTGCATAAATAGGAGTATAATGTCTAGATTCAGGAAAATCATGCTACCCCTCTGTTCTGCCTTGGTAAGACTACACCTGGAATACTGTATCCAATTCTGGGCACCACAGTTGAAGGGGATGTTGACAAGCTGGAATGTGTCCAGAAGAGGGTGACAAAAATGATCAAGGGCCTGGAGAACAAGCCCTATGGGGAGCGGCTTAAAGGACTGGGCATATTTAGCCTGTAGAAGAGAAGGTTGAGAGGAGACATAATAGTCATGTATAAATATGTGAGGGGACATCATAGAGAGGAGGAAGCAAGCTTGTTTTCTGCTGCCCTGGAGACTAGGATTTGGAACAACAGCTTTAAACTACAGGAAAGGAGATTCTACCTGAACATTGGGAAGAACTTCCTCACTGTGAGAGCTGTTCAGCAAGGAACTCTCTGCCTCAAAGTTCTTTGGAGGCTTTCAAGCAGAAGCGGGATGGCCATTTGGCAGGGGTGCTTTGAATGCGATTTTCCTGCTTCTTGGCACGGGATTGGATGGATGGCCTGTGATGTCTCTCCCAACTCTATGATTCTATGATTCTATTATCTTGCCCTTGGTCGGCCCCTCTTCCTTTTTCCTTCAATTTTCCCCAGCATCATTCTCTTCTCCAAGCTTTCCTGTCTCCTCATTATGTGGCCAAAGTACTTCATCTTTGCCTCTAATATCCTTCCTTCCAGTGAGCAGCCAGGCATTATTTCCTGGAGTATGGACTGGTTGGATCTTCTTGTGGTCCAAGGCACTCTGAGATTTTTCCTCCAACACCACAGTTCAAAAGCATCTATCTTCCTTCACTGGCCTTCCTTATGGTCCAGCTCTTGCATCCATAGGTTACTACAGGGAATACCATTGCTTTAACTATGCGGACCTTCGTTGCCAGTGTAATGTCTCTACTCTTCAAAATTTCATCGAAATTGGTCATTGCTCTCTTCCCAAGAAGTAAACATTTTCTGACTTCCTGGCTGCAGTCTGCATCTGTAGAAATATTTGCGCCTAGAAATACACAGTCTGTCACTGCCTCCACGTTTTCTCCCTCTATTTGCCAGTTATCAATCAATCTGGTTGCCATAATCTTGGTTTTCTTGATGTTTAAATGCAACCCAGCTTATGCACTTTCTTCTTTCACCTTGCTTAGAAGGTTCCTTGGCTCCTCCATGCTCTCAGCTATCAAAGTGGTATCATCAGCAGGTTGTTAATGTTTCTTCCAGCAATTTTAACTCCAGTTATTATATAATTATTAATTTGGTTAATAATTCAGCCATTTTCCCATAATTTTCTTATTATATGGAAACTTTTCATTATGATGATTGAACTGGGCTTTTCTGTAGACAAAACTTCAGGCACTTTTAAAGATGCGTTTTTAACCACCTTCAGCAGTGGAAAAATTAATCATGATATATAAAATAACATGCTCTCTCACAAGAGATTGACATAAGAAATAAAATAACTTAATATCTCACATAAGGGAAGTAAGAATTACAGAGGAGGCAGAATGGTGGAAAGATCAGACATAAAGATATTTGGTTAACAGCCAAGACAAGCAAGTTTCATACATGAAACCAACACCAAGATGAAATACCAAATGGTGATGCCCCCTGCTCAGTCAATAAAATGAAGATATCAACAGACAGTCCCTGCTTTTTAACAAGTTATTGTTCAATGTGATGCTGTTTCAACAGATTTTACACTGTAGTCATATACTATCATTTCGATCCCTGGTCCTTTCTTATAGCCATGCTCTGCTTTCCCCCCCTCTCCATTTATTTAGCACATTGTTTTTTTCTCCAAGTATACTCATGTGATGAACCATGGGCCTTGTAGTCCTGCTCAGGACATTGTAATTCCTGATGAAGATGAAAACTTGGGTTTTTTACCTTCCCAGTCTGAACTGGTTTCCTCTCAGCCAGATCTTTCCCAGGCAGATCTGGGAACCTTGCACCTGCAAGAAAGTTGTGCCCCAGAAGTATGTCAAACAACCCCAGAGCCTACTTCTCCCGTGTTCTTGCGCCGGGAGTTTTGTAAACAACAGAGAAGTTTGGATTCAGCTTCGCGCAGGAGTGCGAGGATAGCAGCTAAGAATGTTGCCAATTAACACTGGTTCTCGTGAGAATCTTTAAGGAGTTTAACATCTGGTCTCAGAGTTTAGCTTTCGTTTCTGATTCCCAGAGAACCGCTTTGGTGAGAAAGTTGGACTCTATATAGGTGTTTTGCCCGCGTAGCAACTTCGCGGAGTCAATTCGTCAGCCTACGGAGCGAGTTGTGTCTGGACAGCGCGCTCCGGTTCAAGCCTCGCTCCTGCTCAAGCCTTGCCTTGCTATCCAGCCTTCGCCTTGCTTCCAGCCTTGTTTATCTACGGACTTTGCCTAGTTTCCCAGGATCAATCCTTGCCTTGTTCCACGGATTTATCAAGTTATTCCACGGACCTTGTTCTTGTTCTTAGTTACCTTGTTCCACGTTCAAGATCAAGTTATTTCCTAGCCACGCTCAAGTTTTATGGACTAAAGGACCTTGTCATCTCCCCTCACTTTGCTTGGCAAAGTGAGTGTTTCGGTTATTGGATTACAACTTTGGACCTTAATATTTCATATTGGACATTATTTCTTTGGACTAATTTTGACCTTTCCTGAAAGGTCTGCTTCTGGACTATCTTTTACATTTGCTTTTACTAACTTTATATATTTCCTTAATAAAGATATTAGATAGATTCTGGCTTCTGCGTATGGTTATTGGTGCTCTGTAGCCTGGGTCGTGACAGTTTGACTCCGCCACCCTAAGCACCAATTAACCTTGGCCAGAATGTCTACCGGAACCGTACCCGGTGGGCAGCCACTGAGCTACACCATCAGCAAGGACGAAGTGGATCGCATCCGCGACAGACTCAACGCCCAGGATGGAGAAATAAAGGGCTTGCGGGAGCGCGGAATCCGCCTCCCGGCCATGGCGTTGCCTACCAAGTTTACTGGAGAAGCTTCCAAGGTTCATGTTTTCCGTCGCCAATGTCAAGCTTATCTAGAGGCCCGGGATGCCGAGTTTCCCCAAGAAGACATCAAAGTGGCATGGGTTTACAGTCTTCTAGACGGGCCAGCGGCCAACTGGGCGACGGCACTGTTCGACCAAGCCTCTCCACACCTAAGATCAGCGCAACATTTCTTGGACCACCTCAAGGAGACTTGGGGAATCGAGGACAATTTGGAGGCAGCCGGCCACAAACTCCGTCGCCTTTTCCAAGGAGACAGACCTATGTCTCAGTATATAGCCGAGTTCCGAGTGCTGGCCCACAACACCGGCTGGAACGATGTAGCCCTCAGAGGACAATTCCGGGAGGGTCTCAACATTGAAATGCTGGAAGAAATCTCCAAGGTGGATCCTCCCCAGACCCTCGAGGCACTCATTGATCAATGTTTACGGGCTGAAGTCATGATTGCCAACAGGAAACAGTGGGTTCGAGGCCAGGGCAGTAGAGCCGGGGCAAAACCCCCCGCTCCCGCCAGCGTTCAGCCACGTCCAGCGTGGAGACCCCCACCGCCAACCCCATACCCCAGAGGAGGCGAGGAGGTGCCGATGCAGTTGGGCAATGTGCGTCCCAGACTAGATGCCGCCGAGAAGGCCCGTCGTCAACGCTTAAACCTCTGTTGGTACTGCGGGAACGGGGGCCACTTCGCCAGAGAGTGCCCAGCCAAGGGGAAGCCTGCCGCCCGGCTTGCGGCGGCGTCCTCCACGGAGACGAAGACGTCTGAGCCGACTGGCACACAGCCGGCGGGGGAAGCCAACGACCGGGTGTAGAGAGGCTCGCCAACCCGGTCAAAAAATCCATTCAAGAGCCGCCAACCGGGGTCCTGTTCCTTCTCGTGGTCACATTATGGTCAGCAAAAAGGGGACCCGTCATGATCCACGCCATGATAGACTCTGGAGCTACCAACAACTTCATTGATAGAGAGTATGCCGACTCTCTGGGATTACAATATCATGATTTCAAGAATGCCCGTGTGGTGCAAGCCATAGACGGCCGCCCCCTCAAGACGGGCCCCGTAAGTCAATGGTCGGAACCCACCAGGATGTGGATAAGAGAACATATGGAAGAGATTTCCTTCTTTGTTACCGAGGTTCCCCATTTCCCTGTGATTTTGGGAATTCCATGGCTGACTCTCCACGACCCTAACATCTCCTGGTCCAACAGAGAACTGCAGTTTGCTTCACCGTACTGCCAAAACCATTGCCTCGTAGCCAAGGTATGCCATGCCACAGACACCGAGCCCATCATCACCTTGCCAAAGAAGTACTCCGAGTATTGGGATGTATTCAATGAGAAAGAAGCCGAGAAATTACCCCCACATAGACCTTATGACTGTGCCATTGACTTGGTGGAGGGGGCCCCGATCCCGCGAGGGCATCTCTACTCCCTGACTGAACCAGAGCAAGAAGCTCTCAGGGAATTCCTAGAGACAAACCTTCGCAAGGGATTCATCAGACCCTCTCAATCCCCAGCCGCCTCTCCAGTGATGTTTGTGAAGAAGAAGTCAGGGGAACTACGATTGGTGGTGGACTACAGAGCATTGAACAATATCACCAAGCGGAACAGCTATCCCCTGCCCTTAATCTCGGATCTACTGGATCGGCTTCGAGGAGCCAAGGTTTACACCAAGCTGGATCTTCGGGGGGCTTACAACTTAGTTCGCATCAGGGAAGGGGACGAGTGGAAGACCGCCTTCCAGACCAAATTCGGATTATTCGAGTCCCGAGTTATGAATTTCGGTTTATGCGGAGCCCCCGCAACGTTCCAGCATTTTGTCAATGACATTTTTCAGGACTATCTGGACAGGTTCTTGATAATCTACCTGGACGATTTTTTGGTGTTTTCTAGATCACAATCAGAACATGAGAACCACGTCAAAATGGTGTTACAACGATTGCGGGATCATGGACTTTATGCCAAACTGGAAAAATGCGCCTTTGATCTACAAGAGGTAGATTTCCTTGGTTACCGCATCTCGCCTTTAGGGCTCTCCATGGATCCAGCCAAGGTTTCAGCAGTATTGGACTGGCGGGCGCCAACTAACAAGAAAGAGGTGCAGCGTTTCTTGGGGTTCGCGAATTATTACCGCAAGTTCATTCCAGATTTTGCCCACTGGTCTGACCCAATCACTAGCTGCATCCGTGGAAAACAGCCCTTCCGCTGGACTGATCAAGCAGAGAAAGGGTTCCAGCAACTAAAGAAATTATTCACGTCCCAGCCAATTCTACAGCACCCAGATCCTGGAACCCCTTTTGTTGTGCAAGCGGACGCCTCGGATGTGGCAATTGGGGCTGTACTCTTACAACCGGTGGGAGACCACCTTCATCCCTGTGCCTTTTACTCCCGTCAACTAACCACACCAGAGAAAAATTATACCATTTGGGAAAAAGAACTACTGGCCATAAAGGCAGCTTTTGAAACTTGGAGACATTGGCTAGAAGGGGCCAAATTTCCCATTGAAGTCCACACTGATCATCGTAATCTAGAACACCTAAGAACTGCCCGCAAACTAAACCAGAGGCAGCAACGTTGGGCTTTATTCTTTGAACGTTTCAACTTCCAGATCCATTATGTGACCCCAGCCCAAACCAAGCAAGCAGACGCCCTGTCACGTAAACCGGAATACGCTGCAGGACGCAAGGAGACCTTTGAATCCCAACTGCTACAACCCGAGAACTTTGCCACGCTCACGGTGGGGAACACCAAATCCATTCCCATTGGTTCAACTTCCCCTACTCCAGGACCCATCTGTGCTCAAGAAATCAGGGCTAGTCAGCAAGCAGATGCCTGGGCGCAGGACCAACTTCGCCAAGGTCTGCATTTTCCCTTTTCGCTTAAAGATGGGCTGCTCTGCTATAGAAATCATGTTTATATCCCACCCGGACCGGGCAGGGAAAAAGCGCTTCGCCTGTGTCATGACTGCAAACCAGCAGGACACTTCGGACTATTTAAAACTATGCATTTGATCCTAAGGGATTTTTGGTGGCCCAAGATCCGCAAGGATGTAGAAAAATATGTCAACACCTGCCCAGTATGCCAGCGCTCCAAGATACGAAGGGAAAAGCCCTCAGGGCTTTTACACCCCCTTCCTACCCCATCTCGCCCATGGGAAATAATTTCCGCGGATTTCATCACTGACCTACCACCTTCCTGTGGATTCACCACGATCTTAGTGGTGGTGGACCTTTTCACCAAGTTAGCCCATTTCATTCCCTGCGAAGGCCTCCCCACGGCCAAAGAAACTGCGGATCTATTTCTTCAGCATGTTTTCAGACTACATGGATTGCCCAAGAGTTTAGTCACAGACCGTGGATCTCAATTCACCTCTCGCTTTTGGAAGGCACTACAAAAACTACTGGGCATAGACTCTCGCTTATCTTCAGCTCATCATCCCCAAACAGATGGGCAAACGGAGCGCACCAATGCCACTTTGGAGCAGTATCTTCGCTGTTATGTAAACTACCAACAGGACAATTGGGCTTCTCTGTTACCACTGTCTGAGTTTGCCTACAATAATGGAGTTCAAGCTTCTACAAAAGAAACGCCGTTCTTTGCAAACTACGGCTTCCATCCACGTTTCTTTCCCCCTGTCATTGAAACTTCAGAAGTTCCCGCAGCAGAGGATTGGCTGCAGGAACTCACAGCGGTGCAACAACTTTTGCTCCAGCAACTGGACCAAGCCAAAGAGGACTATAAACGCCACGCTGACAAACACCGCCAGCCGGGCCCTGAAATCAAGGTAGGAGATCGGGTTTTTCTGTCCACTCGCTTTCTGCCCTCCCACCGCCCTTGCCGGAAGTTAGATGCCCGTTTCATCGGCCCCTATCCAGTGGTGGCGCAATTAAACCCCGTGACTTTCAAACTCCAACTTCCGCGTTCAATGCGCATCCACCCAGTGTTTCACCGTTCCCTGCTCCTTCCGGCGGATGGTGTGCGTCCTGATACAGACCAACCGGCCCCCCCTCCTGTTTTGATGAATGGGGAGGAGGAGTTCGAGGTTGAGGACATTTTGGATTCTCGCTTTCATCGCCGCCGCCTACAATATCTCATTGACTGGGTGGGTTTTGGGCCTGAGGAACGCTCTTGGGAAGACGCCTCCACAGTCCATGCTCCTGATCTAACCCGTCGCTTTCATCTGACCTATCCCACCAAACCGCGACCTCGCGCCTCGGGGAGAGGGCCCCAGTTTGGGAGGGGCCTTGAGGAGGGGGATAGTGTGATGAACCATGGGCCTTGTAGTCCTGCTCAGGACATTGTAATTCCTGATGAAGATGAAAACTTGGGTTTTTTACCTTCCCAGTCTGAACTGGTTTCCTCTCAGCCAGATCTTTCCCAGGCAGATCTGGGAACCTTGCACCTGCAAGAAAGTTGTGCCCCAGAAGTATGTCAAACAACCCCAGAGCCTACTTCTCCCGTGTTCTTGCGCCGGGAGTTTTGTAAACAACAGAGAAGTTTGGATTCAGCTTCGCGCAGGAGTGCGAGGATAGCAGCTAAGAATGTTGCCAATTAACACTGGTTCTCGTGAGAATCTTTAAGGAGTTTAACATCTGGTCTCAGAGTTTAGCTTTCGTTTCTGATTCCCAGAGAACCGCTTTGGTGAGAAAGTTGGACTCTATATAGGTGTTTTGCCCGCGTAGCAACTTCGCGGAGTCAATTCGTCAGCCTACGGAGCGAGTTGTGTCTGGACAGCGCGCTCCGGTTCAAGCCTCGCTCCTGCTCAAGCCTTGCCTTGCTATCCAGCCTTCGCCTTGCTTCCAGCCTTGTTTATCTACGGACTTTGCCTAGTTTCCCAGGATCAATCCTTGCCTTGTTCCACGGATTTATCAAGTTATTCCACGGACCTTGTTCTTGTTCTTAGTTACCTTGTTCCACGTTCAAGATCAAGTTATTTCCTAGCCACGCTCAAGTTTTATGGACTAAAGGACCTTGTCATCTCCCCTCACTTTGCTTGGCAAAGTGAGTGTTTCGGTTATTGGATTACAACTTTGGACCTTAATATTTCATATTGGACATTATTTCTTTGGACTAATTTTGACCTTTCCTGAAAGGTCTGCTTCTGGACTATCTTTTACATTTGCTTTTACTAACTTTATATATTTCCTTAATAAAGATATTAGATAGATTCTGGCTTCTGCGTATGGTTATTGGTGCTCTGTAGCCTGGGTCGTGACAACTCAGCAGTTTTTGCGTCTCAGTCAATTCATCACCATCTACTGTTCACTCTTACATTTGCAAGCTAACCCCAAACCAATGGTTTCACATTTCCACTTTTCAACAGCATCGTGACCCCTAACCAGTTGAAATAAGAAGGAGATGTCTGTACTATGACGCACCGGGAGAGAGGGGGGAGGAGGAAATCAACAACCATGTCCACCCATTTAACTATAAATTAAATAAGTAATAATTTGCTGTCCTTTCATAATATCCTGAATATGAGATTCTGCGTTCCTATGGTAAGGTAAATATCTGCCAGCAGCTTTGAGAATGTGAAACAGTTTGCATCCATTCTACTGGGGGGGAAATAATTTTGAGGTGCTCCTCACTCATGAGTGTGTTGTTGTTGTTGTTGTTGTTGTTGTTGTTGTTGTTGTTGTCATGTGCCTTCAAATAACTTCCAACCTATGACAGCCTTAGGAAAAATATATCACAGGGATATTTGGCAAGATATTTTCAGAGGGAGTTTGCCATTGCCTTCTTGCCCAAGGTTACCCAGAGGATTTCCAAGATCAATTAGGAATTTTAACCCTATTTTCCCAGCCAACACTCAGACCACTACAATACACTGACTCTTGCACTGATGTAACTACAGATTAAATCAAGTGGAAGCAAAATTCAAATTATATTCAGATTCATGTATGGTAAGAGATGACATTGTATGAAGAGGGACAGCTTCTTCTTCTTCTTCTTCTTCTTCTTCTTCTTCCTCTCTCTCTCTCTCTCTCTCTCTCTCTCTCCCATCCCTAAATTCTTCCGTTCATTCTTTATTGGTGGAACAGAGCAGACTGTGGGACCAATATAGTGAAAACAATCCCAAGGTAGAGCATAGTATTTAAAGAAAGTAGCACAGCTCCATAAAGTTTGTGCACACATTTCCTTTGTTCCAATGTCAAATAGATTTAGCAGATTTTGGAAGCAACTCCTAACAAAGAAATGTTCCTATGAGGTGCAGTGCCTCAGGTGCTATCTTTGAATATTTTTCTATCTCTAATTCAATACATATAAACTGAATAAGCAACTAGATATACATGTGGTGGAGGATCCTTCTTTGGAAGCTTTTAATCAGAGGCTGGATGGCCATCTGTCAGGGGTGATTTGAATGTGATTTTCCTGCTACTCAGCAGGGGGTTGGACTGGATGGCCCATGAGGTCTCTTCCAACTCTATGATTCTATATATGTATACCGGTAATTAACTTTTGTAGTTGATCTAGTTGTCCTATTGATCAATGGGGCATTTTCATACTTATTTGTACAAACTATTGCTGCCTGATGATCATGATGAATCCAATACGGAAGCTTGGTTACAACAGTTAAAACTAACTTACTGAAGTTTATTAAAGTATCGATAAAATTAAAATCAGTTAAAAGCACTGCCATTAAAAAGAATGCTTTTGAACACACAAAGAAGCATACATGTACATGCATACGAAATTATCACACCCAAGTTATACAGAGACACATGTTGTCCAAATATATAAGTGCCCCAAGAACCCTCCAGCACGACTTATTTGATGGAGCCAGGCGTTTCAAGTTTTTTCTGCTCTTCCCACTCTGAATATGGAGAAACCATTCGGCAAAGGAGTTTCCTCTCCTCCGTGCCAGGAGTTTTCCTCCCTTTCCCCTCCCAAGTGCCTTCGCCTGGCCAAGTTGCAGAAGTGTCTGTTGAAGCCCATCCAAGAACTTACTGCAAGAGCACACATGCACTTCCAGACTGAGCGGACAGGAGTGGGAAAACAAACCACAGCTGCTCAGCTAAAACAGAATCCATGAGCTGGCTCCCTCTGGCCAGTTGAATCACCCCACTGCCTAAGTTCATTTTTTTCTTTAGCCAAATTGGGCAGTTTAACAACTTTTCCAGACCGATTTGGCAACTGGTCGGGAATTCTAATCTACCTCCAATTTTATTGCAGCCCGCTCCTTCTCTGCTTTGCTCTCCTTTTTTCATGCACACTTTACTCTCTGAACAGAACCATTTGAGCAGAAAGAGGGCACAGCTAACGGAAATTCCAGGAATCTGCCTATTACATGAAACACCCAGCCTTTAAAATGGTATTTAATCAATCCCTGGCTAATAATAAAGGAAGAAAAGTCCACTGAATATTTATTTGTTCAAATCCCAGATTCTGGCATTCTCCCTAACTGACCGATTATATGTTTTCAGCACACCACTATGCCCCAAATCCTAAGGGACAAATGGCCCTACAAGGGCAGTCTATTTGAGCAGAGCTGTCCAATATACTGTGATAGGCTGGGACTGACCAGTCCTGTTAGCATGAGGGATAAAACAAAATTGATTCTTTATCTGGGCAACACTGGTAAACCTCAATAAAGTAGAATTCAGAAGATCACTTTTCCAGCATGTTTTTTTGCCCAACCACAATGAGCCATTGCATGAACTGTTCAAAAGAACAGAAATCATGTTTCTGCTGATATTGACATCACTGACTACTTCATCAGATGGGCCAAAATTTGGCAGCATATTTATTTATTTGTTTATTTATTTACAGTATTTATATTCCGCCCTTCTCACCCCGAAGAGGACTCAGGGCGGATCACATTATGTACATATAGGGCAAACATTCAATGCCCATAAACACATCGAGACAGAGACAACAGACAGACAGACGCAGAGGCAATTTAACCTTCTCCTGAGGGTTCCTCTTGAGTTTTGTTATGGAGCCCGCCAGCTCCTATCCCACAGTGTACAGCTCCTTCCAGAAGGACTCCATAGCAAAATTGAAAATTGTATGTGTCACACCTCAGGCCAGCTTCACCTTGCTGGCCTGAGGTGCACACAGGTTGAAGTCTTTTTTAGTTTATTAGAAAATAGAAGATAAAATGTTCTTAAAAAGCAAAAGTACAGTTCCAAAAGTTTGTTACAAAACAAAGCCTTAGAGAATAATTCAAGAAGTCACAAGGAATAAACAAAGTCCCAATAGAGCATGACAAAGTCCCAGGAACATGAACATATAGGCTGCAAGGTAATCCAGGAAAACAAGAGCTTGCTTCTTGGTTGAACAAAAGTTGCTTTGACAAAGGTTTGTCTTCAAACACATTGCTTTAATACCCTTTGCAAAGTATGAAAGCATTTCTCTGGCCTCTAACCTCCCTCTTGTTTGCGATTCTCACACTCCTCCGAACCCTGAATTCCAAACAGTCAGCTTGATCTAAGGAACCTGTTTCATCAAGGTCAGCCTGCTCGTTAGTTTGCTGAGACTAATTATCAGACTGAGAACTGTCCTCCTTTTCCAAGTTAATTTGCACCTGGCTAGTTTTAGTATCATCAACATCATTCCTTGCTGCGGGAAAATGAACTTGCACTCTCTGTTCCTCATCTTCTACAACAGGGACATTTTGAACCTGATTTTGAACCTGAATCCCATCATCCTCATCAGAGTCAATCTGAGGTTCCAGCTTGAGTCACAACAGTATGCTGCTGAGGCAACACAGGAGGCTTCCTGTGTTGCATTAGCAACAATGGGGCGGGGGGAAGCCGGGTGGCAGATGCTTCCCCATGTGGGATGGGGTTAGGGGTAAGTTAGGCGATGTGGGCTGTAAGGTGATGGGTTCCCTCCGCTGGTTACTGCCAGATTTGCCACAATCTATAGTGATTCTAGCAGCAAATGTGATGAGGTCCTTATAGATCATATACCAATTGGGGGGGGGGGGTTGCAGGAAGTAGTGCTGATGGCCGTTCCTCTTCTCCCTCTTCTTCCTATTAGTTTAAAGATTATATTTTCCTACTTTGGTTGATAGCTTTCTCTTCTTTGGTGTGTTATTTTATTATATCTGAGATTTGCAGTGAAGTAAAGGCAATCTAAATTATGACAATGTGGCTGCTCTGGGCTCCCAGGGGAAGAAAAAGCAAGGAATATTCCAACTGTCAGCACACTGTGTGGTCCCACCATTGAGGAACCTGTTAATTCCACAACCCACTGGGATCAACAGCCTGGATAGCCTGCCACCACCTTTCTCTCCCCACCAGCAAGCAAAGGGCCCCTCCCCAGGTTTGTTATCTGCCAAGGCAGGAAGCACATGGAACTCTATGGGTGCAGCTCTCTCTTGTACTTGCTCAGTGTAAGCCACTAAGTGATTATCAGCCCAAGGAACAGTTTTATAGTTGTCAAAGTAGCAAATTATGTAACTGATGTCCTTTTTAGGTAAAGGTAAAGGTTTTCCCCTGACATTAAGTCTAGTCGTGTCTGACTGGGGGTTGGTGCTCATCTCCATTTCTAAGCCAAAGAGCTGGCGTTATCCATAGACACTTCCAAGATCATGTGGATGCCATGACTGCATGGAGTGCCATTACCTTCCTGCCTGAGCAGTACCTATTGATCTACTCACATTTGCATGTTTTCAAACTACTAGATTGGCAGAAGCTGGGGCTAACAACGAGAGCTCACCCCACTCTCCGCATTCGAACCGCCGACCTTTTGGTCAACAAGTTCAGCTGCTCAGTGGTTTAACCCACTTGCACCACCAGGGGCTCCGATGTCCTTCTTCAAGACTGCTAAAACAAATTTTAAATTGTACTATAAGTAATGTGAATGAATATCTTCATAAAAGCTTTCCACATTCCAGCCAAAACCCATTGTGAATCATGTCATATTTTAGGAAGTATGTATACAATTTGTCTAGGCTAAGATTATAACAATGACCACCATACATGTTCTATGTGTCATCTATGGCTAGAACTTAAATTATTAGCTTAAGATGCATCTGTGTAAGATTACTACAGTGAGGTTTTCAATGCTGGTCTTATATTATTTTCTCCATGTAAGCATCTTCAGGAATATCATTTTAGAAATGCCATGAAAAAATTGTGTAAATTATCTGTTATCACCCTTTTCCCCGTTATTCAATTTTCAAGTCTCTTTTGTGGTAGTCATGATAGATGAACATTTTGAGGCATGCAATGATATACTGCAATCCACTGTATATGTTCTTGAGTATTTGTTCCAAAAGCACTCACTGGATTCTACCTCTGAGCAGACTGTTTTGGGCTAGTTAGTTGGTTGTGAAACACAGAAGTAATTCCCTAATATTATGAAAACATATTTGCTATACATCATTTGATTTATCTTTGGTAAGTTTAAATCTTCTTGCAAAGGCCACATTTGACTATGTTGTGGAAATATACGAGCTCCCTAAATATGTATGTAAATGTGATGTGATAAACTCACAAAACACAAGCAAGTTGTGAAATATCAGTTATGTGAGGGCAGAAAAAAATGAAAACATTTCTTTAGAAAAATGACCTACCTAATAAAATTGTTTTACTAGGTGAGGTATTTTTGCTCCATTTTGGAAGCAGTGTTTGTGTTGGAAAGGGTTTCTTTTTCAAATGCTGCAGATGGCCAAATGTTTGGAGGTGGATACTTCTGGGATGAATGGGGAGTAGGAACAGTAACTTTCTTTTTCTTCATAATATATTTTAAAAACCCCAACTCCCCTAACACCCTTTCATACATGAATATTTTACTGTACCTCTGAGACCTCCAAGAGTGATTATCTTTTTCAGCTGCAGTGGATTGTCATGTATAGTGCACAGAAAAATACTTCACTGCACAAATGTTTCCATGGTTTCTTCTGCTAGATATGTTGAATTTAACACCTTTCTTTTCAAGATACAATGTCCAGTGTGACCCCCTACCCATGGGACTGCTACCTATGGTTTCATCTGTCCCATCCATCGAAATATGGTATGTCATCTCTAGGTATTTTCTCAATTATTTGGGTGATTTTATAGCATGCTTCTGGTGGAAGTAACCATAAAGTCCTACTGGAGGACCTAGGAATTCCTTTCTGGGAATTATTTTGGTCTTCCAGCAAAACCCTATGGTATTTTCCAACGGAGGTAATTAGTTTCAATAGGGTTTACTCGTATCACAGGTTTCTTGTTGTTACAGTAAGTTCAGTAATTTTTTTTCTTCATGTCAGGAGTGAGAGAATTGGCCATCTGCAAGGACGTTGCCCAGGGGATGCCCGGATGTTTTGATGTTTTACCATCCTTGTGGGAGGCTTTTCTCATGTCCCCGTATGGAGCTGGAGCTGATAGAGGGAGCTCATCCGCGCTCTCCCCGGGTGGGATTCGAACCTGGCAGCCTTCAGGTCAGCAACCCAACCTTCAAGTCACGAGGCTTTTATCCCCTAGGCCACTGGAGGCTCCTAGTTCAGTAATTGTTCTTCATAGACTGTCCCTTTAAAATTAGGTCCAACTCAAATTAGAGCTCTACCTGTTGGGTAAACTTAAGCAGTACTACTTCTATCCCTTCAAATCTTCAAACTACTTTGATAATATAAACTGTAACTAAACTCAGAAGATGTTGAACTGCATAGTACAATCACCCTATGCATTCAAGGTTACATGAACAACACTCATATTAACTGGTTTATGAAGTATTCCATGCATCATGATGAAAAGATTAAGTGAAACTGCCAAAATCATTTTATCCTGCACATTTAAATCCCCAACACAGATCTCTTTGGATGTTTGCTTATAGAAATCCATAAATAAAAACCTACTATGGAACCTAGCATAATTATGTGTTGACCAGCAATATATGTAGCCAACCAGGGATGCTAGGTCGGAATTTTATAGGGCCTGAAACTTCATGACTGAATCCTGGAACCTAGAGATGATCCGGTGTGATGCCATGTAGACAAAGGAGCAGTTACATGAGTAAGGTAAAGGTTTCCCCTGACGTTAAGTCCAGTTGTGACCAACTCTGGGGGTTGGTGCTCATCTCCATTTCTAAGCTGAAGAGCCAGCATTGTCCATAGACATCTCCAAGGTCATGTGGCCAGCATGACTCCATGGAGCACCGTTACCTTCCAGCCGGAGCAGTACCTATTGATCTATTCACATTTACATGTTTTCGAACTGCTAGGTTGGCAGGAGCTGGGGCTAACAGCAGGCACTCATTCTGCTCCCAGGATTTGAACCTGGGACCTTTTGGTCCGCAAGTTGAGCAGCTCAGCGCTTTAACACACTGTGCCACCAGAGCCCTCAGTTACATGAGTAGCGCTAGTTATATGAGTCATGGGCAAACTTTGCCCCTCCAGGTGTTTTGGACTTTAACTCCCACAATTCCTAAGAGCCGGTAAAATGGCTGGGATTTCTGGGAGTTGAAGTCCAAAACACTTGGAGGTCTAAAGTTTGCCCATGCCTGAATATTAATAAGCATGATACATTTAGTTTTAATGATAGTTGCACAGGATCTAGGATCTTATCAGATGGTCTTCAGGCTCCATTTCCATGTGCTTGGGAAGCAGAGCCCCTCATGTGTCTCCCGTCGACAATCAGACAACATTAAGGGCATTTCCGGTAGGACTCCATGGCATTCTGTTTTGCAAATGTATGGAAATAGATCCCAAAGACTTCTATCAGAAATTGGGTGTCAGTCAACTCTTGATGGAGAAAGATGGGATAAAACAGGGGAAAGGTGCAATAAGCACGTGGAATGGCTGGCCATTTGAAGATGGGAAAAGACAGGAGGGAACGGGTTAAGTCTCAAATGGGAGCAAAATGTGGGCACTTCTATGGGAATTCTGCCCCACAGTAACATTTCCCTCCAAGTCCCAGATTTCAAGCTCTGCAGAAACACTGAAAACCATTCACATCTTAGAACTTATTATTTCTGTGTTTGCATTCCCTTGATAATTTCATCTACCCCTTTCTTTGGATGCCTAATCTGTACTTCCAAATCCTCTGTTTATGGTTTAGGAAACTGCAATGTTAAAAATTTGAAACTGAAAGGAAATTTCACTGGGGGAAGAATTTGTATTGGGGGGCAACGTTTCATCAACACTGGCAAAGTTGCCCTGTTGCCAAGTCATTCCTTTCAGAATCTCACTAACCTCGGCTATATAAGTTTAATGGGGGAAACTTACTAAGCATATTCTACTAGTGTCCATGTCCTTTTGCCGTGTCAGCATGAGTGAGATAATTATAGCCACAGGCAGTGCTAAAAGGAGCAACCCAGACCAACCATTTGCACTGCTGTTACTGTTGTTCTTGTTGCTGTTGTTGGTATATTTCCATCCTTCCTTTTTTTTTTTATCCAAGGAATCCCAGGCAGGTTATACAATATTCAGCCATTTCTCCATTTTCTCCTCACCAGGAAGGCTAGGCTGAGAGTGGGGCCACTTCCACACAGCAGAATCAAATCCCACATTTTTTGCTTTGAACTGGGATATATGGCAGTGTGGACTCAGGTAACCCAGTTCAAAGCAGATATTGTATGATTTTCTGACTTGATATTCTGGGTTATATGGCTGTGTGGAAGGGACCTGGGTCAAGACTCAGGGAAGTTCCTAGTGGGATTTTCAGCTGAATGACTGGATTTTAATTTCCTGTGTTTAAGGGTACAAATAGACTGTACAATTAATGCAGTTGGACACCAGTTAAACTGCCATGGCTCAGTGCTATGGAACCATGGGAGTTTTAGTTTTTACAAGATCTATAGCCATTTCTGCCAAAAAGTGCTCTTGTTCCACCAAACCAGAAATCCCAGGATCCTACAGAATTGAGTCATGGAAGTTCACATGTCAAACCGTGCTAATTCTGCAGTACGTTCACTCTCAGGGCCTATCCATAAAGGCACCAAACCTCCAGATTCTGCCATAGTGTTTACACCAAACTAAGGAATAGATAAGGTGGCAGTCATTTGCTTTTGCCTGAGCCTAAGAAAGACAAGATTCTGCACTTTCGTTTAGCTTAACCCCCACTCTCCAAGCTTTTCAGTGTAGTCTAAAAACATGGCCTTTTAGACAGGCCTTTTATGTTGAGTAGATTTTAATGGCTAGATGTGAGGGCTTAGTGATTGCATCACTCTGACACTGGGATCTGCAGGCATCACTGCGTTTTATGAATTTCTAAAATTTTATTATGTGTCATGTTAAGCATGATTATAGTTGTAAATATATGTTGTGCTAGTCTATATGTTTATGTATTGTTTATTTTATGTTTAGCACTGGTAGTGCTTCTGTGAGCCACACTGAATCCCTTCGGGGAGATGGTGGCAGGTTATAAATTGTGTGTGTGTGTGTGTGTGTGTGTGTGTGTGTGTGTGTGTGTGTGTGTGTGAATAAAATCAAAGTCAACTTGATGGCAATTAAGAAGAATGAGGTTATTCCTTTTTAGAAAAAAAGTTTTAAAAAGTCATTTTAATCCCCAATGACTGAAATATCTGACAGAATAAAAAAAACTTTCAGACTTGTCTCTGCCTAATGATAGGGGCAGCTGTTGAAGGTAAGGGATAACCGTGTGGTGCAACAATGCAAAGCAGGCCGGCTGACTTATATGAACTTTGGCAGTAAAGTAGAGTCTCATTTATCCAACATAAATGGGGCAGCAGAACATTGGATAAGCAAAAATGTTGGATAATAAGGAGGGATTAAGAAAAAAGCCTATTAAACATAAAATTACATTATGATTTTACAAATTAAGCACCAAAACATCATGTTTTACAACAAATTGACAGAAAAAGCAGTTCAATACACAGTAATGTTATGTAGTAATTACTGTATTTACAAATTTAGCACCAAAACATTGCAACATTTACTACAAAAACATTGACTACTAAAAGGCAGACTGTGTTGGATAATACAGAACATTGGATAAGTGAAGCTTGGATAAGTGAGACTCTACTATACTTGTATATCTTTTTCTCAGTCTTGTATAAAAGTTTCATGAACAGTTTTGCCTCCAGGTGGATGAACCCTTCAGGATCCTCTCCCCTTTGGATCTTGCCGCCTGCAAACATCTTGTAAGACAGAGGTCCCCAAATGAAGGCCCGTTGGGTAGATGTGGCCCTCCAAGGTCATTTACCTAACCCCCACCCTCAGTTTTAGACTTAGGCTTGCCCAAATTCTGAAATGACTTGAAGGCACACAACAACAACAATCCTAATTAGCTTGACTATCTCATTGACCAGAAGCAGGCCCACACTTCTCATTGAAATCCTGATAGGTTTATGTTGGTTAAAATTGTTTTTATTTTTAAATATTGTATTGTTCTTTCATTGTTGCTGTTGGTTTTTCTTGCACTACAAATGAGACATGTGCAGTGCGCATAGGAATTGGTTTGTTTTTTCAAGTGATAATTTGGCCCCTCAACTGTCTGAAGGATTGTGGATTGGCCCTCTCCTTAAAAACTTTGAGGATGCCTGGGCTAGGGGTAGGGTTAAGTTAGGGTTAGGGTTAAGTTAGGGTTAGGTAATAGTAATTTTTTTTTTTTGGTGTAAGTAATTTTTATTATAATAAATACGTACTACAAACACATTTGCTGATCATTACAATCCAAAGCAATTAAAACAACAATAATAATAATCATCATCATCATCTTTATTTATACCCCGCCACCATCTCCCCAACGGGGACTCGGGGCAGTTTACATGGGGCCATGCCCAGAACAATACAATATAACAGAATATAAAAAGAACAACAAATCATAACACATTGAACAATACAATAAATGATAATATGCATTACAATGCAAAATCAGAAGAACAATAAAAACAAGGCGGGCCACATGAACACTAAGAAATGTTCAGTTTTATAATATTTACAATGCTTGCAAATATTATATTTGCAACAATTATATTTATTCTTTACATTTTTCTTCTTCTTTGGTTTCAAATACAAATACAATTACAAATTCACATATACATCTCAGTTATTATATATCAAACTATTTTTGTATTTATTATAGCTATCTATATATATCAACTGCAAACACTTTAGGTGATCCCAGGCATAGTCTCCGCCAGCCAGGGCCAGAACTTCTTTCATCGGCTAGAAGGCATCCTGCCTCGTTCCATTTTACCCAGGGCTCATATTTTCTCTGCTACCCAATTTACACTAGAGGTAACATTTGCTGGCTTTTGAGTTGTTATTTCTTTGCTTCTCTGGAAAACTAGGGCCAGGAGAACATACAAATTAACCAACCTTGTTGTTGACCAAGGAACATCCCAAAAGGCCTCCCCGGTGTCCCCCTGCTGTCCCCTCTTCCTCTTCCTGCCCTGGTATTGATGCGGTCCCCGAATCCTGGTCTCCAGCTCCAGTCCAGAGGTCACCGCCTCCCAAGGCTGAAGTGCTAAGTCCGGCCAGTCAAAGGCAACAACCACCTTTTGCCAGGTCCCTTTGGTCGAAGGGCAATCCCTGATGAAATGCTCAGTGATCTCCCTAGGCTTACTTCCAGTGACACAGGCATGTTTCTGGCACAGAAGTCTGGGACAAACTTGTTCTTCTTGATTCAGCCACAGTCGGTTACCCTTCAGATAGTGTATTTGATGGTAAAACCTCCATCAAATGACCCACAGACCAAAAGGAATCCTCCGGTCCATGAAATATTCTATTTTTGCTGATGTTTCTTTTAAATAACTGTACAAATCTTCCTTTTGGGCATTTTTTTCCATCTGTGGCTGAAAGAAAACCACGCCCACCATCTCCCAGTAAACAAACTGTTTCAGGTTCTTAATGACCCCTCACTGAGCTCGGAACCACTTTGCCAGTACTTTATTTTGTTGGATCTGCCCATAGACCTCTATCAGGAAATCAGGCCCAGTGTGCTTCATGGCAGTCGTCACCCGAAAAGGCACTGGTTCCTCCACCTACCACTTCTCTACCCAGCTCTCGTTGACCCAATGCTTTGCAAAAAGGGCAAGCCATCCCTCCAAGCCATCCTGTTGGTGAATCCCTGGCCATATTTTCCAAAATTCTGGCTGAGGAAAAAAGCCAAAAACTTCAGCCGCAAAGCTGGTAAATCGAGGTCTCCTTGGGTCGTCTTCCTATAGGCCACCGCCCTGGCCAGAGGGAAATTGGCCGTTCCCCACACAAACCGGAAAACCAGTTTTTCCGCTTCCTTTAAGACTTTCTGGGGGGAGGGTAGACTGCAGACAAATTTAAGGCCAGAGGTATGATGCAAGTCTTCACGTACACAGCCTTTTGGTAAACATTTAGTCGCCATAGTTTCCATTTATCAAAATATTATTTTATCTTTTTTAGCCAAAGATGCCAATTATTTTCCCATCCAGAAGGTTTAATAAAAAAAACAACCCATAAACCTAAAATTTTACACTCCTCTAGTCTCTCTAGCACTTGGTTTTCTTGTCGAGTTTGTTTACTCGCTGTTACCACCTCCACTGGAGATAAACACAAGGTTCCCTTTTCTCTAGTGAAAGAGATCAAATGGCTTTTCTGCAAATTAATCTTGGCCTCAGAAACTTGCTGATATCCACCCACCCAAAGTGGTCATGACCGAGGCTATCTCTTTACGGTTATTGATATTGTTGTTGGGGGGGGGGGGTTGCACTACAAATAAGACATGTGCAGTGTGCATAGGAATTGGTTTGTTTTTTAAAATGATAATTTGGCACCTCAACAGTCTGAAGGATTATGGACTGGCCCTCTGCTTACAATGTTTGAGGACCCCTAAGCTAGGGTTAGGGTTAAGTTAAGGTTAGGGTTAGGATTAGGGTTAATGTTAGGATTAAAGTTAGGGGTAGGGTCAGGGTTAGTGTTACTGTTAGGTTTAGGGTTAACGTTAGGGTTAGGATTGAGTTACTTTTAGGTTTAGGGTTAGTTTTAGGGTTAGGGTTGGGTTGCGATTAGGGTTAGGGTTAGGGTTAGGCTAGGGTCAGGGATAGGGTTAGCGTTAGCGTTAGGGTTCAGCTAGGGTTGCAATTAGGGTTAGGGTCAGGCTAGGGTCAGGGATAGGGTTAGCGTTAGTGTTAGGGTTCGGCTAGGGTTAGGGTTAGGGTTAGGGTTTATGTTGGTTCAATTTTTTTTATTTTTAAATATTGTATTGTTCTTTCATTGTTGTTGGGGTTTTTTTGCACTATAAATAAGACATGTGCAGTGCGCATAGGTATTGTTTTTTTTTTTTGGTTTTTTTTGTTGTTTTTAAATGTTTTTCAGCCCCTAAATAGTCTGAAAGATTTTGGACTGGCCTGTGCTTAAAAAGTTTGAGGACCCTTGGGCTAGGGTTAGGGTTAA
Source organism: Anolis carolinensis (assembly GCF_035594765.1). NCBI lineage: Eukaryota > Metazoa > Chordata > Lepidosauria > Squamata > Anolidae > Anolis > Anolis carolinensis. The sequence continues at coordinate 73,336,217 of NC_085844.1, forward strand.
GTTAGGATTAGGTTTAAGCTAAGTTTAGAGTTAGGGTTAATGTTAGGGTTAAAGTTAGGGGTAGGGTCAGGGTTAGGGTTAGTGTTAGGTTTAGGGTTAACTTGGCTATCTCATTGGCCAGAAGCAGGTCGACACTTCCCTTTGAAATCCTGATAGGTTTATGTTGGTTAAAATTGTTTTTATTTTTAAATATTGTATTGTTCTTTCATTGTTGTTGCTGGGGGTTTTTTGCACTACAAATAAGATGTGCAGTGTGCATAGGAATTAGTTTTTTTTTTAAAATGATAATTCGTCCCCTCAATAGTCTGAAGGATTGTGGACTGGCCCTCTGCTTAAAAAGTTTGAGGACCCCTGTTGTAAGATTTCTGAAGCTGGAAGAACTCTGTTTGAAACAGGACATTTGTCTTACTTCCCTTCCCTCTTATTTTTATGAAGTGCCTTTTAACTAGTCCTGCTTTGCTTTAAACCATGGGCTGCTCCAGGAAGCAGCTGAGGGAGTGGGGGAAATGAATAAACAAATTGACTTCTCAGCGGAGGAGAGAAGAAGAGGGAATGTGAATTACATGTGGTGCAGCTATTCATTTCATTTTTTTTCATGCTGAATATTGCAGAGGTGCAAACCTTGATCTCCTCCCAGCCCTCCCCAAAGGCTGCTTTAGACCTTCACGTCACTGCCTTCTTTATTTTGCTTTCGCCAGAGACTTTCTCCTGTCTTCCCTTTACGGTTTTATGTAAACTCTGGGGTCTTACTGGATGAAAGTGTTCTCTGTTTCGCAGCTGATTTTGTGGCTTTTGGATTTTACAGCCCCCACCCCTCAAAAAAATTACTTCATGATGATCCAGTGCACACATCACAGCCTCGAAACCACATGGGAGTTGTGTTGGTGAAGGAAGCTGAGAGTTGCTGAAGTAGCCAGACCGAAATTTATAAGGGTGACCTGGGCCCTATCAGGCCTTTATGACAGTGTAAAAAGTGAATTGCTGCTTAGTCACCAATTTGGTTGGCAAGATGGGCTGGATTAGGAAATACATAAAAGGTCAGACAGTAGGAGTTTGTCTAGACATCCTATTTTGGATACTTCATGGGGCTACGTGTTTCTGTAGCAACTCCTGCAAAACACTTGGATTTCAGTCATATTTTTAAAAGATTGTGCCTAGGTGTGTGTGTTTTCAATAATAAGCTGCACTGTATCCCCACAAAAGGAAATTACTGTAGCTTCTTTTATTTATTCTGCTTGGCTTACCACTAGCAAGCTGCTCCAGAAGGGGAATGTAACTCACAGTCATGCTCTCACTCTGCTCCAGGTTTTTGGCTGTTCAGTCATGGAAGGCGAGGTGATTCCCTTAGGAAAGCCTTTCTGACTTGGAGGAACCTGTGGAAAGATCAGCAATGGAGAAAAAACAGCCAAGGAGTAGGAGCTGCATGTTTTCTTTTGGCCACTAGATTCAATTCATTCATCTTTCTGCTGCTCACGGCTTGTGTGGACGAGACAGTGACCTTTCCAGAAGCGAGAGGTGAAAACAAACAAGCATGCCACCAGGTCCTCTGCATGTAAATAGCAAATTAAATTGGTGAAATTTAAAATGGGAGGAGGCAGGGACTCAACCCTAAGTTTAACAAGTAGCTACTTTGCAAACATTTCATATGAAAGCTTTATTGAAAAGAAGCAAAAAGGACAAGGGGGGAAACAAGAAATCTAGAACACAAAATATTACAGCAAAGAAGGAAAAACAACCCAGCAAAGCAAATGGTCTGACTGATTTTTAACTTCCATGACATTTTTATTATAGCTGCTGTTCTTGCTCCTTTTCCTCTTGCTACCTTCTGTGAGTGAAAAAGAGGAAAGCTTCCAAATTTAAAGTTCTGTGTTTCCCCCCATTTTTAACATTAAAAATAAGAACTTAAAAGTAAGAACTTTAGTGACATTGATTTGGTTGGTTGAAGTTTTCCAAGTTGGATCACACACACATGCCAATCGCACACAAGGCAGATTGTCATAAGGAAAGCTTTCTTCTCAAAACCAACATCAGATTTACATTGTCCACTTGAGTAAAACTTAATGAAAAATAAACACTCTAGACAGAGCTTTCAGATCTGCTGGGTTAAAGACACAAACTGATGTCATTATATTATTATGCCTGTCATATGGTACCTAGAAAACAGTTCAGTATAAAATAGGCAAGACCTGGGATGAATTTTTCCCCAGTGTTATTCAGAATGGTAACTCTCCTGAAAACATACGCTAAATAATCAAATCCAAAGGTTTCCATATTGTCATCTGCTGACAAGCCGCTACCTGAGGTCAAGTGCTGATGCCTCATCTGAACATAATCTCTTTTAGAATAACATAATACAATATAATGACATTCTTCATCACAGACCTCAAATGGTACTTTGCAAAACTGGGTCACATGATCTCATTTTATAGAAGATTAACAGGTGGGGAAAATTAAATGGATTTTTGAAAAAGCACCAAGTACCTGCAGCTTATTTTCTCTTTTATGCAATCTACAAGTACTTCCTAGCCTTTTTCCTGCCACCCCGCATCCACCTCTATTGTGTCTTTCAATGCTCCTAAGGAGCAAGGTATTGTTTTCATTTTTGCCTATGAAGAGTGATATATTGAAATTGAAACCACGTAACTATCAATAGCAGAGCACCCTCCATTCATCAGCATCATCATTGTTTAATTGTTAAATTTTCTACTTATATCGAATATTGTTAGGCTACTAGATTAGGACTTCAAAGATATGGTGTAAGACCCATAAAGCAGTGGTTCTTAACCTGTAGTTCCCAGGTGTTTTGGCCTGTAACATCTAGAAATCCTAGCCAGTTTACCAGCTATTAGGATTTCTGGGAGTTGAAGGCCAAAACATCTGGGGAGAACAACAGGTTGAGAACCACTGCATAGAGACATGGAACTCATTGGGCGATTTTTGGTTATTCACTCTAGAACCATCAAAGTGTAGAACTGGAAGGGATCTCAGCATTCACCTGTTTCAGCTTATGACAATACAGAAATCCACAGAATCTACGACTAAAAGTAGTAAAATACTTTCCAAGTTACTATGGATCCTGGGTATCCACCGGGGCTTGATTCCAATATCCCATGTGAATACTAAAATCCATGGATGCTCAAGTCCCATTATATACAATGGCATAGTGAAATGATGCCCTTTATATAGAATGGTAAAATCAAGCTTCACTTCTTTTTTGGAATTGGGGGTACAGTAGAGTCTCATTTATTCAAGCTTCTGGATTATCCAATGCATTTTTGTAGTCAATGTTTTCAATATATCATGACATTTTGGTGTTAAATTCGTAAATACAGTAATTACAACATAACATTACTGCGTATTGAACTACTTTTTCTGTCAAATTTGTTGTATAACATGATGTTTTGGTGCTTAATTAGTAAAATCATAACCTAATTTGATGTTTTATAGGCTTTTCCTTAATCCCTCCTTATTATCCAAGATATTTGCTTATCCAACATTCTGCCGGCCCGTTTAGCTTGGATAAGTGAGACTCTACTGTATTTTCAAGCCCTGGATAGTAGAATCCATGGATGTAGAATCTGTTATGGATATGGACAAGCTACTGTAGTTTGTTCTGCTGCTGAATGGCTCTTCCTCACATTTAGTTGGACCCTCCTTTGTCATAATTTGAATCCACTGGTGCAGAAAATAATCTTATTCAATATTTTACATGCCAGCTTTCAGCTAAGTATCAGATTATCTTCTAGTCTTCTGTTCTCTGAGCTAAACATATCCAGATCCTTCAATTACTCCTCATATGGCATCATTTTCAGATTCTTTACTATCTTGGACACTTTCCCAGGCACATGTTCCAGTTTATAGGTATCCTCCTTATACAGTAGGGCTCAGAAGGAGTGACCAAAGTGGAAGAGAATGCTGTTATTATGTCTCTCGATCTCAACATTATACTTCTGATGTGGAAACATAGAACTGTACAGTACAGTCCCTTTATCTGCAGGGGATACAATCCCAGCCTTTATGTAAATACATGAAACTGTAGGCAATAGAAAACTCTATTGAAGGATGTTCTGCACAAGAATATCATAGAAGCATATCAGAGGACCTAGAACAGTAGTTCCCAATCTGGGGTCCCCAGATGTTTTTGGCCTTCAACTCCCAGAAATCCTAACAGCTGGTAAACTCTAGATTGCAGTTTGAGATTGAGAACGACTGCTCTAAGATGTTGGAAAACCATTGGTGAGCACTTTCCCAGCTTAATCTACTTTATGGAGTTATTGAGAAGATACAGTGGGGAGGGGAAAAGTCATGTATGCTTCCTTCAGCTCACTGAAGTAAAACATAGAAAACTGTATCAATATGATAGGTAGATAAATCCTATTGATAATTCCAATTAGAAGAGGCCGACTGAATCAAATGGATTCACAGACTCGGTGTTTAGCAGTTGATAGCTGGTCTTCCAACAGAGATCAGGCCAATAACTGCTATGGCTGGTGTAAATTATGATTAGACAGCAAAGGATTACCCATTTTCCTAATCCCAGACAGCCTTCAAGACCTGAATGTTTCTAACAACTTCAGATTTGACAGTTCAACAAATGAAATCTCCTTACCACTTCATTATTTCTCATTTTGGTAAGTGTGTGTGAGTGAATGAGTGTGTGATTTTATTTTATTTTATTTTTTTGCTTTCATAGCAGAAAATTCCACAAGCACATCTCCCACCCTGGCAGCAATAACATTAGTAAAAATAGATTTAATAACTTAAGGATGTGCTGTCTTTTCTGTGACATCCACATTCAGCTGCCTCACTCGGTTTAGTGGCAGCCTGGCCCCAGATGCCAAATCTTTTATTATTTTACTTGCACTAAAAATGGTATTTCTATAATAATAATATAATACAATTTTTAGAAAAATACTAACACAGATGAAGTAGATTTCTCAACTCCCATTTTAAAGCAAACAGGACTTAAATACCCTTAAGGTGCCAGATCCCATCCGATCTTGGAAGCTAAGCAGGGCCAGTCCTTGTTAGTCTTTGGATGGAAATCACCAAAAAAATACCGGGTGCTATAGGCTGTATTTCAGAGGAGGGAACTGGCAAAACAATCTCTGAATATTTCTTGCCTTAAAAACTCTATGGAATTAATAGAGTTACCATAAATCTTTCAGGGAAAAAAAAATCTTAAGACATGGTTATGGAACCAAGCATTCAAGCAGTAACTGTAGCAGTGCAATAATGGGAGTAATTTAAAGTGATTGACTAATGGACTGACCCTGAACTATGATTTTGAATGTGTGTGATTTTAATTGATGTTTTCAATCATTTATATTTTAATACTTGGTTTTAATTGTAACTTATTTTTGGAATTATATGTTTGGCACTCAATTGCTGTCTGTTGTAAGGCCGTCCTGAGTCCCCTTTGGGGTGAAAAGGGCAGGATACAAGTATGGGAAATAAATAAATAAATAAAATGCTTTACCATCGTGTGAGAGGCTTCTCTCATGTCCCTGCATGGGAAGCTGGAGTGACAGATGGGAGCTCACCCCACTCCCCGGATTCGAACTGCTGACCTTTCAGTCAGCAGTCCTGCTGGCCCAAGGGTTTAACCCATTGCACCACCGGAGGCTCTACGTGCATGCGTGACTTGAACAAATTAAAACCTGACTTCAGGTCATTTACGACTTATGGTAATCCTAAGATAACCCTATCACAGTGTTTAATTAGCATGATTTGTTCAGAAAATGTTTGTAATTGTTTACCTCTGAGTCTGAGAAGTGTGACTTGCCCACAGTCCTGAGCAAGAAACAATTTTAAACCCTGATCTCCAGAGCCATAGTTCCATGTTCAAACCACTACAGCAGCCAGTTTACCAGCTGTTAGGATTTCTGGGAGTTGTAGGACAAAAACATCTGGGGACTCCAGGTTGAGAACCACTGCACTATAGCATGCTGTCTCCTCCTTTGGACACTTTAAATGTGGGCTGGGCTGTGGCGCAGGCTGGTTAGCAGCCAGCTGCAATAAAACACTCTGCCCAAGAGGTCATGAGTTCGAGGCCAGTCCATGTTGGGGTGAGCACACGACAATTAAAAATAAAATATAGCCCCTGCTAGTTGCTGACTGAAGCAACCCAAAAGATAGTTGCATCTATCAAGTAGGAAATTTAGGTACCACTTATATGTGGGGAGGCTAATTTACGACACCATAAAAATCATCCAGCCGCCGTTGGAATGAGGAAGTTGCCGTCGCAGTGGATGACGAAGCAGCTGCTCCCCCTGTGGCCAGAATCAAGCATACCCTCAGGAAGCTGGAGAAGGTTTAAATTGCCTTTGCATCTGTCTCTGTTCTATGTTATATGGCATTGAATGTTTGCCTTATATGTGTACAATGTGATCCGACCTGAGTCCCCTTCGGGGTGAGAAGGGTGGAATATAAATACTGTAAATAAATAAATAAATTGCATGTTTAACTGTATTTTTTATCACAACAGTATTAGCTATATTTTGTTTCAGCCTTGTTGTGTATAAGCTTCTTGGATCTCATGTCAGGAAAAATGAGGAATTAGGGACAAAAGAAACAAACATTTAGGAAACAACTTTCCCATGGTCAGGGAATATGGTCAGGAAATAGAGCTTTACGTCAGCTCTATACCATGATACAGAGTCGTGGATTTGTAGCTTAGTGCAGCACCAGCACTTTTTGGCAGAGAAGACTAGAGATCTTGTAAAACTACAATTCCCATGATTCTATAGCCCTGAGCCATAGCGTTGAAAGTGGTGTCACACTGCACCAATTTTACAGTGTAGATACACCCCAAATGATCTGTATCATGTATACTCAGTCTGTTGCCTAGGTGTTCACTTCTAATAAGTAAATAAGTATTTTCTTTTTATTTCTTTATCCTTCCTTTGAGTTTGGACTGGACAGCTATTCGAATCAAAGGCTATCTAGGCTAAACTTTATCTGGTCAGCCTTGGATTGTCTTGTGATTAGTTGCAGGGTGCAGCCCAATGAAGCTTTTGCTTTCAACTAAGTGCCTGCCAGTCTGCTTGAGCCCCTTGCTTGACAACAATGTCATGAAAGAGACACAACGTCAAGAAGAAAGGGGTGTTTTCTAGATGATGGAGGTACATATGCACTCACATATGGAGATACTTAGCTCAAATACTCTGGTCATTTGGCATCGCGATGCAGAAGTAATTGCAAGCAAACAAGCCCTTTCTTAGTTTGCTGAGCCTGCCAGTTGGCAGCTTTTGATTCAAGTTATTTAAAGAAAATGAAATCAAAAATCATGGAAAAGTCGCCAAGTCGCACATGAGCAGGCAAACACCTTCCTGTTCTCAAATTGTTTTCAGGCATGTCGCTTCTATTGTGCTCACTTAGTATATTGCCTGTAAAACAAGAGCTTATTTTTGTTGAAAAGAATAAAATGTACCATGAAAGCCCTTGTAGAACCACATCAAATATCTCTAACTCTTTGCCCAAATCTGCTAGCTATTACTATTATTACTCATATATTGCTGTCTGGGGAGACAGTGCTACAAAATACAGTTTATCAAACAAGCATCGAGATCTTGCCCTCAAGAGTTTATGTCTAAGGGCAGTTTTGGCCTGGTTTTCAAAGGCTTTGACCATCCATAATTTACATGGACAACAGTGAGAGTTAAGTACTCAACACCTTTGAAAACCAAGCCAAAAATATGAATAAATATACTTTTTTCATAGAGAACCTGGAGCTTATTTCTACTTCTTAATTAAAGCCAAATCGCTGAGTCTTTCCAAATGTTTATTCATTTTCCACGTAGTAGGGTGGGCAGGGTCATCTGCTGAAAGGGGCACGAATTAAGCACCAAAAAGATTACCTTTCAAACCCTTACTTAAAAAGATTCCCTTGATTTATGTAAGTAGAGTATACACTTATAAATGAAAACTATCCAAAACAAGATATTTTCCCAGTTTGGATGATTCAGTCAGCCTGATTTCTTCTGAAGCAGTTGGATAGGAAATGAAGTGATCAATAGTACATGAAATGATCAATAGCACACATAGTGTTATGTACAGATTTGATGAAACAATCTATAAGTAACTTGTTTAACCATAACGTGTTACTTTAAATAAATAATCCCCAAAAAATACTTTTCAAAAGTGAAGCAGCAATTGGGAATGATATTGCCATCTTTGTGGTGTGGCAAGTCATATTTTCGAGGGTTTTTCAGTTACTTTTAATGGGCAGTTAAAGGAGTTCAAAGGAGCCCCCAGTGGTGCAGCAGATTAAACTGCTGAGCTGCTAAATTTGCTGACTGAAAGGTTGGCGGTTCGAATCTGGGGAGCAGGGTGAGCTCCCTCTGTTAGCCCCAGCTTCTGCCAACCTAGCAGTTTGAAAACATGCAAATGTGAGTAGATCAATAGGTACCGCTCCGACAGGAAGGTAATGGCAGTCCATGCAGTCATGCCGGCCACATGACCTTGGAAGTGTAAACAGGACAAAGCAACCTCTTCCTTCCTGGAAGTCTTTTCCTTGCAGACTCAAGTTTGACAACAACGTTGTAGTCAATGTTTTCAATACAGTGTCATATTTTGGTGCTAAATTCGTAAATACAGTAATTACTACATAGCATTACTGCGTATTGAATTACTTTTTCTGTCAAATTTGTTGTATAGCATGATGTTTTTGTGCTTAATTTGTAAAGTCATAACCTAATTTGATGTTTAATAGGCTTTTCCTTAATCCCTCCTTATTATCAAACATATTCGCTTATCTAACGTTCTGCCAGCCCTTTTATGTTGGATAAGTGAGATTCTACTGTATGTGGTTTCTGTCTGGCTTTTAAGCCCCAATCCAGAAAAAAGTAAATCATGTCTCATTATTTTTAAAATCAGTGGGATATAAGCAGATTCCAGGTGTATCTGCTGTTTCCCATTGATTCCAACAAGACACTAGTAGCATTCTCTGGACGAGAGTCAAAGAATGAGCAACAAAGTTGGAATTTTTAAAAAGAGAAATATATTGATTGAGGATGACATAAAGTAATCAGAAGCATTCAGACAATAAACCATAAATATTGCTCTAACATTACATAAGCTATACATTCATTAGTTCCACATGGTAGAATCAGGAGCCAAATAAGGGAGTCTGCAAGGGTATCCTATCACTTCGTAAATTCACTGATTCCCCTTCCCTCTCTCCTTTCATTCTTTCTTTTATTTTGTCATAATATCCATAAACATACTGGTGGAATCTCTAAAGCCCGATCCGGTTTCCATCTACCGCTCTGGTGGTAGCATTGCTAAAATTGTCCTTGACGGGGGCTGAAGAATGAGAATTAAGGACTGCTGTGTGATGAGCAGTTCAGCTCTATGCTGCTTCCTTGGCTAATATGCTGAGTGCAATGGCATCATATCACAATACATGGTGTGTTGCTTGCCTGTCTTACAAGCTGACCTACTACAATGAATTCTGCTGTGCTACAAGTTACCATCATCCATCCTGAACGGAAATGAGTGAAGGGTGGGCAATAGCACGTCATCATTTGCACTATCTGAAAGGCTTTCTAACCATCATGCCACTACTTTTCTTGCTGTTGTTGTCTGCCTTCAAAGCATTTATAGCTTACAACCACCCTAAGGTAAGCCTATCACAGGGTTACCTTGCCAAGACTTGTTCAGAGGGGCTTTGTCTTTGAGGTTATGAGAGTTTGATTCAACCTAGTTGATCCAGTGAGTTTCAATGCCTGAACAGAGCTTCAAATCCTATTCAGGCACTATCAAAATCCAATGCTTACCACTACACCATGCTAGCTTTCTGATGCAACTAAAGTGATGGCATAACTCTGAAACCTTAATATACAAGCCAACTTCACATGAAACCAGACTAACTGCTCTATATTTTCCACTGTGATTGGTAAAAGACAAGGATGTCCTCCAGCATCTGCTGCAGTATGGGATCCTGGTCACTGTTATGTGGCTTAAAGTCATTTCCAACTGATGGCATCTTAAGGTGAATCTGTCATGACGTTTCCTTGGCAAGATTTGTTCAAACAGTGGTTGCCTTGGCTTTCCTCTAAGGCCAAGAGTGTGTTGTCCAGCTACTTGGAAGTTCAGACTAAAATCCAAAAATATGTATTCACTCACTGACATGAAAACCGCTGTCTGCCATGTCACTAAGTTATGCTCCATCTTAACTATATCAGTAGAATTGCAAGTTATACAAAACAGCAAACTGCATTTGTCTCACTCTGCATGGAATCCAGTGTTGGTTTTAAAAATGTGTAAGCCAGGCTCCAGGAACCCCGGTGGCGAAGTGTGTTAAAGCACTGAGCTGCTGAACTTGCAGACCGAAAGGTCGCAGGTTCAAATCCCAGGAGCGGAGTGAGCACCCGCTATTAGCTCCAGCTTCTGCCAACCTAGCAGTTCGAAAATATGCCAATGTAAGTAGATCAATAGGTATCGCTCCGGCGGGAAGGTAACGGCGCTCCATGCAGTCATGCCGGCCACATGACCTTGGAGGTGTCTACGGACAACGCCGGCTCTTCGGCTTAGAAATTGAGATGAGCACCAACCCCCAGAGTCAGACATGACTGGACACCTCATGACAAAGTGGATACCAAAATGTATCTAAGGTATTGGCTTAGGTCTTGTGACAAGTCCTTACCAAAGTAGACTCATTTAACTGATTGAATTTATAGAGATTTTAGCTCTATAAATTCAGATGCAGCAGTTGAGTCCATGAGTCAACCCCATTTGGGGCTAGATATTGGATTTAGGATACTCATGGGAAATTTGAAGCTGTTCAGATGTTGAACTGTAGCTCAACATCTACCATTCTTTATCATTCCAAATCCTGAATAAGAATGCTGGGAGGTGCAATGCACCAACATCTAGAGGACTACATGATTCCCACCCCAGTTTCCAGTTGTCCTGGAAATTTTCACAGATCCACAGAAAGCAGTCACGTTAACACTAAAATTGAATATATTTTTTTGCTGCAACAACATTTCTATGATGCTTGGATGTGCTGTTGTTTCATGTACTCAACACTACAGATATTAACATCAACTGTCTCTAATTTGCTTGATGTCTCAGGAATGAGATGAGCAATGTAAAAGGAAATCTGCATAAGATTATATACTGATGGTATCTATGTCCCAAATAAACTGTCAAAAATGTCTCAGAATGTTTCAAACAAATGTTGGGGAAGTCTACATAAGGAAGGTTCCTCTTCTCATATCTGATGGACTTGTAAGAAGTTGAAAAGGTACTGATCTAAGATCTATGAAGGATATCCGGAAAGTAAGATTACAAGACTTTTTAAAAATACCAAAAATGAATATATTTTAATAAAACTTACATGGGTTATAGCATAGATATTTCCTTATTTTTCCACATAATCACCATTCAATTCAATACATTTTGTCATCAGTGGGATGAGCTTTTGATGCCTGTTTTTGATGCCTCCTGATGCCTTTTTCAGTGAAAAACAGAGTGAGGACGCTCATCTCTAACCTTCACCATAATGCCACTCAATGAGCTTACTCACAACTGGCACTGCTCGTTCACTTCCGCTGGCTTCCCTCTACACGGCAATGATACCAACTTTCCCCGCAAAAATTCCCCACAAGAGCTACTTGCCTTGTAACCTTAATTCAATCACAAAAAAATGAAAAATAGATTTTATAATATTACCATAGATGTTTCTGGTGGGCATTACAGATAAAGAATTGGATAGTATATATGGACTAGTTCTTCGACACATGATAACAGCAGCAAGAATATTGTGTGCTCAAACCTGGAAACAGATTTAAACACTTGTAAGAATGGATTGTAAAATTTGCTGAGTTGGCTTAAATGGGTTCTAAAAGATAAGCCAATTGAAGAACAATTGGAAACTTTTAATGGAGTTTGTGAGCAACAAGAAAACTAACAGTGTCATAATCTGTGGCTATAGTTATTAGTAATTTTACTAGGATTATTTGGTTAGATCTGTAATAAATACTTTCCCCATTTTATTTTTAATTACTGCCAGGACTGTGTGTGTGTCAGAATCCTATTGTCTTTTAGTTATATGTCTTTTTCCTTTTTAGTCTTCTCTTTTTTCTCTTCTTTTCTCCTTCTGTTCCTTTATTTTGATTGTAAATTAAAAGGTGAGTGCTAAAAAAAAGATAAATAAATGGGGGAGAATGAGGTGGGCGTCTCCTTATAACAATAACAAAGCTATGGAGATTTGAAGTTGATTCAAAGCATTACCTTGTTGGAACATTTTTAAAAACCCAACCACTTATTCTATCCATGAACTTTACTATGAGCCAAAATCTAAGGCTTCTAAAATAGAGAACAAAAAACCTCTGGGGACACGACAATGGTTTCTTGGACTGCAGATGAAGGATTAAGGGCTCTCTCTCTCTTTTCCATGGAAGGTAATGAATAATATTTAATAATGTCCTGATGTTGTTGTTGGCAGCTTTCTAGATGTACCCTAACTATTTGGAATCACTAATAGATGGCAGAGGATGTGCTCAACTGTATACACCTTGGCTAATATTCTGTGCTTGATGCACAAAGCTCTTTATTAGTCTAGGAAAGATACATGATTTCATGATGCTCTTGTTTATATAATATAATTGATTCCTTATTCTTTAGATTAAAAGAGACATTTTGGGAGGTTTTCCTCTCATTCAGTTCCTTGAAATCTCTTATTTCTCAAGCCTCGGTTTGTAGCATGCTTTTATTGCAGTGCTCAGCCATAGAACCTGTGAAACAATACATGTAGAATTCAGAAATTTTTCCATTAGGAAATGCACAGGTTTCCTCTTTGCACAATATGCTAAAACACATGAAGTGGATATATATAACTCATTTGTACACAGCGTTTTATCACTTTTCTCTGAGAGGGGTCTTTTTGCCCACAGAAGTCTGTGGAATTTATATTGGTGGCTGTTCCACATGCAAATTGATTAGAAGTCTGTATATCCCAATATCGGCAAGGGTGTTACAATGGAATTGCAATTCCAATTCTAAATTGGTTACTTCATTTTTGGAGAATGAAAGGGACAGTCATAGTCTCCTGACTTCTTTTTTCAGACTCTATGCAATTATAGGAATAAACAAATAAATAGATTTAAGCACTAGCTTGGAAATGTTGTGGGTTCTTTTGGCCACAACTCCCAGAACCTTTTAGTCAGCGTGACTAAGCATGATTTTGGGAGAAGTAGCCCAATTTTTTTTCTGTGACAGAGCACTGGAAGATCTTGAGATTTTTAATCCAACAAATAGCTCGTCCAACTAACTGATGTATTTCTCAGGCATAGTCTAGATCTGTAAATTTACATGCATACCGCCATGAAAAAGGAAAGTGATCACCATGGAGGGGATAAGAGATTATAATGATATGAATAAAAATGTAACACGCTAATCTATACATACGGACATAAACTTCTCTATGGGCACAGATATGGGGACTGTGTGACAGAATGAAAAATCAAAATGGGTAGTCCACGCACTGCCTTGCCAGAGAAAGAAGATATGTCCCACGCAGGTGAACAATAAACAACAAGTGGTTTATTCTTCTTAAATAATAACTAAACACAGATGTCTATTCTAAACAATATCTGAAAAATATGCACCACAATAAAGGTTCAAAGCATAAAACACAATACGTATATGGGAGCATCATATACATAATAATGTTAACAATAATAGTACAACTGATGACCAAATTCAGTCAGCTGTAGTCACACACAGTCGTAACTTGCAGAGCAGTAACTTACAGAGTCCCACGGAGGCCATCACATGACATAAGGGCACATCTGCTGGGACTCTGTGGGTAGAGCAGGTCCAAGGTAATTTTCAAGTATAGGCGAACAGAAATTTTGGCGCCCCCCCCCCCAAAAAAAACCAATCACTGGAAAATAAAAGCGTTGGATAAGCGAAAATGTCAGATAATAAGGAGGGATTAAGAAAAAGCCTAAACAAAGAACAACACTCAGGGGAAATCCAGACAGGAAGCAATCAGGGACAGCTAACACCTCCCAAAAAAAAAAGATTCTCTCAGGCAAGAGGAAGTCAGGCCTTGAAGCCACAGGGCCATTAAATGCTAGTCAAGGTGATTAATTACAACATCCACACCTGCCTCCCAACAGGCAAGAGCTCTTTCTCTCACCCTGGACATTATTCCACAAACAAATAAACCCCACTTGCCTTGCTTCCAACAGATGGCAGCGGGCTCCGGAGTGCCCGACGCGGGCTCCTGAGTGCCTGACGCGGGCTCCGGAAGGCCCAGTGCGGACTCTGGAAAGCCCAGCATGGGCTCCGGAAGGCCCACCCAGCCCACCGGAAGGCCCAACGCAGGCTTCCGGAGCCTGCGCTGTGCCTTCTGGAGCCCGCGTCGGGCCTTCCAGTGGGCCGGGCAGCCCAAAGAAGGCCTGCAAGGCCCGAAGAAGGAGGCGGAGGGTGGCGCCATCCTCCCGGGGGCCTCAATGCACCCCCGGAATGATTGCGCCACAGGTGACCACCTAAATGGCCTCGCAGGTGGACCGCCTCTGTCTGTGGGACTCCGTTTCCAAAACGAATCGAAACGAAGCCCAGAATGCAGAATTCAGGAGTTGGGTGCTACACAATTCCAAATGGCAGAAGTCGGGGGGAGACGGGGAAAGGACATTGAATGGCTGGCCATTAAGACAGACCACAACTATAGGGAACGAAGCAAGACAGTTCTCCCCGCTTTCCCCCCATTCGTGAGATGAGGTCCTATGTATTGTTTCCTGGCCTGACTCACCAAATGTACCCTCACAATCCACCGGTGCATTCAGTGATGGAGTTCTGCTCTACTGGCAACCAAGATGCAGTGGGTGATTTTTCCAGCCCCCTTCTCACCAGCAATCTGCAGTGCAGCAAGGAATTATGATGTGAGCCCTGTTTCTGATTTTAACATCATAGATCACTGCTGGGAAGGGGGTGAAAACAACCTGTTACAGCCTGATTGTCAGCAGAAAGTACCTCCATTGCTCTTTGCACCTGCTGGCTATTATGGTATCTGGGGAGGCATTTTCAATCATAACAATAGTGAACATGGATGCTAAACAGTTACAAATGTGCAGTTGTCTAGTTTAGGCATTCGTAACAATTCAGTGGGATGCCAACATTTATCTGGGATGTCAGACTAGGATTGCACTGCAACTAGACAGAGAACCGTTCTCTTTAAAGCAAAACAGATTGCCACCTCAGCACATTTCTGTAGTTTGAAAAAGTTTGGTGAGTAATTATGCTCAAATCTTTGTGGGGTATAAAGCAATATAATGACAAAATGTGCTCCTAAAGAAGACCACTGGGTGTTTTTTGAAGCAATCTGTTCTTAAATAGATCTACAAGCCAATAATTGTAACTTGACAAGAAATTTGTCTTCCCGCCCTACTCCATCCACCTAAGTGAAAACTGCAATGATGTCCCTGGTTTTTCTATCTTTCTATTTTTCTGTCCCCCAAACAATGCATAGGAATCAACAAACACTGGCAGGAGGGAAGAGTAGAGGTTTGCATGCTTATTAAGTAACGTAAAAAAGCCAAGGACTCCTTTAGCAAAAGTAAAAATCCAAATGAGAAGAGCTTGGCATTGGAAATGACTAGATGATATAAGAGGGAGTGAAAGGGAATTTTAAATAGATAATACTGTAAATGTCAAAAACTGATTAGATCCCAAAAATATAGGCTGCAGTCATATATATGCCAAATTCAGTAGAAATTTCTGCTTACATGATATGCATGGGCTTCTGCTGATACTCAGTTTCATTTTGCAAATTGATGTGGAATCATTTATTTAAAAACTTGAAAAACTAATTATGTGTCTACAAACATAAATTCAATCCAAAATCCTGTATGCCAAAGCAATTAGCAGCAAAGGATGAATCAGGTTGGAGTTTGTGAATAAATCTGCAATACAGCTTCATTAAAACTATAGCAAATGTTCTATTAATCTTTCCCTACATGGTCGATATGAAGTATGCCTTCTAAAAAAAATTGCACCTCAAAGTCACTCCCTGAAATTATTTCAAACAAACAAATGAAAATGCAAGAATTGTACATCAGGATATGATTTATGCTCTGAATTAGATTCTCTTGACTGACCACAGACACAATTAAAGTTCAATAACAATGTTTCGCCATGTGGAGTGACTTTTCTGATGGCTATTTTTTTCCAGATTTCCCATCTCCTTTTCTCCTACTACAAAGCAGCTTTGTTAGATCACCTTTATGCTCTATGATCCAAAATAAAGGACTGTAGAAAAGTTTGCATGCTAAAGCTCCTCAGACAGATTGACTACTGGCAAATTGGAGCAATAGTTATCATTGCTAAGACTAAGTGCACTCTGCTAGTACACTTCATCAGCTTTCCCCAACCAGCATGAGGATGATAGGAGTAGCACTCAAACACATCTGGTGGCACCAAGGTGTACATATGATAATCATCTAATATTAATCCTTTAAAATTTATTATTACATAGTAATAGCAGTGCTTAGCATACCTCTAATACATAGGAATACTGAAAAGAGACATGGTGTCTCTCAAAGGCAAGGTGCCTTTAACAGCCTAAAGGAAAAAGTCCCTTATGAGATTGATATTTGCATTTATTACTGTGACTGCTTCCTCAAATATAAGGAACATTTAAATAATTGCAGAGATACCCGATCATGAAGCCATGATGTCAGAGATGAAGAAATTTCTCAGAGACCAGACTCTTCCCAAGACTTACTGTATATACTCGAGTATAAGCCTAGTTTTTCAGCCCTTTTTAGGACTGAAAAAAAACCTCCTCAGCTTATACTCGGGTGAAGGTCCTGGTGGGCTTATATTCAGGTTGGCTTATATTCAAGTATATATAGTATATTTATTATTTTTCTCTATTATTATTGGTATTGTTACATTTATTATTTTACTCTATTAATTATTATTATTACATTTATTATTTTACTCTATTATTATTGTTACTTTTACATTTATTTTATTCTATTTTATTAATAATACATTTATTATTTTACTCTATTTATTTTTATATTTATTATTTTACTGCATTTATTATTATTATTACATTTATTATTTCACTCTATTATTATTAAAAGGATACATAAGCACATTTACATTGAAGAAGATGAAAATAATGATTTAATCAGAGTTGAACAGTCATATCTTAAATTACAGTTTGATGTAAAGCTTCAAAAACATTTAAACTACTGATGCCTTAATTAATGTAATTTTATTGGTCTCTCGGCTTATACTGGAGTCAATGTTTTCCCAGTTTTTTGTGGTAAAATTAGGTGCCTCAGCTTATATTCGGGTTGGCTTATACTTGAGTATATACAGTATTTATTTATCGTGTCAGAAGCAAACAGAGGGTACAGTTATAAGGTATTTAAAAAACACACAAAGTCAAAAACTTGATATTATACTTGATTTTCCTTGACCAAAAGCTGGCCACTTGGAGTGCCTCCGGCATCACTGCAAGAAGGTCCTGTGGCAGGGCTCAGGCCACACTGTAGCAAATGGTCTGTGGTCTGCTCCTCTCCACACTCACACGTCGTGGATTCCACTTTATAGTCCCATTTCTTAAGATTAGCTCTGCATCTCATGGTGCCCTAGTGCAGTCTGTTCAGTGCCTTCCCTACTGTTGAAGGCATTGAACAGGCATGGTCCTGTTCAGGTCCATGCCTTAGTTACCTCTAGATTGGACTATTACAATCCAATCTACGTGGGGCTGTCCTTGAAGACGGTCCAGAAACTTCAAATGGTTCAGCGATCAGCAGCCAGACTACTAACCGGAGCGAATTACAGGGAGCAGTCAACCCTCCTCTTTAAGGAACTCCATTGGCTGCCGTTCATTTTACGGTCCCAATTCAAGGTGCAGGTTATCACCTACAAAGCCCTGAACGGTTCGGGACCCATCTACCTTCATGTTCACATTTCCTCCTATGAACCTGTGTGATCTCTTTGATCTTCGGGGGAGGCCCTCCTCTCACTCCCACTTCCGTCACAGCATGGCTTGTGGAGACGAGGGAGAGGGCCTTCTCCTTGGTGGCCCCTCGGCTCTGGAACTCGCTCCCCAAGGAGATTAGGCAAGCACCCACCGTGTCAGTCTTTAGGAAAAGTTAAAAAACTTGGCTTTTCCAGTGTGCTTTTGAAGACTGAATAATTAATCCCCATGACAGGTCCCGTCTCAGTGTCAATCGTCTATCTGATGCATTTTATCCGTCCCTCTGTTAAGAATAACTTCATCATCTATCCCACCCCAAGTCTTTCACTAAATGTAGCATTTTATCTATATACCTATAAACCATGGGGTTTATAATTTTCACTTCTCGTACTTTGGCTCAGTTCACCCTTGTTTTAATCCCTGTTCTGTTTTATACTATGTTTTATTATGTTATTGTTGCTATTATACTGTTTTACTATGTTACTGTGTCAGTATTTTTACCTGTCAATGACGCGTGTCATGTATGTATTTTATTTTGTTTTATTGTAATTGCCTGGGCTTGGCCCTATGTTAGCCACCCCGAGTCCCTTTGGGGAGATGGAGGTGGGTACAAAAATAAAATTATTATTATTGTTATTATTGACACAACAACATTGTATGACACAGCAAACAAGATAGATATGCTGGATTTCGTATCACAAAATCACAAGTCGAACACTTCCCAAGTGTCTGGGACTGTGTGATGTATTTTCGGATGATGCGCGCAGATCCCAGCAGGGTGGCCTTTTGCAGTTGGCAGATCATAATTTTGTCAATGTCTATTGTTTCCAAATGCCGGCTGAGATCTTTTGGCACGGCACCCAATGTGCCCATCACCACTGGGACCACCTGCACTGGTTTCTGCCAGAGTCTTTGAAGTTCAATCTTGAGGTCCAGATAGCGGCTGAGTTTTTCTTGTTGTTTTTCGTCAATGCGACTGTCACCTGGGATGGCGACATCAATGATCCAAACCTTTTTCTTTTCCACAACTGTGATGTCTGGTGTGTTGTGTTCCAGAACTTTGTCAGTCTGGATTCGGAAGTCCCATAGTATCTTTGCTTGCTCGTTTTCCAATACTTTTGCAGGTTTGTGATCCCACCAGTTCTTTGCTGCTGGGATGTGATACTTGAGGCATAAGTTGTGCCTCTGTTTGTAGTCTGTCTGTGCAATTTTCTTACAGCAGCTGAGGATATGATCAATGGTTTCTTCAGTTTTCTTGCACAGTCTGCATTTTAGGTCATCAGCTGTTTTTTCGATCTTGGCCTTAATTGCATTTGTTCTGATGGCTTGCTCCTGGGCTGCAAGGATCAGGCCTTCTGTCTCCTTCTTCAGGGTCCCATTCGTGAGCCAGAGCCAGATCTTCTCCTTATCAGCTTTTCCTTCAATTTTGTCAAGGAACTTTCCATGCAATGTTTTGTTGTGCCAGCTGTCAGCTCTAGTTTGTAGTGTGGCTTTCTTGTACTGGTTTTTTGACTGCTGTGCTTTGAGGAGTTTCTGATTTTTGACTTCAATCAAAGCAGGTTCTTCACTTTGCTTTACATATTCTGCTAGGGCATGTTCTTCTTCTTTGACTGCTTATTATTATTATTATTATTATTATTATTATTATTATTATTATTATTCCATATTGCCCAGTCTTCTGTGTGCCCAGGAGGGAGTTTCTCATCCAGTATCGGCCATGGATTGAGATTCCGGGTTTTAACCTGCCACTTTTGGACTCTCACTTGCTGAGGTGTTCCTGCAAGTGTCTCTTTGGATCCTAGGAAGCTATTTCCTGATTTAAGGCATTGGCTTACTGGCTGATATCCGAACAGTGGATGGGCTGGAGATGTCAATGCCTCGATATGGGAGCAAGAGATTTAGATGTGATTATTTTTATTATTTTTACTTCAGCATAAAATATTTTACTAAATTATGAGAAAGGAAAAAGCCTTTATTCAATGACTGGTTGGGAAAAATATAGTATGTGGTTGATTGGATTAAGTTAAAATATTGGAGATGGAAATGACAGTTGCAGCAGAGGAGATTTATAGAGCAATGGGCATTCTTTCTACATTATGGAAATGTAAAGATACAGATACAGTTGATCAGTAAGCTAATTATCTGTCCTACTTCTCCACCCCTGGGTAGGTACAGAGTTGTAATAGAAACTCTGAATCTAAAAGAAAAGAAACACACACAGAGAGAGACAGACCCCTTATGATTAAAAGGCTGCATAATCTAAGAAAGAGTGAGACAAATTTCTTTGATTCACTTGGGTCTTAAATAACCTTTAAGTAAAGATATTAAAACATTATGTAATAGCAATTTAGTATGTCCAAAACTTATATAACAAGACAGTGTATAGTTATTTACTGATTCTTATGATTTGTTATTTCACAATTGGTCCAAAGCCAGACTGTGAAGGTTATGTTCTTGATTTAATCAATTAACAGTTAAAAGGAAAGTCACAAATAGCATGAAATGGTGATAAGCATACAAAATAAGGCGCTTTGGCTCTTCACACTTAACAATTTGAGGTCCATTTATCCATATAGTTTAGTGGCTGAATTATAATATACTAAGTTTATATTATCTCCCTGTTGTTTTCTATCTCTTACATTTATAATTCTTTCCCCCCTACTTTCAAAAGGCTATTTAAATAAATTTCTTTATTTCTCTGTTTCTCCCTCTCATCCTTTTTTAAAAGGCTTTGAAGCCATTTTTGGACATTAAAAATCACAGAAATGTAGATAATAATGGTACCAACTAATGATATTATTTATTTTTTTATTAAAATACAGATACACAAATGTTATTACAATCAAATATATAATTATAAGGAAAGTTATCTGAACATTAAACAACTCTTCTGGAATGCTATCTCCAAAGCTTCCCATCCTGCATCTGGTCTGTCAGTTTTAAAGGTCAAAGTAAGATCTTTTTATATTCAGGCTTTAATTCTTTGTTTCACATTAATATAGGGATGGCAACCCATGGTACACAAGCACTGGCAATTACTTGCTATCTTACACATGTATAAATTTCCTCACTCAGGTGAGCATTTTTTGTTGATGCTGATGACATATTCAGTTGAAGGGTACAAAAATTCAGTTACTTATACAGGGTAACTACACATTTTTGTGCATTGCAAACTGCACATTGTTGCCTACAGTACATAAATCACATGAATCACATCGCATGGTGTTGTTTTGCATGCCTGCATGCATTAGTTATGCACAAGGTTGCGATCCTCATAGTTCGAGGATGATGGTCCTCCATTTCTTGGAAGACGCCTGTGCGTGATTTTTTTTAATGTGTGGAAGTCGGTGCACGGCCGGTCAACACACAGTCTTCACAGATTGAGGTCCCAGCAGTGGTGTGATTAACACAATGAAAGTGGCTTCTCAGTCTGTTGCAGCCTTCTTCCGCCTTCACAGCTGTTGTAACATGTACCATGTTATCCTCCGCCTGCTCCGCCGTTGAGGTCTTTGGGTCTTCGGATTGTTCTTGGTCTGGATCCTCCCCTGTGGCCACTCCTGGGAGTGTGTGACTCCCGTGGTTGTGCCCGCAGTTTCATTGAAACACGCAAGCCCCCTCACCATGTCAAGGTGACATCAAAGGACATCCTGCAACACATTTTGCTATAGTTTTTCAATTAATATGTTATTGAGCCTCAATCAATTCAACAGAGTTTGTGGCAGGCACAAAAACAACATTTCTGGAGTTGAATAACTACTTTCAAAGTATGTACTGCACAATTAAACAGGAATAACACTTTCAACCCAGGAACAGAAAATGTTTCAAATTTTGTTACATAGTATAATAAGTACTTGCACTTAATTTCTTTTTGCAATAGTAGAAAGAAATGGGGGAAGCATCTGTAACTTCTGTAACTATAATTAAAATCAACTACACTGGGAAAACAGAATTGGAGATAAAGAATTTCTAGATGTAACTTGCCAAGCTCTGGATCAGAACATGAGTATTCTAAAGACCCACTAAGAAAATCCAACAAATGCTCCATTCAGCAAAGGTCAAGAGGGATCATCTCACCTCTGCAGGAGTCTACTGTATACCATGCAGTTGTGGACAATTCTACATAGGGATCACCAAATGCAGCATTGCCCAAACACGAATCAAGGAACATAAAAGGCACTGTAGACTAACTCAGCCGGAGAAGTCAGACATAGCATAGCACGTGATGAACCAACCTGGACACAGTATATTATTTGAGAACACAGAAAGGCTGGGCCACTCTAAAAACCGCCATGTCGGGTTACACAGGGAAGCCACTGAAATCCACAAGCATGTGGACAATTTCAACAGAAAGGAGGAAACCGTGAAAATGAACAAAACCTGGCTATCAGTATTTAAAAAAACTCTTAAATCAGGAAGTAAATAAAGAACAATACTCAGAAAACAGAGGAATTCCAAGCATGAATCTATCAGGGCCAGCTAACACCTTCAAAGGATTCCCCCAGGCAAGAAGCAGCTAGGATTTGAAGCTGCAAAGCCATTCAGTTCTAATCAAAGTGGCCAATTGCAACATTCACACTTGCCTCAAGGACATTCCACATATATATAAAACCCACTTGCCTAGTTTCCAACAGACCTCACAATTTCTGAGAATGCCTGTCATAGATGTGGGTAAAACATCAGGAGAGAGTGCTTCTGGAAAATGGCCATACAACCCAGAAAACTCACAGCAACCCATTAATAATACAATCTCATAAGACAAAGGTAAGACTTGATGAGCCCTAGTTCTTCTGAGAAAAGCAAGGATGTCACAACGACAATGGTTAACAAAGTGATTTATGAAATATATTTATCTCATCCCTCTCTAAGAGCTTTTAAGACAAAGAATTTTAGCAATAGACTGACTTGTCAGACTTTCTGTATCAATCAGAAATGTTAGTGTTTTCAATAGCATCAGAGGAGATGGAGATTTGATGGCCGTCATAGTAAAGAGGCCCTCAACTCTCTGCCAATGCACTCTCTTTTTCTTAATAATGGATGATCTAATAATGCATTTCTTAACCTTATAGTTTATTGGCATTTAGCAAGTTGAAGGTATAACCACAATACCTCTCCCCTGCTGATGGTGGTCAGTCCATTGCAAACTTCTTGTCAATGATATGAAAACATAAAGAAAATGAGAGTGATGACATCACCAGCAAGATATGCAGATGGTTTCAGTGCAGATGGTTTCAGTTGTCCTGCAGTGCAATTTCTTTTTAGTGAAAGAGAAATGAAAATAATCCATTCTGGAGAAATAGATAGTGGAGGGGATGACCACTTCCAAAAACCTAAAGCTGAACTGATATTTCGCATTTAAAAAGTGTTGTGCAAAAGCAAGCCTTGCAGAGCAGGCTCCGGGATGACCAGAAATCACAAAAAATAAAACCTGAAGCTATGAACGAAATAAAACAAGTAAAGCACCAAGGCAATAAAATGGATGGACAACCCTGGCCAATCTTCCACCTTCGGTATTCACTTACACCAGCTGTGATTTAAAAAAAAAAAAGGAATAGAGGGAGGAGGAGGAGAAAGAAGGTTCATTGATACACAACTGATTCGCCTAGACTAGTCTTGTCTTCACATTGTTATCTACATTAATTAGCAATGACTCCCCAGGGACTTTCATAGAAGTCTTTCCCAGTCCTGCCTGAATTGGATGGTTTACCTTTTTGGACTAGGTAAAGATAAGAGAATGTGACAGTTCCCACCAATGCCCCACAATTTCCCCCACTGTTCCCCACTTTACTACTGGCTGTCTAATCTCTACTACAGAGTTTGATGAAGACCTGCTTTCTGAAAGATTCAAAGTCCCAAAGAGTAACTTTTCTCAACTCAAGTAGAAGAGCATGCTGAGTTGCAACTCTGGCTGATTCTACTATATTTGAGCCAAGGAATTTTTTGTAAGTTGTTATTATTATCATCATTATTATATTTATTTATACCCCACTTTATCTCTCCAAAGAGGATTCAAAGCAGCTTGACATAAGAGTGTTAGTTTACAATTTAAAATATAAAAGGTAAAGGTTTTCCCCTGACATTAAGTCCAGTCATGTCCGGGGGTTAGTGCTCATCTCCATTTCTAAGCCGAAGAGTCGGCGTTGTCCGTAGACACCTCCAAGGTCACGTGGCCAGCATGATTGCATGGAGTGCTGTTACCTTCCCGCCTGAGCGGTACCTATTGATCTATTCACATTTGTATGTTTTTGAACTGCTAGGTTGGCAGTAGCTGGGGCTAACGGCAGGAGCTCACTCCACTCCCCAGATTCAAACCGCTAACATTTCGGTTAGCAAGTTCAGCAGCTCAGCAGTTTAACCTGCTGCTACAATTCTGCAAATCTCCTAACCAGCATTAAAGAAATCCTTCTTAACTAAATACTCCTTCCACTAATAATGCCTCCTTTATGTAAGAGGACCTGCCCATCCATCCATTTTGGTTGAATTCCACTTTAAATAACTACGCCTCATCAAAGTGCCACCCACAAACAGAAAGTAAGTGAAAAGCTAATCATAAAATAATTCAAATGTTTTGTATGCGCACATGGTACTAATCAATTTTATTTGCATTTTAAACACTGTATACTGACACCTAGACCTTTACACATAGAGATGTAACAAAAACATTGACATAAATTCATTTGTATAATAGCTGTGGAAGAAACATTTACAGTTATTTACTCCTTCTTACTGCTTTGCTTAGCAACTAGGAAATCATTTCCCTGATGAATACTGCTGCTCCTTCAAGTTCATCAGGTGAGGCAGCACAGCTGTATTCCATGTCTGTAGCTCTCTCTTCATTTAAAAGTTTGCCAAACATGGGTGCAGTCTTTAGTGCACATGCTTAGATGTTAATCAAGATTACTTCCATTGGCTGACTCTACAGCAAATGGTTTGAAGCTCATGGCCAAAAATCAGTATTAGCTGGTACTCATAAAAACACATTTCAACAATAGGAATATAGAAAACAGTACCCACCCACTGCACTTAATACATATCTAATGAGTCATATCCAGAACCAACTGTGAGAAATCTGTGTGGGTGGTGTAGTTCTTCTTCTTGATTGCTTGGATGTTTGTATCTATCTACTCTAATAGATAATAAACACAGGAAATTGAGGTTCCAAAAGCAGGCCAGGCATATAGAGATATTGTGTTTCTTATGTGAAAAAAAAACCTCAGGCAAAAGAGAGAAAAGGGGGTGGCTATGCTGATGTAGCCTCTACTAGAGGAAGCTGTATTTACTGTTGATGTCTTTGTGATCCATTCAATCTAAGTCAGTGGTTCTCAACCTGGAGTCCACAGATGATTTTGGCCTCTCGGAACTCTCGGAAATCCTAACATTTGGTAAACTGGTTGGGATTTCAGGGAGTTGTAGGCCAAAAACATCTGGGGACCCTAGGTTGAGAACCACTGGTCTAAGGCACTTGATTCTAGAGCTGAGTCAGGCCAGGATTTTAGAACACTACTTGATAACAATAAGACCTCATCACATTGGGGTCACAATTGTGGGCGATAGTGGGGGGTGATTCGCAATGGATCATGGTGAATCTGGCAGGGAGGCAGGGGAACCTGTTGTCCCATGCCCCGCATTGCCCCTCACTTTATCCCATGGGGGGAGCATCGCCACCCCCAGTTTTCTCTGTGCAACACGGGAGGCTCCCGTGTTTCTGGCACTTCCTCTTGTGACAGTTCGACATCACTTCAGTCACAGAGCTCTGCCAGAAGTAGATCTACAATGTGTGATGAGTTCTTTGCATGAAGTGAGGCCAAATTGTCCTAGGATGGGCATTTTCCCCCATGTGATGAAGTCGTAAGTGCTATTTATTTTTATAGAGAAAGGAATTTGCTTAGTCTTCCTGAAGAACCTGCTTACAATAATGGATGTAGACACTATACTTTAGAAACAACCCACTATCTACAGTCCCTTTCTGGTCGCATGAACCCAGTGGCTCTGAAAATTATAAATTTCACAAATCCCAGTTGCTGTAGCCAAGGATGACTATGAGCTATTCAGGTCATAATGCAATGCATTTGAAGGAAGCACAGTTAGAGAAGTTTGTTGTACACCATTGTAATTCTCTGGGATCAGGAATTCATATCATAAGGAGAACCTGTACACATAGATCCCAGTTTATTTGGATTACAACTCCCAGAGTTCACCACTGAAACAGTAATATTTCCGCAGGAGGAAGAACAACAGAAAGGTAGTTACTGATGCATCACACTCCACCTGAAGGAAATACATTACCAAAAAAGGAAGCAAAATAGTACACAAAATTGCACAAAATTCAGGGGCAGCTAATGACTCTGAACAATGGATTCCTCCAGGCCAGGACATGATGCTTGCAAGGCCATTTAATGCTAATCAAAGTGATTAATTACAACATTCGCACTGGCCTCCAAGAGTGCTTTCCCCCACCCTGGACCTTCCACAGATATATAAACTTTCCTTGCTTAGTTTCTCCATATACCTCACAACCTCTGAGGATGCCTGCTATAGATGTGGGCGAAACATCAGGAGAGAATACTTCTGGAACATCTCCATACAGCCCAAAACACACACAACAATCCTGTGATTCCAGCCATGAAAGCCTTCGACAACACATATAGGTGTGTGTTTGCACCAAAGTAGAAATAGCTCTTCTTAACAGGAGATCTACTTTCTTCCAAATCATATCTTGATTCTCATGGTGATCTTATTTCTTCTAAAAACTGTACTCCAATCTCCCCTTGTTTATGGATATAAATAAATAATGTCACCTACCATAAAGAGTTGAGTGTGAGGGGGAAGAGTAAGGTGGGTCATATAAGCTCTCCAGTAACCTCTGTGTCACCAGCTGCCCTTCCTGCGACCCCTTCACCACCTTATTGAATTTTACAATCACCTGCTTCTATGAGAATAACTGACAATTTGGTCCACATAATAAATTCACCAGACAGACACTACACAATGTCTCTGAATCAGTATCTACTGTCCCAGGACTCAACTGCATCTGGATCAAGGTTTTTGTGACGGAAGTGATAAGTTTAATATAGGCCCTATGAGGAGACAACAAAAGTAAGATAGTATTGTCCATATTAACTGGTTTCAAATAAAGTACCTTAACAGTCATATTGGATGGTCCTCAAGGAGATTATTGGGTGCTATTGGAGTGGTATGACAATGTCTCTACCCAGCCCCTATGTAATCCCAAATCTTTCAGAATATAACATCACATTCATGATATATGCTAGTTATACAAAGTTCAACAGTTTACTATAAGTTCATTCTGAAGTTAGTAGCTGTTAAAATACTTGCATGCATAGATATTTTACCACAGGGTTTTGAGTCTCAAAGCACATTGACTTCATGACTGAAAGCACATAAAGGAAGCAAGCTCTAGTAATGATACTCCACATGGCATGCAGTGATCGGAGCCTATGGGTGCATTTAGGGCAGTGGTTTCCAACCTTTGGACCTCAGTGCAATTCAACCAGACCAACAAATACAAATGATTAAGCTTGGTAGAAGGCGTTCAGGCTTTGAAACAGCTCTGTACTATTGAAGCTGACCAACCAAAGATTCCCCTAGGTAGCAAGCAGCCAGGCTTTGAAGCAGTGAGGCTATTCATTGCAATTCTAGCAGCCCAAAAAACCATTCCCCTAGAATGCAAGTGCCCAGGCTTCCAAGCAGCAACCCTATTCCATTGCATTCCAGCTCACCAAACAATGATTCCCATAAAAAGAAAACAGCCAGGCTTTGAGGCTGCAAGGCAATTCACTGCTATTCCACCTAGTCAACAAATGATTCCCATAAGCCACAGCAACACATGACCGTGCAAGGCTAGTACTCTATATTTTAGCAGTGTTACACTTTTAGCCACTTGAAGCCAAATCAAACTCTTTTAAAAGTCCTGTTTGGACAATGTGATGCATAAAAAACCTGTGGCAACTATGACAATTTTAAAATTGTATCTTAAATATCTTTGTGTTTGCATTAAACTATTTTGATTTTCAATTTTATGACTCTTTCACTGAAGGAAAGCAAAAAACTGGAGTGGGAACTGGGGCTTTTTAAAAGTATTCCAAATTTTCTAGTGCTGTGCTATAGAAACAAATTTAAAATATGAGTTAATGCTAGACTGCCTGGACATGAACCAGCCCCCATTAATAAATTTTAGACTGACTTTAATGGGAGTTATATTGACCCCTTTTATAAAATGTGCTAAGGGATATAGGTAGAGCATACTCATGTGATTACACATTTTTGAGGTTGGGAACATAGCCCACGACTCCATATGATATAGTGAGAAAAGGTGGTTAACTAGCTCATACTTTGCAAGAGAAAAATGAAATATAGGAGTGTAAATACCACAGGCGCAAATAGAAAAGGCAGTTCAAAATATAAATTCAAGGAAAAGCCTTGGCTTGAGTGATCTCTGAGCAAAGGCTTTGAAACAACTATAGGCTTACAGAGACAAAAATGGTCCCAAATAACTGAAGGAACAAACAATGGCAAAGGGGGAAATGCCACAATTTATAGCAGGTCTTGGCCAAATAATCTGAATCATTTAAAAAGACCACCTACACAGCTCCAGGCACTAACAAAGAAATTTGCCACGTCTCTTATTAGGAACCACATAGCTAGAATGGCAGTAACTTTTGTGGGTTAAAAGACTGCTTTCATTTTTCTGTTATAGAATATTGAATTAGTGTCTATCACAACTCAAAACATTACAGTCTTTTCATTTGAAATCGTGAGAAATAGTCAACATCCCACTGATTGAGCCAGTGTTCTATAGTAGTTACTAAGGCTGTGCAAAATTTCAATTCTCCATCGTAAGTCGGATCTAATTAGTTAGATCCATGCATACGACATAACATCTGACACACGGGCATTGCCCACACCAAAAATTTAAGAATCAAAACTTTTACCTGGTATTTTTTTTGTAAGTTACGTAAACGTTGTGACTCTCGGTGATGCAATTTTAATTCACAGAGCAACCAAGCACTACCGGGAGATGAAGCCAAACTTTTTGCCATGCCTCTCAGCCAATCAGGGCTGAAGGAGGCGGAGCTGCAGCCATTGCTCTTTAAATTCCCGAGCACCAGGCCACACTCTCCATTTGCGATCGGGCAGGGAAAGAGAATGGACTGAGCTCCGTGCTGGTTTCAGTTAGTTAGCTTTGCAAGTAGGACGGCAGGCACTAGGTACTAAAACCAGAGAGAGAAAGAAAAAGTCAACGTTAACTTAAAGCTGATGCTTTATTGCTGGCTTCTTTTTTGGTGTGGGCGTGAGTCTTTTTTGCCTTTGTGTGTGGGGGGAGGATGTGCAGAATTTTGAGGGTATCTTCTATGAACTACCAGCCTATTTTGTGTGCATTAGTTGCCACAACCCACAAAACTAGTTGTTTGAGTCATGCACAATCTTTTTTTGGTTCATTTTGAGGGTGTCACTATCTTCTAGGGCTACTGCCAGACTATTCCGCGTGTGTTGCAGGAAAAGCAGAAGGGCAAGTAGTGCGTGGAGCCAATGTCAATAAAAGGAGTTACACACAATACATACTTTATCAAACAAGAGCTTTGGTTTGGGCTGAGAAAACTCCTCTTGAAGTTCATAAATGGAAGACTCCATCGGTTTTTTAATTTCACCTTTCTGGTAGGAAAAAAGAAGCAATTTTTTTCCTGAAATTGAAAAAGTTTGGGCAAGGCAGAACTAACACATCAAACCATAAGAAAGTTTGGAATTTTGGTCACTTGACTGCCTGCGGACAGAAAGAGGCCTTGCCAGAGGAGAAGGGGGAGAAGGAGGGCACAAGGACAGGAACCGGGACCCGCCAAGCACCTCGCTGCTGCTCTAAAGCTTGCAAGGCTGCCATCATTTTAGACAGTGACACCACTTTAACTGCCATGACTCAATGCTATGGATTTCTGGGAGTTCTAGTTTTACAGGCCTTCTGTATCCATCTTGTGGGTCCTGAAGTGGTCGTGGAATCCCAGGATTCACATCTATAGATATAAAAGGGTAATGGAATCACGGCACCGGACAAAACAACTAAACTAAATGCCCCACAACCTCAAAAATTGACAGCACAACTTCTCATCCACACCTCTACGTTCATACAACAAAAAGAAAAGAAAAATAAAGTCCTAGCCATAGCAACGTGTGGCCGGGCACAGCTAGTGACATTATATAGCACTGTTGTGCTGCCTCAAGTCATAGCCGGAGAAAAGAAGTTCTGCTAGTTGGCCTGGAGATTCCAAGGAAATACCTCTCTAGGAATCTTCTTTGGCATAACTCTGTGGACTACATTTATTGTTCTCAGATTTTTTTTAAAAAAAATTATTTCCCTACTTTTACGGGGGTTCTTTAGGGATGCTTTTGGGTTTCCTTTAAAGGAGATTTTATTTCTAGAAACATTAAGAATTTCCTAAAACTCGGTGGATTACCCAAACGTTCTGAAACTTGATGGGCTCCCTTTGCAGTGGAAAATGTGCCTTGTCCTCCAAGTGTGGCCTCCACCCCACCCAACCAAATGACATTTCACTCCAGCCAGCCATAGCAGCTAAAAAGATGTAGGTTTTTTCACAAAAATGTAAAGATTCCACAAAAATGTGAAGATTCCCCAAAAATCAGGAGATGAACTACCCTTTCTGAAACTTGGGGGGAATGATGCCCTGGTTATGTTATGTAATTGTAGAGAAATTCAAGGACATAGCTCTTGTAGTTAGTTAGTTTGTTTTTTTAAGTTTTTGTAAAAATCTAAAGAATTCCCCAAAAATTAATAGATGAGTGAAACGTTCTGAAACCTGGGGGGGGGGGGGGTAACAGTGGTAAATATGTTCTACCACTGTACCAAGTTGTACCCCAATAGCTCTAAAATGAGTGAGAAATTAGCCCCAGAAGCCCCCCCCCCCACACACACACACACACACACACACAATCCCTTAATGAAATAGTAACAAATAATTTGTAACTCTCATTATAGTAATGATATGGAATGATAATGTTTCAGAAATACTTTAGAAATGACTTGCTGGCACCCCCTAATTTTGTAATGAGTATTGAAACATTTTTTTCATCAATCGCACAGGTCTAATACTGGATGAGGTATACTGTATTGCCATTTGACACCACTTTAACAGCCATGATTCAATGTCGTGGAATCCTGGGAGTTGTAGTTTGGTGAGGCACCAGCACTTTTGGGGCTAAAGAGATTGTTTTAATATTTTTGCTTCAAATTGTGTTTATTTAAACTATGATCTGTTTAACTAGTTTTTTAATGTGATGCTTGTTGTTTTAACTGTTGATTTTATGATGTTATGCGATTTGCTGGGCTTGGCCCCATGTGAGCCGCTCCAAGTCCCCGTTGGGGAGATGGAAGAAGCATATAAAAATAAAGTTGTTGTTGTTGTTATTATTATTATTATTATTATTATTATTATTATTATTATTGTAAAACAATGTCCATGATTCCATAACATTGAGCCATAGCACTTAAAGTGGTGTCGAACTGTATTGATTCTACTTTGGAGATGCACCCTAGGACTCTGCAAGACCAGGATCTGAATCCCTGCTTAGCCATGTAAACTCATTGGGTGACCTGGAGCTATACTCTCTCAGCCTAAGAGAAAGTTGAGACCAACCATCCTTTGAATAAATCTTGCCAAAGAAAGATTAAGGTTCATCATACATCAAAGTCTACTCCAAGGCACAACAACAAAAAATCTACTAAAAAAGAAAGGAACTTTGCTCCAAGCTCCTTCGTTGAAGGCTTTTAAACAGAGGCTGGATGGCCATCTGTCAGGGGTGCTTTGATTTTTCTGCATGGCAGGAGGTTAGACTAGATGGCCTATGTGGTTTCTTCCAACTCTATTATTCTATGATTCTATGACTGCTTCTTATAACTTGCAATTGCTTTACAAAAAACTGTTACAATGAGTGGCAATGCTGAAAAGCTTTATCCCTCGTGCAAGTAAAAGTAATATGATAAAATTATGGATCTCAACAACTGTTTGCATAAAATGCTGAATTCACTCATATCTCAAATACAAAGTGTGTCTTAATGTTGTAGCCCTTTACTAAAAACAAAGACTTTATTATAAATTAAGGAGGATCTGCTAGTCTATGCTGGCAGAATAGTTCTTTGGAGCCAAGCATGAAACAGAGTTGAGTGTTTTTCCAGCACAGCCATGAAATTCATTTCTCATCAGCACAAGAGTTGAGAAGATTCAATAGCAATTAAGAAAGGAAAGATGATTTGGGAACAGTGAGCTCCTTCCAAAAATAAGAATGAAGAAAACTAGCTGTCAGTTGTTCTGGATGTTGACAACTAGTGGGTTATAGGGCTAGAACTAGCACTACCTTCCTTCCATTAAACCCCGCTGTGGGTGAGAAATACATTATGTTCTTTTTGTTGTCTCCAGCCAGGTTATTTTAGTCATAAGACTGGAATAACCACATTTCCTGTCTGTGGACAATTCACACTACACAATTACTTTAATTGCCATTGCAACATCTTGTGGAATCCTGGGATCTGTAGTTTAGTGAGGCACTACAGCACTCTGTCTTAGCCCCCATCTACACTGCCATATAATGCAGTTTGAATTGCATTATAATGGTCAGTATTATATAATGCAGATTGAACCACATTGAACTGGATTATATGAGTCTATACTTTTGTATAATCCAGTTCAATGCAGTTAATCTGCATTCTGAAATAGCAGGGTAGATGGGGCTTAAGTATTCTAAATACTCCTCCTTGAACTACAGATTCCAGAGTTCCATAGGCTGGAATCACAGAGATTAAAACAGAGTCATAGTACAATGTGTGTGCTGTTAAATGGTCTCTAAAGTCCAAAATTCCACACAATTTGAATACTTGTAAGGGAAAATCAGTGTCATAATCCTTGGATGCTTCCTGATCACGCAGGCCCCTTCCACACTGCCATATAATCCAGTATCTGATCCCATCTTTGAACTGGATTATATGGTAGTAGTGTGGTCCAGCCTCAGTTCCCTTATCCTCCCTACCCTGGGGGATGTCTATTCTTCTCTGTAGGATTTGGAACCCTGATTGCATAGAATTTCAAGTCATCCAAGGAACCAAAATGAGCATAGCAGATGCCTAGAAGCATATGTGTGCCCTCTAATGGTCATGGAGACAAGCAACAGCAATGTGATGGAGGAGGATAAGCCGACCCTGTGCTTCAAACTTTAATAATGTGGGTCAATGAACACCCAAATAGGTATATAATGTGATTAATTATTGTGTTGCAGAGTAGAGTAGGCTCTCATCTGCTGTATTACCCATCACTAAATTTGCAAGAGTAGAATATATGGCAAAGCTATGGTGGCTCACTCAAGGCTTAAAAAACGTTTGGTGAATAATTACGAGCCAGCACAAGTGGCCATTTTCAAGCTCATGGCCAGTGACTATCCTATGTGACTATGGAAGGATAATGGGAGTTACAGTAAAAAAGTATATTTCCTGACTCTATGTCACATATGCGCTATTACAGTCAACACTATTAAGTTTCATGTCAATAGAGAAGACAGAGATAGCAAGTTTTGAATACTTACACTTACTAATTATCAGTTTGCATGTTACTTTAAAGAAGTTTAGGCCAAGTATATATTTACAATTACTTCCTATTTGATCACACTCTTTTTGTTCTTGCACCATCCTGACCTGCTATTATTTTTTTCCTGTCCTTCATTAAACTATATATTTGATTATGCACATGTATGGTAAGTAAAGCTATTTCGATATGTTTTTCAAAGCTTATTCCTTTTCTTGGCTGAAGCGATGCAAGGTGAAAGAGGGTGTGGCTAAAAAAACAAGTAAACAAAAAGTCATCATACATCTGTATTGAAGCCCACAAAGTAACATGTCAACTAACAATTCATAATAATAGCCACGCAATGGTGCAAACTCTTAACATGCCTTTTCAACTATGCATGGACACTTTCTATCTTGAGTCACAGATTCTCAAAACAGTCTATTGGTTCAGACTTACAACCTCATCAGACAGGCGAAACTGGCAACATGTGCTTGTTTGTTTTCCTTTTTATAATGAAACTCACCGGCTCCCATCCTACAAAGCACTGCAACTTTTGGCCTGTCTCCGTCATGCCACTGCAACACATTTGATGAGGTCATTGCTCAAGGTGTCAGTTGTCAATTAAATACTTTGACAGTCATTTGTCTTGGTTACTCCTTGTATCCTGTTCCATTGTGCTTGAGCATGGCATTATCTTCTCTGTTTAAAATAGTCAGATACAACTCTGGTTTGTCTTCTATGACCTAAATTGGTTCATTTATTCAAAAGTCAAACAACAGTTGATCAAGCCATAAATACTTCTACTATTGCAATGTATTCTGACATTATGAAAGACAAGCATACTGTTTCTTGTTTGTGGCTGGTCCACAAAATCTGCTAATTTCCATTGACAGATCAGAAATCTGCAACATATCCTGAACCATCAATGTTTGGGATTATTGCTTGCTAATAATCCCCCTAATAATAATGATAATAATAATAATCCCTCAGTGGCATAGTGTGTTAAAGCACTGAGTTGCTAAATTTGCAAACCAAAAGGTCACAGGTTTGAATCCGGGAAGCGGAGTGAGCGCCCGCTGTCAGCCCCAGCTTCTGCCAACCTAGCAGTTCGAAAACATGCAAATATGAGTAGATCAATAGGTACCACTCTGGCGGGAAGGTAACGGCGCTCCATGCAGTCATGCTGGCCACATGACCTTGGAGGTGTCCACGGACAATGTCGGCTCTTCGGCTTAGAAATGGAGATGAGCACCAACCCCTAGAGTCAGACACGACTGGACTTAACGTCAGGGGAAACCTTTACCTTTTAGCTAATCTAGTTCCAGTTCAAATTCCATTGCCCCTTTGAAGTATCTAGCCTCTTTTTACTTCACTTCTTTCTTGCTTTCCCACTTAGAATCCCTACAGAGTTTATGTCAGATCTTATTTTATTTGTTAAATATCAACGTTGCTTTGTTTTCAGACAAACTGTTACTTAGCAGAGGTTCACTTCATTATTTTTACAAAAAATTGATACCATGCAAATTAGTACAGAGGAAGTGTCTTGAAATCCTAGAAGTGTTAAACATTTGGGTATATTTTGTTTTTGGCTTGGAACAACAGAACCATCTCCATTTCTACCCCAAGTTACACTGCCACATAGCTCTAGCCATCTAAATCTCTATATTCCTTCTTTATGTTTGTGAACAAAGTATGATTGTCTTTGGGTTACAATGCCTACAATATATCTCTTCTGTCCATCCACCATACAAAAATATAGTTTTCACATCAAAGTATTTTAATATCCCCCTGTCTGGAGACAGCTTTGTTAAGGAGCGGTCTGATGATATTGCATTCAACAAATGTTTCATCAGAATGTATTCCAAATTTCTATCAGACATTTTGAGCAATTAGTATCTTTTAAAATTCCACTTTTCCTTTTGCATTGTATTTCATTTTAAACATCCATCTGCATCCTATGGCCTTTTTTTGCCTGCTATTGGGACTTCCATAAATGTCCGTGTTTATTTTTTATGAAGTGCACCTATTTCTTCTTTTGCAGGTCAATGATCTTAGCTGCAGGCATCTGTTCAACTATTCTTTCCACAGTTTTATTTTTATGAAATACTCAAGAGATAATTTTGACACTTTCACTTTTGTAGAGCAACGTTTGGGAAATGCTTCATTATTGTCCAAAAATATTTCACAACCCACAAACAAACATTACCCATCCTGCCAGCCCACACACACCTATTTCCAGGGGGAGGGAAAGTTTTACTCTTCTGGAGTGAAATGATTGTGCTGAACAAGAAAGCCAAATGGTTTTAGAAATAAGTCAAGTCAGGTTCATTATAGTTCACAAACCAGAGTCATCTGTAAAAAAAAAATATTGTGGACTGGGATGGTTTGAAGTACATTGAAAAGTTCATCTAATGTATACAACGCAGTACTAAGGTATAATAAAAGAATCAAAAATAAATTGGTGGTTCACTGTATCTTTTTATTGTGACCACATTCAATTTTAGTTCTTCTGCTGTGGATGCCTCCAGCATTACAATTAATAGAAAATGGGAGCTACGTAGGGTTTACCATATGCCCTTATTATGGGTGCATCTACACTGTAGCATTAATGAAGTTTGACACCACTTTTACTGTCATGGCCCAATACTATGGACCCATAGGAGTTGTAGTTTGGTGCAGAACAAAGTCATTAGCAGAAAAGTCTAAAGCAAAGAGACCATCTGCAGAGATAGATAAAAGTAAAGATTTTCCTCTGACATTAAGTCTAGTCGTGTCCGACTCTAGGGCTTGATGCTCATCTCCATTTCTAAGATGAAGAGCCGGTGTTGTACGTAGACACCGCCAAGGTTATGTGGCTGGCATGATTGCATCAAGCACTGTTACCTTCCCGCCAGAGCAGTACCTATTGATCTATTCACATTTGCATGTTTTCAAACTGCTAGGTTGGCAGAAGCTGGGGCTAACAGCAGGAGCTCACCCCCTCCCCGGATTCGAACCACCGACCTTTCAGTCAGTATCTTCAGCAGCTCAACAGTTTAACACACTGTGCCACTTGAGACTCCTTTATAAAAGTCTAAAGACCTTGCAAAAACATGACTCCCGTGATTCTGTAGCATTGAGCCATGTCTGTTAACGTAGTGTCAAACTGCATTAATTCTAGATGCACCCTATGTCCCCTGCTTCTTGACCTCCTGTCTTCCTTTTGTCACTATGTCTCCACCATGAACTCCACTGAAAGAAGAGACATATCTTGGCCTTGCAGAGTGTTCAGAGAGAAAGAGAGCCCCCTTCTACACTGCCACATAATACAGTTTGAACGGCATTATGTAGTCAGTGTAGTAGACTCATATAATGCAGATAACTGCATTGAACTTGATTATATGAGTCAACATTGCTATATAATCCAATTAAATCTGCATTGTAATAGCAGTGCAGATGGGTCCAGAGAGAACAACTGGGGGTTTCATAAGTAAGACAGACCCATAGGGGGAAATGTGGGCTAGTCAAGTGAAGTGGATGAGGGGGTTCTAGCCATTTAACATCAATGGAGCAAGATGTCTTGGTGTGCTGGCTGCTGGAAGATATAGGGAAAGGAAAGACAAAAATGTTGTCACGAAAATTCAATGAAGGTTAGGGATATTTCTAGTAGCAATTATCACACATATAGCATTTAAAGTGAATGTCGTCTTAGCAGTTGCAATTTGAAGTAGTCAGCTGGGGCATATGTTTTCTTTTCTGCTTTTTAAAATATTGTAATTTTAAATTAAGTAAGTAAGTAAATGGAGCCCCTAGCGGCGCAGCATGTTAAAGATTTGAGCTGCTGAACTTGCGGACCAAAAGATCGCAGGTTCGAATCTGTGGAGTGGAGTTTGTCCCGCAGTTAGCCCCAGCTTCTGTCAACCTAGCAGTTCGAAAACATGCAAACGTGAGTAGATCAATAGGAACTGCTCTGGGTGGAAGGTAATAGCGCTCCATGCAGTCATGCCAGCCACATGACCTTGGAAGTGTCTATGGACAATGCTGGCTATTTGGCTTAGAAATGGAGATGAGCACCAACCCTCAGAGTCGGACACAACTAGACTTAATGTTGAGCGGAAACCTTTATCTTTACCTTTTATACTTTAAATTGTAAACTAATGCTCTTATGTCAAGCTGCTTCGAATCCTCTTTGGACTTAATGTCAAGGGAGAACCTTTACCTTAAGTAAGCAAGTAAATTGCAAAGAGGTAAAAAGAAAACATTGCAAAACATTGTTTCTCTCATGGAGTCATACAAACTTTTGCCAAGTTTTTAAGTGCATCAGGCTTTCACAGGAAAGATGCTAGCTGGTTGTACACTTACTCTGCATCTTGACTTTCTTTCCCTCCCTCCTTTGCATTGTTTTAAAAGAATAACAACAAAACATCAAGAGATGAAAAGATATTAGATAATTGATTATTAATTTATGAAATAGTTTGGAGATGGTCTCCAGGAAATGAAATAGGCTACATTAAATAGTCAGGGGTTTTTGTTTTTGTTTTGTTTTTTTGCTTCAGCATAGGGAGTGGGAAAAATCAAATCTTCCTTGTACTAGAAATGGAAAATTAATTTCAGGGCACAGAAGGCCAGAACCTCCAGAGGTAATTGTTTTCCATTTCTTTACCTGTGGTTTGCCCTATGACAGATCTTACCATTGTTATTGCTTTCTTCTTGTCAGCAGTCAGACCGCCTTCTCAAAACTAAACGCTAAACTGGAATAGGCGAGACTGAGAGAAATGCAGTCCGCTGTATTAAGTTCTTGGAATTCCCACTTTCATTCTGGTGGAAAATTGTCCCTTCTGCCTCTTGAAAATTAATAAAATCAGATAATTTATTGCTATATAGAGAACTTTGTGTTATGCAGCTGGTAAAACCATCCTACCTTCCCTTATCAACAAGTCAGAATGGATACCATATGGTTAAAACAGTCTTCTAAAGAAAGATTTCGTAATATATAGTAGATAAAACATTTTTGAGGGAAACCTGTATTATCTGTTACTTCTTTAAAAGTAAATTTGGTACCAAAGGCAGAAACAACAGGGATACCACAAAATAGAAAAGATGAAAAGGAGGAGGAGTTGAATAGGATTTAGACTTTTAAGGCCCACTCCTTGTGTGCTTGGATGGATGAATGAATTTCAGTTTCCCTTCCACTTGAATGATTTAAATGACATTTTCCCCCATGCCAAGAAAAGTGTTAGCTCAAGTAAATTATTGTCTAAAAGGAACTGAAATAAAAACGATGT
Organism: Anolis carolinensis; assembly: GCF_035594765.1. Classification (NCBI taxonomy): domain Eukaryota; kingdom Metazoa; phylum Chordata; class Lepidosauria; order Squamata; family Anolidae; genus Anolis; species Anolis carolinensis. Next base: position 73,375,012 of record NC_085844.1, read on the forward strand.
CCAATAAAACTATGGACCTCATCATATGCAGTAAGATAAATGTCTTCTCCCCCCCCCCCCCTTCTTCCATGATGATGGGCTACTACTGGCAGGATTTAGTGGAGCTCCGTGCCGGCAGTGTTGCAACAGCTTAGCCTAGAGTCCTCATAGAACAAAGCAAGAGGAGCCCAAGCGAAAGCGGGAACAGATTGGGAAACGTCATGGGAAGGCAGGAGATGGGCCCCAGTGGTAATGAAGAGAATGTGACAGCTCCCACCAATGCCCCACAATTTCCCCCACTGTTCCCCGCTTTACTACTGGCTGCCTAATCCCTAATACAGGGTTTGATGAAGACCTGCTTTCTGAAAGATTCAAAGTCCCAAAGAGTAATTTTTCTCAACTCAAGTAGAAGAGCATTCTGAGTTCCAACTATATTCTACTATATTTAAGCCAAGGAATTTTTTGTAAGGTATTATTATCATCATCATTAGTATATTTATTTATAACCCACTTTATCTCTCCAAAGTGGATTCAAAGCAGCTTGACATAAGAGTGTTAGTTTGCAATTTAAAATATAAAAGGTAAAAATAAAAGTTTTCCTTCAACATTAAGTCTAGTTGTGTCCGATTCTGTGCGGTGGTGCTCATCTCCATTTCTTAGCCGAAGAGCCAGTGTTTACTGTTTATATATATATATATATATATATATATATATATATATATATATATATATAATTTTTATTGAGTATTTTCAAATACAGTGCAAACATATAGCCAGCGTTTACTGTTTACTAGCAGGTTTTATTGGTATGAGAGGGCACTTGAGGGGGTACCATCCTGCAGTGGTTGTTTAATTTTGGTGGCAATTGCAGGGTGGGAATTTTGCCAGTAGGTATCAGAGCGTGATTTCAGAAGCAGTGGTTCTGAAACCAGCCTTTGGATTGATAAAAGAATTGCATAAATTTTGAAAAATTCTGCACAAAATGCAGAAAATGCCTTTGAACGCCTAGTTAAAGATAAAGGTTTTCCCCTGACATTAAGTCTAGTCGTGTCCAACTCTTGGGGTTGGTGCTCATCTCCATTTCTAAGTCAAAGAGCTGATGTTGTCCATAGACACCTCCAAGGTCATGTGACTGGCATGACGGCACGGAGCGCTGTTATCTTCCCATCGGAGTGGTACCTATTGATCTATTCACATTTGCATATTTTCAAACTGCTAGGTTGGTAGAAGCTGGGGCTAACAGCGGGAGCTCACACTGCTCTCCAGATTCAAACCGCCAACCTTTCGGTCAGCAAGTTCAGCAGCTCAGTGGTTTAACCCGGTGTGCCATTAGGATGGGACTGGCAAAATCGCATCTGAGGATTCCTTGACTTAGAAGACCCTATGAAATTAATGACTCCCCAGAAGCCAACAGGGGACTTGAAGATACATACACTCACACAGGCTGGATCTACACTGCCCTATATGCCAGGATCTCATCCCAAATGATCTGCTTTGAACTGGATTCTATGACTCTCCACTGCCATATCATCTGGGATAAACAGATAATCTGGGAGCAGATCCTGGGATATAGGGCAGTGTAGAAGGGCCCCGAGTGTCATATTTTCAAAGGGTCATCATTTCTGTAATAAAGCAAGAAAAATCACAGCTGCATAACACTCCTATATTCTGTCAGATAGAGCATAAAACTTGGAGAAAAACGTTTCTTATACGCACTTAAGGAAAAATATGAAATAGATAAGTGGAAGTCTGCTGTTGTTTCCAAAGGTTTAGCTAAAGTACTAGCAGGTCCCCTAGTGGTCATGTAATGCCAGCAAAAATATTTTGAAACTTGAATTTTCTGTTCTTCACTTTTCATGCTAATCTGTACGATTTTTCTTTTAAAAGGTATAAAGAAGCAATAGCAATTTTTCTGTGATTTTTTTTAACCCTTCTGACTAAAAGCATCAGCTGGCCCACAATGTTTAGGTTCATCTATATGGTCTAAAGTGCCAAAGGGCCAATTATGTTAGCTTATTGGTGATGTAGCTAAGATTAATTTAGAGATCCAGAGGAGTGAATTGAAAGACTGTAGATGTTATGAACACAAAACTGGTTTACAGTACTTTTTATTTTCTTTTTGCTATTTATCTGGGGAAATGAATGTTAGGAATGCTGCGACAAAATCTGCCAAAATGCCTCTAAAAAGTGCTTACACACATGTGAAATACTTTAATATTGTAAATAGTATAATTCTATTTTAATATTTATTTTTGTATGTTTTAATTTTATTGCTTTTTAAAATTGAGCCACTTTGAGTGCCAGTTTTGGGGAAAAGTGAAAAATTATTGTAGTAGAGATAGCATTATCATTTAATACATTTGTGTATGCAAATAATGTGCTTTGTTTTGTTTTTTAGAAATACTCTTTATTATAATTTTACAATGATTAAAACCAGAAGATTTAAAAAGATATAAAAGAAAATATAGAAATTGGATAAAGAGAACAAGATTAGAAGGGGGGAGAAAGAAAAGATATGCACAGAGGTACTAAGTAGATAAAGGTCGAAAGTATTGAGAAAGATCTGGTTTCATTTTGCGTTGACTTCCTGGGACTCTTCCGTAGGGTTTCTCTCCTTTTCCTTCGTCCATTTCTACTTTTTTACTTTTTCTTCTCCTGGTTTCTTCCTATGTTCCTGAGTCCTTGGGTCTTGTCTTTGTCTTCTTTACTAATTTTTTTTTCTAATTTTCTCCTCTCTATTGTATTCTAATGTCCCTTATCTTTATGTTTTATTTATTTACAAATTTAAATGTTAAGTTTATATCAATGTTTTGTAATTTTTCCTTTTTAAATATTCTGATATACTGCTCCAATCTGTTTCCTTCATTGGTATGCCTCTACTTTTGGATAGTAAGAAGGTAAGCCTATCCGTGTTTCTTATATTTTGTTGAACTTATAATTTTGTTGAACTTTGTTCAACCATGTCTCTTCATCCGGGATCTCTTTCTTCTTCCATAGACTGGCATAACACATTCTTGCCACTGTAGTTAAGATGAAGAGTAATTTATCTTCGTTTTTGTCAATCATATATACCCAATAGGAATAATTCCGGTTTCATTGGTATTGTTTTTTTTAGTATCGTTTGTAGTATATCTCTTATTTTCTTCCAGTATGTTTTTGCCTTTCCACAAGTCCACCAATGTGTTTTCTGATCTATTGACCCCCCCAAAAGGGCCACACCTGCCATCGCCCCATCTCCGCGGATTTGTAATTGTCCCCATCTTTAAATTCAAAGCACACATTCCACATCTCTTGGGATAAGGCAGGTTTGCTACATTTTGGGAGGAGGCTGAGCTATTTCAGTCCCAGGAGAGGCTTTTGTTTAACAAGAAAGTAGACTGGAACTCAATTTCTGGTTTACAGTTAAGTCCAAAATAGCCTGGAAGAGTCTAAAACCTTGCAAAATCATGGTTTTAAAAATCAGAGGGAGGATTTGGGGGACACAGGTGGCCATGGAAACAGCCTTGGGGCCAAAGGTTGTCTATGGAACATTGATACATTGCCCCAGGAATGCATTTCTGGCAGATTCCTATTGCATACAAGCAATGCCTCAGTAGAGCCAGACTAACTGAAACCCACAACATTGCTTTAGCCTCAGTTCCCACTGGATTTTGTATGTTGGCAGCTATGAATTCCACAACAAAGGTTCAGATTGAAAAATCTTTCCTTTCACCATCTGGAAGCAGAACTCAACAATACAGCCCTTAGGAAATCTCTAAAGCATCATATGAATCTCCATTTATTAGAAGGCTTCATTAATCTCCATAGACTTTTTTCTATTAGTAGAAATTATATTGTAAAAGCCATCTAATGTAAAAAGAGAAGCTGTTTTTCATTTTTTCATAAACAGAGATGCTGTTTGTATGAATAAAAGGGAAATGTTCTTTTCCCTGGGTGCCTATGAAGCTTCTAAAAATAGTTGAAAGTCTCAGCCAGAGTTAATGTTGCTAAATGTGCCCAGGAGAACATCAGGATGTATACCACTGCGTGAAAAAACATCTTGCCGCCAGCCAAAATAATGAGAGCTTATTGCTGGTGGTTTTATAATATAACAAACTATTTTGTGCCCTTACCTCCAAGCCTGTTTTCTACAAAAGAGAAGGAAAAAACCAAACCTTTTTGAGACTTCAAAGGCATTGAGGGAAATTGAAATTTAGAGCCCATTACAGTTTCCCTTCTGCATTGAATAGTAATGTTGGTTTAGGAATGTGGTCTGGAAGGGACTCTCCCTGTTGATTATGGCAGAGACAGTCCCAATTAATCCTCCAATGTCCCACTTTTTCAGCTGCTTTTCAAGTATCCTAATTGCTTTCGCCTCTTCCTATTTCCCCCTTTGTCCTTGGTTTATTTCAGTTTCTGCAAAATGAGACCGAAAAGCAAGAGTGGAAAGGGGAAAGGAGGATATGGAAATTTGCCCTCCCCAATAAACTCAGGCAAAAGCAATCTACTGCAGTTTCTACTACCCTGTTTCCCTGAAAATAAGACATCCCCAAAAAATAAGACCTAATAGAAGTGTTGCTGAATTGCTAAATATAAGGCCTCCCCCGAAAGTAAGACCTAGCAAAGTTTTTGTTTGGAAGCATGCTCTGCACCCGCCAAACAAAACACCATAGCATGCAGGATTGGTAAATGTACATAATAATAATAATAATAATAATAATAATAATAATAATAATAATAAAAAATTATTTTTATACCCCGCTTCCATCTCCCCAGCAGGACTCTGGCCAGCTTACATACCAGTTGTATATGGAAATAATGGTAGTAACAAGAAATTCTTGACAGGAGTCACAGTTTGTCTGGTTTAGTTATGTTGGTTGGTGATGACAACTACTTTACAGTATAGAATAAATGTTCAATTTTTTTTGTTCAACAATGAATATGAATTCTTCTTCATGGAAAAATAAAACATCCCCTGAAAATAAGACCTAGCACATCTTTGGGAGTAAAACATAATATAAGACACTGTCTTATTTTCGGGGAAACACGGTAGGGTATGTGTTCTTCCTCATTAATAAGTTTTGCTATTTTGACTACATTCTGACATTGCTTGGCCACATGTCCCAGTTTTTATCTTTAAACTGTTAAATGGGATGTAGATATTCCTTCCTCCACGGTTCCAGTTAAATGGAGAGGAAAAGCAAATTATGTGGACTGATCTGATGATTTATTAAATCTCTCAGACAATCTTCAATAGCCTTTAAAAAATTAGACCCAAACTGCCATCAAGGGCAAAAACACAACCTCCCGCCTAGACATACACATTAAATATTAATTTGTATTGGATAATTTGTGGATAATTTTCTTTCCCTTAAGATGATGCTTGATATGCTGTGAACGTTGAATAAAGCATGTTCCTTGGGTAGTCTTTTAGGACTGATTATATGTAATGTGGAAAATATTGGTCCAATCAATACCTAAAGTACAAAAGAAATACGTACCAAAGCAATTTTCTGATGGCACAGCTTATGGCGATCTTACTGTCTGCTGTATACATTTTCTGGTAATGCATTGTAAGTGGTGTCACCAGGTCTTAAATGGACTACTCTGGGTTTGTAAAAAGAATAGATGTGTAGATGGATTGCTATCAAATTGGCTATGTGGCGATCCTATGAATGCGAGATATCCAAGTCACTCTGGCTTAATCAAGGACATGTAGCCAACTTGTTGACAATTAACAAGAACATACAGATTTCTCAAGCACAATTTTCTCATATCACTATTGATAATGCAAGTACGTTTGAGCTTCTCAAGTGGTTTATATATGGCCTTTTTGACTATGTTTCAGGTTCCACAGAGGTACAAGCTTCAGAGAGCCCTCTCAATGAAAGTACTACACTGTAAGGGCAAAAGTAAGCTACTCATTCATTTTAGACAACAGCTTCCCATGAAGTGGTTTAGTTAGGACTGCGAGTAAAGGGGTCCATGTCTGGCAGGCATATGCTAAAACTAGAAGGACTTGGACAAAGAATAAACTCACCAGGTTGATGACGAGCCACAGAGGTTTATTACAATTCAGCCAAAAAAGATGCAGGTACAAGCATAAGAATACAGAGAAATGCAAGACATCTTATGCAGTTCTAACAGCCATTCAAACCACCCACTCCCTCCACTGGTTGCCCAGAAAGAGGCTGGCTAGGATCCGCACCAGGATTAACCGAAGACTCCATTGACATCATGGCTTTCAGGCAAGGATTCCCTTGGCGGGGAGAATGACAGCTGGGGATTGGTCGGGAAAGGGACCAACCAGCTGTTTGGACTCCTCCTGTGGGGGAGGCAAACTGGGAGAAGACAATGCCAAAGCAATGTTGATGAGATTTTGATTAGCTCAACGGTCAGTCTTGGTCTTCTAGGACTTGGAGCAATGGGTTCAAATTACAGGAAAGATTCCATCTGAACATTAGGAAGAACTTCCCGACTGTAAGAGCTGTTCAGCAGTGGAAATCTCTGCCTCAATGTGTGTTGGAAGCTCCTTCCTTGGAAGCTTTTAAACAGGGACTGGATGACCATCTATCAGGGGTACTTTGATTGTGCTTTTCCTGCATGGCAGAGGGTTGGACTAGATGGTCCATGTGGTCTCTTCCAACTATTATTCTATTATGCTGAAACTTCAAACTTGTGCAAGTCTGGAAAAGGTCTTTTTTAACAAAAGGAAAAATCATATACAGTATTGATTTCTGAACCCTTGGTGAATTATAAATCTTCCTGGGCGGAGAGGTAATCCGTAGTCCAGCAACACCCAAATCCCTGTCCATGCTGACTAGAGATTCTGGAAATCGTAGACCATAGAAATAATATTTCCACACTCTGGAGAAAATAAGTAGAGAAACATTCTCCTAGGATCACAGTTCTCTGGAGCTGAACTGAAGGTACAAGTATTTAGTTTGTTACGATATAATTCCAGTAGCTCTGTGACTTCACCAGTAGTTCATGATCCATGAACCCAGTATTACTATGCCTTGATTTTTAAAGTTGCTTGTCTTTTGAGCCATTCTTTGCCTCTTCAAGGAAGTTGTAAATTATTTACTGAGTCTTCGTGCCTACTGAAGAATGTAACAGCCAATGTGGACTATACTCCAAATATAGTCTAAGGGAACAATACTCAGAGGGCGGTTCCACACAGGGCTTTAATCTGAGCACAATCAGGTTTCTTAAGTCCAATTGCACCCAGGTTGAAGTCCACACACCTCCCCGCAACATCCTGGGAGTGTGTCAAGATGCCCTGCCGGACTTTCCGGCAAAACACCTGGACACAAAACAACCCCCCCCCCCCCCAGAAAATGGAAAATAATTTACCTGGCCACCCCCATTCTCTGGAGCTTCTCTGGTGCATAGAAATGAAATGCCAGGAAAACGGGGGGCCAGGAACTATTTTACTCCTCCCCTCCCTTCTCCTTGTCCGTTATTTCTACACACCAGGAGAGCTCCTGAGAAGGGGAAATTGTGTCCAAGTTAGTTATTTTCCTTTTCAATGCTTTTCTAGGGGCTTTTGGGAGTGGGTGGGGATATCTTGGGTTTGTTGGGCTCTAGGAGCCCAAGAAACCCGAAACAGCTGTACAGATGGACACTGGAAGTCACGCAACGCAATTCCCAGCCCCAATCCACATAGCGCCCACAGCTGGAAAGACACAAGTCTTCTGAAAGACCTGGGTCTTTCCAGCTGTCAAACTACTTCAGCATAAAGGAAGTTTTCCCCCGTGTTACCGCTGTGGCAGCATATGCCAGCTCCACTTTAGATGACCCATGGAGCCCTGCCAGAAGTACACATGCATCATGAGTTGGGAGCTGGCAGGCTCCATGGGTCAACTAGGGCTGGGCCGGTGTATGCCACTGAAAACTGCCCCATCTGATAAAGTCATAGGTTTTCCAGTACAACTATATGGTAAACTTCAGCCAGAAATTGATTCCTAGAGGGAACAATTATCTAGGCATTTGTAAGACTCATGCTAGAGGAACTAGTGATTCCTAGAGAGAAGTTCTCTCAGGTAAAAAAAAAGTTTTTTTAAAAAATTGCTATCTTGTGTCTGGTGTCCTGAAACATGGAGGGCTTATTGTATTCCTAGCCAGAGAAAATATTTTGGGGGCTACAGTTCGTGGCCTTGCCTAACCTGCATGCTCAAGAAGGGAAAGGAAATTGCATATAGAACCAACACAACATAAACTATTAGGAAAATGTGTGACTGAGTTCTCCTCAAAATATCTAGCTATATACTAAGGTTTTAGAACATTTGGGATTGGGAAGCCAAAAATGTTAGAGGAGCTGTAGCTATGTTTTTTTACTTTACCCTTTTCCAGAGGCCATTTTGTTAACTCAAGAAAATATATCTTTAATATCTTAACATGAGTAACAAATGATCTTTTGGCAAATCAGAGAGGATTCTAGATAGAACTCTCCAATTGCATTCTGCTATATTGGTACCCTTAAACATTGTATATGGCAGACTCATGGATCAGAGATTATTTGGTGGCATGAGTTATAAGAAAGATATACAATCAAAAACAAACAAATTGGCATCTCTCTCTACATGTATTTACTTCCATAGCTGGGAAACATTACTTTTTGGGGTTACCAATGACAAAATCCTCAGCTGACATGGCTCTACTGGTTGATGGGTACTGGAAGCTTCACTTCAAAATCAAGACACACATTCTCTCTTCATCTTCTCTCTTTCTCGTTATATGCATCTGTGTATGTGTGTGTAGCACAACATAAATGTTAGATCAATGTCTCAACTGCACACTTTGAACTTATGAAGGTAATTTCCAACCACAAGTAGGGACTTTCCTCAGATGGTGTATTCTGCACTTCTTACTAATGCATGAATAGTGTGATGTTTTTCAAGGGGAAATGGGTTTTTAAAAAGTTGATGAAAATAAGCATGACTGAGCTGAACTTCCCTTTTTTGAAAACTACTGTTTCTCTCCTGCTCTGAAATAAAGTGTACACAAATGCAGAATGCATGCTGCCTTATGGTTTTCAAAAAGAAGAATCATATATAGAAAATACATGATAAAGGGTCATGACCAATATCGCCCATTAATCACTGAAAAATACTTCTTCTTTCTGATCAGAAGAGACACAATTTCCAAGACATCCAATGTGTGCAAACAAAACAATATTTCCAGAATACAAGGTGTATGACTAGCTTCTAATTTAATGTTCAGGATTTTCAGCCTAGAAGTTGGGGGAGGGGACTCCAATGAGATAGTAATATTTTAGAGTTATATACCACAGTAGCATTAAAATGTACTTCTTCACATAATTCTATAGTGGGCCATTGGCATCCTCTGAAGTTTGGTTTTAGGAACACCCATGGGTATCCAAACGTGTGACCACTCCAGTCCTATTATATGCATACAACAGTAAAATAGTGTCCCTTATATAAAATGGCAAAATCAGGTTTTATTTTTTGGACTTTTAAAATATTTTTCAAGCCATGGATGGTTGCTTTGGTGAATACAGAATTCATAGATATGGGGGGCCAGTTGTACAAATCTGGGCTCCATTTGCTAGGATTGAACAAGTGTCTGTGTGTGTGCGTGTCAAAGGGAGGTATGTGTGGCAGAAGAGGTTCAAATCAGCTTTTCTCACAGCCAACTCCACCAAACATGGTTTTCCAGTACTAGAGCATATTGGAAGTAAAAATGTGTACAGTTACAGCCTAATCATATCAGGGATGTGAATGCATGTATGGTATTTGCTTTGTATTTTGGCTAAAGTACAGAACAAGCTGGAACCAACTATGCCTACATCAATGAACACATTGAATGGACCGAAGGGACATATTCAGATTGAGTCTAAATTTCAATTATGTTTACTCAAAAGTGAATCTCACTTAATTTAATGGAACTTATACCCGTCTGTCAAGTTCAAGATCACTTTATTACGGTCAATGACCAGCTCATAAGAAGAGGGACTGGCAAATTTTAAAACACAATGCGGCCACTGTTTCCAAAATCTTCCCTATGCCTGATACACACACACACACACACACACACACACACACACACACACAGATATATATACATATATATATATATATATATATATAGATAGATAGATATATATATATATATACACACACACACATACACACATACACACACATACATACATATACATACATACACACACGTTATATATAATATATAATATAATCTAGAAACATTTATTGGGGCTCCACGAGAAACTTTTGCTTCAAAATGGACTCTGCAGCTGAAAAAGTTTGGAAAGCCCTGCTCTAGACTATGAGTGGATAAATATCAGGGGTTAGAGAAATGTTGCTAGTACTCATGCAGTACTAACTGAGAGAAGGAATTTTGCAACATAAGCTTTCGGAGACTGATAACTTCATCACATGGGTCTTTGCAAGCACACTTCATCTACGAACAACCATTACATGATGCACACTCGCGTCTGGTAGGGCTCCGTAGATTAACTGTGCTGCAAGCATCCTAGGACACTTCACCCAGAACAAGAGAGGCTTCCCATGTTCTATAGGCAGCAATAGGGCCAGCGCAGGGGGAAGCAGCATGGCAATGCTTCCCCACGTGTGATGTGGAAGCATTGCTGTGGATGATGTGGGGCGCGGGGTGATGAGATTGCTCCACTGCCCCCTGGATTCACAACGGAGGCTGGTGAATTCCCATGGATCCAACAGTAAGTGTGATGAAGTCCTGAGTGGAATTCATTACATTCACAAAGTGCTTATAGCAGACATTTATGCCCATCTCAAGGGATGTGTGTGTGAATAACAACAGAAATGCAAAACTTGTGGAGATGCTGATGAGGTGACAAGTCAATTTTAACAATTGTTGGGAAACAAAGCTGGGAGGAATGATATTGTCTAAAGCCAATATATGCTTTAGGCAATATTGTTCCTCCTAACTTTGTCCTTGACGAACCATAATTAAAACCTCATCACCCTACCCACACATTTTGTATTTCTATCACACACCTGGACATGGGCATAAATGTCTGTCTACTTTACTCCATGACTCTGATAAAGTATCCTAAAAACTTCTGTTATTTATTTATTTACAGTATTTATATTCCGCCCTTCTCACCCCGAAGGGGACTCGGGGCGGATCACATTATACACACCTAGGGCAAACATTCAATGCCCATAAACACATCAAACAGAGACCGAGACAGACAGACGCAGAGGCAAGTTAACCTTCTCCTGAGGGGATGTTCGATTCTGGCCACTGGGGGGAGCAGCTGCTTCATCATCCACTCTGACGGCACTTCCTCATTCCAGGTCATAAATTAGTTAACCTTGCCTCCCCACTTTTTTTATAAGTGGTACCTTGTTTCCTACTTGATAGATGCAACTATCTTTCGGGTTGCTAGGTCAGCAATGAGCAGGGGCTATTTTTTATTTTTAATTGACGGTTGCTCACCCCGCCACGGGCTGGCCTCGAACTCATGACCTCATGGTCAGAGTGATTTATTGCAGCTGCTCAACAGCCTGCGCCACAGCCCGGCCCCTTCTGTTAGTCTCAGAAGTGTTACAATATCTATTTGCATACTGAGCCAGACTAACACGCTTATGTCTTTGAACTCTACCACTAAAGAGAACTGTAAATGTAATACATCACCTACAAGATAGCTTTGCAGACATATTATGAATATTAGGTTGAAAAAATGAACAACTATGCCTTTCCAAAATCAGCTGAATGTGAATCCCACAAGACAGTTCAGCATTATACCCACTAGTTTCAACCCCTTGTGTCTATTTGACCATATTTACATCACACAGCTTTTGGTGAGACATTAACAAAATGTAACTTGAAGCAGCAAGTGAGTTTATGTAATTTACTTGATATACAAGGTCTTGATTCTATAGCCATACCTGTAAATAATATCTCATTTGTTACTAAACACCAAATTACCTGTGGGAGTAAAGGCCTGAGTATATTGGTCATGATTGGGTATTTAATCTTAGTTGTTTAAAATCCTTCTGCCTATATAACCAGCTACAGTGTTTTTCATCCAGACATTTGGAAGAGAGCAGAATTTTCCTCATCCATTCACTTAATGCGAGTATGTGCATCTTACACCATACAGGAAACAGCATCCATTTTCTGGTTGACTAGCTCTTAGTCACGCTGCTTCAGACAGTATCAGAATATGATTGCCCAAGGAGAGAAAGATTTTAAACACATGCAGCTAAATTGAAAGAAATCATTCTCCTTTTACTTTAGCCTGTATGCACTTACATTTTTGTTGTTGCTTTGCTATTTATTGAAACAAATGTTTTATAGCAGCTAGAAAAGTCTGCATTTACATGGTCACATAACCTACCTGGTAGCTTACTCAGAGTTCTCAGTAATTCATATTTCTCCACCATCATCTTTATTGCTTGTTGGTATGAGGAAAATATGGGTGCTCACAATTCTGTATCACACTAGCAAACAGCCTACAGATTTACTGATCTCATATTTATGAAACAGATACCTATTACGCCTTTGCATATAAAGTGGACCCCAATATTCCTCCGTGTGAGTATCAAATTCAGTGGAATCCCCTTATATACCGTGGCATAGTAAAATGGTGTCCCTTATATAAAGATTTGCTTTTTGGATTTTTGGGGGGTTTTTTTAGTATTTTCAAGCCATGGATTTGAATTCATGGGTACAGAATCTGTGGACATGGAGGTCTGACTGTATCTCTTCTAGGCAGTTTTTTTTTATAATATATATTCAACTTGCAGGCTTACCTAGGGTAGAGGTAGGGATAGGAGTGAAGATTTGTAGCAGGGGTAGTAGTTGGATAGAAATTAAGCCCTTTTCTTTCATGCATACCCAAAAGGAAAGGAGTCTAACCTGGCAGTAGAAGTCTTCAAATAGCACTTCAAGGCTCAATGGCTCAGACCGCTTCTACACAGCCCTTTAAGACACTTGATTGGGCGCAGGTTAAAGTCCACACACCACCCGCAAACACCCACCCTTTCCTGGGTGGGTGTCCAGACACCAAAAAAACCCTCCCAGAAAAGTCTTTAAAGGTAAAAATTAATTTCCCGGCCACCATTACCCTGCTGCCGGCCCTCTCCTGGCATGTAGAAATGTTATGTCAGGAGAAGGGGAGGATTCAGGAGCCTGGAAATCCTGAGACAGCTGTATGTATTGGGCTCGGAAGTCACGCGTTGCTATCCCTGGGCCCAATTCACACAGGACCCACAGCTGGAAGATCCAGGTCTTTATACATGTCAAACTAATTTGGCACAAAGCAGGGTTTTCTTGTTTTGTGCCAAGTGAATTTGCTTTTACCTGAGCCGTCATTTGGATGCTTCAGGTAAAAGTTTGGGAGCTCGTGCTTTTTTCAAGCTGTGTGGATGTGCCCTCCACAACATGAAAGTGGGAAAGTACTGTACCTCCAATGAGGCCTCCTCATATTTAAAGTAAACAGGGATGTGATTATTATTTTTTCTAAATGTGGTGAAACCTGTAAAAAATGATTGAATTCTTCCAATACGTGATAGGACCTACATTGCAACAACACATGAAAACTGCTGTCCTGACATTTCGTATTTGATTGGTTAGGTTTTAAAGCAGTGATATGTGACACAAACAAAGGATCTCAGCTTTATTCCAACACAACAGCTATGGTGTTCAACATCCAGACATTTATTGCAGGTGGCCTATTCACTGGCAAATATATGCAGTGCCAAGTACAGTTAGGCATTCATTTATAACATAAATGAAACCAAACTATAAAAACCTATGCAGGGATGTAATGGATTTCCACTTAGACTCTAAACCTAGGACAAATGACAACTAAACAATCATTTACTTTTCTTCGTAAGTATGTTTGGAAGTTAATGGTGATGCTAGAGAGAGAAAGAAATCAGATCCCAGAAGAAGACAAGGAAGATATGCACATTGATGCTGACTTATGCCTCTACATGAGAAGAAAGACGAGTCAATGAGAAGGGAAGAAAATGAAGCTATTAGTGAATTGTCAAGGGGAAAGAAATACAGGATAATAGGTCATGGGAACAGGGCACTGATAGCAAAAAGGAAAGGTTACATTGTGAAGAAATAGAAGCATTTCTTTATTTCCAAAGAAATTTGGAAGTGGTGGCTTAAACATACCGGCTAGAAAAATTCACACTATGTCAGATAAAAAAAACTGACAACACTGAAAATTAAGAAAATATCAGATTACTAAATCACATGTATGTTTCTTAATTCACAAGTGTAGTAATACAGTAATACAGTAAGACAATTGCATACAAAAACAATAATAAAATTAAACAATAATAAAATTAAATATAAATGGCAGATCTCAGACTGGAATGTCATCACCACGTTAGGGTCATGAGTGAAGAACCCTCCTGACCTGCCCGATTTGACTCTTTTTTGGAGGTTGTAGCTTCTATTGGAAGTTGCACATTAGACCCCAAACACACACACCTACCAACTTGTGTGCCCTTTCAATCAAGCCCATTATCACTCCCATAAAGGACATGTCTTTTCTTTTAAGATTAGAGAGTTCTCAGGTAGACAACTAGACTACATAGTGGTGAAAGTAGCTAGAGGATGAGTTTCTGTGTCACACAGATAAATCATCTCAGGATAAGTAACTTTGTAGGATCCTAGAAGGTAGCTGCAGGAAGAGGATCTCAGGAGGGTATAGACTGAGAGATTTAGGGTGCATCTTTACTGTAAAATGAATGAAGTTTGACGGTACTCCTTGGAAGAGAAACCTGAAGACCTTGCAAAACTACAACTCCAATGACTCCATAGCATTGAGGCATGGCAGTTAAAATGATGTCAAACTGCATTCATTCTTCAATGTAGACATACCCTTAGACTATTGTCCAGTCTAGTATGATTATGGACAGGCCATTGAAGTTAACTCCCCTCCCCTGAAAATTTGTATCTCACGAGCTCTATCCTCAAGGGTGAAGTTTTAATCTCACTTACAGCCTCATCACATTGGGCCCATGTCTGAATAAAAAATCAAATATTATTTAAACACATTGAGAAACTCTGCCATGCAAAACAGAAATATTTGGGTTCCCCATAATATCTTGAAAGTTCACTCAAACCTAGAAGACTTCAGATTGTTTTAAATTTTTCACTTGCTCTTTTGCAATCTGGTTAACTAGTTTTTTTATACTGTAGCTACGACAAAGTTTTGTTTTCATATTACTTTCATCATAACTGCATACTTGGAAGCCTAATATCATAATCCTAAATCTTTTGAGCAATGTAATAATTTTGGCAGCATATGCCAAAACTCTGAAAAGTTACATTAGCATAACCACTAGCATGGGGGGGGGGGGGGGGTTCTGAGCGTTGTACTCTTTAAAAATAACTTTTCAAAATTCTGGTTTAATATATCCAGGTCATTGCTATCACAGATTGCACCAGCACATTTTAGGAATGCAACACCAATTTTTACAAACATTATTTGCAGATTGTTTTTATTTTGTATAAGAGAGAAGCTTATGATTAAAATTCATCAAACATCTATGCATTTAACAGCCATGCATGTTTATTCAGAATTAAGTCTCTTTCAGGTCTGTTTGCCAATTCCAAGTAAGAATCCTTATGAGTGCAGCTCTAGTACATAACCATTTACATACCTATTTGCATAACCCTGACAAATACAAGATCTATTAAAATGAATGAGCTGGAGAGCCAATTTTTATGTGTGTTTTCTAGGACTCATTAATCACTTTCTCACCACCAGCTCCAGAAAAACAGTAATTTCAAAACACATCTGTGGCTTGTGTGGGACTTAAGTGTACAGGTATTTCATTGAGTGGACAGTAGCACAAGGTTTCAGTGCAGCACACAGCTATGTTTCCTTCAGCTCCACACAAGTCAAAGTACATTAAATTAAACTCTGGACCACAGTCAATCTCTTTTGTGACTGGTTATTGCAATTATACACAGGAACATGGCTGGTGCCTTGCTCATCACTTTTGATCTAACCATTGACTACACTTTGATTTTTCAGTGTTCTTTCATTTGTAACACACTTCCCCCATTACGCGTGAGATTGTAAAGAACAGCAAAACACAATTTAAAAGCTGCTAAAAGGCATCTACGTTTTCTAACCTTGTCTTTTAATGGAAAGACTGTCCAACCATTTTGATACCCACATTGGTAGTGGTGATTTTATAGCTTAGCTTTAATAATGTTTTGTTTTCATTATGTGATGTTCAGGGTGGAAACCAATGGAACAGGTGTATTTGTCACAAAAGGAGCCTACTACAGTCTTCATATACTCAGTGTCCCATCTATTTTGAAAGGACTTTGGTGCTAATTTGATTGTCTGAAAAGTCCTTTTCTCTTGATGATCTCCCTGCTCCATGCTATTCTTTTACAAGTTGAGTATCGTTATCGAAAATGCTTGAGACCATGCTAGTTCAGATTTTGGATTTTTTTCAAATTTTGAAATGCATGTATTTTCATATATGGGTATAATGATCTATCTTGCATACTACCTCTTAAGCATTAGTTCCTATTAAGGAATACAAACTGACAATGTAACCCTGATTATTAAAAAGCAATCCTTCTTTAAAAAGCAATGATAAATACATATTTAATTATCAATTGAATACAGTGTTCTTATCACTGGATCACAACTACCTTCACTGTGAAATCAGCCCCCCCCCCCCCCAAATATTCTGAGTTATTTTCATTCCATCTGTCCATCCCGGAAGATTGGCCCCTATAGCTTCTTTATCTTTAAATTGTCTATTGCCAAATTCTTCCAGTGTGATTCATATGCCCTTTTCTGAAAGGCTGCTTTGTGTCTGATTTCCTTGCACGAGATGGTTTTTCAGATATCCACCTCTGACATAAGAGACTATTTTACCAGATTTAGAAAGTGGATAATGCTGTCAGTAAATCAAAAAATTGGAAGAAGAGGAGGGAATATTATGAGCCTTCTTACGAGTCTCTATTGCAATTTGGTTGATATTTCACTCTTTGATATGCTCGGGTATTTGAAAGCAATGTACAATTGGCCATCCATATTTGCAAGTTTAGCTTTTGTATATTTGATCAATATTTCATTTCTAGGTCCTCTATTGCAACCCTATCATCAACCTCCAGCAGAAGTTGATCATAAAGTCCCACTGAAGGACCGAGAGCAGTGGTTCCCAACCTATGCTCCATGGAGTCCTAAGGGCTCCGCATGCACTTCCCAGGGACTCTGCATCTGCGCCAGGAAAATAAAATAAATAAAAATTGTATGAAATTAAAGAATAAGAAACAAAAAGAATCAAAATGCCGTGTTTCAAAACCAAAGCCTCCTGGAGTTTTGGCTGCATTTATAAGATGAATTCAAAATCTTGTCTGAGAAAGCAAAATTAGTATTGCTGTCTCTGTGAATCAGGATTCTCTGTCTATATGGTACCAAAAGAAAACACAGAATTTGCTTAAATGCAGAACCAGACATTCACCTGCAATTATCAACTAAACCTAAAATAAGAAAACTACAAAACATGCAACCACAGGTATCTCATTAAACTTTATACATGATTTTATGTTATATCTTAATTTAGGCCTATTGTTGCACTACAATGCACTCTAATTATGTTGCAAGTCAAATGGTTTGATTTATTGAACTTTGGAAGAATTCTTATGTATGGCCAAGTTTTGACAATATCATGTGTACTGGTGGTAGTTCAGAATAAACTGAGTAATTATGGTGAATTTCAAAGTTTTTAAAACACAGTTTCATTGCATGAACATTGTGCGATTGTTTACATATCCCTTTAATTTACATTCCCTTTCTATCCCATCTTCCTTTCCCCATAACACTATTTCTAAACACCATTAAGTTGTAACACATAGGTAGACCTAAGGAGCTCCCTCACAGAAATTGATTTTTAAAAAGTCTCCGTGAATCAAAAATGTTGGGAACTATTGACCTTGATGTTCCTAGAGAAGTGTTCTCAAATTTTTTTAAAAATAATTAGCCGTTTATCCACTTTTGTTGTGGTCCTGCACCCCTAACCTCAATGAATATAGAGGGCTACCTATAATTGGAACAGTAAACTGAAGTATGATGGAATTTCCTTCAAAGTGAAAAGTAATGCATGAACTGGATCTTGGAATGTATTTGTCATACAATGAAGTCCTAGATACTTGCATAACTATAGAAACTAATTTCCATGTTTGAGAATAAGTTGAGATATGGTAAACAACATAAGTAATGTTACAGCTGTTTGAAACCGAAGTACAGTAGAGTCTCACTTATCCAAGACTCGCTTATCCAAGGTTCTGGATTATCCAAGGCATTTTTGTAGTCAATGTTTTTAATATATCATGATATTTTGATACTAAATTCATAAATACAGTAATTACAACATAACATTACTGTGTATTGAACTACTTTTTCTGTCAAATTTGTTGTATAACATGATGTTTTGGTGCTTCATTTGTAAAATCATAACCTAATTTGATGTTTAATAGGCTTTTCCTTAATCCCTCCTTATTATCCAAGATATTAGCTTATCCAAGGTTCTGCCGGCCATTTAGCTTGGATAAGTGAGACTCTACTGTACTGATTTCAGCGAGTTTGCCACTGTTTTAAACAGAGGCAGAAATCACTCAATTGTTTATGCAGAAAACTGATGTCTTGTACTGCCATCATGTGGTCAGATATAGAAAAACATAGTTTTTAGGGACCTCTTTGCCACTTTTAGCATTATCAACCATAGTATCTTTCTGGGCCATTGATATAATGCATTGGAGATACCATTTTATAGGGGTGCCATTCCTGGTTGTTGCTGTTGGATTCCTGTTTGATGTCTTGTCTGTTGACCTGTGGATTCCCCATGTTATTTTACATATATGTAGAACCCTTGGCTGTACAGTTTGAACCTGGTTGAATTGTGGTTATTGTCCAACATTATTTGGCTTTTCCCTTAAGTTCAAGAAAACTGCTTTGGTTCTAAGCTAGAGGTAATCATCGTAATGGATTGGATGAGACTGAACAAAGTGAAGCTTAATTGGGAGAAGACAGAACTGCTCTTCAGCAGTCATATGACAGTTCAAGGAAAAGGTATCAGGCTTCTGAATTCAGTTCAATGTCTTAGTTTTGACTTATCAAACCCTAAAAAGCTTGAAACCAGGTTATCTGAAAGACCACCTCCTCTCACAGGAGCCTGCCTGAAATCTGAAATCTTTAGCAGAGATGTTTTTGTTCCTCCCACAACAACCAAGAGCCTAGATTAGTGAGCACATTGGACAGGACCTTCTCTCGGGTGGCATCTTGGTTAAAATATACCTTCCTTCCATTGATAACAAAGACTATTATTTCATGTAGCCTTGTGGCCTTAAAACTGGGGTGGCTACTCTGGCTGTTTTGCTGTGTGTGGTTCCTTAAATTATTTTTAAAAGATATTGTTTTAACTGTTTTAATTAATATTTTGTCTGCTTATTTTTATATTTTAAAATCCCTTATAAGAAAAGGGCTCTTTTGTTTCTATTTCTTGCCTTTTTGGATGGATATGTTTTAAATTGTTTTAATATTACAAATCGTTCAATTATCTTTTTTTAAATTGTATTATATGTGTTTTTACTGATACATAGCTTTTATCTGCATTTGTTTCAATTTAATGTGAATAATTTCTATGGCCACTGACATGATGCAAATAAAATTTGACTTGACTTTTGTTTGAGGGGAGGACTAGAGATTTCTAGCAAAGTACCCCACCAAACTACAAATCTCAAGATTCCACAGGATGGAGTGATATAAAATTCTATATTGCAAGTGTGGATACATTTTTCTACCGCAGCAAAGATTTAGGACACGTGTCAAACTCAAGGCCCTTGGCCCGAATCTGGCTCACTATGTCATTTTATGTGGCCCTCCAGATGCTGAACTGCAAATCCAGTTTATTCAGTTTAGTCAGGATAGTGAGGTTTGACTTGAGATCAGGCATGGGCAAACTTCAGCCCTCTAGGTGTTTTAGACACCAACTCCCACAATACCTAACAGCTGGTAGGCAGATAGGAATTGTGGGAGTTGAAGTCCAAAATACCTGGAGGCCCAAAGTTTGCTCATGCCTGCTTTAGATACTAAGCTTATGGATATGATGTCTGATTTTAAAATGTCCTTTAATCTTTCACCAACCTCAAAGCCACAAGAGTTGTTGGACTGCAGTTCCCATTATCCCCAGTCTGCATGGCGGATAATCAAAAGTGATGGGAGTTGTTGTTCAGTAACCTAAAAACCTAAAAACACCGTAAAAATATTATAGTTGGTTCTCTGTATCCACAGAATCTCTATCCATGGATTCAATGGCCCTTTGAAGGCAACCATAAGGCTGATGTGGCCCTTAGTGAAAATGAGTGTGACACCTCTGATTTAGGAGAAACCTTAGGGTCAAACTAGATAC
This sequence comes from Anolis carolinensis, assembly GCF_035594765.1. Taxonomy (NCBI): domain Eukaryota; kingdom Metazoa; phylum Chordata; class Lepidosauria; order Squamata; family Anolidae; genus Anolis; species Anolis carolinensis. Next base: position 73,395,402 of record NC_085844.1, read on the forward strand.
TGTGGGCATCTGTAGCATACATGTGGCGCTAGATGTCACTGGTAGAATCTGAATGCAGACCTAGGTCATTTCTAAATGAACACTTAACCCTGAAGCAGGGCAAATGAGCTCTGTAGGAGGTACATAATGCATGGAGCTGATTTGGGTTACTTTGACCTTGAATCGTATTAACATAAGTCACGGGTTGCTTTGAAGTTTCTCCTGGGCTTGAGCAACCTGGGAACATGAGATAGCAATTACCATTCTCCTTCTGTTCTCATCATAGGGCAACCACTGGGCATGACATGGCTGGTGACCATTGCTGGTCACTTGGAATGTCATCGATCATGGTGCAAAGATGATCAAGAAATGGAGCGGGAAAGGAGGGAGCGATTCCTCTTTTCTCTCCTCCTCTCACCTGTGGACATCACTCCAGGTGACTATCCATGGCCACCAGCCATTTTCCATCTGGTGGTTGCCACTGTGATGAGAACAAGAGATGGGTGGAAACAGTGGCTGTGCGACAACCCAAAATCAGGTTCAGTGCCACTGGATGGTCAGGATTCCTTTCTGTCTCCACAGCAACCCAGTGGTTAAAACCATCCCAGTGTGATCTGAAATGTTGAACTTCAGATCAGTCCCAGGATGTTGTGTTCCTGTAGAGCCATCCTGGTCAGGAGTGGGACTGTTATTCATGGGTTTTGCCATTTTTTCTGTCCAGCAAAATCCCTCTCTTGGAAGCTGTTGTTTGCCAAGGGAGGGAACTGCTATTAATACGAGTAACAATGCCAATGCGCACAAACAGCAGCTTTGGAAAGCAAACACCAAGGTTCCACAACCCTAATCCTGATTCTTATCCATGGCTGCAGATAAGTGAAATGCGATTACAAGGTGAATTTCATGCAATTATTATGGAACAAGGTTTTGTGGAGAAGATCATGTTAATGCAGGAAACAGACTGAAACAATAGTTACAGAGAGAGAGAAAGAGGTGAGCTGTGATAAAGTGAGAGAATAAAAAATTTGTAACAAGTCCTCAAAATATTAGAAAAGCAAAGAACATTCTGATAGTGGGATGAAAAATATTAACATAATATATACTTGAAGCAAACTTTATTTATCTGTCCTTCTGGTGCTAAAATAAGGTGAACCATGCAATGGTTTGAATTAGCAACATGTACTGCAGGAAGCTGCTAACACTGAAAACCTGTAAACATAAAGTATCAGGAATGAATACAGACAACCATTTGTTATCAATTGAATTACCATCTGCGCGCATATAAAAAACTAGTAGCAATGTGGTTGTCTGTAAAACTTAGCCAAATGGTGGGGAAAATTTACTAGTCTCTGCATTCTCCAGATCCTTGAATTGCTAATATCGGGAGCAGTAAATTTTTCCCACTGCTTGCCTGGACATTACAGATGACTACACCACTATTACCTACACCACATTAATTTTACTGCCCTGATTTCTGACACTAAATACCTGGTAAATGTTCTTGACACTGTACAGGAATTTACAGGTGAGCAGCAGAAAAAAATAACACATGCTATGGTAAGCTTTTTCTGGTGAAAGGTCAGCTGCAGTTATACCAAGAGCCTTTTCACACTACACAATTATAGTAGCATGAATCCACATAGACTACCTGGCACCATCCTATGTAATCCTGAGATTTATAGTTTGGCGAGACACTACGGGAATGCTCTGGTGGAGAATACTAAAAACGCCTCTTCCTAAATTGCATCCGATGAAGCCGACTTAAGTCTCTGAAAGCTTATGCTTCCAAGTTCTTTCTCTGAAGCTGGATCTACACTGGCATATAATACAGACTATCAGAGCAGATAATCCACATTATACACTTGGAACTGGATTCATAGTATCACAGAATAATAGAGTTGGAAGAGACCACATGGGCCATCTAGTCCAACCCCCTGCCATGTGGGAAAACTGCATTATATGAGTCTATACTGAAATATAATCCAGTTCAAAGCAGATAATTCATATAGCAGTGTAGATCCAGCCTCAGTAGTCTCAAAGGTATTTTAAGATCCTTTTGGCAAATCTTTCAAAGGTGCAAATCCTTGGTCATGTCTTTACTTACAGCAAGTACAGTAGAGTCTCACTTATCCAAGCCTCGCTTATCCAAATTTCTGGATTATCCAAGCCATTTTTGTAGTCAATGTTTTCAATAAATCATGATATTTTGATGCTAAATTCGTAAATACAGTAATTACAACATAACATTACTGCGTATTGAACTACTTTTTCTGTCAAATTTGTTGTATAACATGATGTTTTGGTGCTCCATTTGTAAAATCATAACCTAATTTGATGTTTAATAAGCTTTTCCTTAATCCCTCCTTATTATCCAAGATATTCGCTTATCCAAGCTTCTGCCGGCCCGTTTAGCTTGGATAAGTAATACTCTACTGTAAATTGTGTTCCAGTTTAAATTACAGTGATTACATACAAATTTGAATCTATACTTATACATTAACATGTGAAAATGTCTGTGCAAATTATTGTACTCTTTTGGGGTACATGCCTTCTCTTTTTTCATTTTCTTTTGTGGGGGGATATATAAGTGGCCATTTTTTTTGCCTTCTTAATACTTCTACCACATTTTGCAAATTACATTGTCTCACTGCTGATGTGTTCATGTATACCCATTCTTCTACTGACATTCCCATGTATCCCATTTTACAGCATATTAATGTATACTTTCCTTCTTGAAAAATGATACTCGTTTTTCTTTCCCTCAGTTGCTAATAAATTTCCCATCATCAGTTTTGTTTCCTCTCCAGTTAGGGCCAGATGTCCTTCTATGTAGGCCTTTTTTTCTGCAGCAATTGTCTTGATCAGAGTTGGTCTGGCTTTCTTCATGTCTTTCAGAGATCTGTGACTTCTCTATGATTAAAGGCTTCTTCTTAGCACCAGACCACAGATCCTTTCTTTCTTCTTAAACTCTCCATTGTTTTGTTTCCCTCCCTTCATGCCTTGAGGCATCTTGAGCACAAACCTAGTATCTTTTTTCCCTTTGATGTTGCTTTTTAATCTTACACACCTTTCAACAAATTTGCCTCATCCTAATAGAACACAACATCATGTCAGTCTCAGTTATTCAAACCTGCTGCTCTTGAAAGTACAATGTGGGTCCCATTCCTTCGTCTAAACTCCATGTGGCCAAACATGTGCAAATAACACTCCTTTAATTTCTGGAGACATCTAATTATATAGACTTCTTTTATGACTGCTAGATCGTAATGGGGGGCATGCGGACTAACAACTGCACTATAGAATGCCCCCGGCTTCTGTCCTATCCTTTCATAAACTGTCCATTTATTTTTTTATATTTACAGCACACAGAGAGAGAGAGAGAGACCTTCCTAAAAGATCTGGCTGCATTGTGTTTATTTGTTGCCTTGTTCACAAAGTTGCCACCATCTGTGACCATCAGCACCACAGAAAGGGCTACACATTTTTGGCACAACATATGCAAAATTGAAAGAGATCCAGCAGTGCCATCTTGTGGGAATAGATAACACACAAACCACAGCAATATTTTCTGCCTTGTGTTGTCGAAGGCTTTCATGGCTGGGATCACAGGGTTGTTGTATGTCTTTCGGGCTGTGTGGCCATGTTCCAGAAGTATTCTCTCCTGATGTTTCGCCCAAATCTATGGCAGGCATCCTCAGAGGTTGTGAAGTATGGATAAACTAAGTAAGGAAAGGAAAGAATATATATCTGTGTAGAGTCCAGGGTGTGGCAAGAGTCCTTTGTCACTGGGAAGCCAGCATATATATGTATATGTGTGTGTATATATATATATCCTTATTTAATTTATCCATACCTCACAACCTCTGAGGATGCCTGCCATAGATGTGGGCGAAACGTCAGGAGAGAATACTTCTGGAACATGGCCACACAGCCCGAAAGACATACAACAACCCATTTGCTGCCTTGTTGCCATATAGTCTAAAATAATTTATATTTGTTTAAAATAGAAATCAGTTCCTTGTAAGCTAATTAATTACTCACAAAGAAGACAATGATTGTTTATTTCAGTAGATCTTTGTCCCACTAAACTGTGGTGCGAAGAGCATTCTGCAAAATCCTGCTGCACAAATCTGAGGCTCCATCTACACTGCAGAATTAATACAGTATAACACTGGTTTAACTGCCAGGGTTCAATGCTATGGAATCTTGGGATTTGATGTTTGTGAAGCATCGGGACTCTTTGACAGAGAAGGCAAAAGACCTTGATCCCAGGATTCCATAGCATTAAGCCATGGTAGTTCAAGTGATGTCAAACTGCAGTAATTCATCTGTGTAGATGTTGCCTGGTTTCTAGTTTACAGTGCTGTAAAATGACATGATGCTATAATGCAATTGTTTATGGCTACATGTAACTTTAATTTACTTATTTTTATTTCCTTCATTCTTTACATTTATGTAGCCATGGAGTTTTTCTGAATTTTGCAAGCTTCAATAAGCAAGTAGCATCAATTTTTCCAAGGGCAAACCATCAGAGTAATGAGGAAATGTGATGTTGTTATGTGCCTTAAAATGAATTCCAACTACTACAGCATATGGTGTGTTTGTTTGTTTGTTTTTTGGAGAGGGGGGGGGAATATATTACTAGTAGGCTCTAGACACCAGATCCATTCTGGTTTTGAAAGCTAAGCAGGATTGGTCTTTTAGTACTTGGGCGGGAGGAAGCAAACAAATACCAGGTGCTGTCAGCAATATTTCAAAAAAGAAACTGGGTAAACCACCTTTGATATTCTTTGCCTAAGAAAATCCTATGAAATTCATGTGGTTGCCATAAGTGAACAGGTGATTTGAAGGCATATACACACTGGTCTGAAATTGCCTTCCTCTGAGGCTGAGAAAAATGTGACTTTTGGGTTCCATAGCTGAATAGGGATTTGAACCCTGGTCTCCTGGGGGGAGGGGGTCAATATTCAACCTGCAGTGCACTGTAGCAGTGATATAAAATATCTGCTTATGAACCTTCTTGTGCTGTGACTGTCTGGCGAGAGCCATAGTAGCTACGGTAGTATGAAAATTGAAATAGTAAGTGTGGCTTTAAATAGTCCGTAAAACAGGAATTAAGCACTAAAGGGCATAATTCTAAATCTGACTAGCTGAATTATAGTTTGCTAAATTATACTTTTCTCCCATAAGCTGTATTCTTTATTCATTTTTAAAGGATTTAAATCTATTCCCACATTACATCAAATTTAAACTTTTAATATGTTTTCTTTCCACCAATAAGCATTTCTGACTGTCTTGGGTATTTACATACTCAGTATAATATATAACCCATGAACTATAGATACAGTGAACAACTGTGATCACAGTAGCTAAAAATAATTTTATGGCAATCTTGGGGATTGTTGCTCATTATCTGTTATGCTGTTCATAGAAATGCATATTTGGGAATAATAATAATAATAATAATAATAATAATAATAATAATAATAATAATAACTTTATTTTTATACCCCGCCTCTATCTCCCCAAAGGGGACTCAGGGCGGCTTACATGGGGCCAAGCCCGAATAAAAACAATAGCAATATAAAACACAACAATAGACAAAAAACATGCACAATTATAAAATTTAAACATTAGCCAGTAAAAACAAATGACAAGAGGTAATAAAAACATGGATTAAAATGGAGAAGTTATAAAAGTAGACTGGGTAAGGTGCACCATATAAATATTGTAAACACGAGGCGACTGATAAAGTGCTGCAAATTCTTGGAAGTGCAAATTGGGATGGGAATAGACCCTGTGTCTTTATCAAGTTGACATAGGTAAAAAGTGTAAATCGGTACAAAAATGGTCACAGATACAGATTGCTATGGAGATGAGCAATCTTTAACTAAAGGCCTGAGTAAAGAAGAGAGACATATACAGCAAAACATCACATATGAATATGAATCCACCCTAAGATTAGTGAGAATTAATAGCTGCTAGATCTTCACCATGTTTAAGAGCTTGTTTTGCTAATTAATGTTACGGCATATTTTAAATAACTGCATTTCAATATGTATCAATATAGCTCCTGAAACATATCCTTGTCCACAATACAATACAATTCTTTATTGATTAGTAACTTTTGACCATATCAAAACATTTGTCCACAGTAAATACTGGAGGTTTTAAAGATCTAGACATATCTTCCAATAAGAACCAATATTTATATATAATATCTGTGATCTGACTGGCATGAATATTAAGTTTTGAGGGTATAGCCATCTTGTCCAATCTAGTTTTCTTATTGTTAAATGATGCATTAAATAGCACAGGATTCAGACACATTTGGTTCTCTGGGAATTTTTAGGTTGTAATTCCATTCTTCCCTTACTATTATCCATACTACCTGGGTTTCAAGGAAGTTTTAAAAAGCTAGGAAAGCCAAAGATTCTATATTTTGATTTACAACATTTTAATACTACTAACCTTCTAAACATTAATTTGGTGTTTTAATATTTACTTCCATCATGTCTAAGTACTCCCAGATTGAGGGTTTCTGAGACTATCAATAAAAAGAGATTGTGCATCTATGCTGTGTTTTCCCCCTTCTCTTTAACAGATTTATGTAAAAAAGAAAAATGATGCAGGAAGTGACAGCAAAACATGGGAGGCGGAAAAAACAATGACATCTGGACATTCACCCACTCGCCTCATACGGTTTTGTCAATGAGACAGAGCTATATCAGGAGTGCCTGCCTAGAAAGCAATTTTCAGAAAGATAGCCATGTTAATCTCTTTCACATATTAAAAGGAGGGAAGGAAGTGGGGAGTCTTGTGGCACCTTAAGATCCATTTGTTTTAGCATAAATTTCTGTGGATTAGACTCCACTTCATCCAATGCACTAATGGAATGTAATATTCAAGCCTCAGATATAGATAAGCAAAGTTAAGACTTTTGGGGGGATGGGAGAAAATGAAATGAGCAACAGAAAAAGATTGTTTCAACATTGACCTGGAGCATGCCTCCTGACAACTTACTTTGAGTGGATGTTGGTTTTGTTAAGTAAGATTTTAACTGTGATAGTTCAATGCTATGCAATCATAGGAACTGTAGTTTAGAGAAGAACCAGCACTAAAATCCCTGTAAATCTACAACTCCCATGATGGAACCGTGTAAGTTGTGGTGGGAAATTGAGGTCAAGATTCAGCTACCCAACAAAGGAGGGCCAAGCTACCTTGAAGACCAGATCATCATGCAAATTGGGTTTGAAGGAGACGGAAACAGAGGTTTATTACTTTCAGGTGTGAAAGGATGTCTGATGCAGAGTTTGCACTCAAAAGGATTGGCCCTAAAACATGCAGTACAGAGTTTACAGTCAGAGTCATTTAGAAAGTCTGTCCTGGAAAAGGAGCAGACGGGCAAAATGTGTTGAGGCAAAATGTAAAACACTCAATGATGATATTATTTACCAAGTCCGATTTGAACAAAAGGTGAGCTTCAGAGAACACAATGGGCTGTTAATGGAAATATGAACAGTTCAATGTAAAGCATGCAGATTTTCTGGATTGCTGTGAGTTTTCTGCTGTATTGCTGTATGGCCATGTTCTAGAAGCATTCTCTCCTGACATTTCACCCACATCTATGGCAGGTATCCTCAGAGGTTAGCTTTGAATAGCCTTCCAACAAAGGATTCCCCCAGGCAGGAAGTTGCCAGGTTTTGAAACTGCTAAGCCAATGCTAATCAAGGTGGCTAATTGCAATATTCACAACTGCCTCAAACAGACAAGAGTTCTTTCTCCCACCCTGGACATTCAATAGATATATAAACTCCATTTGCCTAGTTTCCAACAGATCTCACAACCTCTGAGGATGCCTGCTATAGATGTGGAGAGAATGCTTCTGGAACATAGCCATACAGCCCAGAAAACCACAGCAACCCAGTGATTCCAGCCATGAAAGCCTTCGAAAAACATACAGATTTAATCTATATGCTGCCAATGTCCGGTAGTGATTAATTTCTGGATTTCCTCTGGAAATTGGAAAATTTACTTGATAGAATTAACAACTCAGGCAGGCATTGTCTTCTGATGGACTCACTTCATAGTAGGTGGAGAGCCAGACAAGCATGATATAAGTTTTTAATGAAAAGCAAGCGCTGGAGTGCAAAAGAACAAGTATGATTCCCCGCTCCAGTACATCTTAGTTTTCTTTAATATACAACATATATGTTGAGCTCCCAATGGGTTATGACCATGTAAGTTTTATGTGATTTTTTTTAAAAAGACAGGTGTATAGTTCTGAGGTAATAAGGGAAACTCCTTTTGTTAGGGGATTTGATTAGTGCGCACAAATTTTCTCTTCATTTTCCCTAAGGTTTTATAGGTAAAAGGTTAGCTCATCCCCTATGGAATTTGTACTTCCTTGGCCAGACTATTGGAAATGAACTCTGTTGTGGGGAGGAGAGAATAATATTATTACAATATTGTGAAACTTCATAAAATGTAAATATATATATATATACTAGCTGTGCCCGGCCACGCGTTGCTGTGGCAAAGTATGGTGGTATGGGAAATAGTCAATCCAGTTCAAAGCAGATAATATAAGATTATAAATGGGTTATATAGCTGTGTGGAAGGGCCTTGAGTCTACATTGCCATATAATCCAGTTAAAATCAGATAATCTGTATCTTATAGGCATTGTGGAAGAGGCCTAAGTGAGGCCTAACTCTGACTGTCCCCTGGGCTGAGTGGGTTGCTAGGAGACCAAGTGGGTGGAGCTTAGCCTTCTAACTGGCAGCAGTTGGATAGAAACAATTATTCCTCTCCTAATTAGGACTTTATTATTCTTTTCTTTTTGTTGTATGAACGTAGAGGCATGGATGAGGGTTTGTGCTGCCAAGTTTAGTGTTTCTGGGATGTGTTGTTTTGTCCTAGGCCGAAATTTCATTACCCTTTTATATATATAGATATATATAATAAAACTGATGTGTGATTTCAGAATTCACATTAAATCCATTTTTGGGAGGGGAGGTCAATTTTTCGATAACAAAACTGTATCCATTCTACAATGCAGAACTATACTTCTAATGATCGCAAGTATTTCTATAAAATATATTGCATATTATCCTTTCAAGAATAGAATTGCAGATATAAATCAGACAAAACACATAGAAAGCAAAGAGGTTTGAGGTGGGAGGGGTACATAAAAATAATTGGAAAAGACACTGCTGTTTGAAAATGTGAATACTCTTGAAAAGCAAGGTGTATGTCTGTGTTGGGATGTAAGCTGGGTATTTATAAAGATCTTCTTGAATTGTTTTATACAGCTTATCTTGGTATTTCAACCTGTGGAACACTTCAATTTGTATTTCAGGAAAAATTGCTATTGTTTTGGAATCATTTAAGGATACATTTTGGAAATTTTGTGTTGGCCAACTGCAATAAAGGAACAATTCTGAAGCCCAGTGGATCATGTAGGATTAGATACTTTAATTGTTTTAACCGTGGAAAACTAAGGTTCATCCAGAGTGCGGAATACACAATCACCAGATGTTGAATTGCAACTGACATCAGTCCTACCCATTTCACTCTATGCTGAAGAATTATAAGAGGGTCACATATTCTCTGTGTTTTCTTTAAACCTCGAATACAGTAACTGTTTGTTCCCTAAAGGGGTTAAAGAAGGCTGAAGTGCAAATGTATATTTTCCCTCAGACATTTAAAGTTACTGTGGAAAAGTCTATTTAGCTGTTTTACAAGAGGAACTGGCTTTTCTGGAAGAATGAAAATTAAAATGGAATGTAAATATTTGGAATTATGGTAATTTTCTGTAAGTACAGAGGAGTTGCAGCAACAGAGGGCAAGGACAACTAGAAGCGACTTCAAAGGCATGATATCAGATTATGCACATTTTTTTTCATAATGATGATGATGCTTTGGGTTTAAAAGTTTCCAAAATTTCTAAATGACTGGATCCAAAAAATTGCACATAGAACAGAGTCTCACTTATCCAACATAAACGAGCCGGCAGAACATTGGATAAGTGAAAATGTTGGATAATAAGGAGGGAGTAAGGAAAAGCCTAGTAAACATCAAATTACGTTATGATATTGCAAAACATCATGTTTTACAACGAATTGACAGAAAAATCAGTTCAATACATGGCAACATTATGTAGTATTTACTGTATTTACGAATTTAGCACCAAAACATTGCAATGTATTGAAAACATTGACTACAAAAACACTGACTACTAAAGGGCAGACTGCATTGGATAATATAGAACATTGGATAAACGAAGGTTGGATAAGCAAGACTCTACTGTATTTAGCCCTTCAACACAGACTAGATTCCAAACTGGTGCAACAGACTCTCATTTAAAGGGCACCCCATGAGGCTTGGTAGATGCTGGACAACTGTAGTGTCTGATTGCTTGAAAGCTCCTATTAAAGCTAGGCCTAAATAATACTGTACCACACCATGGACCCTTTATTGTATTGACAAAAGCTTTCATGGCCGGAATTACTGAGTTGCTGTGAGTTTTCCGGGCTGTATGGCCATGTTCCAGAAGCATTCTCTCCTGGCGTTTCGCTCACATCTATAGCAGACAACCCTCAGAGGTTGTCTGCCATAGATGGATTCCCCCAGGTAGGAAACAGCCAGGATTTGAAGCTGCCAGGCTATTTAATGCTAATCAAGCTGGCCAATTGCAGCATTCTTTATTGAATTGATAGTACAGTAGAGTCTCACTTATCCAAGCTAAACGGGCCAGCAGAGACTTGGATAAGCGAATATCTTGGATACTAAGGAAGGATTAAGGAAAAGCCTATTAAACATCAAATTACATTATGATTTTACAAATTAAGCACCAAAACATCATGTTATACAACAAATTTGACAGAAAAAGTAGTCAATACGCAGTAATGCTATGTAGTAATTACTGTATTTACGAATTTAGCACCAAAATATCACGATATATTGAAAACATTGACTACAAAAATGGTTTGGATTATCCAGAGGCTTGGATAAGCGAGGCTTGGATAAGTGAGACTCTACTGTACTTTTGAAATACAATAATTAAAAGCAAATAGACACATTTAATTTAATGTAACACAATTTAATTGTATTATTTAAGCGTCTGATGGGAAAAGGAAAGGGCCTGAGGCTGTTAGGAATTGTGGGAGTTGAAGTCCAGAACACCCGGAGGGCCCGTTTGCCTATGCCTCGTCTAGACTGTAGAATTAATGCATTTTCAAGCCACTTTAATTGCCATGTCTCAGTGCTATGGAATCCTAGGCGTTGTAATACTACTATGTTTTTAGTCTTCTCTGTCTAAGAGTGCTGGGACCTCACCAAACGACAGCTTTTGAGGATTACATAACACTGCGTCATGGGAGTTAATATGGTTGTCAAAACTGCATTAGAGCCACGGTGGAGCCGTCTTCGTTTTGGATACAAACTCTGCTGCGCATGCGCGCGCCGCGGGCTCGCCTGTTATGCAGCCCACGCGGAGGGGTGGGGAAGAGGGCTCGAGGCCCCATTGCGTCACCACCAGCGCGCGAAGAAGCAGGAAGGGCGTGGCTTAAAACTTTCCATCGTCAGACCTCCTACCGCCTGGGCTGAAATTTGGTGCGGCTGCTCCTTTAAGGCATCGAGACGCCGTGCGCCTGCGCAGCAGAGCCTTGACCTCGCGCTCCGTCCGCGGCGCTGCTCGTGACTACTTCTTGTTGTTATTGTTTTTTTGAAAACATTGGGGGAGGGGGGAGAGGAGGGGGAGGGAAAAAAGCTGCCGTTTGGCGTTCGGATCTTATCGTTGAGGCGGCGGTTGCCATAGCGACCCCTGGGCGGACGGGCCCGGCCTAGGAGGCCATGGAGGAGGAGGACTCCGGAGCAGCCGCCGCTGCCGCCGCGCCTTCTGAAGTGACGGAGATCCGGGTCTCCGGCCCGCAGCCTCTGCGGCTCCTCGAGTGGAAAGTCTCGGCCGGGGCGGCGGTGAAAATCGGCTCGGTGCTAGCGGTGTGCGCGCCTATCTCGGCCTCTGAGGCGCGGGGCCCGGAACGGAAGGTCAAGGCGGAGCTGCCCGGCGTGGTGCGGGAACTGTGCGTGCGGCTGGGACAAGTCATCCCGCCCGGGTGAGTCGGGGGAGGGCAGTCGGGGCGGGACTGGGCCTCGCCGCGCAGCTTAACAGAGCAAGGACTGCTCTCGCTCCTTCCCTGGCGCAGGAAGGAGGAGGAGGAGCAGGAGAAGGCGAGGAGGAGGGAGGGAAGGGCGCCAAGAACGGCATCCGCCGTTCCCCGCCCTCTCGCGGTTGCTCTGACACTGGAGAAGGAAGGCAGCTTTACCCCACGTTTCAGTTGCCTGTGCTTCAGTGCTGCGGAATCATACTTCTCTATCTATCTGTACACATAATCAAAGTGAAAATCTGTATGTGGCGGATATGGGTATCCACTTGCACAAACAAGCACCCGCCTCCACAAAAATCTATATTGTTTATATATTTAGATTTCTAATTTTGTTATTTTTGAGTTCTATAAGTACACATGATGATGTTTATTTTATTGTTTATGATTTGATCTGTTTGTTATTGTCTTACTTGTATGTTTGGCATTGAATTTTGCCATTATGTTGTAAACCGCTTTGAGTCCACCCCTAGGAGTGAGAAAAGCGGTATATAAATGCAGTAAAAAAAAAATTAAGCCATAGTGCTCAGGAGCCAACAAAAGCACTCCCTCCAATTTTTTAATGGTGTCAATAGTACAGCTGTAATGTATTTAAGACCACAAAATTAAAAACTTGGAGTGTCTCTGGTGTCGCTATAAGAAGGTCCTCCATTGTGCATGTGGCAGGGCACAGACTGCATTGTAATAGGTGGTCTCTGGTTTGCTCCTTTCCACACTTGCATGTCGTGGACTTCACTTTGTGACTCCATTTATTGAGGTTGGCTCTGCATCTCATGGTGCTAAGCGTACAGGCAGTTGAGCGCCTTCCAAGTCGCCCAGGTTTCTGTGTGCCCTTATATATGAGAAGTTACACCTACAAAATACCTGTTCTGACTTAGATACAAATTCAACTTAAGAACAAACCTACAGAACTTACCTTGTTCGTAATTTGTAGTCTGTTTTTGCATATATAGATATCTTAAGAAATGGGACCCAATCCTAAACATGGGCTGCATCACTCCGCACACTGTATGCACATAGCCTGAAGATAATCATATACACAATATCTTAAATCATTATGTGCATGAAACAGAGTTTGTGAAAAGAGAACCACCAGAAAGCAAAAGTGTCACTATCTCAACCATCCATGTGGACAATTCTGGAATATTTCGGAATTGTAGATAAAGGATGCTCAATTTGCATTATCACTCCATTGTAACTGCATGGTTCTATCATATGGAACTATGGCAAGTGTTGCACTTGGTTGTTGTTTAGTGCCTTCAAGTTGTTTCTGACTTAATGGTGACTCTTAAGAGAACCTGTCATTTGTCAAGATGGGCCCATGGAAAGTTTGCTGTTCTTTGGGTTTTAGAGTGTAGCTTCCTAAGTGGGTAATTAAAGTGGAATCATAGTGCTATGACTGCATAATGTGAATGGGATTCAATTACCTGGAATTTCTGGTAGCTTTGCACAATGCTCATGATACCCTTTTGTCACCTCTTACATGAATATGCCACGAGGAGAAGAGAGGTTGGGTAGCATGAGAAAATCAAAACTGGAAATGTCTGTCAGCTATCTCCAGAGAGATGGCAGAGCAGACCCCGTCTCAGTGACTGCATTCTGGTATAAGGGATGGGGTTTGGACTGGGCTTCACTGCATAGCACCGTAGCTATAGTACTGAACCATCTAAAAATCCCATGTGGGAATCCGAACATAATTTATATATATAATCTAAAAATATAAATTGTGCATCTTTTGCATCTTAGTCATTTTTCATTTCTGTACATGTAATGAGTTATTCTCTTTTGCATTATGGACAGCTTCTTGTTAGCAGTCAGTCGTTGCAAGTATTTTCCAATTGTATGTTTCAATCTATTCTAATTGAATTAAACTGATTGTAATTATCATGCTGTTGTCTTCACAATTTTTTTCCTGATTGCAAATTGCTATAAGGGATGATTAGCCAAGTGTGCTTTAACTATTTGGCCAACAGTGCAAAATACTTTAAAATATATTTCTATAAAGGTCTTGAGCTGTAATTAGTTTTTTTACTAAAAATTGCAAAAGGAAGTGTATTTTTCTAAAGAACATTTTTATCCAAATTTTCCATGTTCTAAATACTATGCAATGTAATAACTACCAAAAACACCCCCGAACAGTTGAGCTTTAGAGCTATAGATAACACAATGTATACAACTTGAAAAAATGTTTCTGGTTTGAAAGTGTTATTTCCTGTTTAAGTGTTTGGTAAATACTTTGGAAATATTGTTATAGTCCAGAAACTTCATTTTGGTGACTGCCACAAACTATGTTGTATTGGTTGAGACTCGACAAGATATTCATTGAAAACTATAGCAAAATGTGCTGGAGGATGTCCTGCAAAAACAGTTTGTGCAGTTTACTAAACTTTTTCCATGTTTTTATGATAGAACCAATTAGGAAATGACATATATAATCCAGGAATAAAAATCTTGCTACATAGTCTGTCCTTGGTTCTGTGATGGAGAGACTTGGATGTGATAATGTTATTGTCATACCTTCGAGCAGTGATTCCCAACCTTTGGTCGTCCAGGTGTTTTAGACTTCAGCTCCCAGAAATTTCAGCCAGATTACCAGCTATTAGGAATTGTGGGAACTGAAGTCCAAAACACCCAGAGGATCAAAGAGTGCCTTAGAGGATAACTGGTAATGTTACTTTATGGGGTCTTCTACACAGGCCAAAAATCTGAGAGGAATTGGAATTTTAAATCCCACTTCCTCTCGGGATGGAGGCCACACAGCTGGCCCAAACCCTGGGATTTTGCAGTGGAGGTGGTGGCTAGATGCTCTTCTGTACTGATCTGAGGTGGCTAGATGCTCTTCTGTGCTGATCTGAGATCAGCACAGATGTTCAGGGGCAGTGCTAGCCTCCCCCTCCTTGCTTTCCAGGTGAAGAGTCCAAAAAGACCTGAAGTCTTTCTCCCTCCTCCTCCACTCCCTTGGAAGAGCCGAAATGGAAGATGAAGGTGGATTCCTCCTCCAAGGCCCTCTGTGTAAATTTGGTTTACTCTAATTTGAAATGGATTAACCTGAAACTTCATCTGGACGCTTCAGGCTAATTAATTTTTTAGCCCGAGTTTTAGGGCTGTGTAGAATATTTGGGGAAATGATTATTTGCAGCTGCTGGTGTGGAAGAACCTGTAACTGGTGATAGCCATAAATGCGTCAAAAATGTCTAATTGGTTGAGCTGTAAGAACATTTAAAGTAGAAACTGGTTGCTGAAATAGAATTAATACTGTTAATTCTATAACAGATCTTTACCTTTAGTTCTTCTTGAATGCTTATTATCTTGTTACACTGCTTATTTCATTAGAGGGGTTTTTTTGGTATGGAGTTGAAATTTTACAAGAGATTTTTTTGTTGCTGATTGTACTTGGAACCTATCTTTTTTTGGCAGTTGAATATGATGGTTGAGAACAGGCTAGATATAATAGACATTCAATTTTTGTGTGAATTGGGAGTGTTGGCTTGCTTTGAAAGTGGCAAAACTGGATGGCATTAGCTCCTTCAAACCTTATTTAACACATCTCCAAAAACATACACAGTAGTGATGGGTTTTCTGAGCTTGATTGTGCACATGTTCCCTTAGTTGCTCGCTCATTTCAGTATAGGAAAGAGAATGGAGGAGCAAGAAGAAAAGGGATGAAAGGGGACACCTACTCTATCTCATTCTCATCCCCATGCAAGTGAGCTAACATATGCCTATGTCCTTCTGTTGTCCTATCGCCTTTCACCCATGGGGTAAAAGAAACGCACACTGAGGCTGAGCTTAACTATCCCACCAGTTTGGTTTCCTCACATCAACCCTGGTGTCCATGAAGTCCCTGTTAAAATGGCATAGAGAAGTAGAGGTGGCAGAAAATGCAGTAATCTTTGAATAATCAGATGCAATAATGCTTTGTTTTCAAATATGGAGGGCTGGCTGTTATGAATGTAATATAACATTTTATGAAATGAGTTTTTACCTAAATCATATTTCTGCTTTCCTTTCTAGGGGTGTTCTGGTGAGATTGGAAGCATGCAGCCATCCTGTTGTTATGAAAGGCTTATGTGCAGAATGTGGCCAGGATCTCACACAGTGAGTACTGCTTCATGACATTGGACACGAATTGTTCATATTTTAAAACTGAGGTCTGTGACCATTATTCCCTCCTCTAGGATAAAGATGGGAGTTAAGCCTATTTAAACTCCATTAAAGCTAGAAATAACTGGTCAAGATAGTGACCTGCATATGTATTAACTACATTGATTACTATCTGTTTCAGCAACACATCACTGCAAAATGCAAGAGTTTGAGCATAAGCAGTAGGGAGGGAATACATGAACATTAGGAAGTGCTTCCTAATGTTCAGGTTAAATCTCTTTTCCTGTAGTTTGAACCCTTTGCTCTGAGTCCTAGTTTCCAGAGCAGCAGAAAACAAGCCTGGTCCCTCTTCCTTATATTCCTTTCAGATATTTATACATTGGTTTTATCAAGAGAAGACCAAGGACTTGATGAATATTTAAGCATAAGCATATTGCCTTATGTTTTTCATGACTTATATGTGAGCCACCCTGGGAACTTTTTAGGTCAAAGAGAATGCAATAAATGTCATAGGCCTGTTGTAGTAGCTGATATAAATCTTGGGGTACAGATCCTGTTTTATATACTCTAGTACAGGGCTTTCCAAACTGCGTCGCAGTACATTAGTGTATCGACTGCAGTGTGTAGGTGTGTCACATGAACATAAAGGTGGACATTCATCAATTGATAGCAACATACCAAATCCACACTTCTCATTTAGGCTTATTGAAATTAAAGAAAATTGTTCCCTAAAACCTCTATGTGAAGGTCCGCAAACTAAGACTGGATGCGGCCCTCCAAGATCATTTACCCACCCCCTTTTCTAATGTTAGACTTAGGGTCATCCTAAGTCAGAAACGACTTGAAGGCACAGAACAAGAACTATTCTATCTTGACTATCCCATCAGCCAAATCAGGCCCACACGTCGCATTGAAATACTGATTAGTTTATGTTGGTTAAAATTGTTCTTAATTTAAATATTGTATTGTTTTTTTCATGTTTTTGCACTACAAATAAGATATGTGTGCATGGGAATTCATTCATTTTTTTCAAACAATAGCCCGTCCCCCTGTTTAAAAAGTTTGAGGACCCCTGATCTATGTTAAATAAGCAATAAATCATATTTTAAATTAATTTTTATTAGAGTACATTTTTTTTCTTTTCAATAAAAACAAAAATGCAGAAAAGGGGAACCATATTTTTCATGAGATATGTTGTATCCCCATAGATTTCATTGTTACTATTCATGTATATGTCCCTATCGTTGGTTTAACTTTCAGTTTGCTAGTAAAACTAAATTAACATGTCGCAAAATGATACATGTCTAAAAAAGTGTCAATAACATTTGTTTAGAAACTCTGTTCTAATGCAATGCTAATCCACTGATCTTCTCTAGACAATCTCAATTTTGCTTACTAAATTGTGTTTTTTAAAAAATAATCAATGAACTAATCCTAACCCTTCCTTCTTTACTGCTTCCCATTTACAGGGTAGCATTCTGGACATTGAAACATCCATATGCCATTCAGAGCTCATAGTATAAGTCATTTAAGCATAGATATTTCTCATTTTCTTTGAAGCATACAAAACTTGTGGTATGCTGTTTATCCAGTTCTTCAGTTATGAATATACTAGTATATGACTCAGTCTTTCAATTAAACATGATGTGCATTTATGCACTTAAGTCAGCTTGACCTATATGTTAAATAGTGTGGTTATGAAAATTCATACCACAGTAAATCAATTAACCTTCTTAGGTTTTTAGATATTTTACTATTACATTTATCTAATGTGTTTACTTTATTTCCTTCATTGATATTAGGTTACGAAGCAAGAATGGAAAGCAGAATATGCCAGTATCTACAGCAACTGTATCAATGGTTCATAGTGTCCCAGAACTGATGGTTAGCTCTGAGGCAAGTATCCTCCCACTGTTTTTCTCTCATTTTTAACAGATGTCCAAAGGTCAGCATATCTAACTGGAGGAATTTCTTGTGCAGCATGCATGTATGTTACCAGTTCGTTTGAGCCAGGTTTTAAATTGAGAGCAACTCTAGAATTTCAAAGCATATATATTCCGTTGAGTTTAAAGATAGCTACTGACACATTTCTTTGAAAATATTGTCAGTCTGATGTTTTTAGAAAATGTACTTAGAAAGCCTAATTGGATACCAGACAATTTAAGCCACATCCTTCATAGAAAGCTGAACTGAACATACTAGGTGAATTTGAGATTAAACTTTCATAGGATTGGATTGATAGAATTCTATGAAAAAAAACTACAAGACAGTTTATAGGTAAAATCTCTCAGATCCACACTGATTTGGATGCTGTAGTTGCTACCCATCCAGTAGATTTATCATTGCTTCTCCTTATCCTGTATTATTAGATATATTTATGCAGCCTGAGACTGTGGTCAGGATCCTTGAAGAGATGGGAACTACCATGTAAATACTGTATCTTTCCAGAGGACCAAGTGGGAATTCCTCACTGCAGTAAAGTTTCCATTATGCCTGAAATAGGCTGTGACGACGCCTTTACTGGTGGAAAACAATATCAACTATGATATCCTTCTGGACTGCCTTTCTAGGGTGGGGCTTGGTTTACAGTAGTTCCTGTTCTTCTTTAAGGGATACATTGACATATTGATATCCGATTCCCTAATATTTGGTATCTCTTAAAGTTCAGTTTTGACCCCCATGCTGTTTAACATATGCTTGAAACTGCTGAGATAGATTATGTGAGAGTTCTGATATTCAATATCATTAGTATGTTAATCATGTTCAATTCTATTTCTACTTTCTGTCAGATTCCAGGGAAACTGTTTCTATAGATATTAGGGCTGTGCAGAAAATGGATTCTGTTTTGGGTGTCGATTCTATTTCATAAGATTTGTATATGTGAACAAATATTAAGAAACCGGGGGAGGAGAGGCCATGCAAAAATAATCAAAACTCACCCAATACAAAGTCAGTTTCATTTTCAGCGCAAGCAAGTGAGGCAAAGCCAAAGAGGCCACCATTCATCTTTAAATTAAGAAGAGCCAGACTGCCTGTTGCCATGAGGGAAAGCAGCTGAGTGGGATGAGCTGAGCAAGCTGGGAAAGAGACTGAGAGAACACAAAATTCTGGGAAAGTGAGGACCCCTGTGGCAGAGAATTCAAGAGGCCCTGGTCTAAACTACATTTCCCAGAATTCTGTTCAGCATCAGAAAGTCCCAATTAGGCTAGGGAAGAGCTATTGCCTCTCCGTAGCAGTATCCATCCAGCCAATAAATTCCAATAAAGTTCCAATAAGTTCCAATAAATTATTGAATCTGCAAATAGGACTGATAGTAAGTACGCAATTACTTAACGAAAAAGTAGTTGCCTCATTATAGTTCTGACACAGATCACATCCAATTTTGAAAATACTCTAGAAATGATTTCCCCACTCCCTAATTTAGTAATAAGTATTGAAACATTGTTTTCATTGATAACACAGCCCTAGTAAGATCTGTTGTCCATAATGGGCTAGGTGAGAACAAACATGTTTAAATGTAATCTAGAGAAGACAGGTCTTCTCAGTAAAATAGAAGACAGATCAAAAGATAGAGGTGCAACATGTGGTGGATGAGGTTGTACTTCCTCTAAAATTTCAGTTCAGAGCTTGAATTTACTCCTGACCTAAGTAAACTAACCCTAGTTTTAGGTAGTGCCATTATTGCATTTACACATCTAAACCTCATACAATGGCTGCATCATTTCTTGGAGGTGTCAGATCTAGCAATGGTGACACATGCCTTGTTTACATTCCATTTGGATTACTGTAATGTGTTCCAGATGGGGCTGGATTTGGAAACAGTTTGGAAATTTGTATTGTATGTTTTTTTTGTATGTTTGGAGGTCTCTGCAGCCCTTATAGGATCTCGGGAGCAGAAAATTGGCCCAAAAGCGAATGTAAAATCATCTACCTCAGAGTAGATAAAGAATCGTAAAAATAGCCTAGAGCAGAGGTTTTCAAAGTGGGCTCCGTGGAGCCCTTGGGGCTCTGCAAAGCATACTGAGGGGCACCACAGTAAGCTTTTTCCTCCTCCTTCTCCTTTCCAGGCCTCCTCTAATCCTCTCTTCTTTCCTGTTCCTCCCCCCCCCTCCCGACTACCTTGCCACCAAAAGCCTTTTTCTCTTAGTCCCCTTGCTGCCAAAAGCCTCTTTTCCTTACCTTGCTTGCTTCCAAAACCCTATTTCCCTGTCACTGCTCTGTGGGTGCTTTGATTGTGCTTTTCCTGCAAGGCAGAAGGGAGTTGAACTGGATACCCCTGGGATTGCTCTTCTTCTTCTTCTTCTTCTTCTTCTTATTATTATTATTATTATTATTATTATCACTATTATTACTAGGCTTGCTCAAATAATTCGTTTTCCCCGTTAACCGTTATTAATTCGTTATTTTCGTTTGTTTTGAAGCAATATACGGCATTGGTTGTCCACACGTCTGGATATCGCGGTTTCGAATCGCGAGAGGCCGTTTTTCGTTATGTCGTCGTTTTTTTCGTTAGGAAAAAAAAGCTTTTGCAAATCACCCAAACTCCCACCATTCAGGCCCTTTCCTTTTGCCCCTCAGCAAAAGGGGCGTCACGGGCTCAGCCAATGGGAGGGGGCGAGGGGGAAGGAGGCCGAGGAGGAGGAGGAAGACGGAGGGGGGAAATGGCTGCCGCCGCCGCCTCGCCTCAGCTCAGGCCTGATTATTACTAGTCCTCCTCCTACAAAGGCTGGGTGGCCATCTGTTGGAAATGCTTTGACTTTGCTTTTCCTTCATGGCAGACTGGATTGCCCCTGAGGTCTTCCACTGAAATACTGTTAAGTTTATGTTGGTTAAATTGTTCTTCATTTTAAATATTACATTGTACTTTATGCTCCTTTTTTTGTACTACAAGGGAGATATGTGCATTTTTTCAATTAGTTCACACAAATATTCTCTATCCACTTGCCATTGGCTCGGCCCATCTGTCAAATTCTAAAACACTATGCATCAAAAAGTTTGCCCACGCCTGATACATATATACATTATATATAATATATAAACACTTCTTTGGGCTCCACAAGAAACTTCTGCTTCAAAAAAGGGCTCTGTGGCTGAAAATATTTGAGAACCACTGGTCTAGAGTATTGTTGTATGGAAAAATAAATATAAAAAATTTAAAATGATCACGAAAAATATTTCTTGCTCTTCTGAATGTCGCACCAGCTAGGTGATATCTATAAAGTACTTGCCAGAAATCTCACAGTTTAGATATGCAAATATAATGAACTTATTTTTCATAAACTACTAGGAGAGCCTGATGGCAGCTTTAAGATACCATTCCCTTTCTCTCAATCAGTTCCTTGATATGACTAGGAGAAGCTATTTTTTCTGTTACAGCGCATACATTTATTTTGTGATGATTTTTTCTCTTTCTAATTGCTGTGAGTAATTTCTAGTAAGGTATTTTCATCAGTTTTGTTACATTTAAATTTTTCTTGAAGGTACTTAACCACCTTTTTTTCTTTTAACTGTAGCAAGCTGAACAGTTGGGAAGAGAAGATCAGGAGAGGCTACGTCGAAATCGAAAACTTGTGCTAATGGTAGATTTGGACCAGACATTGATCCATACCACAGAGCAGCATTGCCAACAGATGTCTAACAGAGTAAGGCAATATTATCTATTATTTTTCTTTATCAATCTTAATGCACTCAGCAGTGTTTTGTATAAATATTTTATTTTAAATCCTTTTATGTGCAATTGGCATTTAGAAATGTGTTTTTAATTTTTTTATAAAACATATTGTTATGTTCCAAGATATTTTTAAAAATGCAAATACACTGTCTATAGGTTGGCCTTCATTATGAATTTGTGCATTCTTTCCTGGTTCTCTTACAATTCCCATTCACTGGGAAGGACAACTTCTAAGACTTCCCTACAGGTCTTTATCTATTTCCAGTTCACTTCAAATTTCAAAAAAGTTCCTCCTCGGTTTAAAAAAATGCCAAACAGTCCAATTTTTTTTCAAAGAGAGTTATTATATTTGGAATTCAAAAAAGTGCAGCATTTTTTAGGGTTCTATGTCCCTTGTGTTTCACAGAAATTGCCATATAGGGCCGTTTGCAGCATATCGGTTGCACTTTAGAATCACCTAAATAACCCCCTAATAAACAGACCTTTACACTTGCATCATTTTAAATGAAACTGTGGAATGTTATGTTTACTTGTCTTTGGAATGTATCTGGGGTATAATCCATGGGGACGTCTTAGGTTTCAATCAGATAAATGCAGTACTGCTAAATGTTCCTGTTAAATGTGGTTGCATCACCACTACTGATAAAATTACCAAAAAAATGGTACTGGATTGTGAAAAACATAAATATTGGGTCTTTTCAGGAATCCATCCTATTACAGCCTTTGCAAACTGTTTCTGAGGATACAATGGCTGTGGCATAAATCCAGTTACTAATCCCAGTTAGAGTTGATTCATTGAATCAGGTATTGAATTGGAAGTCAGCACATACATAAGTCCCATTGATTCAGTTGGTTTAAGCCAACTGGCTCTGAGCCAGGGTTTTCATGCTGTGTGCAGGTCTCTCTTTGTTAGAGACAGTAAGGAAATAGTAGTTAGCCAGATGTCTGCCAAATGGTTTTCATTGTGTTTCTGATACATGGTGTATAGAAAAAGCATATGAGTATATAGCATTCAAAAATTTAATACTATAGAGACTTACTATTGTCGAAGGCTTTCATGGCTGGAATCACTAGGGTGTTGTGTGGTTTCCGGGCTTTATGGCCATGCTCTAGCAGCATTTTCTCCTGACGTTTTGCCTGCATCTGTGGCTGACATCTTCAGTTCCATTTAGAACTTTTTCCAATACAGGTTGAAAAATTAAACCTGTCATGGTTGAACTCATTCCACCTAAGCTGAAAAGTGCATTTTACTTGTATAACATTAGTAAATCTTACCTGTGTATTCTTTCTCATTTAGGGAATATTTCATTATCAGTTAGGTCGAGGGGAACCTATGCTGCATACCCGTTTACGTCCTCATTGCAAGGAGTTCCTAGAAAAAATTGCTAAGCTGTATGAACTACATGTTTTCACCTTTGGGAGCAGACTATATGCACATACTATTGCAGGTAAAGAGCGTGTTGCGGCATACTTAATATTAAGGACTTTTCCAGAGTGATTTTCAAATCTACATGTACAAGAACTTTAAAAAGCATTATGATACAGCAATCTTAAAAATCAGTTTAATGCTAATGCCAAATAGCTGTGTTAGCGTAGAAAGAGTCTGGAGAACAAGCCCTATGAGAAGCGGCTTAAAGAGCTGGGCATGTTTAGCCTGCAGAAGAGAAGGCTGAGCGGAGACATGATGGCCATGTATAAGTATGTGAGGGGAAGTCATAGGGAGGAAGGAGCAAGCTTGTTTTCTGCTGCCCTGGAGACTATGACGTGGAACAATGGCTTCAAACTACAGGAAAGAAGACCCTCTCTGCCCCGGAGTGTGGTGGAGGCTCCTTTTTGGAGGCTTTTAAACAGAGGCTGGATGGCCATCTGTTGTGGGTGCTTTCAATGTGATATTCCTGCTTCTTGATGGGAGGTTGGAATGGATGGCCCATGAGGTCTCTTCCAACTCTATGATTCAATGAAGTTGTACGATCAGGTAACTTTTCTTTCATGAGAAATCTGATGTAAAGACACCAAAGGGCAATGGAGAATCCCTTATCTACAATTCCAAAATCAAGAATACTTCAGAATCCGAAATTGGTCACATAGATGGTTGAGATGGTGACACCTTTGCTTCCTAATGTGTTAGTGTATACCAGTTTTTATTCATATTCAGAAGTATTCAAATATTGTTTAAAATTAACTTAAAAGGTATGAAAGATCTCCACAATATCTCATTATGTTAATATAGGAAAATACAGATATTCCAAAATCTGAAAAAAAACCCCAAACTTCTGGTTTGAAACCATTTGAGATAAGGAATACTCAGCTTGCATCACTTAATTATTTTGCATTTTTTATTTATTAAAATATTTATATCCTGCCCTATATCATGAGATCTCAGGGCAGCGAACAATTTAAGTAATCTAAAGCACTTCCATAAATATAAATTTCATCCCAATTTGGGGAAAAGATGTATTAATGCAGTTAATAATAATGAGAATAAATGACATGAAATCATATTACATTCATTAAGCAGGCAAAGCCACTTTAAAAGCTCCAGGCATTTATAACCATGTACATGTACTCTTTGAAGTAAATTAGTTTCTAAAGGCCTCATTGATATTTTAAAAACTGTTCTGGCTTGGTGCTGGAAAGAAACCAATGTGGGTGCCATTTGGACCAAAGACAGAGCATTCCACAGTCTGGATTCCATGACCAAGAAGGCCTGCAGTAAAGCTTTTATGTATAATTTCTTGTGCCTGTTTTACATGGTTATGATTTGTTGTTGGAAACATCCTTACATATCCAGTGTATTCCTGCATCTTGGTTTTTTTTGTTTTTGTTTTGTTTTTTGTTTTTTTACTTTGGCTATACTAAAGTACTCCTTTTTGCTAATGTTTCCTAACTTAACACAAGGCTGGAAAGCATGTAGAACCTTTATTACTTGCATAACTATTTCTTCTTACTAGTTTCACCTCTAGGTTTACTGTAAATACGAGCTATGCTGACCCTAACAGAAATTATAGCAAAATTAGATCTTGCATGATCCAATAACACTATAGAACGATTTTTGTTCCTGGGTTATAAATGTCATTTCCTTATTGGTTTTATCAAAAAACATGGAAAGTTAACTTGGAAAACCTTTTCACAAAAGATTAAAATGGCATATGAAAAGTTTAAAATGGCACATTGAAAGGGTAAAAATAGCAGCCACAAAAATGAAATTTCTGATGTTAAACAACTACCTTCAAAGTAATCACCGCACAGTTTAATAGGAACTTTTTCAACGGGAACAGAAAAAAATTCAAATTTTGTTACATAGTGTAATTAGTGGAACCTTTCCTCCCCTGTTAATTTTGCTTTTTATACCAACAGAGTACAAGACCACATATGTCTATTTATTTAACTTCACTGGTTCTTCCTCCTAGCTACAGAGTTGCTTGTGCAGCATGAAATCTTCTATCCATTGTTCTTCTAGTTACTTTGTTAACTTGTAGCTCTTTTCTTAAGCTACTGTTGCCTATTGAAATACATGACAAAGTACACTTAACTCTTGAAGAAAGAGTCTTGTTATACAGCCTATAGTATACCATACCATAAATTCTGAATTAGCTTGATATTAACACTGAAATACAGTAATTAAAAACAAATTAAGATAAAGATAACACAACAACATTTTGACTAAGGAGATTGTGTTTAGAAAAGGAGCAAAGAAATACTAAAAATAAAACAAAAATCACTCAATATCCCAAGAATGCACACATATACACCAGCTTCATAGATGTACAACCCCCTAACCAGCAACTCATGGAGTAAGAAGGCAGGCCTAGCTTTTTTTTTTTCAAAAATAAAAATGATGCCTCTACCTGTTAGGTAGCTGCTTAGTACCTATCACCCTGAAAAAGTATGACCCGCCTTCCTCTTATGAGAAGTCTAGAATGTCAAAAGTTGTTATTATCTTTCATAGAGTCTCTTCTTTTCTTCTTCCCCTGCTTCAATGTTTTGGGAAATGTCATGGTTTTCTTATTTTTAATTCTCAAGAGGGGAAAAGTGTTTTCCATTGAATATGTGGCTGTGAAAGGCCTTTGCTTAAAGCACTGCATACATGCTTAAAACAGTAGATGGCAGTACTTTACAGATAATGGTTTTAGTAAAACATTTAAAAACATGCTACTTTCTTGTAATTTTAGATTCAACTGCTGGTTGAATTAAAAAAAACAGGTTCCCCTTTTCTAATAAAACAAAATGAGATTTCATAAAATTTGGCAAAAATTCTTTTAAATTGATTGGAGATGATGATAATGAAAGCTTGAGAAACCGAACTCTCTCTTAAATTTGTTAGAAAATCTCTTCCTCCTTGTGGTGAAGTACAAATATATGTATATGTGTTGTGTTACAGAGGGAGAGAGGTTACATACAGTTGTAAAGTGTCCAGGAGTACTTCAGGCAAGTCTTCAGGCAAATGTTATGCTTTTATTCAGGTTCGGGTCATGTGGTGTTAGGGTGTCAAGTATATATATTCAGTTTTCTTTTTATTCTAAAATTCTTGAGCCAAACAGCATCTCTGTTCCTATAATTTACTCCGAGATGCTTTGTTTATTTGAACAGAAGTGCTTTACAGCTTTTACTTTCACTGTCTTCATAAAAATTGCAGATTTATGGTTCCCAAAGCAAATTTGTTTTACCAGCAAAGAGAACATTAATTCCTATCTGTTGACATTTGGTAATATAAATTACATTGAAGGACCTAGAGGTGACATTTTGTATTCAATTAAATAAGGTGGAAGTCTGAAGTTAAAAACACTTATAACAGGAACATGGAATTTGAGAAGCATAAATAAGTGGAAGCTAGATGTAGTAAAACAAGAAATTGAATGCATAAGCATTGCAGTACTTGGGATGACCATTCTAAAGTGGGCAGGAATGGGACATTTTTAGTCAGTTAATTAGAGTGTTTTACTCAAGCGATGAAAATCTTAGAAGAAATTGGGTAAGAAAAGATGTAGCAAAAGCAGCCAAATAATATAATGCAAAGTCTTCACCAAATGATATCAATAAGACATTAGGGAAACCCATCAATATAACTATATTCCAAGATTATGCTCCTATTATAGAAGCAGTAAAAGAAGAAAATGAAAGATTCTATGCTGTAGTCCAAAAGTATATTGATCACACACCAAAACATGGTGTTAACCATGGGCAATTGGAACACAAAGGTAGGAGACAATCATATCAAATATTGCAGGAAAATTGGCCTAGGATCAAGAAATGAAGCAGGAGACCAACTGACTAAATTTTGGGAAGCAAAGTTTGTTCATCACAAACACATTCTTGAAGCAACAAAATACCACCTAATGGCCAATATAAACATCAAGTAGGCTAGATAATTGAAAGCTGAAGACAGAACACCTTCATTCTCAGTGCAAAAACAGGATCTGGATCGGATTGTGGCACAGACCATTAGTTCCTAATATCAGAGTAAAGAAGAACCCTAAACTATTGTGCCCAAAAATGCAACCTTAAGCACATACCTGTAAAATTTAAAGATAATGTAAAGAATAATTTAAATTATTCCGACTGGGAACCGGAAGAACTCTAGACTGAAGCCATGGATATTGTCAAGGAAGGATGGGGAAGTGAGGGGGGGACAGTTTTCAGCCGAAAAGAAAGAGGAATTTTAGTGGATAACCAGATAAACTCTCCAAGTAGTTAAGGATAGGTGACAAGCAAAAGTGAAAGGTGTCAATAATAAGGTCAAAAGCCAGAATCCAACTGTTCATTAACTTGTGCAGGGCCAAAGAGAACCATAGTCATCTCTCCCCTTTCATGGTTTTGACACTTGTGATTTTGATTATTTGTAAGTTTGTATTGCCACTCTCAGGAGCCCCTAGTGGCGCAGTGAGTTAAACCGCTGAACTGCTGAATTTGCTGACCGAAAGGTCGGCGGTTCGAATCCGGGGAGCGGAGTGAGCTTCGGCTGTCAGCTCCAGCTTCCGCCAACCTAGCAGTTCAAAAACATGTAAATCAATATGTACCACTCCGGCAGAAAGGTAACGGCGCTCTATGCAGTCATGCCAGCCACATGATCTTGGAGGTGTCTACAGACAATGCCGACTCTTTGGCTTAGAAATGGAGATGAGCACCAACCCCTAGAGTCAGACACGACTAGACTTAACGTCAGGGGAAAACCTTTACCTTTACTATTGCCACTTTTGCCTCACAAAGTTGAAGCTGTAGCGGGGAAAGCGGAATAGGAGTGTGAATTTTAAAATAGGAAGCACTTTCAAATAGGAAGCAGCCCAACTGTTTACATTGACCCCTAAAGCATGAGGAAACTGCAGGCATCCCATTACTTTCTTGAATGTGGGACAGGGCTGTGTTAAAACAAATGGACTCCGTGTGTTGTGTGTACAGTGTGGAGTCCATTCACCCCTGAGCCAACTCTATGTAAATAGACCCCAAGTAGATATAAGATAATGATACAATACAATGAAAACTATTAAAAAGATGAAAAGATAACGAGAAGACCATTTGAAGATGAACCTACAAGTTTAGAAGTTCAAATGGAAGTTGCACTCAACTTTCAGAAGAAATAAATCACCAAGAACAGATGGTATACCAGTTGAGCTGCTTCATCCTACATCTACTCCAGAGCTAATGGATTTTTATCCAGCTGGTTCTTAACTTACACCACCAAACATCTTAGCTACTAATGAAAAGGAGATAGATATAACCTCAGATAATGAAAAGGAGTTCAATATAACCTCAGATATATCGAACTAAAAGCAATTTATTATACATAATCTTTATTTGAATGTCCCCATGTTTCTAAATCTTTAAAATGATTATTTTAGTTTATTTATTTCATTTTGATTAATTACACATTAAATAACCAGTACGTACTACTGTTACCTTTAGCTGACAAATCACACGTGATTCATAGAAATGTAAGTTGCCCACATGTGAGGCCCATTCTTAGGGAAATCTCAGCTGAAAATTATTTCAGCAATACTATACTATTTATTCTCAAGCACCGAGAATAAAATATTTCCATTCCACAAATGTGTTGATTGTTGCATCGAATCTATTTTTCCTGCTGATTGGTCTTTTAAGTAGAAAGATTCACAACTATTGAAATAATAAAAAAGTGTTTAATTATTTTCATTTACTGCTTATTGATAACCAAAGTAATGTAAGTAAATATGTATTATTAATACATGCAGAGATATTATTTCATTGTCAAATCTTAGATTGCTGTTAAGTATGCTTAATCAAGACCTGTAGGAAGGAAGTCTAGATCACTGTTTCTTAAACTGTATGTCCTGACCTCAAGTGGGGTCCTCTGAGCTCAATGTTAGGGTAACGAAAAGGCTTATTAAAAATAAATAATCCAAATTTGTTAACAACAGCTTGCAGTGTTTACAGTAGACTCTGCTAAAAATGCTTCAGCTGTACTTGGTTCAAAGGAAAACCAGCCTGTTTTGCAAGCCATTCAAATGATGAATTATTATCAGTAAATGTTTGATTTTTATACCTATTTTATATACCTGGGATTACACAGAAATTTATTGGGCAGAAAGGGGTTGCAGGTGGGAAACGTTTGAGAAGCCCTGGTCTAGATTAAGCATGGACCAATGTAGCTGAAAAGTTTATTTGATTAATTACATTATGGAAGAGTAATAGACTTTGTATGAACATCTTTAGTTAAAGTAATTTATTTTTACCCTTCTCCCCCCACCCCCAAACTACGTGGGTTGTTTCACTTCAGTAAACTGATGCATCTTTCTAGATTTACTTGGTGATGATTCTCTCTAGCTAATTCTTTTACTTCATTATACCTAGGTACTGCAAGGGTCTCACAACAGGGATGATTCTACATGAATTTGCTGAAATTCTTAAGCAAAATCGGGTGAGTTAAGGTTGAATTTCTATCCTTAACTCTCAAATTTTCTTGCTGTCATGGGTTTTAAGTTATTCATGTAAGATAAAATAGTTTGGCCTACTTGCACAAATTTTAGTGAGTGACCAGTGCTATTAGGAGTTGTGTCATTAAAAGTATTTTACTGAGACTTGCAGAATTTACTGTGTAGTCACTCCTGTATATATAGTTCATTCAAAGTGGGAATAACCTGAATCACCACTAACTTTGGAAAAGGAATCTGTACAGTAGAGTACTTGTCACAGTTTTATGTTTCTTAGAAACTTTGACAGCATCATTTTTGGTACAAGTTTGCAGTGGTCATATTTGGGATACATAATAAAGCTTTTTATGACCAACACAAATGAATTCAGCCTATGACATAAATCCTAACCTGCCAGTTGCTTGGCAGCTCTTCAAATTTTGTAATGCTAGCCAGAGAACAAAGTCAGGAACCTTATCAAACTGCCATATATGTTATGCTGGCCATATGTTGTGCAGGCCTTTACTAAAATTAATGATTTCCCTCCAAGCCTTGCTGAAACTGATTTCTTTACATAAAGAAATCAGATGCATAATTCCTGCTGTTTTAACAAATGCCCAGACACTTTTTGGTAGCAATTAATAATAGTCACTATATATATTTATATCAAGGTAGCTTAGAAGTATTTTTTTTATAAATCTTACAAGTATAACTTAAAACCTTAAAATGCAAGAACTTCTGTTCCTATCTTCCCTTTAACTCATCCATTTTGCTTAAGGATTGTAGCACATTTTCCCTGCTTTAATTACCTGCAGTCTCAAGGCATAGTGCTGAACAAATAAGGAACATTTTCCAGTCCTAGCATGTGCTATGAAAGCATTAATATTTACAGTTAGCTTTACAAAAGACAATGAGTTGGATCCACTTTTACATGCATGTAACTGAACCGATAGAAGAAGAATTCCCCATCTTCTCCTTCCCACAGCAATTATAGGGCTACGGAATATCAGTTAAATAGGATGGGCAAATGTCCCCAAAATTGGGAATAGGAAATTTATGAGAAGAGTTTTTACACTAGCAAAAGCCAGGTTCTGGATCCAACACATTATGATGCTTACTAAGCCTATATCTTGTTCAAATGTTAAGTATATGAATATTTATTTATATAATTAATTCTTAAAACATGTTTTTGTTTTACAAAACATATTGACATTCTATAATATATTGATCAGCACTAAACAACTTTTAGTCTCTTCGTGCCAGTGTCTTGAAGTATGTGGTTACTTAATTCACATTATTTAATATTTACCATATATTAGTGAGCGGATATGTTTGAGCGTCTCAGTAATGATTTTTATACATGCAGAATAATTCAGATTAAAATATTTTTGTCTATAAAGACTGATTTTATACTAGTTCAAAGAGAATTGTGTGTTATATTAGGATCATTCTGAGAAATAGAATAAAATAAAATACATAACATACTATTGAAAAATCATTAACTTCAGGTTTTTTTCCCTTAAAAGCATTCTTAGACTCTGAAAAGAAGCTCTTTTCTCATCGAATATTATCAAGGGATGAATGTATTGATCCATTTTCTAAAACGGGGAATCTTAGGTATGTATTGGAAGCCTAATGTTTCTTGTGTGATACTTGATAGAATATTACTGGAGGATAAAATGATGAATAATAAAGATAACACAAGAATATAGTTCTTCCTTAACTCTGTTCATGGAAAAAAAATCTCAATACCTTTTTGTTCTAAAGAAATCTCATTAGCTAGGTTGCTAATTTAGCATCCCAAAAGTCATTATGTTCTCCCACCTTCAGTTTAGTATTCCTGCATTTTGATTTATCAATTGCTATTTTAGTATTCAAGATTAGTTAACCTTGGTAAACCTGATACATTATCTGCAATAAACAATATGGTTGTATGTGGAATTCAAACTAAAGGGCTTGGTGTTTGTATTGATTTTGATATATTACTGCTGTTATTACTATGATCAGTATTTCTCATTTTTGCATCTGAAAGCTTTTAAGCAAAATTAATATTAATAATTGTGAATATATAGATGACAGGGCAGGTGCCTCACAAAAACAAACATCATCTGAAAGTGATGGTAAAGGACTGAAATTAAAATATATTCCTGTTGTTATGTATTTGCCAAATAATGTTTCTGGATGGTCACCTACTTTATGGACTTCCTTTTCTTTGTCTAGAAATTTATTTCCCTGTGGAGATTCCATGGTTTGTATTATTGATGACAGAGAGGATGTCTGGAAATTTGCACCTAATTTGATAACTGTGAAGAAGTATGTATACTTTCAGGGCACAGGAGATATTAATGCACCACCTGGGTCAAAGGAAGCCCAAATGAGAAAGAAAGGTAAGTGTTAATATGAACACAGGTTATTAAAAATAATCCAAAAGCAGTTTTTTTAAATCAATATAATCAGGAAATTATAATACATCCTGTCATTCAAGGTGCAGGTTTTGACCTAAAAAGCCCTATTAGGATGATATTTTGGTTGTGTTATTTAGGTTTGTTGTATTGTTCAATGTGTTTATTTCAGTGTATTGTCTGTACGGTTTTCTTTTCAACAATTACATATTGAAAACCACCCGAGTCCCTTCAGGGAGATAGGACAGTATGCAAATAGTTTATTATTATTTATTATTATCTGCCTAATAAATATGTCCATTGTTTAGTTTTCAGAATATACATAAGAATATGCAACTGGTAGAGCTATACAATGCATTTGACATGGCAAATGGGAGGTTCTTATTATGGGATATTCAAACATTTCCAATTATCCTTCAAATTCAGGCAAACAAGGATAAGCAAATAATTCAAGCGAACATACATACTTCTTGATAATGTTCCAAGAAATGTTTAGTGCAGAATCAAACTAATACTCAATTCATTGAAAGAATATTATAATTTAAAGTTGACAGTGCCTCGTATTTCCTACATCTGGTGGTTAGTCACAACCAGAGTACAGTAGACCCACTGAAACAATGGGAAATCTGTAAGTCAGAATTTCACTGATTTGGGGGATCTGAAAAGTAAAAAGCAGTCAAGCTATGCAAATAAAATCAAAATGAATATGCAGCTTCAAGATACTGAGTTTAAAGGTGTCTCATGTTCTCATCAAGAATAAAGAGTAAGTGTTTCACGTGGTTCACATTAGGAAATGGCCCCCTTACTTATATCCCAGAATATTAACTGTGCCTTGGAGCATTTTTGCTCCTTCATCCACCCTTTAGGACTTGTGGAAGAGAGTATATTAAAAGAAGCATTGAAGTAATAATGTCCAGTGAAATACCTAGTGGTCATAATGGGCTGCGGACTCTCTAGTTAAGGAAAATTATGATACTCTTTCCCTTAACTAGTGGTCCCCAACCCATTATTTATTTTGGGAAAAGGGAATTCAGTGGTTGTCAAAACAATATTTTCATTCAGTATAAAAGCATACATTACAATCTCGAAATCTTTATATGCTCTTGTTGACATATTGCAAAGAAGAATAAGTCCAGTACTAACCCTTGCTACTGGCATAAATTAGAATAAATAGCAAGTTGTTTAACTGTAATGGGATAATACATATACATTTGCTTATTTGGTCAAAACACTTCAGCTGATTTTTCAAGATTAGAAAATAATCGGTGTTCTTATGTGTTCAATACAGCAAATCATTCCTCAAAGTTAAATGAGACATCTGATGCAGTAACAAAAGACTCAGAAGAAGTAAAGAATGCTACAAATATAGAAGAACAAAGCAATGGTGTTAGAAAAACTACAAAGGAAATAAATGGCAATAACTCTGTCAGCAGTGAGGCCTCGTCATGGGATTTAAATTCTGGTGACAAAGTTAAAGACTGTTTAAGTGATCCTGATCATATAGCAGATGTTACCAGTGCAAATGATGATCAGATGAATGCCAAGGAATCACATGTATCATCAGACCAGGATAAGAGGACAGTTACAGAGAAGCAGCAGACTGCAGACAAGACAGCAAATTGTTTGGACTTTGAATTGTCTACAGATAGTGACAGTGACAGTGGGCTGGATGCTAGGAAATCATCTTCCTCTTCTGCCTCAGATAGTGAAAATGAAGGGAAAAGAAGCTGGAGAAAATCGAAGCAGTCTCTACAGGAAGAGAGGAAAGTGCCTCTTTTGGAAACAGAAACTAATGTAGAAAAAGATGGATTGGAAAACCATTCTGGAGACACTCTATCCTCAACTAGTAACAATCCTCATCCCAAGCCATTTGATTTGGAAGCACATGAAGAGAGTGAACAAGATAGCCTTTGCAGTCTAGGAAATGGATGTGTGGACAAGAAAGAGGCTGAGACAGAGTCACAAAATAGTGAGCAGTCTGGGATAACAGTGGGAGAATCATTAGATCAAAGCATGGAGGAAGAGGAAGATGATGATACAGACCAGGACGACCATTTAATATACCTGGAAGAGATTCTTGTGCGGGTCCATGCAGATTATTATTCAAAATATGATAAATACGTCAGGAAAGAAACTGATGAAATTCCAGATATAAGAAAAATAGTACCAGAACTGAAGCGAAAAGTATTGGCAGGGGTTACTATTTTATTTAGTGGACTGTATCCAACTAATTTTGCTATCGAAAGAACCCGGGAGAATTACCATGCTACTGCACTCGGAGCCAAGATTGCAAAAACTCTAATATTAGATGAAAATGATCCCAATAAGACAACCCATCTTATTGCAGCAAGAGCTGGTAAGTACAGTGTATCATGGGGCCAAGCCATTTAAAAACCAAGGATTTAAATAATGGGTCTGTGCGAATAGATTGGAGCAACGGGGACTAACTCTTACTCCTGCATTCTTTACAGTGATCTGTTTGGCTGCAGAATCAGTTAAAAATTGTAACTGGGAGTAATTAGTCGCTGGATTTGGCAGATGTGGCAGGGATCCTAGTGCTAATATACCACTCCAGGAGTAACATGGATGCATTATAAAGTGGGTTTAAAAAATTTAAAAAGCCAGTTTAGTATATCCAGAGAATTTTAGATGCCTGGAGAGAACTTAAAAGTGAACAAAGGGTCTTGGAGGGCTTGAGCTCAGCAATTTCCATTTCTGGAGTGAGTGGCCATCTGAAGCTTCCAGTAATTGAGTAGGCTTCCAGAATTGCTGTTCAGATATTTCTGAGCACAAATACATTCAGGAATACTTTAAGGGTCTTTATTCTTTTATCCCAAGTTGCTTTTCTTGCATTATGTTTCTGTCTAGAAATATGCAGGCAATTTATTTAAATGTTTGTTGAATCTAGACACTATAGAATCATACTACTTTTACAACTGTATTTTGATTTGCAAAATATTTAACACAAGTTAGGCTCCAGATCTTAGTTACTCTCATTACTAAAACTTTTTAGTTTTAAAGGGTTTTGTTGCAATTAAGAGTATAGCCCTTGTAAATTTAAAAAGATAGATAATGGATTGAAATCGATGTTGTTTGACTTATCCTCCAAATCAATAGAATGTGCATTCCCTTTAAGAAGTAGTCTTAATACATGTGCCTCTTGATTTTTTCATATTTTTGCTAAACTACTAATTGTAATGAATTTAACTGACATTGTTAATTTTTATGGACACAATATATTCAGGACTGTGAAGGTGAAAAATATTTTTGTTGTGGCCTTGTAGGGTCACACTGCTTCTGACAAATTGCATCTATAAACTGACTTATTACAAAAATGTTTCTTTTACAAACACTTACAGTCAGTTGTTTATATAGGCACTGAAAAAGTCCGGCAAGGTCAGACCTGTAAAAGTCTCCATATTGTAAATCCAGACTGGTTGTGGAGCTGCTTGGAGCGTTGGGACAAAGTGGAAGAACAACTGTTTCCTTTGAAGGATGATTACCTTAAAACACAGAGGTAAAAAAAAATAATGCCTTAACCCAGACCAGGCCAAACTTTACAGAGAACCTGCTTGTACATTCTTTATCCTGTTTGAATTAGCTGACTGTACCTAAAATGTAATCTTTGCCATTCAAAAGGGAAAGTAGAGAAAAAAGTATGAAACCCGACAAAAACATAAGAATGTATAGGAATAAAATGTGTTTTTCTTCCCATGTGTTTGATTTTTTAAAATTAACGCATAATATAAAACAGTAGTTATTCAAAAGATTTCTCATTAAAAGAAATATCATGTGGGCAGTCCCTTTCAAGAGAAACCTGGGATGACTGCACCTTCAGGACCTTTCATGTAGAAGAAGGAACATGCTTTTGAACAAACTTCTTCTGGAAGTTCAGGCTAGACTCTAGAAAGGTTTGATTCCCAGACAGAACTAGTTTTGGGAAAGTTTGACCTTCTTCTACAGCCCCTTACACCTCCAAAACCTGATCCAGGGGAAACCCATATATATGTTAGTTTACAGATTATCCCTTGATTGAAGAGTGTATGCATTATATTACATTTCATTTGGACTACTAAAAGAATGATTCTTCAAAGCCCCGTGCTTATTTCAGTGCTGGAGGCATATACCGCTATAGTTTGAAAAATTGCTTTGATCTCATTCAGTGTAAACAACATATTTTGTTTGATACAAAGCAGTGTAAAACTTGATGGATGAAACTGAATTCTTCAAGAAACAAGTGCGATTTCACAACTGAGCATTTGAAAAAAATGCTTAGCATTTAAAATAAACATTTATGCATAAGGAGCAAGAGCGAGTGTACACTTTGGTTTACACATCAGTTGTGTTACAGTTAAATTTATATCTTACTGGTAAGAATATATAACAGTGCTGTATATTGTTAGTAATTGTGCTAATTAAAATAATCCTGCATTTTTTTCAATTCTAAGACACACTTTTTCCTATATAACCATCTCTAAAAATGGGATGCGTCTCAGAATTGCTGGTATATCTTATGTATTTTTGTTGATGGTGGTCTTACAAACAATGGCACCTTACAATTGAATAAATACAGTAATAAAACTTACAGTATAAAACCTTACTATAAAAGTAATGAAATATTTCCATTGAATTCAGTTCAATGAAAACTTCAGTTTCCATAGGAAGATGATTTTTAAAAATAGAGTGCCACCTTCATTATTTTTTATATGTCCAGACTTCTTTCAAATTTTGTGTGGCTGTGAGAGAAAGAGGAATATTTATATCTCCTCTGATATTATCCATGAAATAATTGTGTTTTCCCAATTGCAACCTTGTACGGAACAAAATTTAAGAATGAATACATTATTTCAAAATCTAAAATAAACTGCATATCTTACTTAAATGTACAGTTGCTGATCTACAGTTGAAGGTTCAAACCAACTAGATATCATTTACAATTTTCTAAAGATATGTAGAACTGACTGCTAATCTAATAAATACTTTACATATTTTGTCTTAATAGAGAGAACAGCCCTGCTATGTTTCCAGATATACACAGTGCTTTCCAAACTGCCCTTTTTCATCCAACTCCAATTCATCCAAAGTGTCAGCCTAGTCCTGAAGTTCGACTTTATGATCCTAACACTGGAAAACTAATTAGAAAGGGATCTCAGAATTCCAGTCAGTCTATGTATATTCAAGCACCATCTCCTCCCCTCAATCTACCAGTCCATGGAGAGCATTCCTTGTTCAGGTATATACATAATAATGCTCATAAGCAATCTGGAAAGTTTGGGTGGTATTATGATGTCAACAGACTTGCAAAAAAAAATAATCCCATGATTTTCCCCCTTGCCATTGATACTAGAAAATGTAATATGTTATTTTTGAATGCTTGTTTGTTTTAAATCTTCCACAATACCTGATTTACTGAAAACTTGAGAATGCAATTTTCTGCTTTTTGTATTTCTCTTCCAGTGCAAATAAATCTGCATGCAAACACCAATTTGAAATAAGTGCATTGCACTATTTTCACATCTGTAAATGATTCAACAAGTATTTTGTTTACCTGGATAATAATATATAATTTTACACGAAGTCAGGTTTCTCAATTACTTTTTAATATGCATCCTAAGTGTTTACTGTAAATTTAGTTTTCATTTTGCCTTAATAGTGATCTATTAAAGATTTAACAGAATTACAATTTTGTGCTATTTATTTTTATCTCAAAGGGTGCAACCACCACCTATTTCACAACAGATCGTGAATTAGGGATAGCTCCAAGGCAGCCTTTGTTGCTCTAGATGAGTACAGTTTGGCATTAATTTATTTGTCATAATTCAGTGCTATGGAATCATAAGATTTGTGGTTGTGGCACCAGCATTCTTTGACAGAGAAGGTTAAAGATCTTGTAAAATTACAGCTCCTGTGATTATATAGCATTGAGCCATAGCAGTTAAAGTGGCACCAAACTACACTCATTCTACAGTGTAGATGCACCCTAGCTCTTAGTAGCTGCCATTAGTCAAGCTGGTGATAGGTGCATAGAAACAGAGAAATCCTTTCTAAATTTTCATCTTATGTACATTGATGTTTAATGGGATGGAAAGAAGATGCATCCTATTAGTTTTAGTTCAACCTTAAAGCTGCAGTGATGGGAAGGTGAAAAAGAGTTACTCTTATACTTAAGTTCTGTAAGCCCTGATCCAACCCTCTGAAAGCATCTTCTAAGAAGAAAATTGTCCTCAAGCTGGTAGTGCACCTTCAGTTGAAAGTACTGTAGATATTTAGCATGTGTGTTCAGATGCATATTTTGGATATAGGTCCAAGCCACAGACCCAGCAAGTTATTATGTGCAGATTGAAAGTTGCCTCTGTCCATAGAACTCCCGTTACTCTGCTCATTTATATAATGATTTATCTGTATTTTTAGTATGGATAGTAGGATAAATCTCAATCAAATCCTTTTAGAATTAACTAAAACGGGGGGACACCAATCAAAGTGCATGTTGCAACCAACAAATATCTAATTAATAGAACTTTAAAATTCAAAGCCAAAAGTTTGTTTTCATAATGTATTTGGTTGTACCCAATTCTTTGTGTGTATATTTTTGTGGGTTTTTGGACAATTATGAGAAACTGAATAATCTATATTCACTACTCATTAAAATGAATAGCTTCAAAGCTGTCTCCAATTTTGCATATGTTCAATCCCCACATGTTAGCATCCATAGTTGCACTCTAATGTTTTACTATAAACATTTAGTCATGTAGGTTTGGCATTTATGTTTGTAAAAAGATTGTGACTATCTACCTCCTAAAGTGATACCTCCAGGAGCATGAATCCTAAAGACTCAAAACATGACTTTCATACCACTACTGTCAAAAATGTCTATACTGGATTGTTGTTAGCTCTGTTAAACCTTACAAATCAATGCAAATATACGTTTGTAGGCATTCTGTGTCAAATTTCCAAAACCATTGTGTATGCTCACAAGCAGTATGGTTAAAATTAGGTGACAGTCCAAAGCAATACAGAACTGTTCTCTCTTCCCTGCAGTAGGACAGCCCCCTCTAGTTAGTGAATTGATAGACATCTTCACAATGCTCTGAGGCATGTCATGACAGCAGTGATGTTTATGGATCCTAGCCCCAGTGGCTACAGTAAGACACACACAATATGGCCAACGTTGATAGTTTATTTTAGCTGGAGGCCTTCAGTGTATCAAGAAGCTCTTCTATCATATACAGGCCAAAATACACTTAGTAGTTTTGAATGAGATACTCCAGTCAATGTACACTAGTCCATGCGAATTTTTGGATTAGAACAGTTCTTGCAATACTAGGCTAGAAAAAAAGGTGGCATGCAAATGTTTCCTTATTTAGGCTCTCCAGTCTTTCTATTTTAATTGAAAATATAATGAAGAAACACATGTAAAATGAATGTTTTAGAACTTTGATAAAGATTGCATTTGATGATGTCCATGTATTAAACAATATTTGGAAGCTTCTGAAAAATTAGTTATTTCTCACATTCCTTTTGATTATTTGTTTAGATTTCAAGTCTGAAATTTATATTTTGTTCCATCTCAGTGATGGCTGCCTTCTCCTAATTTATCTGTAGCATCAACTAAGTACTTGTAGCAGCACATTTGAATACTGACTAAATAAATAGTTAGTAGAGGCAGATTTTTTCAGTAAGCACGGATAAGAATAAGTAGTAATAGTAGTTTTTAAAATAATATGTTAAGCTATAGGATTTTTAAAAATCTTCAGTGTTAAACTAGTATTTTTTCAGTATACACGGCACTTAGAAAGAAGAACTGTCCAGAAGAATAACATTTTCAAGAATATTTTGGGAGCATCATTACCGTATATTATTATGTAAAACAAATGTGAGTCTAACATTTTAACCATTTTTTGTATTTTTAAATGATGCTCTAGGAAAATTGTTCCTATTTTAATGACAAGAGAATTTCACTATAGACTAGAGAAAACATGTTGTATAATCCCATTGGATAAGAGTCAGTTATACCCAGGTGCATTATATAGAAGCAAAAAACTTAAACATGCACATAGGTCAGATGATTCTTCAAGGGACTTTTTTTCTGAGTTGCCTGGATTAATGTGCCCCCGCCCAAATTAAACTGTTCCCAAATTTTTATTTCACTTTGGTTTGTGTCCTTGATAAGACAAATAGAGAGAATCGAGGTCATGGGTGAATCTTTTCTAATTAACAGAGCTCTGG
Source organism: Anolis carolinensis (assembly GCF_035594765.1). Lineage (NCBI taxonomy): Eukaryota > Metazoa > Chordata > Lepidosauria > Squamata > Anolidae > Anolis > Anolis carolinensis. The sequence goes on from NC_085844.1 coordinate 73,435,829, forward strand.
CGTTGTCTATGGAATTCTATGAAATGAGGGAGAGAGAATTCTAGGTAGCAACATAATTAAAGAGGCACATATTTCCAACATAATAGTTTTGAAAAAAAATCTGTGCTAAATCTGACATTCTTCTCAGTTCCAGTCATAACATTTTTGTAATATAGAGCTTCTGAAATGTTTCAGAATTGTTCAACCACATCAGCAGCTATTTGATGAAGATGGGATGCCATCAAGTGAGAATGAAGAGCCTGGCCCTTCCAAAAGGAAACGCCAGCCAAGTATGTCTGAAACAATGCCATTATACACCTTGTGTAAAGAGGATTTAGAAAGTATGGATAAAGAGGTGAGTTAAAATGACTGTGTATTAGAATCCAGGTATTACTGAGTAATATTTTCTGGTGCTAGCTTCTTAGTGTAATAATGGTCACAAGATAAAGAGAGAGGGGTAAGATTACAGATGAGAAATTGACTATTAAACTGAGCATAAAGTTATATCTGGAAACTTTTCTGAGCTGTGATCGGTTTTTTGTTTTTTTCTCTTTTTGGTATTGTGGATTATTAATACATAAACCTTTAAATGTCATGTGTAGGGCTGTTGTGTGGGGAAGATAAAATAGAAAACCAAAATTGTATGTTATCTCATATATAAAAACTTTTGCATCCTATGTGTTTCAGCAAATAGGCCAGCTACGTTTAGATATATGTGTTTTTACTGCTTTGTGATAATGGCCACTAGTTTGTATACTAATTGTGAGAAGTTATGGAAGGCGGACTTAAAAGCACTTGAGTGCTAGTAAAAACTATGATGATCTGGGAATGGAGGAGCTCTCTGTGGCTCCATTGTCATGGAGACATCACAATCTGATCAGGTTTGTACTGGTTGGGATTCTGTAGGGGTGGAGGACCCATTAAGATGATCCATTTTTAGAAATGCTTTTATCATAGCTCCCTACAAGCAAGCTGGAATTCTAGCTTGCTTTGGAGAGGCATTAACGCCTCAGACTACCCACTCAGCCAGCCCATTTTTTTAATGAGCCAGGAAGGGCAGGAATCTAACATGCACATGGTGACTTTAATCTACAAAAATCCTAGCCTCATCAAGTTACACAAATAGAAAAATGTCCATTGCTTCTAGACAAGCAGGGGCCAAAGTTACATCCACTGGATCTGTATCAGTTACGGCATCCAAGTTAGAGCATATCGGAGTCTTTCTATCTGCTGCTATTGGAAGGCTTTAATAATCCATGTTTAGGCAAAGTTATTGAGCATGTGGTAGCCTTATTATTATTAACTTTATTTATACTCCACCTTTCTCCCTGTGGGGACTCAAGGCAGCTAACAATCCCACACTTTAGTTTTAAAAATGCAATAAAAAGTTAAAAACAAATAGCATAGTGTGGTTAAAACAATAAATACAATTAAAATAGCCTTAAAACTCTTAACCCCCACCCAACTGGGATGTAACCAAGGCATGTACCACTGTGCATTTGGGGGCGATCTTGATGGCCATCGTGGATCGAATTAACCTGTGGTCTGTCCATCAGTCATCAGCATCTGTCATGGCTCTTGTGAGAAGCACATCACGATGGTCTCTGGCATGTATAATTACATAGTCTAAGTGGTGCCAATGCTTTCACTGGGGGTGCTTCCATGATGTCTTAAGCTTGCTTTTCTGGCAGAGCATCTTGGTGATTGCAAGGTTGTGTTCCACACATTTGGTGAGAAGCAGGATGCCATTCGGATTGCTGTTTCCAACCCCATCATTTCCTATGGTCTCTGACCACAGGTCAAAGTCTTGTCCAACTCTTGCATTAAAATCCCTGAGGAGGATTATTTTGTCTTCATTAGGTATCTCCGATAGGATGGTGTCCAACTGTCAGTAAAAAAAATCCTTGATGTCTTTGTCAGCATCTAGGTTGGTGCATGGGCACTTACGATAGTTGCCTGCTGGTTTTTGGAAAGATTAATTCAGAGGGTTGGCAGTCGTTCATTAATGCAGATGGGTGCTTCAGACAGATGCTTTAACAAGTTGTTTCTGATAGCAAAACCAACTCCATGTATTCTTTGTTCTTGTTCAGGTGTTTCTGATAGCAAAACCAACTCCGTGTATTCTTTGTTCTTGTTCAGGCAGTCCCTTCCAGAAGAAGGTGTAGCCTGTTTTTTCTTTCTTCAGCTGTTCCTCTCCTGCTCTTCGGGTCTCTTGAAGTGCTGCTATATCGATGTGAAAGCGTCTAGGCTCCCTTAAAATAATAGCAGTACTGCGTTCAGGGCATTCATTGTTTGTGTTGTCCAACAATGTCCTTACGTTCCATGCTTCAAAGTTCGTTTTTCTTTTTTGGCTGCAAGGTGGTGGCCCCTAGACCACCCCTAGGCAGAGTGGATCGTAAAAAAGGCTGCTCAATCATAGATGCAGCTGCCGAACTACTCAACCGCCTTGGACATTTTGGTAGAAATGACTGAATCCATATCAGCTGCCCAAGTCTGTGACTAGGGACTTCCAGATTTCGCAGTCCTGCCCCTGTCACTATTTGCGAGTCATGATAGGACTTTTGTTGGTTTTGTTTTGTTTTGTTTTGTTTGGAAGAGATCTGTGCATGAATTTATTTTATGCATAGAGATCAGTGCACAACCAATCAACATACAGTCTTCACAGAATGAGATGCACATCCAGTGGCATGATTAACCCGACGAACGGTGGCTTCTCATCTATTGTAGCCTTCTTCCACCTTCACAGTCATTGTAACATGTACCATGTTATCAACCGCCTGCTCTGACATTGAAGACTTCAGATCTGGTTCCTACCCTGCCGCCCAAGGAGACCCCTTGGGAGCACATGACTTCACGGATTCACTGGAATACACACGCCCCCTCAAAACAATGTGACAATCCACCAAGGAGGCATTTTTGTAGCACACTATAACCAGTATTATATGAAATCCTTTGGAGATTCTTTGACGTGTATCACAAAATAATATTTAGTTGGAATACTAACATGTATATATATATACACACACACACATACACACACACACACACACACTTATAACTTAAGAGCACATAATATATATTTTATCATTTCTCACACTGTTTTCCCTTAGGAAGGAATGCAAACAGCAAAACCACTATATATATCTATTATATGTGTGGAACAATTAATAAAACCTGTAAGCAGGCAGAAAATACCATAATTCAAACAGCAGCCTTACCCTTAAATTCTGTCAGTTTTCTTTCTGGGCTTCAGTTAGAAGTCATACTTTAATATGACTCTCTTCCTTTGTTATTTTAACTAACATCGATTTTGTTCTGTGTACATTATTCAAAACTCCTTGTTTCAAAATTAATACCTTATATTCACCCTACTCAGCTTTTATTTCTTTGTCTGAATTGCAGAAATGCTAGGTCTTGTATAAGCAATTATGAGGCAATCTGTGTAAGTATTTTTAATAAATAGGTTGAGGCTAGATCCCCACTGCTATAGTAGAACTGTAAGCAATCTATAATGTGAAGATGAATTGCTCACCAAGTGACCACATTTAACAGTGGAATTCCCTGCAGATGGCCATCTCTGCAAACCTTTTCATACTTTTATAGGAATGCATTAGTTCTAATACCAGTAATCAAGAGCACTGTTCAGCTGGAAAATGCTGGAAACTTTAATATTTGTTGGTCTCCTCTTGGTCTATTACTCAGCAACAGAATTGCTTAAAAACTGCATGGCTGGCACTTCAACATAAGTATAGCAATGTTCCAGTAAAAGAGTATCTGCCCTTTCTGAGAACATATCCCATTTTTGTGGTGCTCTTATGGTTAGCATTAGGAGTATAGGAAATTGTAATAATATATTTCAAAAAAAGGGAGGGAAGGATTTCAAAATGGAAGGAAAAATATTGTTTTATAATTGTATCCCACAAAGATAGAAATAATCAGTGTGCTCTTATTCCTTTTATCCCTTTTCCCTACAATAAAAAGGAATATATTCTGATAGTTGACCGTACACACATTTTACTGGGAATAAATATTCCTAAATTAACTTAAAACTTCTCCATAACATAGCATAGATAAGCATAGATACAGCAACTTTGTGTTGTAAATTTCCCTTTTATTTGCTTTTTTAATGATTCTGCAGTATTATCACATTATGATGCTCAGAATTGTTTCAGGAAAAAAGCATCAAAAGTTCCATGTTCTGAGAAACTGCCCTTTCAGTCATGGGAGGTGATTTCCAGGATGTGTGTGAGGGTATACTTTCACCAAATTTGCATTTCATCCTTTATCTTAGGTTTGAAGGGTTTTCATTCAGTTTTATGCTTATCTTTATAGAAAGAGCAATAGAATTTTCTCTAGAAATATTATCTGTTGATTGATCTGTCATCTCTGGGCTAAGCCATTATTCTGATAATGGCATGGGAGACAATCCAAAGTGGAGCAACTGCCTTATTTAAAGCCCTATTGGGCACACTTGGACAGGAGCTGATATATTAAAGTGACACAAGATACCATAAAAGCCCAAGATTTCTACAAATCTGGGGACAAAGCAAGGATGATCTATGAGTGTGTTAGAAATGTTTGAAGTTGCTATAATTCTAAAGCTTTTGACTGAGGAGATGTTGTCCTTACTTATGCTTCATATTGGATATCTGTATCTATTTCTTGCTTAATCTGTTCCCTACTTTGATCTATAGTGAGAGCAAGGCAATACGTGTTGTTGTTGACATAAATTTGATGATTCTTAATTTTGAAAATATACAAATGGACCAGATCCTAGTAATTAATAGTAACATCTTATTTATCCTCAGATTTATAGAACTGTAGTATTTCTTCATATAGTGAGAGTTTGTGCAGAGATATTGTAAAAGGCAATACAGAACACGCAAAAGGATACATCTTTTGTTTATAAATAGATTTACTTCAGGGAAGTTAATAGTCGTGTCCAGTTATTTTTGTACTTGCATTTCAAGTGGTTCAAGTACTGGAAGCACACATTGGGCGCCAGCATGTCTTGCAGCTAGTTTACAAAGCCATGAACCCATTGCCATTACATTTGTCTCTCTTGGTAGCAAATACTTTTGCAATATTGTTTATTCAATGAAAGGCTGAACTTTATGCAATTGTTCAGCTTGTGTTTTCTTCCACTGCATCCTGTCTTTTCAATACACACTGCTGAGATAATTTTGTCTGTTAATAGTGTTAAAAAGAAAAAATAAAGAAAATAATGATTTTAAGTAATTATTAATGACCATAATAGTTTTGATTTAGTGACAGCAAAAATTAGTACAATGTGGCTTTTTGTTTTAGAGCATGAGAAGATTATTAGCCCTTCTATCTAAAGAACACTTTATTTCGGGTACTCAGCAGATGTATATCCACCAGAGCTAAAATGGCTAAATTAAAACTGTTATATGGTGGTCACATCATATAATGATATGACTCATTATAAAAGTTGGTAATGCTGCCAAAATGGAGGGCAATGAGGAAAAAAGGAGGAATAGGTAGACAAACTCAATTAAGGAAACCAAGCAATGAATTTGCAATAACTAAGCAGGAGTGTTAAGAATATGGTCTCATAAACTGAAGCATACAACAACAAATATAGCCTACCTTTCAGGATCACACCCTCCCAGAGCAGCAAATGTAATAGAGGTGGCACACAGATAAGATGGCAAATTACCATACAGTAATACCTAGAATCTTTACCTGCCTAAAAAAAAGTCACCCTTCAATCTTCTCTCCACCAAGTTGTACATACCCAGTTTCTTCAACCTCATATGTTTTGTTCTCCATAACTCATCATCCTTGTCTCTCTCCTCAGAACCTGCTCCTTCTTAAAATGAAATGGCCAGAACTGAACATAGCACATCACAGGCCTAACAAATGCAGAATATAGTGGGACTATTTCTTCCTTTGATTTAGAAAGTGGACAGTAAATATCAACAGTTGAGGCCTCAGTGGGATAGTAATGTGGACAAATGTCCATTATATTTTGCTGTTAGTTTGCTCTATTTGTCCAGAAAAGTGGTACTCTGAAGATCCTGTGGCTATCTGATTTCAAGTATTTCTAAAACATGAAATAAGTGCATGCTTTAGAAGTAGTGAAAGATCACCTTTTTTCAACACCTTGACCGCCTTATTTCTGCTTTTACTGAAGAGACAAAACAAGTTGCATATGTTTGCCTCTTTCTTTGTACCAAATGTCTAGCTTTGTTTCTCCTCTATCTCTGTGCATGCACTTTGCCTTTTTGAGTTTGTTTTTCATGACTTTTTATGACTTGAGGGGGTTTTTTTGGGGGGGGGGGAATTACCATGAATATGGGCAGGGTTTTTCTATAGTTTACTACACACATTATGTTCATTTTATGAACAAAACTTGATTTGATATGAGTTTAATTTAATGTAATACACTAAATGGAAATACAGGTATTCTTTACGTACAGAAGTTTAACATTTGAATCATATAGATGTTTTTGAACAGCCAAGTATTTTCATTTGCAGTTTACATTAATGTATCTTTTGCACTAAAAAGCAGTAATTCTGTGTTTCAGATCAAGTAGGTAAATACTAAATACTGGACAATTAATTTGAAATTCCCATGGGACTTGTTTTCTGCAAGGGGCTTTGGTTTCTTGTTTTTTGCTGATTTCTTTTAGCAAATTGTTGTTATTTGCTGAGTGGGTTAGGTAATGAAATCAAAAAGACAGAGTGGTCCGTTTTTATATTGTTTTTCCTGGATTATTATGTCATTATATCACTCTTGCTCACTCGGTAGGTTGATGACATATTAGGAGAAGGCAGTGACGACAGTGATAGTGAAAAAAAGAAGGGAAGAGGAAGAAAGGAAAAGGCACCACAGAATAATAAAAAAGATCCTATTAATATAAAAACAGAAGAGAGACCCGTATCAACATCATCAAGTGAAAGAAGTTTTACCGGCAGCATACCCAGGTAAGCTCTTCAGCTTTTAAAAATAAATGGTGTCCATGTCCCTTCATTTTATTAAATTTACCAGACGCAACTTTAAAATGATCAAAGGTTTGTCAGTAATATTAATGTGTGTGAGAGCGACAGAGTCATTTGTGTACAGCTTTGAAAATAAAGAATTATTCTTTAAATCAATTTTGAAATGGGTGGTTGTACTCTGATGTTGGCAAAACTTCTCATGTGACTGCCAGCATGAGTGAGGCTAACAATTGCTGCGCAACTTCAGAGATGACACTTGATACTGAGAACTCACCAACAGAAATCTCATAAATCTATAAGTAAAGATAGCACGTGTACCTCCTAAATGATCTAGCAACTTTATACTAATGTTACTGTGGACTTCATAAGTAGGAACTATATATCTGAATATAAAATAGAAACATTTTAAATAAATCCAGTTGCAGACAACTAGTAGCTTTTGGCAAATGCCTGTGAATAGTCAATTTGAAAGAATAGACTGTAAGTGTGTAACTACTGTTGGTCCAGTGGGCAACCCCCCTCCTCCCACGCACACATACGCAGAAGATATCAGAGACCTATGTCACCCTAAAACAATGTTGAACAAAATTCTTCTAATTATTATTAAACCCTCAAAAATTCCTTTCTGCTAATTGATATTGATTTCCCTCTCTCACTTCATTTTTCTTTTCCCTGCCTAGCCATCCAGTCAAACTTTTTATTTATTTCTCTTTCATATTGTTTCTAATTTTAGTTTCTTTTCTTTTAATTTTATTTATAGAGGTCTTAATTTATTTATCAGTTAAGCTATGACTTTGGTATTGACTAACGAAATAAAAAGAATCAATTCCAATAGATTCCCTTCATGGGCTATTATTGAAACAATAGCCCATGTGATTAACAGTGTTAAAAGAGTGTTAAAAGAGTCTCTGAGTTGATGTCATTGTCCATTAATTTGATTTTCTACAAGTTCAAAAGAGGAGTCTCCGGTGGCACAGCGGGTTGAACCACTGAACTGCTGAAAAGGTCAGCAGTTCAAATCCAGGGAGCAGGGTGAGCCTAACATGCAAATGTGAATAGATCAATAGATACCACTCTGGCGGGAAGGTAACAGCGCTCCATGCAGTCATGCCGACCACATGACCTTGGAGGTGTCTACAGACAATGATGGCTCTTCGGATTAGAAATGGAGATGAACACCAACCCCCAGAGTCAGACACGACTAAACTTTATGTCGGGTAAAACCTTTACCTTTACCTTTATCCTCAAAAGAGGAGGTTATCTTTGTCTGAGGTAGAACAATAGTGTTCCTTTGTAGAAGCCACATCTACATTCTCTTCCCTGCACAATATCATAGAAATACACCATTTAATTTGTTCTCCCAGAAAAAAAACATGTTTTAAAATTTCAGTTGAAAAACAACTCCATAGTTACACATTGAAAAAACATCTTTTTTCCAGAAAGATTATTGAATATTTTTAAAAAGAAAACATACACATAATACAAATGAGATTCTCCTACACATTTCTGTGCCAATGTTTTTATCCAAAGGGGCTACATATCCTCTGAAGGACACTGCTGAGAAGATAGATGTCTTCTGTCAGAACAATTTATTAACTTCACCATGTTTGCTGTCTGTCTATTTTTCTTTCTACTGCTTGGCAGTTTTCACAGTTATTTGAGAACCTGATAGGAAAAAGCTCATGATTTTTTGATTTACTAAGCATCACACTACAATAACTCAATTTGACAAAATGTTTTATAGCACCATCCTCAGAATGAAAAATTATGTCAGGTTATTGTTCTATATACAATACTGCACCAGATTTCTTTTTGTTTCATATATATCCACAGGGTAGCCTTAAGATAATTTAATGTCCAATATTTCTTTTAAAAAATTGGGCATGAAACAAAGTTTGTGTACATTGAACCATCAGAAAGCGAAGGTCTTACTATCTCAGTCAGCTGTATGTAAATTTCAAATTTTGGATTTGGAAATTTTCAACTTATACTTAACCTGTATTATGCACTTTTTACACTTATACTACATAATATTTATGTATTAATTACATTTATACCCTTTTTGTCATAGACAGAACGCCAGCGAGTAAAACAAAACTCAGTTTATTGAGGTTACAGAACTAAAAACGCCCGTAGGAGACAAAAAACAGGGCAAACGCTTGACTTCAGTGTGATAAGTAACAAAAAACAACTCAATTTGAGCTTAAACGATTCAAAGGGATAAACCGGGTTAAACAGAAGTATAATCCGGATTAAATCAAAAGTGCTTACTTCAGCATGGCAAACAATGCAAACAAAAGAGGATCAACAGGAGTCAGAATATAAACAACAGACTGGTAGCAGATTCCTCTCTGCTACTCAGAAACAGCAGGAGAATAAACCAGGCTTGTTTATTCCTTCCTGCAGCGAACGAGAAGCGTGGTCGTAGTCAGGATTCAGTTTAAGGTTCAGCGGCCAACGATATCCAGGTCCAGGCACAGCAGTCAGGGTAACGGCAGTCAGCAGGGTCCCAATCCGGTCCAGAGGTCAATAGCCAAGCGTAGTCGTCTAGAAATCCAAAGGTCTCACCGATAGCCAGCAGTAGGGATAATCCGGAATCGAAGTCAGTCAGTCCAGCGTCAATCCAGTGCGAGTAGATATTGCCCGTCAAAAAGACAACGGAGGTCCAAGCTATCGAGATTAAACACAAGTTGCACAGAGAAAAACCCCGCACAGTTCCTCCCGCCGTCGATGCCCAGTGTCCTTGGTAAACTTACGTATCCAGTAACGAATCACACCCGTCTTCAGGAAGTTCCCAAACAAAAGCCCAAGCGTTCGTCCAGATTACCTTGCCCAACGCAATTAGACATTGGTCCCAAACCCCAATTTATCCCAGTTCAAGCTCATCATCGCTGTCAGCTGCCATCCCAATTCCAGGTGCCCCAACATCATCATCCTCATCAGAGCTTAAGCACCTTTGACTACGCCCCACAGCATCCCCAGCTGTGGATCCCGCTCCATCCCTCCAGCCAGTCCATGGGTCTGATCCTGCAACCCGCCAATCACCTCCCATGCTTTCATTGCCTGTTTCCCCAACACCCAAATCCTCCCTCACACGAGTCCATTCCATGTCGTCCTCCTCCGAGCTGGCCATCTCTTCCTCCAAACCCTCAGAAAAACCCTCAAAGAGTCCTCATCTGTCGGGTCTGTAAATAAATCCCGGAGCCGTTTTCTTTCACGCTCCTCGAAAGAGTCTGACTCTCGAGGAGTCTTATGACCCCTTCTTCTATTACCGGAGCCCGAAGGCTCAACCATAACACTTTTTTTCCTAAACCTTTTCTTTTCCAAGTCCCATTTCAGACCAACATTGTGATCACTATCATACACATGAATATATCTGAACCAGGTGAATCTGTCCTTCATTCTCTGCAGAGACGGAACCATACTTTCAGTTCCTGAACAAGGCTTCATTTAATTAGTTACTTTTTGTAGCTGGCCCTTCATATCCACTAGGGTTTGGTTCCAAAAAGTTTCCTCCACCCCTCCTGACACAAAATCCATCACTGCTGAAGTCCCATTATACAATGGCATAGTAAAATGGCATCCCATATATAAAACGTCAAAGTCAGGGTTTGCTTTTGGGATTTTTGAAAATCTTTTCATGCTATGGATGGTTGAAGCTGGGGATACAGATTCCTTGGAAAACTATGTGTTAATATAGTACACATCAGTGCAGTACTAGTTCAAACTTGACTCATATGATGGAATTATGTATTTTCTATTCTCTTGTTGAAATTACGTTGGATTTTAAGATGATGTCTATTGACCTATAATTAAACAATGATCTACATTTAGTAGTATTGTAGATTGTATAAAATTAAAATAATTTATTTTATCCAACTTTTTGGAAAATATGTTTTTGTTCTTCTACTCTCTCATTGGGATTTAATTATCATGTCTATTTTGCTTGAGAATTTGATACAACTAGATAAGAATCTGGTCATGGCTTGTTTATTTGCTTTTGAAATGAAAAATTAGACTTCAGGCTTTGCTGGCACAAATGTTGCACCAGGAAATTAAAGATACTATATATACAAGTCCATACAAGAAAGGCAAGAAACATATTATAGAAACTCCCACTGTACATTGTGGACTCTCTATGAAATCTCAATAGGTTCATATAGTTCATTTGGTAATGGAAAAGTTGCTTCCTAACTTTCCAATTTGTTTCAGTTGTGGTCACTGTATTTACTGGCCTCATTCACTCACTCATTTCTCTGTATTGTGTGAATATGTAAAGAATCTTAAATACCCTAAAGGTATCAGATCCTGTCTGATCTTGGAAATTAAATAGGGTCAGCTCTGGTTAGCATATGGAAAGGAGGCTGCCAACAAATACCTGGTGCAGTAGGCTATATTTCTCAAGAGGGAACTGGTGAAAACCCTCTTAAATTCATGGTATCACCATAAGTTGACAGGTCATTTGAAGGCCCGTACACACACATAAACACACATGTAATCAGCCTACACATTTATAATTTGAACTTTTGCAAATATGATTATTTGTGGATTTGATTAATATGTTCTCTCTCGAGGAATCTGTAGGCTTTCCAGTATGACCCTCCAGGACATAGAGATTTCTAGAGAGGAGTTCTTTCAGGTTTTTAAAAAAGTATGGGTGGGTTTTTTTTAATTTGTGGGTATCCTCTACCCCTAACCCTATGAAAGTGGAAGGCCTACTGTATAAATTGCTCTCCCATGTATAGAAAGATAGCTAGGATAATGAAAAAATATCCTGGCAGTTTAATTCTTCAAATTTTCCATAAATTGTTTCTAATCTTTCAAAAAAAATTAGTTGGTTAATTTTTTAAAACCCATGTGGGTGTGGCAATTTGGGCTAACTCACCAACGTTTTGATAGTTTTATTTTTAGATTAAGTCTAAAGTAGGTGCTGTCACAATTTAATGTGCAACCTTGTTGTTTCCAGTTGCAGTTGTTCTTGACGATGCTCTAGCTTGCCTCGCTGAGGTTCATTAAAATAGTTTTCTGGCTGATGGAGGCAGATATGTGTATAGAATTCCTGTATATATTTTAAGTATCCAACCAATTGAACTCTGGGGATTATGTAGGAATTGTAGGAAGAACAAGTACCTGAAATCTTTACAATAGAATTGCTATTTTTCCCATTCTCTAGAATTAAATTAGATATAATTATTGTCATTTGAATGCTGAGTAGGATTGAGTGGGCTTGTCAGTCTTTCATATGCTGATTCCTACCATAACCTTGATTTTAAAATTGTTAGAATTATCCCAGGCATAACAACAAGCTGTTTAGTTGTGACTGTTGTCTGAGGTATTATCAAACCACAATATACCATTCACAATCAAATGTCAGAGGTATTTTACATGATGTATTCATAATAAAAATATAACAGTCTCTGTCTTGACTTCTTTCAAATCAAGCTATTTTAGACTGCTTAGAAGTATTGGTTCACTATATAGAAAAACCAGCTGAGATAGTCACATAGTCTCCTTGAATGTAAAGCCAATCCATAACATCTGTTTCTTTAACTGTAATCCTAATGGATATAATTCATTATCAACCTCCTTTTAACATGAAAAGTTCAAACTAATGGTAGTTTGTTCAAGGCTACTGAACGAATTCAAAAGAAGCTGGAGTGGAGTTCTGTTCACTTTCTAGAAACATTTCAGTAAAGAATATAAACACTTGAAGTTGCAGTCACAAAAATGTATATGGGGATATTTATTACACTTATTGCAGGTATATGACAGTATAGTTAAGAATTACAGAAGTGTATGCCAGGAAGATTTTTCCCTATTGTTAGCAGCTTGCAGTTTTCATTTTAATTGGCACAATGGCTCCTCAGGTTAATTATATTTCAGGAAACCTCAGAAAGATATATTGTGACAATAGACATTCATTAAACTCATCCTGGACTTCTGATAAAAGTGTTTCATTTGGGGGCGATAACACAAAACCTAACAACTACAAAGCTCAACATTTCTAGAGTTCTTTTTTGCTGTTTGGAATACTAATCCAAATATAATTCTATTAAATTTGTTAAGATTGTTTTGCGTACAATTACTTAAATGTAATTACTATATTTCATCATGTAATAGTCACCACTACATAATACTTACACACCCCTTTTAGGGAAAGCAAAATCGGACTTTCGCCTTTCCTCGCATAATAGTTGCACCTTTAGTTCAGTGCCCTGGACGAGTGAACTAAGGATGTGACTGCATTGCTGTTTTCCCCTCTGCAGAGTAGCTCAACTTGTCCACATGTCATATCAAAATCCATAATTTTGTCCTTGACTTATATTTTAAGTCACCTTATACATGAATATATATGGTAATATTAAAACATTGCTGTTCAGGCATTAATTGCACTTCTCACAGTGGTGTTTGAGATGTGTGATAGCATTAATTCCTTTATAGTGATAAAGGAACTGATTTAAAAGCATAGATGCCACAGGTATGTATGCATGTTGGGGTTTTTTATTTATTTATTTATTGACATCACTTTTACCCCACCCTTCTCGCCCGTAGGGACTCAGGGCGGCTTACAACAGTCAGCAACTTACATTGCCCAAAATACAATAAACATTACAACAATACCACATTAATTAAAAACTCTATTAAACTCTATTAAAACATGAATTATAAAATTTAAAATGCATATGTAGTTTTTAAAGCATCTAACTAATTTCCTAACATGGTTATAAGTGCAGCAATTTTCAAAACGCATCAGGGGATACTGTTTTTTCCTTGGCTCTTAAAAAAAGGTTTAACTGAAACCTTATTAAACCTCCCCTAATTAATTAGTGTCACCAGTTTTAAAATACATAGCATAAAGAGAATATATATATAGAAAAGAGAGCAAGCTTTCTATTCTCACTTTCCCATTTATTCTCTGTGATTGCATAGAGTTTAGTCCTTACATATTAATTATATACAGCTTAGTACAGATAGAACTCTGAAAAGCAAATACATTGCCTGTGTTGCCATTGATTGGGAAAGCAAGCACCATGGAGAGAGGGATTTGCATTAACTCAGGATGCCATATAGTAAAGGAACTTTTAAAAACAGCTTTCAGCATATCCTGCTTTCAAGCTATTTTGAAGGTTTCGGTTTTAAGCAAATATTACCCCTTATTCAAGATTAAATGGATTCCCCATGGATGCAAATAGAACTAATAAGCCATTCTGCTATATAGCTATGTGGTGTTCCATTTTATCTAAGATACTGTGTAATGTGTGCAGCACAAATTGTGCACATTGATCCATTTGAACAAATGCCAGAAAATATTTTGCCCTCTATTTGTCACCAGTCTTGACTCTTGTTATATCATTCCACTTTTTTAGTCAGAATAACCACATGCAATTTTAAAATTGGGAATGTAAATTTTAAAACTTGCTTTTATTAATAAACCATTGACTTTATACTATATCTATGGAATGATTGCATGTGCATCAATTTTTTTCATTTCTAGTAGTTCCATGAAATAAAAATCCATCACAGAGCTTATAGCCTTTGAAAATTAATTTCAAACTAGGAAACTATTTCCAGTACCTGTCAAATTGTATCTGAAAGATCTGTGTGTTCTTTGGAGGACTTACAAATAATAAGGGGAGAGGAAATAATAAAGGAGAAAGCAAAGTGGCCAGTGATATAGCACATCTATAACTTGTATAGATGCACATAACACAACATTTTGTGCAACTTTTCTTGGAAGTTTAGCAGTTTTAAGCCTTTCAGAGAAATCAAATAGGTAATAATGTTAGGAAAGGACCCTCATATACATGCACTTAACATCTTTGGCGTGAAGAATGTGCAGAAACCCAGCCTTTGAGACAGTTGTTTTGACATGATTGGAGCAACAGCCTAGTCTTAACAAAATGCTGAAAAAATAAGGAGACCTTCATTTGATTGAAAGAATGATTCCTGGTTTCCTGTTTTGCTAGTTCTCTTCTTTTACTTGCTTTTCCTTAAGATAAGCTATCTTAAGCTTTTTTCCCCCCATAGAATCATAGAGTTGAAAGAGACCAAGAGGGCCATCTAGTACAACCCCCTGTCATGCAGAAAAAACATCATCAAAGTATCCCCGACAGATGGTCATCCATCCTCTGTTTAAAACCCTCCAAAGAAGGAGCCTCCACCACACTCCGAGGCAGTGATTTCCACTGTTGAACAGCTCTTACAGTCAGGAATTTCTTCCTAATGTTCAAGTGGACTCTCCTTTCCTGTAATTTGAACCCAGGAAAGTATAGTCTGCAAGCATTCCTTGAATCTCGCACAGTCTCTTGGAGATTCACCCACCCCTATTTTGTTTTAATTTCACTAATTTGGCCAAACTGTAGTCCAAAACCTGGTCTGAAATAATTAAAAACTATTATTATTGGCAGTTTGCAAGACAAACAGAAATAGAAAACACAAAATTGCACAAAACCTAAGCTAGAGATGTTTCATGGAATGGAAAAAGAAAAAGAAGGTAGGATAACTTGTTGGGGCTTTATTTAGGATGATTCACAAGGCAGGGTTAACTCAGTCCCGCATCAGCTAGTATTAAGAATAAAAGATGCATCACCCAGAATATGGGAAAGACTATAACAAATGCAAAGAACTACACCACTTTGCTGCATCAGCAATAAAATGCAACAGATGCAATACAGTGATCATAGGAATACAAAACGAATCAAAGTACCATGCCCTAAAGATAAGCTAATTGTGAGCAGATTTTCTTTATTAGTATGCTGCCTGATGAGGGCACCTCTGACACTTCTACTGTTTCCTTCAATAATATCATAAACATGGAAGCATTTAGATTAAATGCAGCAGAGGAGTTAATGTTCATAAAACTATTCTCTTAAAAATTCCAAGTCAAATTCCTTTCCTTAGAACACACGAATATTAATTTAAGGAAGCAAACCTTCTAATAATAGCATCTGGTAATGTGTATTACCCCAAATTACAGCTAGTGTTACCAACATTTTAAGATAAGGAAATGTAGGAATACCCTTTTAATAGATGGTTTCATCTTGAAAGGAGACACTGGGTAGTCAACATAGAGGGTAGAGCTAGGATACAAGGCAGAGGAAATGAAGAAGAGATTGTGCGTGAGAAAGGTAAAAGTGGGGCTCTGAGACTGTTAATGATGAAGATTAGCTTTACGTGTAAGTAATTGTAAGGCACTATAAATTAAACATCTGATGAGAAAATCTGGAGTAATTTTGAAACAGAATAACACAGTAGCCATCTCAAATTGAAATAATGAAGTCCCCGCAGAAAGCATTTTGATTTAAGGGTATGATTTTTCCAGAGACCCATGACCTAAATGAATTACAGGGTAAATTATGCTGTAGGAATAGTGACACATACTGCTGGCTCTTTAGACGTTGATCATTTTTATAAGCTTCTATGGCCACAAAGGTGAAAAAGCATGGTACTATGCCGCCAATCCAGTGGGCAAGGTGGCCAGGATCCATGATGGATATCTACTGGTTGAGTTTCTTTCATGAGCAGAATTGAGAGCTGGTTTTAAGTGTATTATAGTGTGTGTGTTTAAGTATTCTGTGTTTGGTAGTACTTTGGCCTAACTTTTGTTGGACATTAAGACCTAAAACCTGTTGTTAGTCCTGGCTAGATTATTAGTCCAACCAGAGTGGAGCATCTGAATGTGTTGGATTTTCCTACTTGTTGACTCACCATTCAACAGTTGACAGAATCGATCAGCATTATTTGGTACTAAACGTAGAATTCCATACTATATCTCTAGACTTCTAGTATCTATGAATAGTTGACTCATGTGCAGAAGTACTAATTCAAATGTATAAAAGGAACAGTCCAGGATCACAGCTCTCTGTAGTGGAGCATATTGATTATCCAATATAGGGCAAGATCTGACAGTAAAATGCCTTGCTATGAAATGTATAGGAAAATCTACATAAGAATTCATCACAATGTGCAAGAAAAAAATCCTTTTGGAATTAGATTCCAAACACATAATTTGCCAATCTCGAATGCACTATTTTCTTTCAATCTGTTAAATTGACAACTAGGAATACATACAGATGTTTTACACAGGAAGTAATGGGACTAGAGTAAAAGTATTTATGTAAATCCCACATTTTTTCACATATCCACATGTGGGTCGTCCCAATGGCTTTGGGGTACTGCAGACTCTATAGAAGAAGGGCTGCAGGTGATTTATATCTGCCAACAGCAGTAGAAATCTCTACTGCAGTGGTTCTCAATCTGTGAGTCCCCAGATGTTTTGGCCTTCAACTCCCAGAAATCCTAACAGCTGGTAAACTGGCTGGGATTTCTGGGAGTTGTAGGTCAAAACACCTGCTCAACCAAAACTGCTCTACTGCACCAGGCCATTACTGTTGATGCTTCAACTTGACAGGAAGGAGTGAAAACTTGTAAGAAACAGATCAAGGGAAGCTGTGGGTTCAAAGCCCTCTCCTTCCCTCCACTTTTCCCCAAGTGAACTAGAAACAACAAAGCCTGTGGGGCTTGCATAGGTGTCTCCCCACATTGTTATCAGTGGGAGAGAAGAACCTTGGCTGGGAAGAACTCCCTCCTCAAAATCCATTCTTGTTTCCAGTTTTGCTTTCTTTTTGAATGATGATACGGAAAGATGGTAGGAACAATGTTTTAATAAAGACCACTATCATTGTCTCTATTTGCAGGGGCCACAAGCGGAAACTGGTTGAAGATGACGTTGCCAGTGAATCCAGTAAAGGATCCAGCAATGAAGATGAGGGCAGCAGTTCAGAGGCAGATGAAATGGCCGCAGCATTGGAAGCTGAGCTGAATGATTTCATGTAGCCTGCATATGGGAGGGAATTCGTATTTATCTGATTTCTTTTCTTCAACCACTCTAAATTCCAGTGGGAGAACTTCCCGTCTCCTCCAAAATGTTATGTATATTTTGCAAAGCAGCATAGGAGATAACTCATTATTTTACAAAATCTGAAATAGAAGTTTTTAAGGTGTTTTACTAAAGGAATATATTCTTTTTTAAAAAGGAAAAGTATTAAAGAGGGACTTGGTGCGATATGCCAAAGACATGTTATGAGCTCTGCCGAACCTTCATATGCAAGAGAATATTGCAAAGATTTGCAGCTAAACATTTTAAAACTTTTGCCACGAAGGCTTTGTGTACCAGGCCTCATAAAGAAAGAAGATGTAAGGAATATATTGCATGGATAAAATACTGACTGGGATATGTTTTCTTCTAAAATACAAAGTTTTTTTTAAAGGAAAGAACAATTTATATTTGTATAGGAATGAGAATGCTATATGCAAGCTTTGCGAACTCTGAATTTGATCTACCTGCCACTTGCATCTAAGAGAATATATGATTATTGGCTTCCGTGTGTTTAAGTTACTTTGTGGATTAGTTGTATCCTTTAGGAAACTATTTAGATTTATTTTTTTCTGATTTATTTTTTGCAACTGCAGTTCTTTCACAGGTTTCCCTGTGCATTGTTGTACTGCTCACAAAAATTCATTTTCTGTTGTGTTTTGAAGGAATGGCTGTAAGCTAATTCTTGGTAGCATTTTATTTCTTTGAAAGAACAGATGTAAAGTTTTTGTACATTCTATTTCATATTTGATCTACAAGAAATTCTTTTTGTTTAATAAAATACATTTTGTAAGCTCTGTTCTCAGTTCATGAGTTGCAGTGCTAATCATTCCATTTTGGTTGTTTCCATAAAATGTACCTTTTTAAAGATTGTAACTACAATGAAATTAGAAACATACTTTGCAATGGGACCAAAGTGTTTTTGATGGAAATTCTCTTCAGGGCTTAGAAAACTATCGCCTCTCATGAGTTTATTAATTGAACTGTCAAGAAGTTTGATCACAGGATTCTTATTTAAGGTTATATTTTAATGTTTTTACTCCTGTGATTCAAATAGAATTTTGATGGGGAAATGACTTTGTGTTATTATCATCTTAATAGGTCGGCTAATGGATCAGTTATAAGCTTTTAAATGAAAGCTATGGTTAGGGGCCAAATTATATTTTGGCTTTGCATACTGAATCTATGGTAGTCCAGAGGGGTGTAGACCCTTTGAACTATAGCTCCCATAAACTCTCAATTGGCCAGCTGTCTAGGCTGATATCAAAAGGAGTCCAATAGTATCACGGGGTGGAGACATAGATTGTCCAGACTGGGTTTAGCAATAATCCATCAAAAATTGTATTTGCATCTGCTTGCCTTCATTCCTTGTGACCCTTTTGCCTTTCATACCTCTGTCTAAACTTAGATTGTAAGCACTTCAGGGCAGGGATCAATATGCTGCTTATGTTATCTTGTAAAGCACTGTGTATGTTGATGATACTATTTAAATAATAACAATGTTGCTTTATCAGCATGTATATAAATAATAGTTTTCCTTTGTATTTTTAAACAAATGTATGGGATCGGGTGCATAGTTCATCTGTATAGAGAAGAAACATTTGTAAAACAAGCATAGTATCTGTAGGAGAAGTACTTGACATATTTTGATTTTAGGCTTGATTTTAGGTATGCTCCACAAACTTGGTGTTTACTTTATTACTCCTGAGTACAGTAGAATCTCGCTTATCCAACATAAACAGGCTGGCAGAACGTTGGATAAGCGAAAATGTTGAATAATAAAAAGGAATTAAGGAAAAGCCTATTAAACATCAAATTACGTTGTGATTTTACAAATTAAGCACCAAAACATCATGTTTTACAACAAATTGACAGAAAAAGCAGTTCAATACACGGTAACGTTATGTAGTAATTACTGTATTTACAAATTAAGCACCCAAACATCGCAATGTATTGAAAACATTTACTTCTAAATCATGGGCTACTAAAAAAATGATTTCAAATAAAGATAGAATTGCATAAAATGAATTTACAGTAACATTGTCGGAAGTTAAATCCGTAAAAAGTTCAGTGCTTGCCGCCTAGAGAAACAGCTGTGGATCCGGATGGGAGGCAGATTACGTTGGATAATCCAGAACGTTGGCTAAGCGAAGGTTGGATAAGCGAGACTCTACTGTACTTTACAGAGGTTACAGAAGATTCAGGTACACACCAGTAAATACACCAATGACTTACATACAGTTAAATAAACTGAAAGGGAAAAGGCAAGGTAAATAAAGACTGTTCAGAAGTTCAAAGCAACTTACCATAGAAATGTTTTCCCTGTCCCTGTCATATGTATTTGCTCTTCATTTTATTTAGGTCAGTAACCACCCTGACAGAAAGAGAGAATAATTGTGTGAGCCCATTATTCTCATTCAATTATAGATTGCTACTGATTTGTCTTTTAAAATACTTATGTGTCTGTGGATTTGAGCCAACAATTGCCTCTCTATATCCCACCCCCTTTATAAATAGACATGATTATGCTCCTCCTTCCATACCAAGGTCACGAAAATCAATCTAGGTCAGGACCCAGGCCAACTTATTAATGAACTGAAAAGGAATTTTAAGTAGATTTGGAAAAGTTATGAATAACTGCATTTACAGATAAGTATCCAATCAGTCCCTTGCCCTCCAACACCTCATATTTTGCTGGAAAAGCTCAATCGATTAGAAAACCTTTCTCTGCCATTGGTTATATAGCATAAAAACTTGCATCACACTATATATTCTATGGATCCTAAATGTGCTAGAGATATATCTCATTTGATCTTGGAAGATGAGCAGAGTCAGACTAGGTTAATACTTGGATAGGAGACTGCCAAAGAATTACCAGGTGATGTAGGCTATTTTCAGAGGAAGAAACTGACAAAATCACCTCTGATCATTTCTTACCTTAAAAAACTGAAATTAATGGGATTGTTGTAAATCAACAGGAATTTTGAAGGCACATATTCACATAAAGTCTATACCAATGCTGAAAGGGGTATTTCGCACAATCACTGTTAAATGAGTAACCATGTCTTGGAGTAAAAAAGTATCTATCCCTGGATTGCCTAATACTGTTGCTGTGATGTAATAATTTTCCTATCTGTAGCATGGTGACTCAACATATACACGGAGGAGAAGCTAGTGTGGAACATTAGGTTTACATTGTGGTGGGATGTGGCAGGTGTTTTCTATATCTTCCAATACATTGTGGTCTTGATCAGTCACCAAATGTTACAATATGGTAATATATAAAATCTTCCCTTCTTCCTCACAGTTGCTCAATAAAATAAATGTATTTAAAAGATAAACAATTAGCAAAAAGCTGCAGTTGAATTAACAAGATTACTGAACAAAGGTAAAAGAAACTATAAAAATAATGAACAAAATATAATTCAAGGGAAGAAGTAATTAAGATTTAAGGGGAAATGTGAAGTTTCAAGACACTAACTATAAAATTTAGTTGGTTGTTTTAGCACTTCACTGATAGATCTTTTTAAATTACATATCTTGGCATGACCTACATTAAACTATGTGCTGCCAAACTTAGTTATTTCACTGAATTCTGTGCCTTGCAGACCTGTGATGTAGTCTGAACTACGGATGTGCAGAACAGGAATTTGAGTTAGAAATCAAATAAGTCAGTTATCAAAATAATACTTCCTCTTAGATAATTTGTGTAGGGTAGGAGGCACTCAAATACTTTGTTTTATTCAGTAAGAGAGATTTAAAAGTTATTTCAGGAATATCTATCCAGAGCCTTCATATTCCTGGGAAACTTCAAACCTTTTGTGATTATTTCTCAGGAAAAGGGGAATTATTTGTTCAAAGTAGTAAGATGATGCCCTGAAATTTAAAAAATATACGTATGTACCCATCAAGGCTCTCTGGTGATGGAGCTTGTCTTTCACAGTATTATAGGTATTGTCATAATTCAGTCACAAAATGGCACTGTACTTAGGATGTAGCTGGAAGTTTTCTCCAGCTGTTCTTTTCTTGGAAAAAAATAAAATACGTGTCTAAAGTCATTACTGGATCCTCCAGGTTTTCCGTGACAATAAGACATTCTACCATGACAAAGAAGTAGACCATTGGCACAGCAGATATATCGAACTATATATCAACTATACTGAAGGAAATTCAGAGAGTTAGGTAGGTAAAGACTTCCAACCTAGCTAGAAAAACAAAGTATAAGAGGAGATGCTGAGCCATCCATATATGATGATAGCAGTCAGGCCCTATTAGTCTGACTCCTCTTAGGATGGTCATTCTCCTTGACTTTTCTTCAGTAAACTGCTTGCTAATTCTATACCTCATCCACTGCAAAGGAAGCTACAGTTGTCTTCCTTTTGGGTGCTGATCAAAGTTCCATTTGATCTTCCACTTACAGAAGATGTGCAATAGCTAAAAAATGTATTCTTTGACATTTATGTTAGTTGTTTGCCTATGTCTAATGGAAATTTGCGACATCTAATATTTGTATCCACATACTTGTTTCTAAGTTCAATTTAATTTAATGTCTGAAACCATCTTTGACACTGTTGGGTCAACATACTTTAAAATGATCCTAATCTGGCAGGACACTTCAAGAGGTTTCAGAGGAAAGACCTGAATATGACCTGTTCTTGTTCCTTTTTAGGGGAGCAGGTCCATGGCTGATAGAGTCTGGAAGATAGTTGAAAGGTAACATGTTAAAGGTTTGGACACGACTGTGTTCACATACAAAATGGAGGTAATATTTCTAACAGTGCTTATTCATGTATTTTTAATGTCAATGAGGCTGGAATAAAATAGCATTAGTACAAATATAAACATCTGCAAATGAATGTACTTCGGGAGACTACTCAACAGTTTGGTGTGCAATTGAATAGGGATGGGAGTCTGATACTGCTTCAGGTCTTCACTCCCTGCTCAGAATCAGCCTGCCTCCTGAGCTTCCTTGGCAAGAGACCTGCATTCTCAACCCTTTGGCTTCCAGATGCATTGAACTGCAACTGATGAGAAATATTGTGCCGTATCCTTTTCATAGTCTCTTTTTGATCAGGTGCAGGGAGCTACTCGTAATCCCTTGGTGCTTTGTGCAAACATCCCTCCATGGCAGCTATCAAACCTCAGTAGGGGCCACGGCTATAGTTCCTTACTGTTGGTTAGCAGAGAAAGAAATGCAATTCAGAAATGAAGGCAAGACAGCTCTGAGCTCCTATGGGAAGGATGAACTCTGTTTGTGAGGACATTCTTGCTTCTCCGCTCTCTGAGCTGAGTCCAGCTGCTGCTTCACCTTAGTTGTTTCATCCTACCTCCGCTACCTTCCTGAAAGGAGCAGCGGAGGTCCCCCTGGAAAGTTACTAACTGCTGGGATGGGGAAAGGGCATGGAAGTGCACAAGCAAGCCATTTCAATCTGCAGCTCAGTGTAGGATCTTAGTCTGATATATCTGAAAGACGTCTAGTTGGGCCAGGCTGCATTATCTCGCTTATCTACCAGAGTGCAGATGGTTAATGCTCAATATGCAGTTGTTTTTCAAACCATCTTTGTGCTTAACTTGCAAAGACCTTATGATACCAACTGTTGTCCCACTGTGGTCTCCATTTGGGATTAATTCCTCAATCTGTCTTATCTCTAGTGATGGATTACAGACAGGGCCGGTCCAACATGGCACGCCAATTACGCCTCCGAGTTGGGCGCACGTCGACGGGGGGCGCTCTCGGGCAAAACATGTGCTTTGGCAGCTCTCGGTGCGCCCCGTACCCTCCATGCCTTTTTCCAGCTGATTTTGACATTTTTGTCCCTGAGTGGGATTCGAACTCGCAGCCTCCTGGTTCTTAGTCTGGTGCTCTTTCTGGGAGCCACCGACTGCCCTGTAACAATAACAATCCGGAACTTATAGTTATTCGCTCTTTGTAATCATTCATCTTTTCCCTTTATCTTCTAAGAATAAGAATAATACAACTTTATTTATTTATTATTACGATATAATACTGATAATAATGCAATTTAATAATGTTAATTATATGTTATATATTAAATGTAATATTACTAATAATATTACAATGTAATGATTTAGTACAATATAGTAATTTAATACTATTATTTTACTATGCTAATAATATAATGTATTGTATGTGAATGTAATTTGTAAGCTGCTCTGAGTCCCCTTTGGGGTGAGAAGGGCAGCATATAAATGTAGTAAATAAATAAATCGAGCTGTCAAGCCTTGCCTTCTCTGGCAAAACATTTCCAACTGATTTTGACATTTTTGTCCCTGAGCGGGATTCGAACTCGCAGCCTCCTGGTTCTGAGTCTGGTGCTCTTTCTGGGAGCCACCGACTGCCCTATAACAATAGCAATCCGGAACTTATAGTTATTCGCTCTTTGTAATCATTTATCTTTTCCCTTTATCTTCTAAGAATAAGAATAATAAAACTTTATTTATTTATTATTACGATATAATACTGATAATAATGCAATTTAATAATTTTAATTATATGTTATATATTAAATGTTATATATTAAATTGCTCTTTTGCAATCAGTTCATCTTTTCCCTCTATCGGGGCCATCCTGGCCTTCCCAAACTTGGGGACATTCCTTCCTTCATCCCTCTCTTTAGAGTCCCCCAGGATTTATGTTCCAAGGAGTCTGGCTTGCTAGGGTACTTTGGGAAACTACATCTCTCATGTATATAAAATTGCCCTAAAAGCTCAGTGTTTCTGTTTATGTGTTCCTACTTGCCCATGTGTTATGTTGCCTCATTATGTTTCTGAGACCCCATCCCCTTCCCTTTGGCGGGAAACGGTGTTTCTGACCCCAAAGAAGTCCTGCATCCCACATAATCATATAGCCTGTGGGGACGAAATCAAGCTGGGAATTTCCTCATCATGTATAATTATGTGAGAGGCAGTCATAGGGAGGAGGGAGCAAGCTTGTTATCTTCTGCCTTGGAGACTAGAACGTGGAAGAATGGCTTCAAACAAATAACCCACATTACCTGCTTTGAACTGGGATATATGGCAGTAAGGACTCAGACAATCCAGTTCAAAGCAGGTAATGTGGGTTATCCTACCTTGATATCCTGGGTTATAGAGCTGTGTGGAAGGGCCCAAATTCTTTCTCCTTCTCTGCCAAATAATGCTGGAAAGTGTCCAGAGGAGGGCCACATCTATGGCAGGCATCCTCAGAGGTTGTGAGGTCTGTTGGAAACTAAGCAAGTGGGGTTTGTATATCTTTGTTGAGAGGTGTTAGCTGACCCTGATTGTTTCATGTTTGGAATTCCCCTGTTTTTGAGTGTTCTTTTTTTTACTGTCCTGATTTTATTTGTTTATTTATTTATTTCCCATACTTCTGTCCCGCCCTTCTCACTCGAAGAGGACTCAGGGTGGCCTCACAATTGGCAACAATTCGATGGCCGACATACAAATTCCAATAATATAATGACAATTAAACTCAAACATTAAAACAAAAACTACTAAAAACAACAATTACAACCACATAAGTTCAAAATCATAGTCCAGAATCAGTCCAGTGGTCAATACTTAAAAAGTCCTCAATTACTGCACTGCTAGGAATAATGCTCAATAACCATAACCATGTCTAGCAAGACTATTCTATGCTAATCAAGGTGATCAACTGCAGTTATTCACACTTGCCCTTCATATTATCCAACATTTTTGCTTATCCAATGCTCTGCTGGCCCGTTCATGTGGTTTGGTGTGTGGGGGGGGGGCACCAAAATTTCTATTCGCTTACACTTGAAAATTATCTTGGGCCGGCTCTGATTACAGAGTCTGGGACACGATGGATTTTTCTGTATTTTTGGACTCATGGATGTCCTCTAAAACCTTCAGGATCTCATTTTTCCCCACTCTATCAAACTCAGTATATAATCCCTGTTCCTATGAGATAATCTCTCTAGTATCTTCTTTGAACATGTCCCATAGCCTGCAGTCCTAGATTTTATGAGGCCCTGGGT
This sequence comes from Anolis carolinensis, assembly GCF_035594765.1. Taxonomy (NCBI): domain Eukaryota; kingdom Metazoa; phylum Chordata; class Lepidosauria; order Squamata; family Anolidae; genus Anolis; species Anolis carolinensis. Next base: position 73,461,647 of record NC_085844.1, read on the forward strand.
AGAATGGGATATTATTTATTTCATTCATCTGTCACCAGTGTGTTTCTAAGTAATGCTTAGCATCATAGCAGCTTTTTTGAGTCAGCTGTTTAGAGAAATGGTGACTTGCTCAAGGCCACCCAGTGAGCTAACTTCCAAGTTTGTCCTCATTCTGAAATACCATATATAGGGCACTTGCTCATTCAGAAGATACTTCCTCTTTATAATACAAAACATTTTCTATCTTTGGCTAAAATGTGTCACTGGCTTTAAAAAAAACAACTTTCTCTTTCTCCTTTTACATAACATTTGCAATCCCTACCTGGTAGACTGCTGGAATTCAGTTTCTGGGTTTTCTTAAAAGATAGGTGTTCAGCTTGTTTTTCTATACCTGTGGCTCTCAACCTGGGGTCCCCAGATGATTTTAGCCTAGAACTCCCAGATATCCCAGCCAGTTTACACTCTGTTAGGATTTCTGGAAGTTGAAGGCCAAAACCATATGGGGATCCCAGGTTGAGAACCACTGTTCTATCCATTCGTAATAGCTCAAGCAAATTTATCAAATTTTTGAGCACACTCACAGAGGACAATTTAGCAGTAATGGTTAGGTTTCCTTATAAGTATGCAGAAATCTCAGCATACCCAGATATTACTGGTTTAGCTCTGAACAAGAAATATAAGTGCATCACAACCAAAGATAAGACAAATAAGAACAATTGTGTGATTCCGAATAATCATGAGCAGGGGCAAGGCTACTTCTCAAAGTCTACAGAGACTGGAATCAAAGGCAATGTGACATGTAACAGTTGGATTGAGCCTCAGTTTTGTGTGAGAAAAACACTGATATCAAACTGTTTGGCACTTTGCTGCTTCCCACTGAACCTTGCCAGGTGAAAATTCAATTGATATGCAAGGAATCTATGGCCTTCTACATAATATTAGACTACAGTTCCCACCATCCCAGGCCATTACCAAGCTTGACATGAACAGATAAGTGTTGAAATTCAATAACAACTGGAATGCCATGCATTATTTATTTATTGCACTTTTAAACTGCAGACAGAATTCTCCAGATAATGTACACTCTATAAATAATAATAATAATAATAATAATAATAATAATAATATATTGATTAAATACTTCACAAGTAATCCAAGGGAGGAATTTGGAAAGGAGGGGAAACAAAAACAACGGAAAATGGAATGAATATAGACCTGGCGCCCTGCTTTAAACACCTGGAAGAAGACAAAGGTCTGTGTTTGGCATCAGAAAGATCATAACATAGGTACTAGACAAGTATTTCTAGGGAGGCTATTCCACAGTGGGGTGCCAACCACAAAAAAGCTCCCACTTCCTCACAACCACTTGCCTTGTCTCAATTGGTAGCAGCTCATAGAGAAAAGTGTTCCCAGAAACACTTACTGATATTGCTATTATGATTTCATTCCAGTACTTTTGAGTGCCATATGGTGGCTAATCCAACCCTTTCTACAATAGTAATATGAGCTTAGATTGACCACAAACTTGTTCCTTCCGGAAGACAAGTAATAAATGTGTCATTCAGGCATCTTTATCAATGTTGAACCAACAACTTAATTAAGAGGCTGCAATTTGGAAGTCATATGCTTGAGTGAATCAATGTTCAATAATTTATAGGCTGCCCTCTCCTCATTTCACGATTGCAAGGCACTGCAGTATATGTTTTATGCCTGACTGCAAGTAGCAGCAATGGTAGAAAATGCTTCAGATTATCTGGGTAATCTCCCCTTGCCTGTCCTTGCGCCTGGATGCACACAGCGCCTGATCACAAGGGATCCCTACTGTGCCGTCCCTTTATGCAGAAACTTTCTGCCAGCTCAACAATATAAGGTCATTCAGCTAACATCCTCTTGGCTGCAACTTGAGGCACTGTCCTAGAAAACAGTGGTGGGTTTGACTTTTCTGTGTCGACAGGCGCCAGAGCTGTCGCCACCAAATTAAAAAAAGGATTGCGTCTATTACTCAACCACCTAACTCAGCAAAACAAAAACAAAAAAAACCCAACATATTTTTTGTGGCTGAAGTACTATTTCAGGCTGAAAATTGTTCTGGCCAAAGTTCTTTACCCTTCCTCAGAGATTTAACACTTACATTTAAAAGGAGAGACTTCAAATATTTTGTCCATGGATATAAGATAAAAGTGAGTGAACCAAATACCAGCATGAGATAGGTGCTTCCTTCTAAGTATGCAAAGGGAACTTGCAGTACTTTTGAGACTGAGTCAGTCTAACTTTTCTCTCTCCATCTAGAAGAGAATTCTTTTGTCTCAGTCTCAAAGGTGATGCAAGATCCCTTTGCATGCTGGCCCAGACTAACACAACTGTATCATTGAATTCTTTATAAGTAGTTCATGTCATATATATTCACATTTATTCAAGGCGGTGGCTTATGAATACTAAAATTCTGGTTACTTTCCCCTTAACTTTGTCCTTTGATGATGTCCCGTTTTGCATGAACAATGCTTGTGGGCTTGATGATTCTTATATAGATTGAAAGGAGAGAGATTCTGATTTATTATTATAAGTAGTAGTAGTAGTAGTAGTAGTTACATTTCATTTATAAGAATCATCTCCATGATGATTCTTATATAGATTGAAAGGAGAGAGATTCTGATTTATTATCATAAGTAGTAGTAGTAGTAGTAGTTACATTTCTGACATTTTATTTGTAATGTAAAGCTGCAAATATCAATTTTAGCAATAGTAGAGATGGAATTCATACATTTCATGCATTCAGACTAGACACAAATAATTTTACCATTTTTAATATCACTTCAAGAAAGTTATGGAAAACTGTGCAATAATGGAAGACTATTCAATATTTGAATAGTCTACATTCCTGGACAGAAAACAATACTGTGTTGAGCCAGGAAAAATGGGGTGAAGCTGGGCTGTCGACACGTCTCCTCTTGGGATGGGGACTCATGTAAGTTGGTCAATGTGGGGAGATGGATTCCCACATCCCCTGATGAGCACCACTGGAATTGTCACAATACATGGTAATTCCAGCAACCTTTGTGATGAAGTTTTTATTTATTTATTTATTTATTTATTCTTCAAACTTATATGCCGCCACTCCCCTAGGGCTCGGAGCGGCTTCCAAAACAGACTAAAATCTAAAACAATTTAAAAACAGCAATTTAAAAAGTTGATAGAGGCAAGGACACATCAGTGTTTCTGGAGGCCTTCTACTGTTGCTAGCATAACTTTTCACAATGATCTCACAGCTGCCGAGGAGAAAGAGTAGCCCCAGCAGCAGATGGAGTGTCAGTTAATTCCTGTGTTGGGTTGCCCTGGTAGCTTCATTGTCACACAGCCCGTAAGTGGACATCTCATAGAGCATTTTGAAATCCTTTTGAATACCCAAACATCTGTATTTGGAGAAAATGTGAAAAACTGCACATCACTACGACAACAGCCATATAAACAAAAGATGTGTCCTTTGATAGAAGGGAGACTTTTTGTGATTGGTACAACTCTCAGCTACCAGTCAGAGAGCTCTTTGAAAAATCATAAATCATCATATCCTCTGCCCATTCAACAATCAATCAAAGTTGGGGCCAGGCTGTGGCACAGGCTGGTGAGCAGCCAGCTGCAGTAAATCACTCTGACCAAGAGGTCATGAGTTCGAGGCCAGCCCATGGCGGGGTGAGCACCCGACAATTAAAAAAAATGGCCCCTTCTCGTTGCTGACCTAGCAACCCCAAAGTAGTTGCATCAAGTAGGAAATTAAGGTACCACTTATAAAGTGGGGAGGCTAATTTAAATAATTTATGACTCCATAAAAAATTAATCCAGCCACCATTGGAATGAGGAAGTGCAGTCACAGTGGATGATGAAGCAGCTGCTCCCTGTGGCCAGAATCAAACATCCGCTCAGAAGAAGGTTAAATTGCCTCTGCGTCTGTCTTTGTCTTTGTTCTAGGTGTATATGGCATTGAATGTTTGCCTTATATGTATATACAATGTGATCCGCCCTGAGGCTCCTTCGGGGTGAGAGGGGAGGAATATAAATACTGTAAATAAATAAATAAATAAATAAAAATAAAGTTCACAACACAGGGACAAAATGTACCTGCAAGTTAAAATAATCTTGGAAAGTAGAAAGGAAAGTCTGGAAAAACCTTCTGGTGCTTTCGATATATAATCTTTGAGGTGCTGCTCAAAGGAGGACCTTCTCTCTGGTCCTGGTTTGTTGCTGTGTGCCTTCAAGAAATTTCAGACCTGTGGAGAGGATACGACAACCCTATCACATGGTTTTCTTGGCAAGATTCTTTCAGAAAAGGTTTGCCTTAGCCTTCCTCTGAGGAGTGAGCATGCTTTGCCCAAGGTCACTCAGTGAAGTTCGTGGCCAAGTGAGGGTGAGAAGTCCAGTGTTCAAAGCGCTACACTACACTAACTCTTAGTCCTGGTACCTCACCCCTAATCCTACTGAGCTAGTCAACAGCAGGCACTAAGCTATTTGGGTCTTTTGTCAACAAATAGTGCATCCAACCTACAGATTCCCAATAAGGCAGCCACCTCCTCTCCCTAGCCTGACACACATACCAGTGCCAGGCACAAATTGCTGGCAGCAGAAATCTCTGGTTACTGCTTTCTGAATATTTTCTGGTTCATCTCAGAAAAGCATTTTTCCATTTTAAATACTGATCTCATACTATACATTCTTGCTAGGATATTCAGATATGCTTGCTCTCTCTCTCTCTCTATACACATACACACACATATATATTTGGAAGAGTAAAATTATGCTGTTATCCTTCACTGCAGTTCCTAAAGGACATTTGGAAAGCAGGAGACACAGAGTTACTCATAATTCTCGTAAGCAATCTTCCCTCATTTCTACTTTCTCAAGCTTTAATATTTTTAGTATCTTAGCAGAACTTTTCTTAATAGAAAAAGAAAACTGGTCTCCACATGTTTATTGATGTTTACTAAATCTATTATTTTTTTAAAAAAAATCCAGTGCATTTCAAGGTAAAGGTAAAGGTTTCCCCTGACGTTAAGTCCAGTCATGTCTGACTCTGGGGGTTGGTGCTCATCTCCATTTCTAAGCCGAAGAGCCGGCGTTGTCCGTAGACACCTCCAAGGTCATGTGGCCGGCATGACTGCATGGAGTACATTTCAACCTGTACATAAACCGATTGGTCTTCTTCTAGGGCTGAACTAAAAATAAGTGCAAATATAAATATTAACTTAATTTTTTAAGGGGACACTTAAATAAAAATATTGTACTTATAAAATACCATAATAAAATGGTTTAGTTTAGACTGTATGTATGTAATCTTTTACATACATACAGTGTATTAGCTGAAGTGATAAGCAATTAATTACACTGATCTCAAAAATGTTGTATTATTTATAGGCAAAGGTAAAGATTTTCCCCTGATGTTAAGTCTAGTCGTGTCCGACTCTGGGGGTTGATGATCATCTCCATTCCTAAGTTAAAGAGCCAGTGTTGTCCATAGACTCCGCCAAGGTCATGTGGCCGGAATGACTGCAAGGAGCACCATTACCTTCTTCTTGGAGCATCATCTATTGATCTACTCACATTTGCATGTTTGCATGTTTTCGAACTGCTAGTTGGCAGAAGCTGGGGGTAACAGTGGAAGCTCATCCCGCTCCCCGGATTCAAATCGCTGATGTTTTGGTCAGCAAGTTCAGCAACTCAGCAGTTTAACCCGCCACACTACCATAATACTATTTATACACGTTGTCAAATGGTCAGCATTAGGGGAAGGCCTAAAGCAGTGGTTCCACCAGTGGCCCGCAAGAACTAAAATATGGTCCGTGGCCTCACCATTACTACATCATTGCAAAGCTCCACAGACAACACCCCCTTCCTCGTGACCATGCACCCGTGGCAAGGAGGCAAGAGAAAGCCATTAGGGACAGTTTTTGGGTCTCGCACTCCGCTTTTGTATTTTTTCAACCTCACTCTCCTTCCTTCTTTTTTTTACATGAGCGTTAACAAAATCCACGAATAATAACACAGCCCAACCAAAAAAAAATATTGGTTTCCTCATTTGTAGTTCCTATGGCTATTTGGGGTGCTGATTCAGAAATTTGCATTGGGTAGACCACATCAGCTCTAGATTATTAAATATGATTTTCTGTGTGCAAGCAGATGGAGACTACTGGATAGCATATATTCTGTATCAGAAACTAGAACTGATGTGGTCTAACCAATGCAATTTTCTGAATCAACATCCCAAATAACCAAACTGAATCAATGTTGACCAAAAACTGATTTGTAACCCTTTTGGTACTAATGTTGGAGAGTGGTCCCTGTTCAAAATAGTCTCTGGTCAAAAAAAAGTTGGGAACCACTAGCCTGAAAAATGTAGTGTAATAGGTTTTAAAGGACATCTGCTGCAGTCCAGCTGAAAGGTTTCATGTGTGCATTTTGAATGGCCTTACAATAATCAAAGAAGATACAACCCTTCATTGAAACTTACTGGTATCAAAGATTTCAACATCAAAATCTGTTCCTTTCCCATCAAAACTTTTCCATCCTTGTTAACTATCTTTTCCAGCACCCAACTATCAGATCTTAGGTTTTGGGTATTGGAAAAGGTTGTTAACAATGATGAAAAAGTCCAGCTGTGTTTATTGTTTTTTTAATATTTGTATTTGTTTATTTTCACCGTAGCCCCCGAAGAAGATCAGTCAATTTATAAACAGGCTGAAATATATTCAGTTTTAAAGTAATACATCTAGAGCATCAATAAGCTCAGGGAGATTCTTTTTCTACAGATTTTTTCCTTTGCCTTAAAACTAGGTTTCAGTAAGTACAAGATCTAGCTTCTCCCTACTTCAAAGCTAATGGTCCAGCTTCAAAAGTAACAGTGGCAGAAAATGAAATGTTAACACTACACAATTCCCTTCATCTTGATTTGTTATACCATCCAGGCAGATAAAAAATGCACATTGAGTGATTTCTGGTGTATGCATTCATAATTCAGGTTGAGAAAAGCCATAGAAAATGATATCTGAGTTATTATCTCTCCCAGTGGGAATTCCACTACATTACAAGGATGTAAAATTTTCTATGTCCATGAAGTTTATGAGTCCACAATGGAGGGCAGTCCACAAAACTCGAAGATCCGGAACCAGAAAATACATCTTCCCATGAAGGAGAACATTTAGTCTGAGTTGCTGTCAGCCATAATCGACATAATGTGGCTAATGTCATTTCTAAATTGAAATAACATTTTTTCCTGTTCCTCCAAAATGGAGATGAAAAAGCTCTGAAGGAAAAAAGATATGATATTTAGTGTTATGGGACAATTTTCTGTCTCAATAGAAAATTTCTACTGGGGAATATATCTTCCACTAAGAGGCTGCTATTTGTATTAGCCATTCAATAGAGCACCAGTTGGATTTCAGGGCTGCAATGGTCCTTACAAGAAAATTTCCCACATATTGTACATTATCTACTGATTTTTCTGCTCACTGTCCCATTGTAGAAGTAACAGCAATGACAAGGTCAAATAATACCGTTGAATGGTAACATTTTAGTTGGAGAGTTTTCTGCCAATTGTAAGTTGGTGAAAAAACTGTCTCCCACCACATTTTGTCCAAGGTGGAAATATGACTGAATCTATGTTCTCACCACAGAGCCCTTGATGGCACAGTGGATCAAACCGCTGAGCTGCTGAACTTGCTGACCAAAAGGTTGGTGGTTCGAATCCGGGGAGCGGGGTGAGCTCTAGCTGTTAGCCCCAGCTTCTGCCAACCTACCAGTTCGAAAACATACAAATGTGAGTAGATCAATAGGTACCACTCCGGCGGGAAGGTAACGGCACACTATGCAATCATGCCGGTCACATGACCTTGGAGGCATCTACAGACAACACTGGCTCTTCGGCTTAGAAATGGAGATGAGCACCAACCCCCAGAGTCGGACACAACTAGGCTTAATGTCAGGGGAATTTTTTTTACCTTTACCTAATGTTCTCACCATACTGTAACCAATCTGGGCTTCTTGTGATAATTCAGGCTGTCTAGTTAAATTTCTTCTTTCAGAAGATATGATGCCATAATATTCTATCAATACATAATTGCTTACAAGGCATATGATGCTGCCATGGGTATTACTTCTGGACTCAACCAACTATCCATCACTTGTTATAGCCAACCGTGATCTGTATGGTGTCAAAGGCTGGTCAGCAAATATCCTTGCATCCTAAAAGGCAGGCAATTTAAAGATGACTCTTCATGTTGCTTTTCTTTCCTTGTAGAACTTCAAGTACCTTGTGATCTCACTAAATCTCTTTAAGCACATCAGTTTATGTCTCACCTTCCCCAAAAAAATAACATTGTTTGATGTGGCAACCTGAGATTGAATGCCACAATTCTTTCAAAATATCTGTGTATGAAACATTCCTGCCAGAACCAGTAGGTCAATGTGTGCCTTCAGCTTAACAGAAACAAAAGACTATGATTTGTATAGGATTTCTCTTATTCTTTTTCCTCAACTGTGTTTCTGCTAAATTGAATTGTTAATCCCAACCAAAGTAAACCCATCAGATCAATTCCTGAATACTGAGTTAATACATTTGTAAATACCGTTAATTCGGTAAGTCTACCCTAGTTGGGCTAGTTAGGACTAACAATACTCACAACAAACTAACAAAACTCAATAAAAACTATTTTTTTTTAAAAAAAAGGACTAACAATAGGATTTATTATTACATTTTATTTATCACATCTTTTCTACCCTGCCCTTCTCACCCCTCAGGGGACTGAAACTGTCCTCAAGCTTAAGCAGATAGCACAGTATCTTTGTTGAAAGATTCCAGATTAAAAATCCACATCTTTCTAGGTGTGTGTTGACCATGGCCCATAACAAAAATGGCATGTTTTAATATCTGCATGGTGGATGGGCAGTGGGCATGGTTATGTGAAACAAATGTTTATTAAACACAATATGCAATATGTAAACACAATTTAATGTTTTTTATTCTTTCATTTTTTTTTTTACTATAAACAAACTAATCCTAGTACAATACACTAGATGCAATCTCACTCTGGCACTGAGACCCTTCACCTCTATAGATGTCTCTATTCTCCTCCTACTTATTCAAATTTATCTGACAGCCATCCTTCTTCTTCTCATCTCCTCATCCTTATCACACCTACTCACATTCTCCCTAATAGTCCTCAACCAAGACTGGACACATGGTTCTGGTCAAACAGGCAAGGCTCCCCACTACTATTTTTTAGAGAGTCCTTGCCAGTTGCCTGAAATGGATTCTATCATGATGGTTACAAGCAGAGCAAACTTCAACGTTCCACTTAAACAATCTTAAGTATTGGAATCTCAGGACATTTATACAGGAAATGAACAGACTATTTATTATATGCACTTGCAAATCGACACACATATCCATTTCCCTCAAGGAGAAGCACAGTCATGTCAGTATGAACATCATTACATTACTTTGCATGGCATACAAGGCAACATTCATTCATTATATTACATCATATGGCCATTATGATATTATACTTCCATTTATACATTTCTTCACAAGCTTTGAAATAGTAAACACATATATGAATAGTATCATCTTAAATAGTGTATTTTAGCCATCCAGCAGCAGTAAGTCCTTTCACAATTTTCATAGTGTCCATTAAGGCATTATGCAGATCTTTCATAAAGAATCATAGAATAACAGAGTTGGAAGAGACCTTATGGGTCATCCAGTCCAACCCCTTGCCAAGAAGCAGGAAATCGCATTCAAAGCACCCCCGACAGATGACCATCCAGCCTCTGTTTAAAAGAAGGAGCCTCCACCCAGTCTGGGGCAGAGAGTTCCACTGCTGAACAGCTCTCACAGTGAGGAAGTTCTTCGTGATGTTCAGGTGGAATCTCCTTTCCTGTAGTTTAAAGCCATTGCTCTGCATCCTAGTCTCCAGGGCAGCAGCAAACAAGCTTGCTCCCTCCTCCCTATGACTTCCCCTCACATATTTGTACATGGCTATCATGTCTCCTCTCAGCCTTCTCTTCTGCAGGCTAAACATGCCCAGCTCTTTAAGCCACTCCTCATATGGCTTGTTCTCCAGACCCTTGAGCATTTTAGTCACCCTCCTCTGTACACATTCCAGCTTGTCAACACCTCCCTTCAATTGTGGTGCTCAGAATTGGATACAGTATTCCAGGTGTGGTCTGACCAAGGCAGAATAGAGGGGGAGCATGACTTCCCTGGATCTAGATGCTATACTCCTACGGTATTGATGCAGGTCAAAACCCCATTGGCTTCACATCACATTGTAGGCTCATGTTTAACTTGTTGTCCATGAGGACTCCAAGGTCTTTTTCACATGTACTGCTGTCGAGCCAGGCATCCCCCATTCTGTATCTTTGCATTCCATTTCTTCTACCGAAGTGGAGTATCTTGCATTTGTCCCTGTTGACTCTAACTTACACATACAGTAGAGTCTCACTTATCCAACACTCGCTTATCCAACGTTCTGGATTATCCAACACATTTTTGTAGGCAATGTTTTCAATATATCGTGCTATTTTGGTGCTAAATTCATAAATGCAATAATTACTACATAGCATTACTGCATATTGAACTACTTTTTCTGCCAAATTTGTTGTCTAACATGATGTTTTGGTGCTTCATTTGTAAAATCATAACCTAATTTGATGTTTAATAGGCTTTTCCTTAATGCCTCCTTATTGTCCAACATATTCGCTTATCCAACATTCTGCTGGCCCGTTTATGTTGGATAAGTGAGACTCTACTGTAATTATGTCCTTTATACCGTGTTTCCCCGAAAATAAGACAGTGTCTTATATTAATTTTTGCTCCCAAAGATGCGCTAGGTCTTATTTTCAGGGGATGTCTTATTTTTCCATGAAGAATTCACATTTATTATTGAACCAAAAAAAAATGAACATTTATTATATACTGTACAGCAGTTGTCATCACAAACTAGCATAACCAGACAAACTGTGAATTCTATCAAGAATTTCTTATTACTACCATTATTTCCATGTATATGGTACGTACATTTATCGATCCTGCATGCTCTGGTGTTCTGTTCAATGGGCATGCTTCCAAACAAAAACTTTGCTAGGTCGTACTTTCGGGGGAGGTCTTATATTTAGCAATTCAGCAAAACCTCTACTAGGTCTTATTTTCTGGGGATGTCTTATTTTCGGGGAAACAGGGTATCATATCCATAACCATATATTCCAGTGATTCTCAACCTGTGGGTCCCAGATGTTTTTGCCTTCAACTCCCAGAAATCCTAACAGCTGATAAACTGGCTGTGATTTCTGGGAGTTGTAGGCCAAAACACCTGGGGGCCCACAGGTTGAGAACCACTGATATAGACAATAGTAAGTACAATCTGATCTGCTGGGTTACTAAACATCTTTAAACAGGCATGGAAGTGTTAATCTCCCTGAGAATTGTTAAATTTGAACTATAAGCATGTGGTTATAGTAGGCACCCATGATATTCATAATGGAACATATGCCTGTCTTAGGGACCAGGATGGAGGACACTGCAAGATGAAAGGCTAACTTTATTATTAACCAGAGTGGAGCAGCAGTCTGGCATCAATTTTACAGTGTTAAGAAAGGGCACCGAATTTCCTGTCCCTTTTACTGTCAGGAAGAGGTGCTCTTGGGATTTTCAGATTCATGTGCCAAATTAAAATGGATCATTTTGAGAGCTATGCTACTCGTCTTGGGTGGGACTTGATGCTCTGTTTCAGACTTGAGCTCACTCCGACAAGATGTAACCATAACCCTAACCTTAACAGATGTGAGGAATTTTTCCATGAATAGCACAACACACGGTTCTATACTTCAAACCGATCTATGAAGATATAGAACACTAATAGGATACTATATGTCATAGGATTAAAATTGCATAACATATTCATGTGTAAACCAGTAAAAAAAGTAGTATGTACAGATATATCTCACGAAATAAAATGTATTTTTGTTTTTCTTGTTGCCGCTTGGGGGTGGGCAGAAATTAGAGTTCCCCTTCTAAGCCTGGCTATATGTCGGATGCACTGAAGTCAATTAAACCAAGCAGATTGGAACCTACATTCTGAAATATAAAAATAGAATTTTTCAGCAGCCGATGTGACAGAGAAGGAAATCATGTGGGCAGACTGTTCTTGAAAATTATTGTGGAATGATTTATTTAAGTGCTACACACTTACTGAGGAGATGTCATTTTAAAGACTATCAAGCAGCATTCATTTCTTACCTTATTGGGGGTCTATTGTGGGTAGCAACTTAATCACATGTAACAGTTGCTCTTTGGCTAAAGACCATTATTCTTTCCAAATTTACAGACCACTACCTTGTTGTGTGATGAGAAAAATACTGTGACATAGAAACATTTGTGAAAGAAAATACGTAAACTGCAACATTTGTACTTGGAGTTGTTTGTCTTTCTTTCTTTTTTCTTTCTATCCCACTTTTCTCCCAAATAAGATTCAAAGTGACTTACTGAATACCGTATATATTTGAGTATAAGCCGACCCAAATATAAGCCGAGGCACCTAATTTTACCACAAAAAACTGGGAAAACATTGACTCCAGTATAAGCCGAGATACCAATAAAATTACACTGAGGCATCAGTAGTTTTAATGTTTTTGAATCTTTACATCAAACTGTAATTTAAGATATGACTGTTCAACTCTGATTAAATCATTATTTTCATCTTCTTCAATGTAAATGTGCTTATGTATCCTTTTAATAATAATAGAGTGAAATAATAAATGTAATAATAATAATAATAAATGCAGTAAAATAATAAATGTAATAATAAATAGAGTAAAATAATAAATGTATTAATAATAATAAAATAGAGTAAAATAAATGTAAAAGTAACAACAATAATAGAGTAAAATAATAAATGTAATAATAATAATTAATAGAGTAAAATAATAAATGTAACAATACCAATAATAATAGAGGAAAATAATAAATATACCATATATACTTGAGTATAAGCCGACCTGAATATAAGCCCACCAGGACCCTCACCCGAGTATAAGCCGAGGAAGTTTTTCTTCAGTCCTAAAAAAGGGCTGAAAAACTAGGCTTATACTCGAGTATATACAGTAAATTAAAACAGTGCTGTTTTAAAAAAAGTATGACGTACAAAAGTTAAAAGAGCACTAAATAGTACAAATAAATGAAAACGCCTTTTAAAAATATTAAAATTGAAAACAATTAGATTTTCTCAATGCATATTAAACAGCCATAGTTGAAGCTCTGTTCAAGCAAAAAGGTTCGCCATGTCGAGTCACATTTGTCCTTTGTGACTGTGGCCAAGAAAGGAGGCGGAGGAAGAGGAAAACACAGAGTTAGGGGTTTTCTTCATGCGGGTTTTCATCGTAACTGTTTGTACTTACAAAAAGGTTCAATTTCAGATTTCAAGGTAAAGAAAAAAGGGGTGGTATTTTGAGTTGATTGGCAAGAAGTGTAGTTATTGTACTTCTAATTAGGCCTGGATCCAAATCAGTTTGAACGAAAATGATTTGTATTATTCAGTGGTCCATTTAATATAATCTCTGAAAACAGAAGTGGGTGGAGGGAGCTGAAAAGCTCCGGATTAAAGGAGCCAGATTTTATCTGTTCCTGGAGAGGAAGGAGTTAAGTCTGCAATATACCTGGGGCAGGGACCTGCCCTGTCTTTTCTCCCTTTCCTTTTGGAAGGTTTCCTAGGCTCCTCCTCCAGAGAGAGCCCTGCTGGAAACTTGCTTTCTGTCACGCCCAGGGAACGGAGCACTAAGAACCAAGCACGGAGGCCAAATACAATCTAATATCTTTATTATAGAAATATTAAAGTGGAATAAAAACAAGTAGAAAATGTAGTCCAGCAATAGACCTTTCAAAGAAGGTCAAATATAGTCCAGAAATATATTGTCCAATATATAATATTAGAGTTCAAAGTTGTAATCCCAAAACCGAAACACACTCTATTTCCAAGCCGTAGAGTGGGGAAAGGTCCAAAGTGTTTCTAAAGTTCAAAGTAAGTCCAAAGCGAGAACTGGAGACAAGGCTAGATACTTGAGACAAAATCCAAGGCTGAAAACACGACGAGATGGTTCTTGAAAACTTGACAAGGCAAGGCAAGGCACGGCAAGGCAAGGAAACTGGAGTTGCAGACTTAAAACGCAGTCCACACTAGTCTGGAGCCGAAGTTAATCCTGAAGCTGATCTGTTGACTCCGCACAGATTTCTCTGTGCGGGGAACTTTTAAGGAAGTCCCATCTTCTTGCAGAGCAGGTGTCCAGAGCTTCCTTTCCCAAGGGAAAGAGAAGCAAAACACATCTTCCTGCAGCTGCGATCCTCCCTGCAAATTCCCAGGAGAACTTAGCTAATTAACATTCTGCCTGGCTGCTAATCTAGCACTTTTTCTTGTTTGTTCTTTTTGACCCCGACTAGCAGCATAGGACTCGGGAAGGGAGGAGAGGCGCTGGGAGAAACTTGTTCAAGGTCCATTTTAATGGGCTTTTGGCAAGAAGTGTCAACAACAGGAGGCATCTGGAATGACTCCGTCTCCTGCTCAGGCGGCAAAAACCCCATGTTGTCGTCATCATTGTCCATGATGGCACTAGGGTTAGAACTCTGAGGCCCATGAGACATCACACTTTCCCAGCAGCACTTGCATAGGGCGGGCATTGAAAAGTCCTCTTGGAGCATATTGGGAGTTGAAGTTTCTGTCTCTGTTTCTCAACCAATAAAAGACCTGCTTATGTCCATGCTCTGACTGGCTGAGAATGGACACAGTCAATGACTACAATTCCCAGAACCCTCTCTTGCAAATTGTCTTATTTTTAAAAATGTTATGGTAAAAACCTAAAATGATTCTAAAAAAATCAGTAGATTGGTGCATTGTTTTGAAACATGGCAGGCCTGCAGTTGTAAATGGAGTCTAAAACTGGGGTAGGTTTCATGCAGATAGGCTTTATAATGACTGAGGATTTGGCTTTTTAAATTTTCCATTGTAGCCAATGGGCTGAATCTTTGCCAAATGAAAACAGCAATACCCCTTCCAATTCGAGTAACTTCCCGGTAAACAAAATGAGGGATCAGCTGACAATGGACCCCAAAGCGGCATGCCTTTTGGCTGAATTGTACACCTCTACTTCTAATACTATTGTTATGCTTCTTTTTTTTCCACAAACACACCAACTGTAGCTTCCTAGAATCTTATTTTTCTCTGTTTGAATTTCTTATAGGTCTTAAAGGGGGGCATGAAAAAAGCTGTGCAAAACAGCTGTGTGCCTTCAAGACACCTGTTAACTTGTGTCAGAGACTCAATGAATTTCATAGGATTGTTGTATGTTTTCTGGCCTATATGGCCATGTTCCAGAAGTATTCTCTCCTGACGTTTCGCCCACATCTATAGCAGGCATCCTCAGAGGTTGTGTGGATGCCTCACAACCTCTGAGAATGCCTGCCATAGATGTGGGCGAAATGTCAGGAGAGAATACTTCTGGAACATGGCCATACAGCCAAGAAAACATACAACAACCCTGTGATCCCGGCCATGAAAGCCTTTGACAACAAATTTCATAGGATTTTCTAGGCGAGGAATACTCAGAAGTAGTTTAGGCAGTTCCTTCCTTGGAAATATAGCTTATGTGTGTCCTTGTATAACAGGGGGGTGGACTGGCCCTTGTGGCCTCTTCCAACTTTATGATTCTGTGATTCTATGATTCCTGAAACTAGGGATGTCTTCTTTCTCTCTGCCCCCCAACTTGTACATTTTACCATACTTTCTAAAATGTCAATCCTGTTGAAGTATGTAACCTTTTCTCAGGGCATATGGTGATCTGGGTACAAGAAAGAGGAATGCTGTTGCCCTATGTAGAAGATATAGCGAACCACACAGTTACATTGGAGGACTTCCTAGAGAAAAAAATTAAATCAAACCTGCAAATAATGATAGAACTATAGCATCGAGTTGGACAAGTCCACAAGGGCCATCCAGTCCAACTTCCTGTTATTCAGGAACATTAAATCAAAGCACTTCTGTCAGATGGTCATCCAGCCTCTGTTTAAAAACCTCCAGAGAAGGAGACACAAATCCCACTACAAATGTGAGGAGATGGCTCTACTTTTATTTTTTACTAGCCTGGGGACCCGATGTTGCCCGGGTTATTTTTTTCCCCCTCTTTCTTTGCAGATTCATGTTATTTGAGTGATTATATTCCTTCTGCTTATGTGATTGTTTTAGTCAATTGTTATGTTTTGTTTTTGTTTCTAATTTTTATAGCGTTTTATAGTGTTTTCAGTGTTTTCAGTGTTTTATTGTACAATGTTTTATGCTGATTTTATATTGGAAACCACCCTGAGTTCCTTTCGGGAGAGAGGGCGGTATACAAATAAACTTTTACTTACTTACTTACTTATTAGAAGAAGGCCTTTTTTTGCTTAGGGATGTTAGGTAATATCACTGAAGTTTGGTCCCCCGGTGACATAGTGGATTAAAGTCTTGTGACTTCAAGGTTGGGTTGCTGATCTGAAAGCTGCCAGGTTCAAATCCCACCTGGGGAAAGCGCAGATGAGCTCCCTCTATCAGCTCCAGCTCCATGCGGGGACATGAGAGAAGCCTCCCACAAGGATGATAAAACCATCAAAACATCCGGGCATCTCCTGGGCAATGTCCTTGCAGACGGCCAATTCTCTCACACCAGAAGCGACTTGCAGTTTCTCAAGTCACTCCTGACACGAAAAAAAAGTTTGGTCCAAATCTGTCATTGGCTGGGTTCAGTGATCTCTGGATAAGAGTGAACTACAACTCCCAGGTTCCCAGGGTAATCACCCCCAAATTCTGCCAGTATTCACAGTTGGCCATGTTGGGTCTGTGTGTCAAGTTTGGTCCAGATCTGATGTCAGCTGAGTTCAGTGCTTTCTGGATGCAGGTGAACTATAACTCCCAAAATCAAGGTTCATTCCCCTAAACCCCTGCAGTATGTTCAGTTCATCATGGGGCTTCTCTGTGCCAAGTTTGGTCCCAGTTTATTGCTGGTGGGGATCACAGTATCAGGAAAGGTACTGCAAGTCCCATCATCCATGGCAAGTTTGGTCCAGATCCATCGTTGGTTGGGTTCACAGTGCTCTCTGGGTGTAAGTCAAGTACAATATACAAGGAAATCATGGTGAATCCTCCCCAAACCTCTTGTTCAGTTGCTGATCTATTCCTTTGTTAACTGTGTGCCATAGGAATGGGTAGGAAAGGGTTAAGGGAGAGGCAGTGGGCGGGGTCATGCAAATTAAGGAATCCTGGGATGTCCATTCTGGAGGAAAAACAGAACATCTAGGGTGAAATTGACTCTGTGTGATGACCCATGGGCCTTGTAGTCCTGCTCAGGACATTGTAATTCCTGATGAAGATGAAAACTTGGGTTTTTTACCTTCCCAGTCTGAACTGGATTCCTCTCAGCCAGATCTTTCCCAGGCAGATCTGGGAACCTTGCACCTGCAAGAAAGTTGTCTCCCAGAAGTATGTCAAACAAGCCCAGAGCCTACTTCTCCCGTGTTCTTGCGCCGGGAGTTTTGTAAACAACAGAGAAGTTTGGAATCAGCTTCGCGCAGGAGTGCAAGAATTGCAGCTAAGAATGTAGCCAATTAAGACTGCTTCTCGTGAGAATCTTTAAGGAGTTTAACATCTGGTCTCAGAGTTTAGCTTTCGTTTCTGATTCCCAGAGAACTGCTTCGGTGGGAAAGTTAGACTCTATATAGGGGTTTTACCCGCGTAGTAACTTCGCGGAGTCAATTCGTCAACCTACGGAGCGAGTTGTGTCTGGACAGCGCGCTCCGATTCAAGCCTCGCTCCTGCTCAAGCCTTGCCTTGCTATCCAGCCTTCGCCTTGCTTCCCAGCCTTTGTTTATCTACGGACTTTGCCTTGTTCCCAGGACCAAACCTTGCCTTGTTCCACGGATTTTACCAAGTTATTCCACGGACCTTGTTCTTGTTCCTAGTTACCTTGCTCCACGTTTTAAGCCTTGTTTCAAGTATCAAGTTATTTCCTAGCCTTGCTCAAGTTTATGGACTAAAGGACCTTGTCAACTCCCCTCACTTTGCCTGGCAAAGTGAGTGTTTCGGTTATTGGATTACAACTTTGGACCTTAATATTTCATATTGGACATTATTTCTTTGGACTAATTTTGACCTTTCCTGAAAGGTCTGCTTCTGGACTATCTTTTACATTTGCTTTTACTAACTTTATATATTTCCTTAATAAAGATATTAGATAGAATCTGGCCTCTGCGTATGGTTATTGGTGCTCTGTAGCCTGGGTCGTGACAGTTTGACTCCGCCACCCTAAGCACCAATTAACCTCGGCCAGAATGTCTACCGGAACCGTGCCCGGTGGGCAGCCACTGAGCTACACCATCAGCAAGGACGAAGTGGATCGCATCCGCGACAGACTCAACGCCCAGGATGGAGAAATAAAGGGCTTGCGGGAGCGCGGAATCCGCCTCCCGGCCATGGCGTTGCCTACCAAGTTTACTGGAGAAGCTTCTAAGGTTCATGTTTTCCGTCGCCAATGTCAAGCTTATCTAGAGGCCCGTGATGCCGAGTTTCCCCAAGAAGACATCAAAGTGGCGTGGGTTTACAGTCTTCTAGACGGGCCAGCGGCCAATTGGGCGACGGCACTGTTCGACCAAGCCTCTCCACACCTAAGATCAGCGCAACACTTCTTGGACCACCTCAAGGAGACTTGGGGAATCGAGGACAATTTGGAGGCAGCCGGTCACAAACTCCGTCGCCTTTTCCAAGGAGACAGACCTATGTCTCAGTATATAGCCGAGTTCCGAGTGCTGGCCCACAACACCGGCTGGAACGATGTAGCCCTCAGAGGACAATTCCGGGAGGGTCTCAACATTGAAATGCTGGAAGAAATCTCCAAGGTGGATCCTCCCCAGACCCTCGAGGCACTCATTGATCAATGTTTACGGGCTGAAGTCATGATTGCCAACAGGAAACAGTGGGTTCGAGGCCAGGGCAGTAGAGCCGGGGCAAAACCCCCCGCTCCCGCCAGCGTTCAGCCACGTCCAGTGTGGAGACCCCCACCGCCAACCCCACACCCCAGAGGAGGCGAGGAGGTGCCGATGCAGTTGGGCAATGTGCGTCCCAGACTAGATGCCGCCGAGAAGGCCCGTCGTCAACGCTTAAACCTCTGTTGGTACTGCGGGAACGGGGGCCACTTCGCCAGAGAGTGCCCAGCCAAAGGGAAGCCTGCCGCCCGTCTTGCGGCGGCGTCCTCCACGGAGACGAAGGCGTCTGAGCCGACTGGCACACAGCCGGCGGGGGAAGCCAACGACCGGGTGTAGAGAGGCTCGCCAACCCGGTCAAAAAATCCATTCAAGAGCCGCCAACCGGGGTCCTGTTCCTTCTCGTGGTCACATTATGGTCAGCAAAAAGGGGACCCGTCATGATCCACGCCATGATAGACTCTGGAGCTACCAACAATTTCATTGATAGAGAGTATGCCGACTCTCTGGGATTACAATATCATGATTTCAAGAATGCCCGTGTGGTGCAAGCCATAGACGGCCGCCCCCTCAAGACGGGCCCCGTAAGTCAGTGGTCGGAACCCACCAGGATGTGGATAAGGGAACATATGGAAGAGATTTCCTTCTTTGTTACCGAGGTTCCCCATTTCCCTGTGATTTTGGGAATTCCATGGCTGACTCTCCACGACCCTAACATCTCCTGGTCCAACAGAGAACTGCAGTTTGCTTCACCGTACTGCCAAAACCATTGCCTCGTAGCCAAGGTCTGCCATGCCACAGACACCGAGCCCATCATCACCTTGCCAAAGAAGTACTCCGAGTATTGGGATGTATTCAATGAGAAAGAAGCCGAAAAATTACCCCCACATAGACCTTATGACTGTGCCATTGACTTGGTGGAGGGGGCCCCGATCCCGCGAGGGCATCTCTACTCCCTGACTGAACCAGAGCAAGAAGCTCTCAGGGAATTCATAGAGACAAACCTTCGCAAGGGATTCATCAGACCCTCTCAATCCCCAGCCGCCTCCCCAGTGATGTTTGTGAAGAAGAAGTCAGGGGAACTACGCTTGGTGGTGGACTACAGAGCATTGAACAATATCACCAAGCGGAACAGCTATCCCCTGCCCTTAATCTCGGATCTACTGGATCGGCTTCGAGGAGCCAAGGTTTACACCAAGCTGGATCTTCGGGGGGCTTACAACTTAATTCGCATCAGGGAAGGGGACGAGTGGAAGACCGCCTTCCAGACCAAATTCGGATTATTCGAGTCCCGAGTTATGAATTTCGGTTTATGCGGAGCTCCCGCAACGTTCCAGCATTTTGTCAATGACATTTTTCAGGACTATCTAGACAGGTTCTTGATAATCTACCTGGACGATTTTTTGGTGTTTTCTAGATCACAATCAGAACATGAGAACCACGTCAAAATGGTGTTACAACGATTGCGGGACCATGGACTTTATGCCAAGCTGGAAAAATGCGCCTTTGATCTACAAGAAGTAGATTTCCTTGGTTACCGCATCTCGCCTCTAGGGCTTTCCATGGATCCAGCCAAGGTTTCAGCAGTATTGGAATGGCGGGCGCCAACTAACAAGAAAGAGGTGCAGCGTTTCTTGGGGTTCGCGAACTATTACCGCAAGTTCATTCCAGATTTTGCCCGCTGGTCCGACCCCATCACTAGCTGCATCCGTGGAAAGCAGCCTTTCCGCTGGACTGATCAAGCAGAGAAAGGGTTCCAGCAACTAAAGAAACTATTCACCTCCCAGCCAATTCTACAGCACCCAAATCCTGGAACCCCTTTTGTTGTGCAAGCGGACGCCTCTGATGTGGCAATTGGGGCTGTACTCTTACAACCGGTGGGAGATCACCTCCATCCCTGTGCCTTTTACTCTCGTCAACTAACCACACCAGAGAGGAATTACACCATTTGGGAAAAAGAACTACTGGCCATAAAGGCAGCCTTTGAAACTTGGAGACATTGGCTAGAAGGGGCCAAATTTCCCATTGAAGTCCACACTGATCATCGTAATCTAGAACATCTAAGAACTGCCCGCAAACTAAATCAGAGGCAGCAACGTTGGGCTTTATTCTTCGAACGTTTCGACTTCCAGATTCATTATGTGACCCCAGCCCAGACCAAGCAAGCAGACGCCCTGTCACGTAAACCGGAATACGCTGCAGGACGCAAGGAGACCTTTGAATCCCAACTATTACAACCCGGGAACTTTGCCACGCTCACAGTGGGGAACACCAAATCCATTCCCATTGGTTCAGCTTCCTCTACTCCAGGACCCCTCTGTGCTCAAGAAATCAGGGCTAGTCAGCAAGCAGATGCCTGGGCGCAGGACCAACTTCGCCAAGGTCTGCATTTTCCCTTTTCGCTTAAGGATGGGCTGCTTTGCTATAGAAATCATGTTTATATCCCACCCGGACCGGGCAGGGAAAAAGCGCTTCGTCTGTGTCATGATTGCAAACCAGCAGGACACTTCGGACTATTTAAAACCATGCATCTGATCCTAAGAGATTTTTGGTGGCCCAAGATCCGCAAGGATGTGGAAAAATATGTCAACACCTGCCCAGTATGCCAGCGCTCCAAGATAAGAAGGGAGAAGCCCTCAGGGCTTTTACACCCCCTTCCTACCCCATCTCGCCCATGGGAGATAATTTCTGCGGATTTCATCACTGACCTACCACCTTCCTGTGGATTCACCACGATCCTAGTGGTGGTGGACCTTTTCACCAAGTTAGCCCATTTCATTCCCTGCGAAGGCCTCCCCACGGCCAAAGAGACTGCGGATCTATTCCTTCAACATGTTTTCAGACTACATGGATTGCCCAAGAGTTTAGTCACAGACCGTGGATCTCAATTCACCTCTCGTTTCTGGAAGGCGCTACAAAAACTATTGGGCATAGACTCTCGCTTATCTTCAGCTCATCATCCCCAAACCGATGGGCAAACAGAGCGCACCAATGCCACTTTGGAGCAGTATCTTCGCTGTTATGTAAACTACCAACAGGACAATTGGGCTTCTCTGTTACCACTGTCTGAGTTTGCCTACAACAATGGAGTTCAAGCTTCTACAAAAGAAACGCCGTTCTTTGCAAACTACGGCTTCCATCCACGGTTCTTTCCCCCCGTCATTGAAACTTCAGAAGTTCCCGCAGCAGAGGATTGGCTGCAGGAACTCACAGCGGTGCAACAACTTTTGCTCCAGCAACTGGACCAAGCCAAGGAGGACTATAAACGCCACGCTGACAAACACCGCCAGCCGGGCCCCGAAATCAAGGTAGGAGATCGGGTTTTCCTGTCCACTCGCTTTCTGCCCTCCCACCGCCCTTGCCGGAAGTTAGATGCCCGTTTCATTGGCCCCTATCCAGTGGTGGCGCAATTAAACCCCGTGACTTTCAAACTCCAACTTCCGCGTTCAATGCGCATTCACCCAGTGTTTCACCGTTCCCTGCTCCTTCCGGCGGATGGTGTGCGTCCTGATACAGACCAACCGGCCCCCCCTCCTGTTTTGATGAATGGGGAGGAGGAGTTCGAGGTTGAGGACATTTTGGATTCTCGCTTTCACCGCCGCCGCCTACAATATCTCATTGACTGGGTGGGTTTTGGCCCTGAGGAACGCTCTTGGGAAGACGCCTCCACAGTCCATGCTCCTGAGCTAACCCGTCGCTTTCATCAGACCTATCCCGCCAAGCCGCGACCTCGCGCCTCGGGGAGAGGGCCCCAGTTTGGGAGGGGCCTTGAGGAGGGGGATAGTGTGATGACCCATGGGCCTTGTAGTCCTGCTCAGGACATTGTAATTCCTGATGAAGATGAAAACTTGGGTTTTTTACCTTCCCAGTCTGAACTGGATTCCTCTCAGCCAGATCTTTCCCAGGCAGATCTGGGAACCTTGCACCTGCAAGAAAGTTGTCTCCCAGAAGTATGTCAAACAAGCCCAGAGCCTACTTCTCCCGTGTTCTTGCGCCGGGAGTTTTGTAAACAACAGAGAAGTTTGGAATCAGCTTCGCGCAGGAGTGCAAGAATTGCAGCTAAGAATGTAGCCAATTAAGACTGCTTCTCGTGAGAATCTTTAAGGAGTTTAACATCTGGTCTCAGAGTTTAGCTTTCGTTTCTGATTCCCAGAGAACTGCTTCGGTGGGAAAGTTAGACTCTATATAGGGGTTTTACCCGCGTAGTAACTTCGCGGAGTCAATTCGTCAACCTACGGAGCGAGTTGTGTCTGGACAGCGCGCTCCGATTCAAGCCTCGCTCCTGCTCAAGCCTTGCCTTGCTATCCAGCCTTCGCCTTGCTTCCCAGCCTTTGTTTATCTACGGACTTTGCCTTGTTCCCAGGACCAAACCTTGCCTTGTTCCACGGATTTTACCAAGTTATTCCACGGACCTTGTTCTTGTTCCTAGTTACCTTGCTCCACGTTTTAAGCCTTGTTTCAAGTATCAAGTTATTTCCTAGCCTTGCTCAAGTTTATGGACTAAAGGACCTTGTCAACTCCCCTCACTTTGCCTGGCAAAGTGAGTGTTTCGGTTATTGGATTACAACTTTGGACCTTAATATTTCATATTGGACATTATTTCTTTGGACTAATTTTGACCTTTCCTGAAAGGTCTGCTTCTGGACTATCTTTTACATTTGCTTTTACTAACTTTATATATTTCCTTAATAAAGATATTAGATAGAATCTGGCCTCTGCGTATGGTTATTGGTGCTCTGTAGCCTGGGTCGTGACACTCTGCACGAAAGCCTTCACTTGGGTGGAGAGACTGTGGAGGACACAGGCAAGGTTTGGGATACATGTTCATGACACTCAGTATAACCTGGATGTCAGTGGAGGGAGGGCCATTGGTGTCTCCTGCTCAGTGGGAACTATGGCTGTGTTGTCAAAGGTTTTCATGGCCGGGATCACAGGGTTGTTGTATGTCTTTCGGGCTGTGTGGCCATGTTCCAGAAGTATTCTCTCCTGACGTTTCGCCCACATCTATGGCAGGCATCCTCTGAGGTTGTGAGGTATGGAATAAACTAGGTAAGGAAAGGAAAGAATATATATCTGTGTAGAGTCCAGGGTATGGCAAGAGTCCTTTGTCACTGGGAAGGCAGCATTAATGTTTCAGTTAATCACCCTAATTAGCTGCCCTCTGCCCTCAGAGTGTTGGTTCCCATCTACTGTTTTGATTTTAGAGTTTTTTAATACTGGTAGCTAGATTTTGTTCATTTTCATGATTTCTTCCTTTCTGTTGAAGTTGTCCACATGCTTGCGGATTTAATGGCTTCTCTGTGTAGTCTGACATGATAGTTGTTGGAGTGGTCCAGCATTTCTGTGTTCTCTTGATGAACCAGCCTGGACACAGTATATTATTTGAGGGCAGAGGACAGCTAATGACTGAACAAAGGATGCCCCCAGGCAAGAGACAAAACCTTTCCAATGCTAATTAGGGTGATTAACTGAAACCTTAATGCTGGCTTCCCAGTGACAAAGGACTCTTGCCACACCCTGGACTCTACACAGATATATATTCTTTCCTTTCCTTACCTAGTTTATTCCATACCTCACAACCTCTGAGGATGCCTGCCATAGATGTGGGCGAAACATCAAGAGAGAATACTTCTGGAACATGGCCACACAGCCCGAAAGACATACAACAACCCTGGAACTATGGCTGTTTGTGGGGGCCAGAGGGAGGCTGTCTGTGTGAGTGGACACCTCTGCCACATACACACATACACATTTTCCACTTTTATTATGTGTATAGGCTGCATCT
This sequence comes from Anolis carolinensis, assembly GCF_035594765.1. Taxonomy (NCBI): domain Eukaryota; kingdom Metazoa; phylum Chordata; class Lepidosauria; order Squamata; family Anolidae; genus Anolis; species Anolis carolinensis. The sequence goes on from NC_085844.1 coordinate 73,486,447, forward strand.
TTTCCCCATCTGTTTGCAATGAACAAAGCAATAGTTTGGTCAGGACCTGAATGGCTCAGTGCCCCCAAAATCTTACAAGAGGACATTGGCTCTTCCACATGAAGTGGGCAAGTGAAACAAATCTTTGCATATTCAACATTTCACTCCTATTGTTACAGTGACCTTGAAAGCTACCTGAAGGGAAAATTATATGGCAATTTAGAAATGACTGATGAACGGCACTCCAAGAGTGGTTTGTAATGGATTTTTCCTTGTATATTGTTATAACAGTATCTTCTCCCAGAAGTAATTAATTATACTTTAATCTATTAGGAGTCATTCAACAAACTACTGCTTTGCAATAATGTTTCACCCTCTGGGTCTTGCGCAAAAGATAGTTGCATCATAATCAGATTAGTCTGAACAGTCCTTGACTTTGAACTACATAATTAATTTCAATTTCTTTTAAGTAACCATTCTATTTTATTTAAAAGTTAAGACTCAGCAAAGAAATTGAGCATACATCCAGAAGGCTGACTTTCCCCAAAGTTACTCTGTTGCAAACTAACATTTTCTTTTTTTTTAATTCCTCTTCACTCTCCCACAGATTAGCGCTAGCTATATGATTAAGATCCAGCTACTTCCCAAAAAATCTGCATTCATTTGTTTGGAGGTGCATCATTTAACAAAAACATTAAATGTGGGGAGGCTGCTAGTACAGAACATCTCATCATAATGCCATAGAATGACAATCCAGTTCATTTCAAGCATCCATGCATGCTACAGTTAGCCAGCAATAGCATCTGGAGTTTGAAAATAACTCCAGTACTAATAGGAAATAATACAGGAAAGAAATTGAGTGCATCTACACTTTCAAATGAGGGTAGTTTGATACCATTTTAACTGCCATGGCTCGATGCTATGGGAAACCTGGGAGTTATAATTCGGTGAAGCACTAGCCCTCTTAGTAGTGAAGGCTAACGTCTTTGTGAAACTTCAACTCCCAGAATTCCATAGCATGGAGCTATGCCATTTAAAGTGGTGTTGAGCTGCATTAATTCTGCAGTGTAGATGCACCTTGTCCATAGTGTAATCAAATGCTTTCGAACATTAACAAACTGCTACCAGGACTATATTCCAGTTAGAGAACTCATTTATTTATTTATCATATCAGAAGCAAACCGAGGGTACAGTTGTATTTAAAAACACAAAGTTAAAAACTTGGCATTATATTAAATGTAGTTGGCCACTTGGAATGCCTCTGGTTTTCCACAGAACTCATAATTCTTCTGCTCTAAGCATTACTACCAGATTCCTGTTCACCGGGGCAGAGGTGGCAGGAATGGGCTTCATAAAGTCCCTCTCATGGTTTTCAGTGAGAGGGAAAATGAATGGGCAAAATTTCATCCCCACAATAATCTTGTTGGGTTTGCAGTTTTGAGGAAAACAGCATACTTTGTTTTAGAGATACCAAATCTGTCATGGTTTGCAAAGGCACTATGCTGTGTGTGTTAACTGGAAAATGAAGTGCATGAAGCAGATTGGCTGAGCCTGCAAAGATCTGGGGATTGATTTGATACTGTTTCTGTTCTGCTGCTGCAGAACCATTTTGGACAAGTTTTTCAGGTGCTGACTGAGTACTGCTGGTGAACAGGAGCAGTGTACTTAGAGAGGCCTTGCTATTTTGAGGCCTGTTTGCTGCTGAGAAAAGAGGGAGAAGAACCAGGACTAAAGCAGTCTAAAGCAGATATGTAGACTGAGAAAGGACTATTTATGACTGTGGACTTCTGTAAGTGATCAGATGGACGATTATAAATACTACTGTTTTTGATCTCTTGGAATCAGTAAAGTTCCTGTATTTTTGTTCTGCAAACCTGGGTGGCATGTTATTGCTCTGTGGGTGATTCTGGACTGTGGGCAGACGTAAGATCTTCCATTTATCATCAGCAATCCGCTACAAAATCCATTGTAGTAAGAAAGGAAAGACATCAAAAGAAATGTGTCTCTGTTACTAAATCAAGAAAGGAAAGTACTTCTGCTTTTGAGGTACAGAAAATACTTAATTGTTTTAGGCATGCTGATCAATTAAGCAGAGAGTGAAGTTTAACTACACAATTGGATCTTAATTGCTTGATGCCCATTCTGATTCATTAGTCGGATTTTGCTTTCTCATACTTGCATATTAATATCATATTTTATTAGAGTGTTTACACTAAGTTATATATTGGGAAAGTGCCATTGTCCAACACATTTCCTCAGGATGGTATCCAGGGAAACATAGAGGGAGCACACAACTCCCATGTTGCGTCAGCTCCTCTGGTTGCCATTTTGCTACCGAGCACAATTCAACATGCTGGCTTTGGCCTATAAAGCCCTAAATGGACTCAGCCCAGTGTACCTGTCTGAACACATCTCCCTCTATGAACCACCACGGAGATTAAGATCTTCCGGGAAGGCCCTGCTCTCCGTCCCACCACCGTCACAGGCATGATTGGCAGGGATGAGAGACAGGGCCTTCTCAGTTATTGGCCCCCGGCTATGGAACTCCCTCCCTGGCCAGATTTGATCAGCCCCCTCCCTCCTGCCCTTTGGAAAGATGGTAAAGAGCTGGCTGTGGGACCAAGACTTTGGGGCAGTGCAATAATGGCAGCAATAGGAAATTTCACCCTGCTGATTGGATACGGTATGGCTGACTTGTGATGGTTTTAAAAAATTGTTTTAATGTGAAGATAACTGATGTTAGTGTTTATGTATATCTATAGTTTATTTTATGTTCTGGCATTGAATGTTTGCCGTATGTATGTTGCGCTCCGCCCTGAGTCCCCTTTGGGGTGAGAAGAGCGGAATATAAATGGTTTAAATAAATAGATAATACAGTAGAGTCTCACTTATCCAACATAAACGGGCCGGCAGTATGTTGGATAAGTGAAAATGTTGGATAATAAGGAGGGGTAAACATTATGATTTTACAAATTTAAGGAAAAAAATCATATTTTATTTATTTATTTCACCCTGAAGGGGACTCAGGGCGGATCACATTACACATATAAGGCAAACATTCAATTCCTTGACATAGGACAAAAACAAAGACAAATGCAGGCTCTGAGCTGGCCTCAAACTCATGACCTCTTGGTCAGAGTGATTGGTCTCAGTTGGCTGCAGCTGGCTGCTCATCGGCTTGTGCCACAGCCCAGGCCCAACAAATTGACAGAAAAAGCTGTTCAATACACGATAACGTTATGCAGTAATTACTGTATTTACAAATTTAGCACCAAAAAATCAAAATGTATTGAAAACATTGACTACAAAAACACTGAATACTAAAAGGCAGACTGCGTTGGATAATACAGGACGTTGGATAAGCAAAGGTTGGATAAGCGAGACTCTACTGTAAATACATTTCCAAAAATATCCCAAAGTATTCCTAATCAATGCACATGTGTTTCAAATACCATTTTTCTATGGGATGTAGAGAAAGTAAGAGTTTGGTGCTGAAAAGTATGTGTCTGTCTACATATGAGGAAATAATCTGATTCATTACCCTGCAAAAAGAGAGCTGGAAGCAGCCACGCTTTGAAGCTGCAAGGCTATTCAATGCAAATCAAGCTTGCCAGTTGCAACATTCACATTTGCCTCAAATAGATAAGAATTCTTTCTCCCACCCTGGACCTTCCACAGATATATAAACCTCACTTGCCTAGTTTCCAACAGACCTCAACAATCTCTGAGGATGCCTGCCATAGATGTGGGCAAAACGTCAGAAGAGAATGCTTCTGGAACATGGCCATACAGCCCGAAAAACTCACAGCAACCCAGTGATTCCGGCCGTGAAAGCCTTCGACAACACACAAAGCTGGAAAAGGTGTTTTGTTCAACTACAAATCTCCCAAACAGCCTAAGCCTGCTAATTGCTCAATGGAAATGTATATTTCCAACCATATTTCAAAATACAAATAAAGGAAACTTCTATAGTCCTACTGTAATTCCAAAATTATTCCTTTTATCTAATCTGCTTATGAGATGTATTTTTCAGAGTCTCATATCTGTCCACTAAACAGTATCACTGGTCTCTTATGATACTGTGACTGGTGGAATCAACTTTATTTACTCCAAATTTGCCTTCTTTCCTTGTTGAAGATTTGCCATTTTAGACGGTTGTGGCAAAAATCTAAAGTGCCAGATATCTCACTGACATTTTTATAGAATATTTAACAACCTGACTCACCATATTGCAGATAGCTGTGTCCTTTGACTTGCGTTCTGAGAGCTTAATACAAAGATAGGCTGTCTAAGCAATTCATCATTTCTAGCATTTCTAAAAATGTAAAAGAACTGGCAGACTAAAAAAAAGGGAGACAGACAAGGAAGACGGCAGTTCAATCCATGGTGGGTACCATAGGATGATGGCCAGGAAGTTAAAAGAATAATTATTTTATTGCCCTCTGTGAGAGCACACAAATCAGTTTAGGAGAGCCACAAAACTTATTGCACATTCAGGACACGTTTGTTTCTTTGAATAAGCCTCTAACAAAAGAGCTGCTTTGTTTTCTGATGCAGCTCAATTCCAAGAGACAGGGAGCAAAGCTCTTTGCCGTTACAAGAACCAAGGCGGCCTGACATTTGCTTTGCCAAATTCTTTTCTTTTTAGAAATTGCTCTGCTGCAGATACTTCTTAATAAAAAGCTATTGCGTGTGTTTGGGTGTTCAGCTCTTTGGTTAAACAAATTTACAAAGGAACTGTAAATACTGCTAATTTACAACATCAAATATTTTAGGAGCTAATTGGGAGCCATTATAGTCAACACAAAGTTGTATGAATCATTTATAGAATTTAATCAAGCAAAGGGCTCTTCTTTAGTGTGTCTCTCCCTCTTTCTCCCTCTGCAAGGCCCTGTAATTAAATCACATCCCCGTTTTCGATGTGAGGATCTGATGGCTCCTGCAAGCTCATTTAGTACATCTGTATCTGAAGTAGAAAAGATGTAGAGTCCTGTCACTAAACCACAGCATGGATCAATTCACAAATCAAGCTGTCAAACCAAAGATCAATTCATCCAGTGTTGAGAAAAGTGTGTGCAGTCAATCTGGGAAAGATTTGACACTTCAAGAAAAAGTGTTAGGTGGAGAGTGCAGAAAAGTGGCCAGAGTATCACTACTAGCTGTGGAAAATGCAGTTTCAGATTTCCATTTCTGCTGTGTTGCGCAGTGCCTGGCCTTGCTCACATTCCTCTTGCTCTTGTGAAATTAAAATGCTGCATTTTGTAGCGGATTGATGATGATAAATGGAAGCTCTTACATGTGCCCGCAATCCAGAGTCACCCACAGAACAATAGCATGCCGCTCAGGTTTCCAAAACAAAAATACGGGAACTTTACTGATTCCAAGAAATCAAAAATAGTATTTACAATGATCCCTCTGATCACTTAGAGAAGTCTACAGTCATAAATAGTCCTTTCTCAGTCCACAAATCTGCTTCAGAGAAGAAGACAATTCTGGTTCTTCTCCCTCTTTTCTCAGCAGCAAACAGGCCCCGAAATAGCAAGGCCTCTCTGAGTACATTGCTTCCTTTCACCAGCACCTGAAAAACTTGTCCAAACTGGTTCTGCAGCAGCAGAACAGAAACAGTATCAAATTAATCCCCAGGTCGTTGCAGGCTGAGCCAATCGGCTTCATGCACTTCATTTTTCAGTCAACACACACAGCCCAGTGTCTTTGCAAACCATGACACGTTTGGCTTCCTGGAAGAAATAAAGATTACAGTAGAGTCTCACTTATCCAACATAAACGGGCCGGCAGAACGTTGGATAAGCGAATATGTTGGATAATGAGGAATTAAGGATAACCCTATTAAACATCAAATTAAGTTATGATTTTACAAATTAAGCACCAAAACATCATGTTAGACAACAAATTTGTCAGAAAAAGTAGTTCAGTACACAGTAATGCTATATAGTAATTACTGTATTTATGAATTTAGCACCAAAATATCACGATATATTGAAAGCATTGACTACAAAAATGCGTTGGATAATCCAGAACGTTGGATAAGCGAGTGTTGGATAAGTGAGACTCTACTGTATCTAGATCTACCGTGGCATTCATTAGTTCATTTCAGTTTTCAAATGGACTATGCGAAAATATTCTGTTCAAGGCTTTTTCAACAAGCTTTTTGAATTTTTATAAATGTTGTGATATAATCCACATGTGGTGTTTGTTTCCAAAAAGTACCAAATTAAATTGGAAAAAAATTACTTATAGGTGGCGGCACATTGCCCTCTTGGAGTTGAATATTAGATACAAATTAAAACTATCAAAATGTATCAAAGCACTTCAATACAGGGCTCAGAAAACTGCATTTTATAGCAAAAGAATGCATTTCTTCAGCACTATTTTTCAATTCCTGCAAAATTTGTTCAGATAGATTTAGTACCTTTTGGAAACGAGCTCCACATATATGCACATAATAAAATATCCTGGAGATGGGACCCAGAGCTAAACATAAAATTCATTTATGTATCATGGAGCCTCCAGTGGCGCAATGGGTTAAACCCTTGTGCTGGAAGGACTGCTGACCGAATGACGGGGTGAGCTCCCGTCTGTCAGCTTTAGCTCCCCAAGCGGGATTTCTCAAGTTGCTCCTGACAAGAAATATATACCTAATTATACACAATATTTATTTATATATCACTGCTAGGTAGCAATAATTAATTACATATGGACATAGTCTTTTTGCTAATGTTAAATGTGGGAAATTAGTATTTACAAACATTTCCATTTAGTGGCAGCAGGTGGCTCCCATTCTGGTGGGACACTGAGTCCTCCACATGTTTTAAACCAGGCTTGAAGGGAGCTCTCTGTGGTGCTAAATCTATTTATTAATAACATATGGAATGTTACATTTGTCAATAATGGGAAGGGGAGGAGGATATTTGGAGAGACTGACATTTAATTTGAAATAAAATACAAAAGAAAATATTTCTGTATATTTTATGGATTTCTTCCTTTCAAAGTTAGCCGAGTTCCCTTTCCTTTAGAACACGTTCCCTTGGCGTGCAAGTCTTGAGCACTTGTCCAATTTTAAAAGTCGTTTCTAGACCCAAAGAAGTTTCCCATCCCATGATTGTGGCTGTAGTGGCTTCTCTTCCCAACATGATGACCAGCTAAAATAAAATAGTAGAATTATGCTTATGTCGACAAACTTTGAAAACAATGTTTGAAGTATGTTCTGAACAGTATGCACCCATAAAATCTAAGTACCTGGGGAATTTCCTGTTGCAAATCCAGCACTCCTGGGGAGCATCCCTGCTAATACTTTGATCACTGCATGGCAATACCTGAATCTGAACAGCAGTGGATTCAGTTCCCATGGGGACAGTCAGTTCAGCGTTTCAAGAGTTATTATGAATATACTGAATATTTATAAGAAACTTTTAACAAACATTAAAATCTCCTGAAATACAATGCAACAACCTGATTTTAAGCAAATCTGGAAATTCAAATGAGCAAGTAATTGAATAAATGTGCACTAGCTAGTATTAGGAGAATCAATGTGGTCTAGTGGTTTCAGTGTTGGACTCCTGGCAAACAGGATTTAAATCTGGGTTGCTGTGAATTTTCTGGGCTGTAGGGCCATGTTCCAGAAGCATTCTCTCCTGATGTTTCACCCACATCTATGGTAGGCTTCCTCGGAGTTTGAGGAGTCTGATGGAAACTAAGTAAGTGAGATTTATATATCTGTGGAAAAAGAACTCTTGTCTGCTTGAAGTACATGTGAATGTTGCAATTTGTCACCTTGATTAGCATTTTAATGGCCCACAGTTTCAAGGCCTGGCTGATAGCTGCCTGGGGGAATCCTTTTTTAGGAGATGTTAGCTGGCCCTAATTGTTTCTTGTCTGGAATTCTTTTTGAGTCTTGCTCTTTATTTACTGTTCTGATTTTAGAGTTTTTAATACTGGTAGAGAGATTTTGTTCATTTTCATGGTTTTCTCCTTTCTGTTGAAATTGTCCACATGCTTGTGGATTTCAATGGCTTCTCTGACATGGTTGTTGTTGGAGTGGTCCAGCATTTCTGTATTCTCAAATAATATGCTGTGTCCAGGTTGGTTCATCAAGTGCTCTGCTAGGGCTGACTTCTCTAGTTGATTTATTTATTAATTTATTTGTTTACAGTATTTATATTCTGCCCTTCTCACCCTGCAGGAGACTCAGGGCAGATCACAATGCACATTTATACATTTAGTGCCATTATTAGACATACAGCACATACAGACAGACAGTAGAGGTTATTTAACATTTTCCAACTACTGGCTTCATGAGGTTATGCTTGATTCTGGCCACAGGGGGAGCTGCCGCTTCTCCTACTGTGACACCAAGTCCTTTTGATCGTAGTACTTCCTCCTTGCTCTTTGCTCGCTGACAGTTTTTTTAATGGTGTCGTAAATTAAATTAAATTAAATTTACCTCCCCGCATTAAGCAGTCCCTAAATTCTCTACTCACAACTGCAGGTGTTTTTGAACTGCTTAGGTGGACAGTAAGCTAGGCTATTAAACAGTTGGGAGCTCAATCCAACACGGGCTTCGAATTGATGACCTTTCAGTCAGCAGTGATCTATTGCTGCTGGCTATTAACCAGCTACACCACAGCCCAGCCCTGCAGTCTGTAGTACCTTGATGTTACTTGATGTGTGTTTGGGAACTATGTTTGATGGTCCCTATGTAAACTTGTCCACATCTGCATAGTATATGGTACACTCCTGCAGATGTGAGAGAATCTCTCTTGTCCTTTGCTGAACATAGCATTTGTTAGATTTTCTTCATGGGTCTGTAGTTTATATGCTGAGTTTAAATCCCTGCTTGGTCAAGAAAACCCACAGGGTGACTTTGAGCAAGTCACAATCTCTCAAGCTTACAGGAAATCTTGGCAAGAAAAACTTATTAATACACTGATCATCATAAATTGAAGGCATACAGCACCAAGCCGGTACTAGCACACACCATCCACCTGTTTTGATTTGGTAGGGATAGGACCAATTAATTAATCCTTTCATCCTGCTTTTTTGAAGGTTTAACAATGACCCCATTCATCTCTCCACCTCCAATTTTCCTCCTTTGTCCTCTGGTTATGTCAATTGCTACAAATTCAGAGTGCAAAAATAATCTGCACTCAATAAACTTAGCCAGAGATACAGGAGTCCTGCAATTCCCAGTAAACTCAGGCAAAGTTAGCATGCACCAATCTCCCCTATCTTGTGTGTTCTTTTCATTACTAACTTTTGCCATCTTGACTACATCTTGACTACAGTCTGATGTTTCTTGGTCACATTTGTGCCAGATTTCTGCTATGAAATCTTGGAGGATATGCTAGTGCCATTGTTAGTACAGCTATAGAGGCTAGAGCGTGATTTTTCGGCCTTAGTACACTCTGGATGAAAGCTACACTCAGGCTTTCAAGGCTTGTCTTTCAAAGTAGCTAAAGACAACACAAGTCAGCTCTTTTACTTTCAGATACGATAAATTATGCTGCTTTGACTCAACATTTCCACACCTTAGATCTGTTCCTGGTTTTAAAGGTATGTTAAAAGGTATGGGATCTGGAGCAGTCCAGCAAGAAACCATTTATTTCAATATGGAGTTCATTTTGATTTTGCAACCCCCCAGATGTGCCCCAAGTAATTAAAAGGTATCAGAGAAGTCTAAATTAGGAGATCATGCAGAAGAGCAATTCATTTTTTTGGAAATAAGAGATGAGGATCCATATCTCTTTTGGTACCATTAGGTTGCTCAACTTCCACCAGAAGACGGCTGCAGAATATACAAATGCATAGAAAAGTATTTTCTCTAGGAATCTCTAGGTTTTCCAGTGCCATTGTATGATCAACTTATTCCAGAGCTAGAGATTCCAAGAAAGAACATATTAATAACATCCTCAAACAACCAAATTCAAAAAAGTTAAACCCACAATTGTGGAAGGACAACTGTACAACTAGGGTCCTCTCCTACAGAATGAAGCGTCCACTATGAGGAACAGTTCTCCATCTGAGGTGCAGTCTACACTAGTTAATCCACTTCTGCTGTTCTTGCGCTGCTACCTCTTCTCTTCTTCTGAATTCCAGTGGGGTTGGGAGCGGACTAGAAAGAGTTGAGTTTCACACTGAGACCTTCAATTATCCACCAGTCTTCATAGGTTTCCAATATTGCTGGTGCTAATGTCATCCTTGAGTTACAATTTCACTCTCCACAAAAAAGTCAAAATGTCATAAAATAGCAGATTTCTCTGTTATTATTGATCATGCAAATCTTACCTGGCATGTACCTTAATGAACACAGGCTCTTAGTCAAAATATAGAAACTGCCAGGATCAATCCAATTAAAGAAAAGCTTTAGCTCACAAATTATCTGGAAACTCTCTGCCTGAGACTCTGGAGAGTTGCTGCCAGTCAAAAGGAGACAGTATTGCTTCAGATAATAAGAGCTGATATAAGACAACTTTCTTATGGCCTTGATATTCAAAGTTTTCCTGGCAGCTAGCTACTGCTTCCTTTCATTATCTGTAACTCCAGTTCCAGGTTGGATAACAGTTGTCATAAATAGAAGAAAGACTGTTGGTTCAAGTGTATGAAAGGCTGACCAAAGCTAGGCTAAGCTACAATATGTACATCTGAAGGGAAAAATCACTTACCTGAACATGTAATATTGCACCATCTCAGCAAAGAGAGTTAAAAAAAAGAGCAGCTGCATTATGCCATATTTAAAAAGTGCAACAAAACAATCTTAGCATCTTTCATTTCTATAAGAAAGAAGTCTTTTATAAAGTTAAGATAAAGGTAAAGGTTTTCCCCTGACATTAAATCTAGTCGTGTCCGACTCTGGAGGTTGGTGCTATCTCCATTTCTATGATGAAGAGACGGTGTTGTCCATAGACACCTACAAGGTCATGTGGCTGGTACAACTGCATGGAGTGCTGTTACCTTCCCACCAGAGCAGTACCTATTGATCTACTTACATTTGCATGTTTTCAAACTGCTAGGTTGGCAGAAGCTGGGCTCACCCTACTCCCCGGATTTGAACCGTTGACCTTTCAGTCAGCAAGTTTAACTCGCTGCACCACCAGGGGCTCCTTTTATAAAGTTAACAGCTCAAAATTGCCAATTTGAGACCAATGACTAACATTCTCAAGCTACATTGGAAAAAAAGAATTTGTCTAATGCAATTATTGTGAGGCTTGTAACTTGTAAATGATTTGTTGTTCTATTATATTTTGTTATATTGTATTGTTCTGGGCATGGCCCCATGTAAGCTGCCCCGAGTCCCCGTTGGGGAGATGGTGGTGGGGTATAAATAAAGTTTATTATTATTTATTATTATTATTAAATTCTGAGGATCTGAAGGGCATGGTAGATGAAATAATTATCCCTGTTAATTGTTTTTAAGACCAAGCCCTGCAAACCCTGGCAGTCCAATATCACTGTGTAAACATTCTAAGCAGAATACCATCTTATTTTATCATTTTCTTCTCCTCAAATTGCTGCACACCTGTAGACAACTATAAATTAATAAAGACATCTTTTTCTGTAAACTGAAAAAAATAACAGAATTGCTGTTGCTATTTCTCCTCAGAGTGGTATAACCCTGACTGCTGCAAACCATGTACGCACTTCTGTGGTTTGCATTACTACATCTCTTTCTCTTTTGTTGGAGTAACATTACTGAAGCTTTTAAAACCTGCCTTCAAACAATAGTTATGCTCACTAACAGCTTGAAAGTTTTACATTAATTCCGTTATTTTCCTGCCACAGCGGAAAGCCCTGCAGAGTGAGAGGTTTATATGTGTCTGCATGTGTTATCTCAGTGATGGTCTGGTTACAGTGTTGGAGATCTCTCCAGTATTTTATGTAGCACCAGGTGAAAGGATGATGAGAGAGGAACACTAGCTCAACAGCCATCTTATATATTTATGTTCAGTACATACAGAACCACAGAGTATCTCCATCCTAAAATGGCTCATTGCATAACTCTGAGGTCTCCAAAATATGTTTTTAAATAGTACATCTCCGTTGACAGAGATAATATAAATCACTTCTCAGGCTGTTGGAGCTCAGCAAGGCACTGGTGATTTCTCAGAAGATGAGGGGGATGATGGGTTTCCTACTGAGGAATCTGTGTGATCAGGGTGAATTGCAGGCTTTAGATCAGAGAGAAGTACAGTTTTGAATGCCAATGTTTGTTCCTTAGCAACAGAGGAAAGGGAAAGTGGTGAAAGGTCAATTTCTCTTGGGAATCAGCCTTCAGCTGATGGGGAGTTTTCTCACAATATCAGATTAGGTCTCTGCACAGAGGGAGTGAAGGATAGATTAATTAGCTGTTCAAAAATTCTGTGGGAAGTCCTTGAAACCCAGGTGTGTGAGGCATGATCTCACAGCTTCTTGGTCAGGCCTGGGCTTAAATTAAACGATGTTTACTGCTGTTTCTCAGAGCAGACATTGTCAAAAGCTTCAGGTTCCTGTCTTAGCTCTCAAGTTCATGATTCAAGTTTCCTCTGTTTGGCTATGTTCCTGGAAGAGTTTTGTCTTGGGAAAAGTTCTGCTTTCATGCTTATAGATTTATGCATGTGATCTTGACTTCCTTGATTTCATGTAACTTGCCATTTTTTGGACTATTGTTCTTTTGTATATGGACTACTGCTATTTTATAGCTGCTTTTCTACTGCTCTTTTGGAAAATGCTTTTTCCCCCTTTTGTACGTGCTTTCTCTTATAAACTGCTGTAGTTAGTATTATTGGACTCTGGTGTGGTTCTGGGTGAAAAGGTGTCTCAAGGCTAGAGTGCAACACAGACAGACAGCTTGTGTGATATATGTGATTGGAGTTGGAAGGCTTAGGACTTTATTTCATGAACATATGATTCCACTACAGACATGTTATCATTCATAGAGGATACATACAGAGTTGAGCACCTTTGATATTTCACTTTTCTTCATTAATACAATTGTGCCAATTTGCCAGTTCATGGTCCCATGGTTGTACTTCAGCACATCCTTGTACCTCATCTTTCCGGACTGCCAGTTTCCTATTTTTATTATTATTTAGCCTGGGTATCTTAACTTAAAATGTATCTGCACTGATGACTGTTCAATAGAAAAAAGATATAACAGATTACATGACTTGCCCCATTTGCATCACTGGGAAAGTTGCCCAGAAAGTTGGAGATGAGAAGCTGGATCTCCTAAATCCATTCCAACTCTTGAACCTCTATCACACCCACTCTTTGGGGTTGGTATCCCACATAGAAAAACCTACAAGGACAGTGACTTTATGTTAGACATTTAAGTGCTGATATATTTTGGATGGCAATACAGACTTGCTTTGCTTGTTCCTTTGACTGACATCTTCATCTGAAATTCAGTTAAACCACAGTTTGGTTGTGAGCCAGCTAGGTTTTATCTGCCAACCTTAAATTAAGTTTGTCAGTTCTGTACAGTTGTGGGTGAAGTGGCATATCTTGAAATCTAGTATTATGTCAGTTTCCTTTTTCTGATTATCTTACTTAATGTTTTTTTTAACTGTGGTTGTTGCTTTCTTTCTCTTACTTTAAATGTGCAATCTTTTTCCTCCTCTTAGTCATCATCACAGCTTCTTAAATATCCTAGTTTATCTGGCATATAAAATTATGATGTGCTATGCCTTGAAATAGCAAGGATTTCCTCCTCCTCAAATATCTCATGTTGTTATTATCTGAATAGTAAAGTTATCAACAATGACTGATAGATGCCTTCAAATATGGAGCTCTGCACAGGTTAATTTGACTGTTATATGGATTCATATAAGTTCTTGATTTGTCTGGAAAGTAACACTGAACTAAATCAAGTCAGACACTTCTTCATTAGATGGATCCATCATTTGTTCCTTGTACTGTCCCTGCAATATTAGGCGATGTTTAAGTGAATGTAGCCCAATCCATATCTGTCCTAAGAGAACATTATCTTCCTTTAATAATCTGAAAAATAGAGTGTCACAGCCAGAGAACAGACATGAACAAAATGTGCCCAAGCAATCCATGGGACTTCTTAGGTAAGATGCCTGACTAACAAAAGCAAAAGGAACTGTCCACCGCTTCCCTACTCTCCATTTTTTTAATTAAAAAACAAATGTATCAGGAGAAATTTCTCCCTGGTCTTACATCCCTTAGACCTTGACAAAAAAGCAGAAAGACTTTTAAGAGAATAATTCCTGATCCAGAAAGATTAAAGATGTTATCAACAGCTTCCCTGGCCCCGAACTTCCACTCTCAGAAGTAAATTATTTGCTTAAAAAAGAGGTGGTAATTTTTGTGGCTTCATTTTCAAGTGGAGTAATGAGTCCATTCTAGATTTTGGTTTAAAGGGGCTATTCAGATTGTTATCAAATTACGATATCCCCCCCCCCCCAAAAAAGGATGTATAGTTTATCAAGAGATTACAAGAAAATATATGATTTTTTTTCTTTTTATTAAAAACTATTTCCAGAGGTCTGGAATTGCAAAATTCTGAAATTTTAGTGGTTTGGGAGCTGACCTAATAGCAGCTGTACCCTACAAATTCTAAACTCTTTAATAAAGGTAAAGGTAAAGGTTTGCCCTGACGTTAAGTCCAGTCATGTCTTTCTCTGGGGGTTGGTGCTCATCTCCATTTCTAAGCCGAAGAGTCGGCGTTGTCCGTAGACACCTCCAAGTTGATGTGGCTGGCATGATTGCATAGAGCTCCTTTACCTTCCTGCCGGAGCGGTACCTATTGATCTACTCACATTGGCATGTTTTTGAACTGCTAGGTTGGCAGAAGCTGGAGCAACAGCGGGCGCTCACTCTGCTCCCGGGATTTGAACCTGGGACCTTTCGGTCTGTAAGTTCAGCAGCTTGGTGCTTTAACACACTTCGCCACCGGGGCTCCTTCAAACTCTTTAATAAATTGTATCAATTTGATAAGTTTGTGTAACTTGCATCTTTTATATACTGTGTATTGTATCAATTCCTTATATGAAGTGTACGAACTGTTTCTAACTATATATATTCAAATATTACTTGAAGACAGCCACTTTTCCGTAATCCACTTGATATTATCCCTTGGGAAGGGGATTGTGGAGAAGATCCCTCCAGTCATTTCCCAAGCCAGATAGTTATCAGACCCATTGTATAGATATGTAGATAGACGATCCTCTTTTAACAACATAAGTTCAGGATGTTTGTCCATTTAAACTGAGGCTGAGAGTCTGCCACTCCCACGGAAGAGGGGGCTTAGAAGATGTGCATTCATTAACTTTCTATGCTGGCAGCCAAGCTCTTGATTGTCTAAGATCAGCATCTTTGTCTTTTGAGTCTTATGCCTTTGTCTCACACAGAACTGGACACTTGAGTTAATCAGAAACTCATTGGCATATCTAAACCATTATCCCCCCGTGAACTGCACTATTCCAGGGGGCATATCTGCAGCAGATTGGCTCCTTGAATAGACCAATCCCTGGCTACCATTCATTCTACCACGGGAATCTTTGCCTGTGGGCTGTGACATCAAAGGAGTCCCCAGCCAATCCTGGTGTGGATCCTAGCCAGCCTCCTTTTCAGCCAATCAGGGGAGGGAGTGGAAAGTCTAAATAGCTGTCAGAACTGTATAAGATGTCTTGCGTTTCTCTGTATGTTTATGCTTGTACCTTTTAAAGCAAATTGCTTGTACTTGCATTCTTTTTACCCTAATCATAATAAACCTCTGTGGCTTGTCTGTTTCTCCATCCTGACCAATCTGATTTAGCATACGCTCTCTGAGCATGGACCCTTTAACTGCGATCCTAGCCAAAATCACTACAAGATAACTGGTCCTATCTGTGGACACAGCACTTTGATTGACTCAGTTATAGTTCTGGCTAAAACCCAGAGTGCATCATTCTATTAACAAGAAAACTACAGCTGCCACTGGGATAAAGCTGGGGGCGGTGTATTGGTGGAAAATATGGGCTCCCTAAATGAAGCTTTTAGAGCCCACTTAACAAAGGGCCCTTACACACAGCCATATAACCTAGAACAGTGTGGTCCAGCCTTTAGTTACCCAAGGGCCAATCAAACTGTAGTATAGAAATGTGAGGGCCAGAGACACTTCAAAAAGAAAACGAATCAGATTTATATATTTGTAAGCAGTAAGAAGGGTAAACAATTTTTTCCAAATGTTAAATTAAAATATTTTTCCAGTAAGAAGGTCAAGGGCCAACAAAAATGAATTGGTGGGCCGCAGGTTGGACCTCACTGACCTAGAGTGTTATGGTTGAGCCTTATGGCTCCGATACTGGGAGACGTGGTCGTAAGACTCCTCGGGAGTCAGATACTCTCGAGGAGCGAGAAAGGAAGCGGCTGCGGGATATCTTTGCAGAACCATCTGACGAGGATTCCTTTGAGGGTTTTACTGAGAGAATGGAGGAAGAGATGGTTGGCTCAGAGGAGGATGACATGGAATGGACTCGTGTGAGGGAGGATTTGGGTGCCACTGGCAATGATAGTATGGAAGGCGATTGGGGACCTTCAGGATTAGACCCATGGACAAGCTGGAGGGATGGGACGGGATCCACAGCTGGGGATGCTGTGGGGCGTAGTCAAAGGTGTTTCAGTTCTGATGAGGAAAGTGATGAGGAAACGCCTGGAATTAGGGTGACAGCTGATAGTGATGAGGAGCTGTAAACTGGCATAAAATGGGGTTTGGAAGCAACGGCTAATTGCGTTGGGTAAGGTAATCTGGACGAACGTTTGGGCTCTGTGTGGGAAATTCCTGAAGACGGGTGTGATTCGTTTGCTGACTACCTTGGACCTCCGTCGTCTTCTTGACGAACGCCATCTGTTTACTCTGGACTGACTGACTGACTACGGCCTCGGACTCTCCTTCTTGTGATTATCGTTGGACCTGGTGAACTACAAACGTCTGTACCTGCCTTACGACCTTCGGACCGGATTGGAACTTCGCTGACCGCTTCTGCCCTTGAATGCTGCGTTTGTATCTGGAAATTGTTTGCTGTGTGGAGGAGTAACCTCTTAGTTACTCAAACATAGCTTTTGGCAGCAGAGAAGCATCTGCTGCCAGTTTTTTGTATTCTTTTGAACCTTTTGTTCACCAGCTTTTGTTTGTTTTAGTTCCGGGCTGAAGTAAGCTTTTTTGGTTTAACCCGGATTAAACTCCGGTTTAATCCGGTTTATCTTTTGAACGTTTTCCTTGTGTCTTTTTACTTTTAAGGCCAATGTTTGCCTAGCCCTTGTCTTTTACGGGCATTTTTGGTTCTGTAACTCCAATAAACTTTGTTATATCTTATCTTGTGGCGTTCTGTCCTTGACATAGAATATCAAGGCAGAAAATCCCACAATATCTGCTTTGAACTGGGGGCCCTTCCACGCAATCATACAACCCAGAAGATCAAGGCAGAAAATCCACAATATCGGCTTTGAATTAAGTTAACTGAGTCCACACTGCCATATGTCCCAGTTCAAAGAAGATACTCTGGGATTTTATTCAGCTGTGTGGAAGGGGCCCAAGCCTTTTAAAGAAATGCATCTTGATTTCTTCTGGATATATATTCTGATTCCTCAGCTGATCCTGAGGGACAACCCAGTTCTTGGTGGAAGTGACAAATATTGTAGTAGAGCCTTTAGTAATGTTGCAAGTAGTAGTATGAGTATCAGAAGGGGGAAAGGGGCTACTCGCGAGCAGGAGTCAGATGAAGAACAGCAAAGGAAAAGGATCCAGGATATACTTATGGCACCTACTGATGAAGACACATTCGAAGGGCTTTCTAGTGGTGTGGAGTCAATGAGCGAGGAAGGAGATGTGGTGGATGGGAATAGAGGCACAAAGATGGTTACTCGGGAGCAGGAATCAGATGAAGAACAGGAGAGGAAGAAGATCCGGGATATACTTACTGCTCCCACAGATGATGAGTCGTTTATGGGTTTCTCTGGGAATGATGGGTCTGGGAGTGATGAGGATGGGGAGGACAGAGTGGATTGGACTAAGGTACAAGAGATAAGGGATATATGTGCAGAGCCAACCTCTAGTGACACGTTTGTGGGATTTTCGGGACATGAGGATTGGCAAACGGGAGATACATCTGAAGCATGGGGAAGCCTAAGTCTTGACAAGAGATGAAGGAACTGGAGGGATGGAAACAGGGGTTCACGTGTGAAGACAAGGACAGCTGTAAGAGATGATGATGGGGTGGAGGCCAGCTCATCATCGGATGATGATGTTTAAGATAAAAGTAGGCTCTGAAATGGGGAACCTTTGCAGAAGGCAAAGTGTCGGTTATGTTATTGTATTATGGGTATTTGTCGCTGCCTGTTCTCGTGTTGGGTTTTGGGTTTGGGTTTGGGTTCTGCAGCCTGGAGTTCGTGTTACCTGTGGATCTTTGACTTGGACTGACTTCTCGTGAGAGTGGCTTTCTCCCTTCCTGGATTGTGGACTGACTTGACGACGACTCTGTTTGACAGACTTGGAAACGACGTATATTTGGGCTTTTTCGGCGACAATGCTTGGACTTCAGCTGGCTTTGGCAACTCCTCCTTGCAGTTAACTCTTTGGGTGCAGTGCTGTTTGTTGGAACTCTTTGTGTACAGCGCTGCTTGTTTGCTGGTAACTTTGCTTTTTAATCCGGTTTTTCCTCCTGTTTAACCCGGATTATTTTCCGTTTGCTTTTGAAGCCCAGATTGGGTAAATTCTTTGAGTTTTGGCCAGAGACACCGAAGCTAAGTGTCTCTGAGCTTCTATTTGTTTTTGCAATAAACCTTTTGTTGGACTAAATAGTGTGTGTGGCTCTTTAAGGCCTGTGTGTCTCAACAACAAATCAACACTGGATTCAAAACTAATTCAAAGCTGGAATGAAAACTAATTTCATCATTATACAATGAAAAAACATATATACGTTGCACCTGGTTCCCCTTTGTTTGTAAAATTATATACCCAGTGGCATATGTCATTTTCCTTTGCTATCATTTCCATATCCATTTTACTTTAAAATCTCACTGAAAACTGACTTTTGGTAGAAGTGCATCTGATTACTCTGTGGCAAAGGCTTTCTAAAGAGTTCAAGAGCCTATTTAAAATGTCCAGCTGCTTGCCCTCCTGCTCTGATCCCACATAGAATCTCTCTAACTGCCATTATGTAGAATCAGGCTATAGTTATTAACTCGGTAACAGTAGTTAAGCAGAGTTGACTAGCAGTGTGTTAATAATAGGCCTATGAAGTACAAGATTCGTTTTTCAATAGACCTATAAAAAAGAAAAAAGGGAATGCAGGAGGGAAAATTAGAGCATGGCTCCACTTTTATTTCATATTTTTTGTCACCAGTCCAATCTCCCGCAATGCTCTTAGTCCTGCAACAGTGGTGGGTAGAAATCTTAATATAATAAAAGCTCAGGAAAGGGCAAGTTGCACCAGAAGAGTCTGAACATTATAGCTAACAGCCAATGACTCCTTTGTGGTTTTAAATGCTATTTGGCTCACTAATGGCAGGACTTAAATGAGCAATGTCAGACTTCAGCGATACTAACCACTCAGCTATGTCACAACTTTTACTACCTTAATTTTGTTCTTCATCCCCCATCCAGAGTAGCAATCTTATGTTCACGGCAATGTCCGCATAGCAGTGCCCATTCATAATTAAATCAAAGCTCCCCCATGCCATACCTTTACAAATTTTGTTATGTCTCTGGCCAGTTGGACTTCTAGAATATTATGCTCTTAAAAACACTATGCATAATTAAACAGGTTGTGCAAATAAAACTCATAGCAGAAGGAACAGGTCCTTTTCAGTGCTCAACAGGCATTGGTGGCAAAGGCACCATTCTCAGTGCTAACTTTAATTTATTTATATATCCAACCCACAGCAATTAAAGCAGGGAATGATGGCTTGGGGAAGCATTCTTAATGTGTCTAGGAAAAGAATAGATGGCTGCTTAGTGAGCCAAGGGACTGTATTCAAATTTTGATAGTCACCCTATTTATGTTTGGATAATGATCTTGTTCAACTCATAAAGATATTTGTAGTGCAACAACTTGTAGAGCTAATTATCAGTCAAAGACACACTGGTTTATTTCAGCAGTAGACAGAGATCTAAAGCCACTTTTCCTTGTCACCAACATCGTTGGGATGTTGAGACAGAACTCCAAGTGCTATTCAGTAGAAGAGGCAGGAAGCCTCCCATAGGAAGGAAAGTGGGCTCACCAATTTTGAAGTACAACAAGCCTTTAGCATCTGCTGGGGTTGGATTCCCAGCACCCCCATGGATACTCAGAATCCATATGCGCATGTGCAAGTCCAATTATATACAACGGTGCAGTAAAAATGGCATCCCTTATATAAAATGGTGAAAATCCCAAATCAGTTCCGGAGAGAGGCTGAGGATCTGTGACATGGTGGCAGGCTAGAGCAGAGTATAATTGCATATCAATCTACTGCTTGGTGAATAAAAAAAATCAAGACTTCCTTTTAAAAAAATTCTGAACATTTTAAACCCATGGTTAATTGAATCCATGGATGCCAAACCCATGGATACTGAGGGCTGACCATAGCTGAAATAATATATGTTGGAAATAGCAACTTTTCACTACTTATTTGTTAATGTATATATTTGCTAACCTGTATTCTATGTCTATGTTGATTTGTCAGTTTGACTCTACCTCTTTGGTGTGGGAGGGGTTATAGACATGTGATTGTACTGAGCATGTTCAGACTCAGGACTCCATTTTGTATTCAGTGTCTACTTTACACCTCAATAAAGAAGTATGGCTTATGGTCTTCAGTACAACTATACCTAAAGACTATGAACTATTGATTAAGAACGATACCCTGTGTACTCAACACACAGAGATCTACATCCTATCTAGAACTGAACTTTAATAAGAAATGTGCCTGTATGGAGAATTAATACAACATGTTTGCGAGTAAACAAGATAGGTTTGTTTCAAAGTAGACTTTGGCTTTTTTTTTTATCTCTGAGTACATATTTTAAACTAAGCGGTTTCAAGGGAGTGTTTATCTTTTGAGCTATTACAATTTCAGCTTCAAAGAAACAACCATCCTCTGCTAACGAAATATATTTTTGTAGTGGCATGACTTTGTCCTTGGCAGTTCAAAGACATGGTTCTTCAATTTAACAGCTGAGTTACCTGTGTGCCATTTCATGAATTCTTATTAATATCACTTATTCAAAGGCTTGACTTCTAACAAGGTGATGATTTTCTTGACTAGTAGTTTTCAAAAGGTGGTCTCCACATGTTCCTGGAGATTCACATTTGCCAAAAGGATATGCCATCATTTTTCCTTTTCAATAAGGTTATGATTGCCATTTATTTCCAAAGGAATATGTTCTCAGAGACTGGGTGCAGTTATTTCCAATAATACATGTTGCATTCTCAACTGGACTGTGCGAAGGCTAGGTCTAAAGCTGTTTGGCATGATGTCTAAAATTACCTACGGTCTCTTGCCTCTCTTTCCATATGAATCCTTCATCATCTTCAAAAGTACACTGATACCTTGAAATATTGCTGCAATGGCACAAAAGCAAGTGTAATTCTGTCTGTAGCAGCATCCTAGGAAGGCTGCTGCAGCAGCATCAAGATGAGGAATGGGACCAAACACTAACCTTCAGAAATGCCAACCACTGCCATCATCCTCGTGTATGAAAGTTGTGCTGGCACTCAAGAATTCTCTGACAGTCCAAGTTAATAGGAGAGATCCTCTCCGACTTTCACAACCTCATCCATCAAAGCCTTCACAATGCTGGTGCAGCAACATTGCCAACTACAGCAGAAAATAAGTGAAGAGGTAGGAAATGGGCAGATTGCAGCACTAGAAAAAGGAACCAAAACTTAGCTTTATGTCAGTCCGAGAGTATGAAATCTGTTGCACCAGAGTGTCCATTTCATTTGTGATGATACTCTTTTTACTAGGCTTACCTGTTTGTTGTACAAGGGGGAAATTCATCTTTATTTCTGCTCTTGCCTTGCATACTTTTTCAATTACAGGTTTTAAAAGATAAATTTGCCACATCACTCAACCTTGCCCCAATGCAGTGTTTTTGAACTTACAAGAGTCTCACTTATCCAAGCTAAACGGGCCGGCAGAAGCTTGGATAAGGGAATATCTTGGATAATAAGGAGGGATTAAGGAAAAGCCTATTAAACATCAAATTAGGTTATGATTTTACAAATTAAGCACCAAAACATCATGTTTTACAACAAATTTGATAGAAAAAGCTGTTCAATACGCAGTAATGTTATGTTGTAATTACTGTATTCACGAGTTTAGCACCAAAATATCATGATATATTGAAAACATTGACTACAAAAATGGCTTGGATAATCCAGAAACTTGGATAAGCAAGGCTTGGATAAGTGAGACTCTACTGTATATTCTTTGAAATAATGATTTTACTCCATTTGATCTCATTCATACTACATTTTTGCTTTTTTACTATGACTACTCTGTATTACTGCTTTTATACTTGTTCTCTTGTCAAAATGAGTAAATAGATTTGTCAGGCAGAGGACACTTTTAATACTACACTCTCCAGAGTAAGGATGAGCCCAAATAAACTGGTATAATCCCCCGGTCCCTGGAGTAGGTCCATACCTCTTTTACCAATTCATAACATGATAAACTTCAATGTATCCCTCCCAGTTCTTTCAAGTGCACCAAAGTGCACTAAAAAATTAGATATCTTCACAATAAGAAGATGGAAGCAGTAATTAATTTTACTAGCAAGTATGTATTGTTGTAAACCATCACAGTCCGGAGCAAGTTTAATCTTGAATCAGCAATTAAGAGCCATTAGCTTTGCCAAAGACCCGCTCTTAAAGGAATAGAAAGTTGCTATGACTTTTTTCCTATTCTTTTGCATTTTAAAAAATTCTGAATGAAGGCATGCAGCAATCCTTTAATTTGCCTTCAAGTGAATCTTGAACTGGAATCTCCATTCCTATCAATAAAAGTCCTAGCTATTTTAGATCATGGCTGTTTTACAAGACATTTCATCTCCCCCTTTAAAAGTGGATCCATCCCTTCTATTGATAAGCCCACCAAACTTTCTGTCTTTGGCAAACTTTTAGCAGCAAGGGCAAGATCAAGAACGATTGACTGACATTTTATACAGAATAGAACAACACCTACTTTAAAAGCTCTGTATTCACAGAATAAGCCAAGGAGGATCCAATGTCTAAATCACATTATGTAAGGGCTGATAATTTCATAAAGCATAATTTATTGTACATGTCAGTTTGATTCAATAATGAGAGAACCAAGAAGTTTACTTTTTGCACGTTGCAAATTGGCCCAGGAAAGAAGTTTTCTGTTACTCAAGTATGTTCAACTTCAACAAAATTTAGCACTTTTGAAAACAATTTCTCCTCTCTTAATTAATTGCTTTTCTCTTTTGGTTTCTTGAATTAAAAAGGAAATTATTTCAGATTTCTTAGCATCAGTTTTTCTTTTAAATTCTACTGAAACAGATTATTCTTATGTTTCTATTTAAAATGAAGCCGAAGAGTTCAAGTTGTGAAAATTTCTAGACAAATCATTAATTGTAATTGTCACAGAGCACAATTACCTTCGTATTTCTTTAGCCTTTGAAGATGTTATTAACTTGTGTCATACGTTGTAATAGCACACTTGAACCTGAACCTGAATATTGAGATGTGCTAGTTTCTACAGAAGTCTTGTTCAGTTCCAACAGGAAACTGTAAAACTCTGGCAGACCGAAATGTACTATGCCGTTTGAAAGTTTGGAAACCATATATCCTTTTGAGGCTGCTATCTTGAAGTTGGAATTATTCTTGCAGCACATAGTTTCCTTTATACATTCCCCCTCAAAAACATGCACACACCTCTGGGGACATACTTCTCATGGCTTCATTTGTGAACTTATCTGGTTTTCAAATCTTTTTTCATGTAGTTGCACAACATATTTCATTAATTACACAATCCTACTTTTTTGTGTGAAGCAGGGTCCATTGCTACCTCATGTGTTGAGAGGAGGCAAGTTCAGGCTGCTTCTATACAGCCACATAATCCAAATCAGAATATGGATTAAAGGAATTCAGTCCCACTCCAGAGAGTCTCCACACTCACCATGAAAAACCTACTGTGGTGTTCTCATGCCGAATCAAACCAACATAATGACTTTTTTTCCTTATTCCATTGGGAGAACAGCGCTGAACTGTAGCACATCATCAGATGAGAATCAACAGTGGAGCTTACCTTCCAACTCAAAAACAAAAAAGGAAAGCAATTTCTTCTGGGGAGGGAAAGAAAAAGTGTTAATTTACTTTCCTGAGAGTGCCATATCCGGTTCCTTTATCTGAATTTTTCAGAAATTGTGCTGTTTACACAAGTGCTACGCCTGATCCTCCCGAATTTCTGCTCTGCAGTGTCTATACACTGATGAGCTGCAGCACATTTTCTTGCTGATTTCAGGCTTTCTCCTGACTTTTTAAATATGGATGTGCATTGCAGCATGCATTGGTGTGTGCACTCTCTAGCCACATCCCCATAAGTAAAGGTAAAGGTTTTCCCCTGACATTAAGTCTAGTCTTGTCCTACTCTGGGGGTTGGCACAATTTCTAAGCTGAAGAGCCGGCATTGTCCATAGACACCTCCAAGGTCACGTGGAGGGCATGATTGCATGGAGCACCGTTACCTCCCCCCTATTGATCTACTCACATTTGCATATTTTGAACTGCTAGGTTGGCAGAAGCTGGGGCGAACACTGGGTGCTCACCCCACTCCCTGGATTTGAACCACCAACTTTTTGGTCAGCAAATTCAGCAGCTCAGTGGTTTAATCCGTTGCACCACCGGGGGCCACACATCCCCATATTCCTCTTATAATCTACATCATTCTGGATTCTACAGCAAGTTTAGATGGGGCCTCACTCAATACTGGGCTGCCACACAATTCTGAACAATAATGTATGTGTATATACACGCTTGTGTAACTCACAAAGAATGTAACACAAATCTGGTTTCTAGAACTTTACCTGAGAGTAAGTTACTTCAACTATATTACATATAAGGAAATTACTTTCAGAATATCAAAAGTAAAGTTATAATTTCCATGTAATAATCCAACAAAGGATATAATGTTCAGGGAGTAAATAACAGACATAAAGAGACAACCAAGTCCATATTATTCCTGGAGCTGCGTGAAATCTTGGGCCAATGTCAATTGTAGTAAAGAAATTGTATATACACATACATTATTGTTCTGTGTTGTTATAGATATTTGTGCATTACCCGCTTGCCACACAATTCTACCATGGTATTCTTTTTGGGTTCCTTTAATTTTCTTACCATTAAGACCACAACTACACTGTAGAATTAATGCAGTTTAGGAAATCATATTAAATTCAACTTGTATGCAGAATGCATCATGCGACATGCAGGGGCTTGACAAATCCAAGGCTGGAGTTAAAATTGCTGGAAGAAACGTTAAGCTTAAATATGCAGACAATACCACTTTGATGGCTGAAAGTGAGGAGTAGCTGAGGAACTTTAGGACTGGGCGGTAATAAATTACAACAGATCTATTGGTCAAAAGCATGTTGAAACATCAATGTCTTCAAGTCTTTGCGAAATGTGGACAGAGTGGGGGCTAATTTGATCTCCCTGGGAAAAGAGTTCCAGAGCTGGGAGGCCACCACCGAGAAGGCTCTTTCCCTCATCCCCAATATATGGAGGGTATCTTAGTAAAGGTAAAGGTTTCCCCTGACGTTAAGTCCAGTCGTGTCCGACTCTGTGGGTTGGTGCTCATCTCCATTTCTAAGCCGAAGAGCTGGTGTTGTCCGTAGACACCTCCAAGGTCATGTAGCCGGCATGGAATGCCATTACCTTCCCGGCGGAGCGGTACCTATTGATCTACTCACATTTGCATGTTTTCAAACTGCTAGGTTGACAGAAGCTGGGGCTAACAGCAGGCACTCATTCCACTCCCCAGATTCGAACCTGCGACCTGTTGATCCACAAGTTCAGCAGCTCAGCGCTTTAACACACTGTGCCACCAGAAGCCCTTATTCATTTCTAAATCAAATTCTTCCAAGCAAAGACGATAAAGCATCATTTTTACTTCTTCCACAATAAACAAGGCTTTCAGCTTCATAGTGCCAGAACACTAAAATAATGTTTGTTTTTTGTGTGATTCTGGTTTTCCTATCCTTTCAAAGGCAGGTTAAAATTTTGTATTATCCCATTCCACTGTCATATTCAAATTATTGGTAATTGTTTATACAGTAGAGTCTCACTTATCCAACATAAACGGGCCGGCAGAATATTGGATAAGCAAATATGTTGGATAATAAGGAAGGATTAAGGAAAAGCCTATTAAACATCAAATTAGGTTATGATTTTACAAATTAAACACCAAAACATCATATTATACAACAAATTTGACAGAAAAAGTAGTTCAATACAAAATAATGCTATGTAGTAATTACTGTATTTACGCATTTAACACCAAAATATCACGATTTATTGAAAACATTGACTACAAAAATGCGTTGGATAATCCAGAACGTTGGATAAGCGAAGACTCTACTGTATGTGTTATTTGTTACTTTTTCAGTTACAGTAGAGTCTCACTTATCCAACATAAACGGGCCGGCAGAATGTTGGATAAGCGAATATGTTGGATAATAAGGAGGGATTAAGGAAAAGCCTATTAAACATCAAATTATGTTATGATTTTACAAATTAAGCACCAAAACATCATGTTATACAACAAATTTGACAGAAAACGTAGTTCAGTACGCAGTAATGCTATGTAGTAATTACTGTATTTACAAATTTAGCACCAAAATATCACGCTATATTGAAAACATTGACTACAAAAATGCGTTGGATAATCCGGAACCTTGGATAAGCGAGTGTTGGATAAGTGAGACTCTACTGTAGTTCATAATTTGTAAAGACTTTAGAATGATTACAAAATGATTCTGATTAATTAACAATAACTAAACCAATGGCATGGTAGGTCAGTGAAATGGCAATAAGCAAGATTTTATTCAGCACAAGCTTTTCACCACAATTTTTCATGCAAAGGATATCAGACAAAGACATTCATTTGGTTTACAAACCTAAGCGCAAAAATATTTCCACAATGACAGCCAATCGGTCCTTAGCTGTAAGCACAAAACTCAATATTCATGTACCACACTAGGGAATATTCATGTACCACACTAGGGAAGGTTTTCAGTGGCACACAAAACCACTTCATCATGCTTAGTGGAATACTAAGGGCAAAGTAATATACATTGCTGATAAAACCTGCTATTTCTAATTACATTACACTTCACCTTAACATCCTTGAGCATGCCTATTGCTTTGAAATATTCATGAGGTTGCCATGTAGCACAACTTAGAGCAGCCATTCACTCCCCTTTCTCTCCCTTCTATTGTAGGGTTTCTCAAAGTTTGCTCTGACAATTCCACTTTAGCCTGAAGGCACACTCCGTGCGCATTAACAGTCAGTCCAATTAGCAGTCACAATCTCCATCTCCCCCCACTACCACCACCTTATGTATGCACGCATATCGCACACACACATCCATGCAGACCTCTTTTCTGAGTTTTGCAAGGCAAACACTTTTCCTCAATTCATTGGCACCATATTCCAAACTGATTTCTTACTCTTGTGACTTGCTCGGACAGCATCATTTTTCTACCTTGTTCTCTTTCACCAATATACATTGGAAGGATGATTTTGTAAGTGCTACTACATTCTATATATATACTAGCTGTGCCCGGCCACGCGTTGCTGTGGCGTTGTCTGGTGGTGTTGGTGAGAAATTGTTGAGGTAGTGGTGGTATTGAATGTCTGTTGTATGGTTGTCTTTATGTTTAGCATGCATTTGGTTGTTTGTGTACTGTGAAAGTGGTGAGGGTAGAGGGGGTCTATGTCCCTGTGTCATATTGTATAGTATTTATACGTTGTCCATGTGTTGTGAATGCTTGGATTGTGTCCTGCTGCATAGTAGAAAGGGTTGGGCTGGATGGCCCTTAGGGGTCTCTCCAAACTCTTGTGCCTGTCCCCTGGGCTGAGTAGGTTGCTAGGAGACCAAGTGGGCGGAACTTAGCCTTGTAACTGGCAGCAATTGGATAAAAACAATTATTCCTCTCCCTCTAATTAGGACTTTATTTTTCTTTTCTTTTTGTTGTATCAACCTAGAGCCATGGATGATGGGTTGTGTTGTCAAATTTCGAGGTTGGGGGGGCCTGTAGTTTTATTGTTTTGCCCGCTGCCCTGATGCCATCACTCTTTTATATATATAGATATATACATATATAAAATATTTTCATAAGATATCTTGTGTCCTCATATATGTTGTTATTACAATTTATGTATCTCCGTTTCTCTTACAAGGGGTTGGGTTGATCTTCCTGTTTGCTCGTGAAACTGAATGACTGGGTCACAAACTGATGCATGTATAAAAGGGGCCCCTGGTGGCACAGTGTGTTAAAGCGCTGAGCTGCTGAACTTGCAGACCAAAAGGACCCAGGTTCAAATCCCGGGAGTGGAGTGAGCACCCACTGTTAGCCCCAGCTCTTGCCAACCTAGCAGTTCGAAAACATGCAAATGTGAGTAGATCAATAGGTACCGTTCCGGCGGGAAGGTAACGGCACTCCATGCAGTCATGCTGGTCACATGACCTTGGGGGTGTCTACAGACAACGCCGGCTCTTCGGCTTAGAAATGGAGATAAGCACCAACCCCCAGAGTCGGTCACGAATAGACTTAATGTTAGGGGAAAACCTTTACCTTTACTATAAAAGTGGTGTGTCCCTAACCTGAAATGTGAAATGAGGATGGTGTTCTGATTCCCAATGGATGGCTGTTTAAGAGAAGTGTGATGAGGCATAAATACCCTTCAATCATGGAACAATGCCCAGGTTCTGGCTCTAGCCATTTTTTTCCAGATATAAATCTGGTACCAAGCATGTCCCACAACTAATAGACACATGGATATTTCAGCAATGGGGTGTGAATAGTTGTGGGTTCAAGGACGTAGGGGCTCGGAGAGGGCAAAATGAGGGTCTGGCTCCCTGAAAGTAAATTTTCCTTATGAAATTTCACTTCAATTCCCAAACACCAGCACTTCAGTAACCCAAAACATCAGTTCAGTATTTGAAAGTGCAAAGAGAAAGGTAAGATAAAGTTACCAAGGAAATGAGAATATAAGATGAATCTATGCTACCGGCTGTTAGGAATTGTGGGAGTTGAAGTCCAAAACACCTGGAGGGCTGAAGTTTGCCCATGCCTGCTGTAGAAGTAATCCAATTTGACACAACTTTAACTGCCATGTTGTAAGACAATTACCTTCAATGGGTCCTGGCTCAGGAGGGAAATCAGGCAGAAAAACCCAGTCTCGTGAGAGATGCAAAAAGCAAAGTTTATTTTCACCACAACTGTGAGAAGGCAACAGTCGTACATACCCCAGAGGGCTGTACCATGCAAATGGCCGCCACAAAAGCATGTCGCAGCAAACAAAGAATATATAGCTTGGCTTATCTAAACTTGACCAATGGCTGAGGGTCTTCCTCACCTTCCACACCTACTTTGGCACAAGTGATACCAATGACCTAACTTATTTACTCAAACTAGCTTCTGTCCTTGGAACTTTCTAGAGAAAGGTACCAGCTCAAAGAGATAGGGAGGGGCACAGGTCCTTTGTTACCTTGGCTCATACAAAGAGCTTATTGTCTATATGAAGCTAATATGATATAAGCAGAGGCAAAGCTATATATGCAAAAGTCTACTATTTTCTGGCTTATGGTCCCTTTAATGGCTCAATGCCATGGAATCAGTTTGGGCAGAGAAGACTAGAGGAGCTTGAAAACTACATCTCCCATGATTCCATAGCATTGAGCCATGTCCAGTAAAGTGGCATCAAACTGCATTAATACAGTGTAGCTGTACCCACAGCAAATGTGAGCTTTCTAGATGTGAACTGTTTTCCGAATGCCCGATCACTGTCTCCCAAATCAGTTACTATACTCCCAGCTCAATAATAGAAAACGGAATACTGGTGGACAGGAAAAGAGATGTAAAGGTCAGCTTAAAGTCAACCTGAAAAACTGTGGCATAGACACTGAGAACTGGGAAGCCCTGGCCCTTGAGCGCTCTAATTGGAGGTCAGCTGTAACCAGCAGTGCTGTGGAATTTGAAGAGGCGCGAATGGAAGGCGAAAGGGAGAAACGTGCCAAGAGGAAGGCGCATCAAGCCAACCCTGACCAGGACCGCCTTCCACCTGGAAGCCAATGCCCTCACAGTGGAAGAACATGTGGGTCAAGAAAGGGGCTTCACAATAATCTACGTATCCACCACCAAGACACTACACTTGGAAGGCCATCATAGTCGGACAATGAGGGATCGCCTAAATAAGTTTCCATGTCTCATTCTGTACTGATAGAAATGTGGAAACTGGTGGAAATATAATTTGGAGGTTAAATTCTTATGAAGGGTGATGTCTCCATTTTTCTTCATGTCTGCAGCCACATTCCTGATTGAGTTCAAAGTCTTTCCATTTACCAATAAAGCTTTAGGATTCAGGTCACTCCCTATCCCAACCTAAAAATGGTTTATATATTTTTCTTTTGACTTATATGAAATAGAAAGGCCTTTTTTAAAAATCAGGGTTCCTAGGAGAGAGAGAAAAGGAAGGAAAATGGAAAACAGAACTACCCCACTTCCCAGCAGGGTTCTGAATTAACTATAGCATGCTGGTATGAAGTATCTTGTTTTTAAAATATTAAACATTAGCATACTTTTAGAAAGAGAACATAAGCAGAAACACGGGCTTTCGTAGCAGTGGGAATATGAAGATCAGAGAAAGGAGGCAAAAGCCTCCTCTCTTGCATTTTCAAACATAAGGCATTGGTAAATGTAATGAGGTAAAATGAAAATAAGTGTTCCTTGCAACACGGCAAAGCTGCACATGGTAATACATTCTACCGATCTAAAATTCTGTGTGATTTGTTCCCATAACTATTTAGGGTGTGAAAATCAAAATATTAGGAAATAACCTTGAAATCAGAGCTTAAGAAAAAACATTGACTTCATTTGTGTTAAAAGTCTCAACACTAAAAAATTCTTTGTTACAAAAAAAAGGTAACAAGAATAATGTCGCTTCGAATATGTTACTCAACTGCTCTGAATCCCTATATCTTAAATTCAATCACTAGATTGTTGGGTATACAGCAAGTATGGGCAAACTTTGCCCCTCCAGGTGTTTTGGACTTCAACTCCCACAATTCCTAACAGCCTACTGGCTGTTAGGAATTGTGAGAGTTGAAGTCCAAAACACCTGGAAGGGCAAAGTTTGCCCATACCTGATATACAGTATACTGATACATAACAACCCAACAATCAGTCTAAAGCTCCAAAGCGAATGTTCGATTTGCATAGAAGGTGACGGCTTCTGGTGCTCCAGATCTAGATGGGCTCCAGCTCCCATGATGCCTCACCATTAGTTAGGCTGCTGAGAGTTGATAGAAGTTGCACTCCACAAACATCTGGACGACAACTGGTTCCCTTCCCCTTCACTAGCACAAAATTCTACCAATTGCAGAAGCTGTGTTTTAATTCTTGCACACATGTCAGCTGCAATACCTTGGTTCCAGTTATGCACAAACCATCTGACAAGTTGTGTCGAAACCCCATTGCAGAATGCACTATAATTTCGTTGGCTCGATGTCATTTAAGATAGTTGCACTGACTGTGCTACTGAGATTAGCAGACGAACACCATCTATTGTACTTTATTCTCTGACAAGGAGCCCCTGGTGGTGCAGTGGGTTCAACCCTTGTGCTGGCAGGACTGCTGACTTGAAGGTTGGGTTGCTGACCTGAAGATTGCTGGTTCGAATCCAACCCAGGAAAAGCATGGATGAGCTCCTTCTGTCAGTTCCAGCTCCATGCGGGGACATGAGAGAAGTCTCCCACAAGGATGGTAAAGACATCCAAAAAATCCATGAGTCCCCTGGGCAACGTCCTTGCAGATGGCCAATTCTCTCACACCAGAAGCGACATGCAGTGTCTCAAGTCACTCCTGACACACACACACACACAAAGGGCAGTGACAACCAAGCAGCCTATTCGATCTTTCTACCAGCATTCCTTACCACTGACTATATTTATGGCTGCTGGGAATTGCAGTTCAGCAGCATCTACCAGGCCATACAACTCTCATCAGGGCTCTGTCATAATGCTGGATATACGATGCTGCATTCAGTTTGAATCCGTAACCAGTAAAAACATGGGAAATTAGAATTAATTTTGATTAGGACAAGCTGCAAGCATTTGGTTGTCAGGGTATAATTCCATTTGGAGTGCACACCCTCCGATAAATGCTGCAGAATAAAGCCAGTTGGCTCTATAGAAAATCTTGACCACAAAAGTAATCTTTTCCGACCTTTCTACTTCATGGTATCACTTTTCCAGCACATTTACCTTGACATCTTGATGCTTAACAAGCAAGGAAGGGGGAATTGTACTTCTGATGCTCACAGCTCCAAAGAGATGCCATTTGGGATTAAGGACATTTTGTGGCTGAGCTCTAGTGAAACTTACATTAAGTCCTTTGAACACTTGACTTCAATGATCCAGCAGATCAAATCAGGAGATGACTACATCATATTTTTTTTAAGTTCTGCAAAGTACTTCTCACACACTTCACATGATTTTGTTCCAACATGATTTCACACAGACCTAATATTGGATTGAAAATAGTGTGCTGCTGTTAAACGGCTCTTATAATGAAGCTTTAGTCTTAAACAGCTTTGATTAAACCATACAAAGAACAAAGAGAGAAGATTTTTTGTCCACGAGTGTTTGCAAATAGAAGAGATTTTTTAAGGAGCATTAGTTTCTGAGTATAAGTATTAATTTACTATTTTAAGTCTTGCCTTTCAACATTTCATTATGTTGAAAGTCAAGACTTTAGTACTTTTCTCCATAGTACTAATGAGGACCCAATCAACTAATATTCCTAAGAAAACATATCATTGTGCACTGCAAAGTCTTTCATTGGAATGCATAATGAGAAAATCTCAGTATAAATGCAATGTCAACATTTAACAAGAATGCTTAACACAGAAGGGGCTCCATTTAAGAAATTCGCTCTCAATGCATTGATATATGACATTGTCACATGTGGCTGATGAAGTGTATTGACAGCAGGATAAAATCCCTTAAGGTGGAGCTTATTGCACGATATCTTGTCTCTCCTGTAATCACATTGCACTTGAATGGTTATTGTATTGTTTCTTTTCAATATTGACACCAATTGGGAGTGTTTACTCCTCATAGGAAATGGGCTATATGTCTGAGTGCATAATCTTGATTAGGACATATGAGGCAAAATATCATATGTCTCTCCACTCACTGCCAATGTCCTGATCCTTATTGGTGTCCTGTTATCCTTTGGTTACTTTAATGCAGTGGTTCCCAACCATTTTTTTTTAAAATCAGGGACTACTCTCCAACATTAGTACCAAAAGGGTTATGAATCAATTTTTGGTCAACTTTAGATTCAGTTTGGTTATTTGGGGTGCTGATAAAACTGCACTGGATAGATCACATCAGCCCTAGTTTCTTATACAGAATATATGCCATCCAGTAGTTGCCATCTGCTCGCCCACAAAAAAAAATGTAGTAATATAATGCTAATATGGTCTGTCAAATCCAATTTTCTGAATCAGCACCTCAAGTAACCTCAAAAACAAAGGCCTAAAAACGAAGACACCAAGGCGTCCCCGCTTCCAGGTGCCACATGGAAAGACTCTGCTCAAGGGGAAGGAGGAAGAGGAGAAGCAGCAGTCAGGAGGCTTGTTGTTGCGCCTTTCGTGGGTATTCAGACTCTCCCCTCCCAACATCCCTGTTGCCTCAGTACTATAAGAGGGTTTTGCGAGACCAACTGCTCTCATTGCAATGATATAGTAACGGTGAGGCTGCAGACTATATTTTAGTTCTTGAGGACCACTGTTGGTCAATGGATCACAGGTTGGGAACCACTGCTTTAATTCAACTGCTAATTGCCTAAAAATGTCATGTTTATTTTAGCTACAGGCCTGTAGTTTAAATTGCCATTGTTCCTCTATATCCAGGATTGGCCTTATGATTTTGCTTTAGAAATAACATGCCGGAAAAAAACTCCAACTCTGCACATTGTTTAATAATAAGGAAGTCAAAGCAGAATCAGGAAAAGTAGGCTCTCACTTACTACTTGTTCCGTGTCACTTTGGTCTGCCGGTGTCTAGAGAATTTGCTTTAGAAACACATTCATCGTCTTGCCGACGGCTGTGTGTTTATGTGTGTTTCAGTGACCTTGTTCTGAAACAATGAAAGTGTTCAATTGTGTAACAGGGGTGGCCTTGCAACTGAATCAAACTGGAGCAGTGACCTAAATTCAGCTTCACCAACATATTTGATGTATGCTTTTGGAGCATTTTTAGCCTTCCGGTGAATGAAAGCTCTTCCATTGACCCTTGCAATGCACCCATCTATGTACTGCACTATATATCTTCTTAGAGGATATATTGTGCTGTTATATATCTTCTTAGAAGTTCAATTGAGCTTATGACTAGTCAACACATATAGCATTACAACCCTAAATATTATATCCTTTATTGTTTTTTTTAAAATTAATTACTCTATTCAACAGAATGAATTTTCTACTAATTGGTATATTCTCCACTTCGTAATTTATTGTCCTCATAAACTATTCATATTTCCATATAACAATTTTATCTGCGTTATGTTTTGATCATTCCTATTCCTTTTGCCCTTTCAAATTCACAAATCCAATATGCTTTGTTATTGCCAGGACTAATGATCTTCAAATTCTGAATTAGCCAATTAGCTAGAACAAGTTCATTGCCAAGAATGCAATTATAAAACGAACAATTTTGGGTATGTAAGTAAAATACTAAAAACTCCTTTTCATGTACCCTTGGGATTCTTGGCCTTCCCTCCGTTTTTTCTCTGGGTGTGTGGTTTGATACAAGTTGAAATATATCCTTTAATCCCCTACCTGCTCACCTTCAATGGTTGCTGCTACCCGACCAGCCAGCAATAAGAATCTTTGATTTGTCCCATATATAATTTAATATTTTCTTAGCCACCTGGCACAAAAGCATGCAGCTTCACCACATTAAGCAGATAGCAGATGCTGGAGACAATAAGGAGAAGCACATTGTTAAGGGACTAGATTGTGGCTCCTAAAGATGGCCTTCTGGTGGTGGATGAAGAAAGATTGAAATGCCATTACAGATGTCTTCGCTATCTATTCCTTCAAATACCTTGCCCATTGCTGTTCATCATCTTTCAAGACTATGAGTTTCTCAAAGTGCCCTGAAATATAATGCATTTCTCAGTGAGTTCTGCTATTCTTCTTCTGTCTATACTGCTACATACCACATACCTCTGACATTTGGTCATAGGCTTGGCAAAGCTCTTCCCTTCCTATTAATACTATTCTATGGAGCTGTGCATTTTGTTACAGACTGATGATGATAAATGGAAACTCTTACGTCTGCCCGCGATTCAGAGTCACCTGCAGAACAATAGCATGCCACTCAGGTTTGCAGTAGAAAAATACAGGAACTTTACTGATTCCAAGAGATCAAAAACAGTAGTATTTACAATGATCCCCCTGATCACTTACAGAAGTCTACAGTCATAAATAGTCCTTTCTCAGTCCACAAATCTGCTTCAGAGAAGAATACAGTCTTGGTTCTTCTCCCTCTTTTCTCAGCAGCAAACAGGCCTCAAAAGATGCCTGTTGCACCCCAAGGCAGCATGAGCACTGGAAACCAAACAGAGACCAATAATCATTTAATATCTTTATTAAAACAATAATAAATTCAGGAAAGAATAAGTGGAAAGGATGAGTGAGCAACAGTCCTTTAAGAAATGGTATGAATTAGTCCAAAGAGTTGAAGAGACATGGCCAATATTATTGTCCAAAGTCCAGAAACCGAAACACGCTCAAAACTGTTGAGAAGTTCTTGAGCGGGGAAAACAACAAGAAAGCAGGAGTGAATAACAAGGTCCAAAGTCACTAGGAAGTCTTGGATGTCAAGGCAGACAGAGGACGAAGCTGAAAGCAATCTGGATTCAGGAACAAGGCAAGGATGTGAATTTACTCCGGATTAAATCTGGAGTCGTGGCTCGGCTTGGCCGCCAGGAACAAGAGACTTGGCTTGGTGAAATCAGGGAACTGGAAACGGTGAAATGTTCTCAGAAATCGCTATGTTGACACCACAAATTGTTCACAGTGCAAGACACTTTTATAGAACTTAGATCTAATCACAGCGAAGGGAAACCAACTCCCCAAAGGTTCCCAAGGCAATCTGCTATCCGGTATCCCCTCTAGATGTCAAATGTTAACTCCTTCAAAGTTCCTGTTTCTATGATCTCTGTTGATGCAAAAACTCCCTTCTGTTAAAGAATACATTCCCTGGGGAACTCGGGACATCTGGTTCTACCACGGGAGTAATGTTTTCAGTATTTCTCCCAATTAAGGAAGCATCAGAGCTATCCACAGCTGGGGTCTGTAATTGGAAGGAGAACTGGGTAAAAAGTCAGAATAAGCTTCATCCTGGTCAAAGTTCATTTCTGAACCAGGTTCAGAACCCAAAGGTGGCTGGGATATAACAACGTCTCTCTGAGTACACTCTATAGCAGCAGTACTCAGTCAGCACTGATAACTTGTCCAAACTGGTTCTGCACCAGCAGAATAGACACAGTATCAAATCAATCCCCAGGTCTTTGCAGGTTCAGCCAATCGGCTTCATGCACTTCATTTCCCACAGTGTCTTTTGCAAACCATGACACATTTCTTATATCTTTAGGACCCCTGGTTTTGGCATATTGTCTGTCACCTAAACTGCAGACCATGGCAATAGATAAGGTAGACATTTGATTCCTACTTCTTCATCACCTATCCTTAACATACTTCATACAATTCTGGGCACTATAATTCAGAACTAATTAGAAACATTCCAGAGGTAAAAGACCAAGCTAGTAAAAGGCTAGAAATCATGTCCTATAAGGAATAACTTGTAGAATTGGTTGTGTTTAGTTTGGAGATGAGGTGATGAAAAGTGATAGCCATTTTAAAATATAGGTTATTGATAATTATCAATTCATATCTACAGTTTTTTTACAAAAATACAGTTCTAGAACTGTGGTAACCAAGCAATAGAAAAGATGGCAAGCATTTGATTTGCAAATGAATGTCGGCATAGGATCTTGTTTACTGATTCAGTAAAGACTTGGTGCAAAATGCAATCTAAACTTATCTCCACTAAGGGCTGCATCAAAGACTGCTGAGGGCTGTATCAAAGACAGAGTTTTAAAAATACTCCATATTCTTATATTTCTCATTTATCTTAAACTCATGTCTATAATCAAGCTGGAGATTGCCTCTCTCCTCTACACGTATTATTTCCTTTACAAGTTTCTTCTGACGCTTGTCAGCCCTGTGCAGTTGTTGCGAAGGTAGGTGTGAGGAACTCGTAGGAGTGGGAAAAAGGTCTGTCTTCTAATGTTTTGTGTTGCTCACACTGTGTAGACAAAGCTTGTGTACATAGGTTTCTATAATCACCTTGGAGAAAATGGAGTGTTGCATTTGGGTGCATACACACAGATATAGGGGCTTACAGATGTTGCTTTGTTTGGATTGTATTCCTGCAACAAACCTAGCCAGTAGCTGTGTTGGTTGGGGTGGGATTTTAGGGAGGGTTTTTTTTTTTCTTAATTGCAGTAAAAAAAATCCCAAACTTATATCGGAATAATCAAAATCCTACTTAACCATCCCCTTGGTTTCAGAAAATCAGTATAGATCCTCTCTCACTCATGAAAAGAATGACTGGATTTAGGAACCAAAGTAGATCTTTTGAATAGACATATTCGAGTGAGATTTTCATAATAATTCAGGTGAACCTTCACTTTACAGTATTAATGCATTGCTATTTGTTTTGTATATATAGCTTGGATCCAGAGTTCTCCTCTTGTGAGTTGAATGCTCTTTCTAACCAAGGTAGCCTTTTGATATTACATGGTTTTCTGATAGTGGAGTAAAACAGATTACTTTTATGGATTCCCCTGTCTTCCCTTAATACTCTATGCTCCCTAAAATATCCTGCATTCCATAAGTTATTTATGTGTTATATGGCGCTGAAAGCAGCAGGTGGAGAGGAAAGATTAGTAAAACTGCTTCTCCCATTTTCCAGTGGGACGTTGTACTTAGAGAGTGCCACCATTGGCAAGGAAAAGGCTGTATCTATCCCATAAGTCACACATTTTCACCATAATATTATTTAAAAGTTAGCTTTGGGCTTATCTCTTATTGTTTACTCAATGAAATATTTTATTTAAAAACACAAAATACAGAACTCATTATTCTTTCCTCTGAACTGTACTTCAAACATGGTTACCAATTTTCTTAAATGGATGTGTTTATTCCGGCCACCTAAAGGCAGATAATTTCCAAAAGATGTGGATAAATTTGTACTCTCGTTCTCCCACAGCTCTTTGTATTTACATTCACGTCTCATTGAAAGTCTGTAATATAGACATCTGATTAGCATTCCAAGATTCTTAGGGGGATTTTCTTCAATTGCTTCAAACAGATAACCTAGATATTGTCATTTACTATGCCAGTCCTTGCTCTTAATTTCTAACATCCATCTTCTTGTTATTTGTTGTCAATTCAGCTTCAGCCTATGTCAAGGCTATGAATAAGAGGTCTGCCTGAAGTTCTGGGCTGCACTCACACTGCAGAATTATAGCAGTAAAACACTACATTAACTGCCATGGCTCAATGCCATGGAATTCCAGGATTTTGAGTTTTGTGAGGACCAGGCTGTGGCGCAGCTGGTTAGTGGCCAACCGGGGCAGTTCAACCGGTAGGCAAACTACGCAGTTGCTGAAGGCACCATCCTCTGAGGGGCGCAGTTGAGGCGCCTCCAAGTGCCCTAAGGCTAATGAGCAGCTTCTTTTTTGTCTTTTTTTCCTTTTTTCCCCTCCCAGCTGGGAGGGGGCATGCCCTCAGGGCACGCCTCACCTTCCCTCTCCCGTGTGCATGCATGCATGCATGTGTGTGCATGCACCCCCACCTCATCCTCCCAGACGCGTGGCAGGAGGCAGGCAGGCGAGAACAAGAACTTTGAGGCCTTAAGTGTGGGCCAGAAGGGTTCACACACCCCACGCAGTGGTAGCCGCCACAACCTGCTAGACAGCGGCGGCAGGGTCAACGGCAGCGAAGCACCCAGCAACGCCAGTGAGATCTCAGGCTCCGTCGTCAGCTCGCCCAGCACCAAGCGTGAACACCCGGTGTCGCCATCCACTGCCCACCTGACATGGACAATGGCATGGTAGGGACGTGGCCGCTGCAAGGAGGAGGAGGAGAAGGGGGCGGGGCCAGGCCAGTAGGCCCCTACAGTGGCCCAGCAGGGGCCTTGGAAATTCTACACTGACCATAAAATGTAAACTGTAATATACGGTCTACACTGACTGTATAAAGCAGTTCCATTATGTATTATATTGCAGTGTAGACCCATTCTGAGAGACCAGAATTTGAGTCCTTGCTCAGCTGTAGAAACTCACTGGGTGACCTTAGGCAAGTCAAATGTTACTATCCTTGGAATGGGCGGGGGGTCTGAAAATGCACCTTTTTTGCCTCTTTTGGCTTCTTTTTTAAAAAAATTCAGGGATATAAAATTGGCAAATGGTTTGCCAGATCAATTACAGCCATTCACCCTTGAATAAATAATGAATGACAGGAGCCCCATAAAATATCAAAAGAATGTGTATGAGAAAGGAAAGAGTGAGCATAGAACAAAATCCTAAAGCTTCATAACTAAATTGTGAAATGACTAGAAGAATCTGGCAGGTTTCATACTATCTGTTTCGGGAAAGTAATTAGAAAAAAATAAACGGACTGTCTTAAACAAACATAAAGTACAAATGTACAGCTCCACTGTAATCATGTTTAATCAGATCTCACACTTTGCAAAAACTTAAAAACATGAAAATAAGGCGAGATTCTAAAATAATCCTGAAGAGCATCTGCTACAAGAATATGAAAAGAAGGAATATATGGTGACCATTAGAAGAGAAGACAAGGTTGCCCTCTTAGCAATATTGTACTCTGGGAAGACAAAACCTATTGAGATATGGACTGATAATGTTGCATTTTCTTTGAAGCAAACAGATAATTCTAGGAGCCCTCTATCTGGAAACACCACTCTAAAGAGTCTATTCAGGTCCTATAACTAATAGCTATGATTGATTGATCAATCCATTCATTTATCTAATCCATTTTGTACTCTTCACTATAAAATGCAGGTTAATGAATTCCATAAGTTATTAATGTGCTATATGACAAAATTGTTCCTGTTGTCTATCCTGAACAGTTTGTAAGCCAATTTCATTGAATCATGGCCTTGAGTTCTAGCCCTTGAAAAAGGAACAAAATTCCCCTTTGCGTTATTTTTCTTTTATACATCTCAAACATTTCTCTTCTCTTTTCTTCTGAGCTAAAAAATCTTCAGTCACTTTAGCCTCTCTTGTTGGGAAAATGTACCAACCCTTGACACATTTTAGTTGGCTGTCTCCGTACGTATCTAAGCACTCTCATAGTCTTCTGTTGTCTTCCCACTTGCTGGGTTACTGAAATCTATCTGCCCTCCTGCTTCCTCTTTATGAACATTAGTTCGCAGTAAAAAGGTCGTAGAAGGCAAGTAAGCAAATGGATTATTGCAATACTCTTAACAAAGAAGAAGATGTGTATATCACAAAACATCTCTCTAGATCTTAGTTTTAAAAGCTCAAAAGCCTCCATCAGATTAATGACCCCCTGAATGGAGAGTGTCCTGCATCACTTTGCAACATGAAAGAGTGGCTTTAAGGAAATGCTTATGTTTTCAGGCTGCAGATTAGAACCTAGCAAAGAATGCATAGGTCTTTTCAGAAAATAAATCTTGGCCTTGGCTGAGAGAAGAGGTTTAAATAGTTGCTTATACTTGATTGCAAAGAGTATTTTAAAAATCTGCAGCCTTGAAAAACATTGTTTCAAAGTGAGATGGCTGGCAAGATGGTTCTTTGGTGGATGGGTTGTGTTTTTATCCCACCCACTCTGTATGATTTGGCTATGCAGCCCACTG
Source organism: Anolis carolinensis (assembly GCF_035594765.1). Taxonomy (NCBI): domain Eukaryota; kingdom Metazoa; phylum Chordata; class Lepidosauria; order Squamata; family Anolidae; genus Anolis; species Anolis carolinensis. The sequence goes on from NC_085844.1 coordinate 73,527,637, forward strand.
AATTCCCTTATGTAATTTAGGACTTTATCACATGATGGATCACAATCCTGCACCATTTGTGCAATCAGGAGTAGTGGCAACTTAGCCGTATGGGGACAATCATTATCACATCTCTGCTAGCATCACACAACTGCCTCTTTTCCTACTGCCTTCTGTTTTACCAAGGATTATTGCCTATTCTGGTGAGCCATGTCTTCTTAGGATGTGACCAAGATATGACAGTCTCGGGACACATTTACATTGACCACTTAATGCAAAAGGGCCCCATATCAGCTCCACAGCAGCCAAAGACTGTATAGACCTGATCCAAGGAGCCCCCGGGATGTTAAACAGCTGAGCTCTGAACTTGCAGTCCAAAGGGTCGCAGGTTCGAATCCAGGGAGTGGAGTGAGCGCCTGCTGTTAGCTCCAGCTTCTGCCAACCTAGCAATTTGAAAACATGCAAATGTGAGTAGATCAATTGGTACCACTCCAGCGGGAAGGCAACAGCACTCCATGCAGTCATGCCAGCCACATAACCTTGGAAATTTCTACGGACAATGCAGGCTCTTCGGCTTAGAAATTGAGATGAGCACCAACCCCCAGAGTCGGACACGACTGGACTTAATGTCAGGGGAAACCTTTACCTTTACCTAAGGTAATGTGGGCCAAGGCCTAGCCCCACATTGACCAAAGTTGGGAGATACTCCAAATTCTGACTTCAGGTCTGTATGAACAGTTGGACTGCTTACTGCCTTATCACACTAAAGCATGAATCCACTTTAAATCCAGTTTCTACCTCCTGTGGAATTCTAGAGTTTGTAGTTTGCTGAGGCCCAGGACCTGTCTGACTGAGCTGTTTAAAGCCCCCTCCCTAAAGTGGATTTAAAGTAGATCCAAGCTGTAGTGTGATGAGGTGAATCTGCTGCTTCCTACTTTTGTGCTCAAATTGCCAAGATGTCATTCTTTGATATGTGCTCAATTTCCTTCTGGACCTAAGCACAGAGTCTTTCAATTTCTTCTTCTTTCTCTCTAGTTGAAACATAAACGTCATTATAGTAATCAGTTTTATTTAGATGGCTTGTTAAATTTTGTTTACTATACCCTTTGACTGCATTTGCTTAAGGTAGAACAGAAATCAAGCAGTAATTTTATAAAACATTACTTTTAAAAACATCATAGGAATCTCCTATTACTGTGTGAAAATTTCAAATAAGGATCTCCTGAAAGGGTGTGAAGATTTCAAATACTGATCTCCTGAAAGTGAAGTAAACATTTTTAAATATGCTTTGGAAGAGACTTATTAGGAAACATATTTTTCAAATAGCTATTTTCAATCCTGTCTGGAATTAAAAAATCTGTTTGCACTGACCCTGTGACTTTAAATAATCACACTTACTATTGATAGGCTTTGCAAACTTAATTTGTAAAACTAAAGCTTCCAGAAACATCCTTCATCATAACTGTTGCATCTCAGCCAGAGTTCACTTTGCCCTTAGCATCAACCAGGACTCCAAAGCAATAATAAAACAGTTTATTGAAGAAAGTATATATAAAAGGGAAAAAATCACTAAAAGGGATAAGAAAGGCAAAATTCAATAGGTAATCAGAAAAGGTAGTCTATAAGTAAAAAACCCAATCACGCTGGTGAGGAGTAAAACACTTCGAAGGCAATAAGTCAAATAATTCAAAAGGTACAGAAAAACAAGAATCATAACATGAGCATGAATCCAGGGAAACAGGAATCAAAACATGAACACGAATCCAGAAAACCCATGAACTTTGGCTAAAACATGAACTGGAAACAGGACTAGAGATCCTCACTACGTAACAGCATTGTCTGATCTGAAACTTCAAAGAAATGCTCTCTCATTTAAGGACTGTAAAACATGAATGTATTTCTTTGACCTTGACTTTCTTTTTTTCCAATATGTTTTTTATTATGTACACAGATAGAATAATATCAAAATCCATCACCATTTCAATATACATATCAGATGTTATTTTCTTAGTAATTTTAACCTTGCTGATTCCACCTCTATTTCCCACTTGTGTCTATTGATATTTGCCCCTCCCCCCACCTTCTGGGAACAGTACTTTCTTTCCTTCAGATATTATTTTAATTGATCAATAGTAAAAAGAGAATGGTTCAGTTCTTTATATTTTCCGTTTCCTTTGATTTTATCTATCAATCATTCCCATTTCAAATCCCAGTTCTTTTTTTTTTCCGACCTGTTGTATATTTGGTTCTCCTTTCAAGGATGTAATCCTGGAGCATAAAATCAGCTAGGTATCCATACCATTTGTAATTTCCCACTTTCTTTGCTCTTTCCAACCTAAGGCAACAGTTGCTTGAGCGGCAACTATCATGGATTTTATAATCTCCCCCCCCCCCCCCCCAAAAAACCGTAATGTTTTCATTCTTGTCTAATTTCTGGGTAAAGAATTCTTTATTATTCAATACCAATTTGTGTCCTATTAAATCTTCCATTTCCCTTTTTACCTCGTTATAAAATTTTTGTACTTTGTCTCATTCCCACCCCATATGCATATATGAGCCAATTTTTCCACATCTGTGGCAACACAATTTTGTGATTGATTTAGTTATATGAGCTAATTGAATTGGGGTTCTCTACCATTTACTCAGTATTTTCCTTCACGTTTCTCTAATCTTTATGTGCTTGATTGTTAGATTAATTGCCCATTATTCAATGTTTTGAATACTGGGTCAATGACCTTGACTTTCTGACATCCTCTGAGCTTCGTTCTCACTGAGCCATTTGGATTTTCTGCTCTGAATGTTTTCCTCCCTCAAAAGAAGCTTGCTACCCCTGTCGAACACACCTGCTCTCTCAAATGAGCTATCTCAGCCTTCCAGACCTTTATCAGGAGTTGCTAAGCTACTTGTAGGATAAAAGTCATCTCCACCATTCACTGTCTCTCCCCGTCAGCTGAACTCCGAAACAGTTTCACTTTCAAGGCCCGTCTCACAGACAGAATCTTGATCTAAAATCCTTTTGTTCCTCTCAATGAAAGAACCACCCACCACAATCCCAGGCCCTCCAGGCTCTGGAATCTCAATCCACTCATCTTCATCTATGTGAACCATAACACTAACTTGCGCTTACTCGCTAACATTTCACAAATGAAAACTGGAATACGTGTGATTGGGCAACATCAGAGTATAGTCAAGATGGCAAAAGTTATTAATGAGAAAGAACACACAAGCTAGAAGAGAGTGCAGCAATTTGTTTTTACCTGACTCCACAGGGAAGGGCAATATTCTGCCCCCTTCACTCTTCTCTTCTTGTTGTGTTGAGTGCAAACTACTTTTGCAGTTTGGTTTGCAACTACTGTATATATTCAAGTATAAGCCTAGTTTTTCAGCCCTTTTTTAGGGCTGAAAAAGCTCCCCTCGGCTTATACTCGAGTGAGGGTCCTGGCCGGCTTCTATTCAGGTCAGCTTATACTTGAGTATATAGGTATTCAGAGTTGGACAGTCTTATCTTATTAAAGTCTTGTTATTATCTTAAATTACAGTTTTACATAAATATTCAAAAACATTTAACCTACCGATGCCTCAAATAATGCAATTTTTATTAATATATATTTTATTTTTGAAATTGACCTGTAGCTGCTGCATTTCCCACCCTCATCTTATACTCGAGTCAATAAGTTTTCCCAGTTTTTGTAGTAAAGCTAGGTGCCTCAGCTTATATTCGGGTCGGCTTATACTCGAGTATATACGTAAGCCGAGTACAAGGGGAAGAGTGAAGAAAAACTTCAGAGAAACTGAAACAATTTATAGCAGCTGAAAAAAATGTAACAATGGAGGATTGTTTATGCATTACTATAAAATAAGAACTTCTGCTTGCTCTGTTCTTCCCTACTGTAAAACTATAAGGAGCACAAGAGACCAGTTTAACTCAGAAACTGTTATTCCTAAATGCTTGGGGTGGGAATCGAAGCACAAAGGGTAATTGGTTTTGTTCAATTATTTACTTGAAAAAAATTATATAAGGAACAGGAGGAGAACAGGAGATTTTAAAAAAACTATTTTACAATTTTTTTTCCTTGACTCATCACATTATCCTGTATCCAGCCTATAGGGTCATAGCGGGGCATTCATTTAGTAATGTTTCAAAGTACCCCGGCAGACTTCATGTACATTTTTCATATACGCAAGTTGTTTTCTAAATTAGCTAGTGCTTTTCAGCAGTGATTTTTATGGTAACTGTGAACAGTTCGATGAAGATGTCTGCTCAATCTTGCAGCAGTAGGTAAAAATAAACCCCAGGTGGAATAGAAGGATGCATTTTAAGGATGCAAACATAGTATAAAGCCATCTTAAAAGTATTGCTTAGATTAATGCTATGGATGCATATGATACAGCTAAGTGCCTTTTTCCCCAAGGTCAATAGTTGAACTTCAGACCACTGTAAACCTTACAAGAATTTATCAACATCTAGGACTGATGGTCTAAGCATAATGAACTAGGAAACTTCGTAATTATGCCTTAAAGGCTTTGTTTTCACATGAAGAAACACTGGAAAGAAATACATGACCTAAGGATAATACATTGAGAATAACCAGGACCATATCCAAAGGAAGTATTATTGTTCATTGCAGAACAAAAATGATGGTAAGCTTTAAATCACTTGGCTTAGGTCATGTCCATTGCTTGCAGGACTGCAATCTTCTGCTGGCCAAACAATTAGCACAAAGGGGGCTTAGCATGTCCTTTATTCACATTTTCTGCAAGCTGGGCATCAAAAGGGGCAGTAGGCAATGGAAAGTCATGCTTACTCTTCCTGGCTTTTCTTCCATTGGAAGACTAATTCATTTCCAGAAAGCCTTGCTAATCTGAAATTCTGGCCAGTTCTGCCATTAAAATAAAAAATAAAAAAGTGGGGAAAATGGAAAACAAAGTACATTCCAAAGAGTCAAGTCTAACTTGTGTGCATGTTCTGTTGCAAAAAGGATTATGCAGGGAATTCATTTGTTTGTATTGGCCATCAGTGCTGCCAATAATGCTCTGTCCACAAAGTGGATAAAGTCAATAGCATCATTTGCACCCTTCTTGCTCTAATAATAATAATAATAACAATAACAACAACAACAACAAAAACAACAACTTTATTCTTATAACCCGCTACCATCTTCCCAAAGGGATTCGGGGCAGCTTATATGGGGACCAAGCCCAGTATAAACAAGGAATTCAAAGTTACATAATTAAAAACATGTAACAAATAAGCAATATGATTAAAACAATTAACACTGGAAAGTAAAAACATCATAAAAATTCATCACCCTAACCCTAAGCCTAACCCTAACATCACAACCAGTAACTGGAAAAATTTATTCATTTATTTATTTACAGTATTTATATTCCACCCTTCTCATCCCAAAGGGGACTCAGGGCGCGTCACATTGTACAAATGTAAGGCAAACATTCAATGCCATATAACATAGAACAGAGACAGAGACAGACGCAGAGGCAATTTAAACCTTCTCCAGCTTCCAGCTTCCTGAGGGTGTGCTTGATTCCGGCCACAGGGGGAGCAGCTGCTTCATCATCCACTGTGACGACAACTTCCTCATTCCAATGGCAGCTGGGTGATTTTTATGGTGTTGTAAATTAGCCTCCCCACATATAGAAAAGTGGCCACATTCAGATATGAGAGGGAAGGGTAAGGCTTGTGCAAAATGCTGGGCAGCCATGATCACGAGCTAAACCGCTATTCAAAGGCACATTGGAACATCCAAGTTTTCAAGTCTTTATGGAATGTGGCCAGGGTGGGGGCTAATCTGATCTCCTTGGGGAGAGAGTTCCAGAGCCAGGGAGCCACGACCAAGAAGGCCTTCTCTCTCAGCTCCATCAACCGTGCTTGTGACGGAGGCAGGAGCAAGAGAAGGGCCTCCCCAGCAGATCTTAGGGCTCGCGCCGGTTCGTAAAGACAGATACGGTCACGAAGATAAGCAGGACCCAAACCATTTAGTGCTTTATAGGTAATAACCTGCACTTCGAATTGGGATCAGAAACATATCAGCAACCAGTGAAGCTGCTTCAGTAGAGGTGTTGTCCGCTCCGTGTAACTAGCTGCAGTTAATAGCCTGGCTGCCAACCTTGCACCAGTTGCAGTTTCCAGGCTGTCTTCAAAGGCAGCCCCACATAGAGTGCATTGCAGTAATCCAATCTAGGTGCAACCAAGGCATGGAACACCATGGCCAAGTCAGGCTTCTCCAGGTACGGTCGCAGCTGGCGCACAAGTTTTAACTGCGCAACGGCCCTCCCAGTTACCGCCAACACCTGAGCATCAAGTGTCAGCACTGAGTCCAGCAGGAACCCCAGATTGCGGACCTGTGTCTTCAGGGAGAGTGTAATCCCATCGAGCACAGATAGCCACCCTATATTCTGATCGGCCCCACGACTGACCAGGAGGACCTCTATTTAACGTTAGCAACAGTTGAGAAACAGAGCAATACTCAGGAATGTGTTTCCTGATTCTGTCTTCTCTCTCATTTGCCAAGAATCTCAGTACATATTAGATCACTTGGTAACTAAAAATTTTTAATGAGACATTTGTTAAAGATACATTATATTCCCTAGTTCTTTACACCCACAAACCCTCTATTTTCACTATTTATCAAAACCCATATGTCATTTGTCAAAGCAAAGTCATTACAATAGCAACAATCAATGCAAAGCATTAAAAGACAATTGGAATAGCAGTACAAATTAAGCCACTATACAAATAATTAATAGCCACAGGAATTAGAATCCCTAAGTCCATTGCATCCTCACTTATTCATATGAACCACATTTCTCCTTAATGGCCATAGAGACACACAGACTTCTTTAAAAAAAAAGAAAGAAATGTCACAATATTAATTAGGCTCCTTATGAAGTCAGTTCCACATTCTGGCTGTTCACTCACATAATAAGTACAAAGCTTGTCTTTGGTTTGAACAAGCTGTTGTGCCTTTTCTCTCAGACTGCAACTACGGAACAAGGGTAATTCAAGGTCAGTGTTATCATTAAATTCATCACAACTGTCCAAGTGCTTCTTTTTCAAAAAACAAAATAGCAGAATCCTCAAACAGTATGTTGTGTGTTTGTGTCAGATCTTCAGAAGTATACTTTTCATGCCAGAAGCAAATTGAGACTACAGTTATAATGTATAAAAAACCAACAAAGTTAAAAATTTGGCATTATACTAAATGTCCTTTGACCAGTAGCTGCTGGCCACTTGGAGTGCCTCTGGTGTCGCTGTAAGAAGGTCCTCCGTTGTGCATGTGGCAGGGCTTAGACTGCATTGTAATACGTGGTCTGTGGTTTGCTCTTTCCACACTCACATGTCGTGGACTCCACTTTGTGGCCCCATTTCTTAAGGTTGGCTCTGCATCTCGTGGTGCCAGATCATCGTCTGTTCAGCGCCTTCCAAGTCACCCAGTTTTCTGTGTGCCTAGGAGGAGTTTCTCATCCGGTATCAGCCACTGATTGAGGTTCCGGGTTTTATCCTGCCACTTTTGGACTCTTGCTTGCTGAGGTGTTCCTGTGAGTATCTCTGTGGATCTTAGGAAGCTCTTTCTTTATTTAAGACATTGGCATGCTGGCTAATATCCGAACAGAGGATGGGCCAGAAATGTCAGTGCCTTAGCCCTTTCATTGCTGGCTCCTACTTCCCAGCAGATATCAGGTGGCACAATACCAGCTAAACAGTATAATTTCTCCAGCATTGTAGGGCATAGACATCCTGTGATAATGTGGCATGTCTCATCAAGAGCCACATCCACTGTTTTAATGTGGTGAGATGTATTCCAAACTGGGCATGTGTATTCAGCAGCAGAGTAGCAAAGCACACAGGCAGATGTCTTCACTGTGTCCGGTTGTGATCCCCAGTTGTACCAGTCAGCCTTCATATGATATTATTTCTAGTGCCCACTTCTTGCTTGATAGTCAAGCAGTGCTTCTTGTAAGTCAGAGCACGGTCCAGGGTTACTCCTAAGTATTTTGGTGTGCTGCAATGGTCCAATAGGATTAAAAAGTGTGTGTGTGTGTGGGGGGGGGGGGGGGAGGAAAAAGTGAATTGTATCACACAACAAACATATTTTATATTGAACTCAATCTTTTCCAATAAAAAACAGGCCAGTTTTGTAATCTGATCTGAGTTGGCTCATGGACTTTGGCCCCATTGTGGAAATTTGTGAAGGACAACAAAGATAGACAATTAGAAATATATACTCAATAGATAGATAGATAGATAGATAGATAGATAGATAGATAGATAGATAGATAGATAGATAGAGAGGGAGAGGTGCACACAGACACACACACACACACACACACACACACACACCTTGGACCAGGGGTGCAATAAAATTCAAGATACACACACCATAGTAAAGCAAAATGGTACCATTAGATTACTATGCAGTCAGTCTCAGCAGGGGATTATCAGTTTCAAGTGCAGCAGAGTTTCGCTTATCCAACCTTCACTTATCCAACGTTCTGGATTATTCAATGCAGTCTGCCTCCCACCCAGATCCACAGTTGTTTCTCTAGGCAGCAAGGACTGAACTTTTTACGTATTTAACTTCCTGCAGTGTTGTTACTGTAAGTTCATTTTATGCAATTCTATCTTTACTTGTAGTCAATTTGTTAGTAGCTAATGTTTTTGTAGTCAATGTTTTCAATACTACAAAAACACTGACTACTAAAAGGCCAACTGTGTTGGATAATACAGAACGTTGGATAAGTGAAGGTTGGATAAGTGAGACTCTACTGTAGTAACTTTTAGTAGAATCTGTCTGTATAATTGATCTGATCAAATATATATGTATGCCATTGCTGCTAATATATAGCATTTTGAGTTACACTTTGTTATATTAATTATAGTTTCTTTTTAAATAATATTGTGGTTTCATTTTAAATAATATCAAGGCATTTTAAGTTTTATAAAAGTTGCCAAACACAAGATGGAATTCTACCTGTTCCAGTGATTCAAACAAGGGCTATGTTAATTTGCAAAGAATTTTCCAGCAAACACGTGAGTATAAGAATCTTGGATGCTTCTACTGAACTGATAATTTAAATATAGGTTTTAATGTTGATTGAAGTCTCCAATGCTTTTTTTCTACTCAAGGTACATGCTGTGTTTAATCTATTTATTCTACATGGGCTATTTTTTGTCACTAACAAAAATAGCATTTTAAAATGGACTACAGAATGCTGACTGGCATTTAATAAAAATCACAGAGATTGGCATATGATGATTGATTGATGTGTAGTTCTCTGTTTCTGAATATAATCACAGACAAAGTGGAGCTTAGGGAAGATCAAGTCTCCTTATTTATTTATTTATCGTGTCAGAAGCTAATTGATATAAATACAGTTATACTGTATTTTTAAAAATACATACAAAGTTGAAAACTTGACATTATACTAGATCTCCTTTAACCAGAAGCTGGCCACTTGGAGTGCCTCTGGTGTCTCTGTGAGAAGGTCCTCCATTGCGCATGTGGCAGGGCTCAGGCTGTATTGTAGTAAGTGGTCTGTGGTTTGCTCTTCTCCGCACTCGCATGTTGTGGATTCCACTTTGTAGCCCCATTTCTTAATATTGGCTCTGCATCTCGTGGTGCGAGAGCACTGTCGGTTCAGCGTTTTCCAAGTTGTCCCGTCTTCTTTGTGCCCAGGAGAGAGTCTCTCATCAGGCATCAGCCACTGATTGAGGTTCTGGCTTTTAGCCTGCCACTTTTGGACTCTTGCTTGCTGAGGTATTCCTGTGACCATTTCTGTAGATCTTAGGAAGCTTTTTCCTGATATAAGTCATTGGCATGCTGGCTGATATCCAAACAGGCTGCATTGTAATACGTGGTCTGCGGTTTGCTCTTCTCCACACTCACACGTTGTGGATTCCACATTGTAGCCCCATTTCTTAAGATTAGCTCTGCATCTCGTGGTGTCGGAGTGCAGTCTGTTCAGCACTTTCCAAGTTGCCCAGTCTTCTGTGTGCCCAGGAGGGAGTTTCTCATCTGGTATCAGCCATGGATTGAGGTTCCGGATCAAGTCTCCTACCAAACAGAAACAGTTTAATTTTATTATCATATTTGAAAATTCAACATAACATTGCGTATGGTGAGGTGCACTGTTTTTAACTAGTTTAAAATAAAAATATTATTAATATTTTGTTTTCATTTAACCAGTATGTGTTGCCAGAAGCACATTTTCATGGTAAAAGAGCTACAATGTATTTGGAGAATGGAAATGCTTTGAATTTTTTGTATTTATTATTTTGCAAATTCTGTTCCCTCTTAGTGCTTTAAAATGGGTTGAGCTCCAATTAGATGTGCATTCACTTCTGTTTGTTCTTATGTTACGTGCTAGTTGTGGGAAAGGATGCAGAAAATTATGCCTTGCAATTATTCTCAGCAAGGTACCTGTATGATCAGGTGTTTGGCAGGCATTCCTTGAAGTAGATTAATTTCCAAGAAGCATAAAAGTGAGTAGTTTCATAAGTTCTATTTGAAATAGTTCACTTTGAATATAAAAAGCATCTATCATAACTATCAATTTACATAGTTACACAGTTTATATATAGCTGCAAAATTACTTTGTCTAGGTGACGTGGAAAAGTATGAGCACGGTATGAATATTTTGTTCAGGAACAAGGAAGGCTTGAAGAGACAGTAGATATAAAGCTTATTACAGGAATCCGCACATTTTTCATAAATGCATATTGCCCAGGGCTACAGACCTTTGTTTATTCTATGGTTTTAGTTTTAGCTTATTTTATTAGACTAAGAAAAATGCATATATAAGTAGCTGATGGCGCTGTAAAACTTTTCTTGGTTGCTTCTTATCAATCATATTCTCGGGGACCTCAAGAAGGAAAGTTCTCAGATTTCTAAGCAGCGATTAAGTTGAACAAATTAAGTTATTATGCACAAGGCTTCTTCTTTCATTTCTCAGTTTTTCACTGATTTGAATATTTTTCTCTTTAACCTGTTGCTACTGCTCTGAAGACAGTTGTTGAAATGTTCTGTTATGATCATTATGCAGGCAGCCTGCTGGTCTTTTTATGTCTAGAAATGAGAAAGAGCCATTACTGAACAGAAAATAAAAAAATCTGGGTTTGGATGAATATGGTGATGATTGTTTAAAGTAATGCCATGGGGATAATATTATGAAGGAACTCATCCCAGAAGCCTTCCCTCGATGACAATGGAAGGCTCCATCATTACAATGAGAGAAGACAGGAAGTTCTTGGGGACATGTCAGAAGCAGATAGTGTCTTTCATAGAATCATAGAGTTGGAAGAGACCTTGTGGGCCATCCAGTCCAATCCCCTACCAAGAAGCAGGACGGTCACATTCAAAGTACCCCCGACAGATAGCCATCCAGCCTCTGTTTAAGATACTCCAAAAAGGAGCCTCCACCACACTCTGGGGCAGAGAGTTCCACTGCTGAACAGCTCTCACAGTGAGGAAGTTCTTCCTAATGTTCAGGTGAAATCTCCTTTCCTGTAGTTTGAAGCCATTGTTCCACAGGGCATAGTCTCCAGGGCAGCAGAAAACAAGCTTGCACCCTCCTCCCCATGACTTCCCCTCACATATTTATACATGGCCCTCATGTCTCCTCTCAGCCTTCTCTTCTGCAGGCTAAACATGCCCAACTCTTTAAGCCGTTCCTCATAGGGCTTGTTCTCCAGACCTTTGATCATTTTAGTCGCCCTTCTCTGGACACATTCCATCTTGTCAAAGTCTCCCTTCAATTGCAGTGCCCAGAATTGGACACAGTATTCCAGGTGTGGTCTGACCAAGGCAGAATAGAGGGGGAGCATGACTTCCCTGGATCTAGATGCTATACTCCTATTGATGCAGGCCAAAATCCCATTGGCTTTTTTAGCCACCGCATCACATTGTTGACTCATGTTTACATGAAGATTCCAAGATCTTTTTCACACATACTGCTGTCGAGCCAGGCATCCCCCATTCTGTATCTTTGCATTTCATTTTTTCTGCATTTTTCTGCAAGTATCTTGCATTTGTCCCTATTGAAGTTCATTTTGTTAGTTTCAGCCCATCTCTCAAATCTGTCAAGATCGTCTTGAATTCTGCTCCTGACTTCTGGAGTATTTGCTATCCTCCCAATTTGGAGTCATCTGCAAACTTGATGATCATGTTTTCTAACCCTTCATCTAAGTCATTAATAAAGAAGTTGAACAGAACCGGGCCCAGAATGGAACCCTGCAACACTCTACTCGTCACTTCTTTCCAGGATGAAGAAGAAGCATTGGTGAGCACCCTCTAGGTTCGTCCATTTAATCAATTAAAGATCCACCTAACCGTAGTTTTGCCTACTGCACATTTGATTAGCTTGTTTGCTAAAAGGTCATGGGGGACTTTATCAAAGGCCTTACTGAAATCCAGTATGCTATATCCACAGTGTTCCCTGCATCGACCCAGCTTCTAATTCTGTATTAAAAAAGAGATCAGATTAGTATGGCATAACTTGTTTTTGATAAATCCATGTTGACTATTAGCTATGACCACATACATTTCTAAGTGTTCGCAGACCACTTCCTTAATGATCTTTTCCAGTATCTTGCCTGGTATCGATACACCTTTGATATGTTAGAACCCTTCATTGTAAGCCCAGAGGCAAGACCCTAGGCAAGTTGGCAGAGGCCAAAATCACACACATGGCCATACAGAATTTTAGCAGATAATGGCCACAACTTTTATTGCCTACACTTATATGGGTTGGTGTGGCAAAGATCCAGTCTCCAATAACCAAATGACACAAAACGTTCACCACTCACCAGATTCTTGATCCGGATCAGGAATCAGGAAAAGAGATGGCTCCTGTGAAGCCACTAAGGTGCACAGCCACCATGTGGTACTCAACCGTGAGAGGGAAGCAGATTCGCATAAGCTAGGTATTACTGTAAGCCCGCACCCATGCCATCCCTCAATGGGGACTCATGAATTGATGGGCAATGTCCTACATGGCATAACTCCTGCAGCAATGGATTTCACCCAATGCTTTTCCACCCCAAACATTGTGACATCAGTAAGCATGCTTTAACCAAGAGGAAAATAAAAATACATGACAACCCCAACACCCTAGCAAACCAAGAGGGACAGGTGGGAAGCCTGTTGAAACAGGAGTGCCTGGCAGAGTGCAGCACTCCCACTTAAGTGCTACTCAAGAGGACCTGAGAGAAAACTGCATCCTTCAGGTTGTATGTTTGAGAAACCCTTCCATCCTTAGGCCCTGATTGGCTACCTCTTCCCAGGCATCCAAATGGTGCAGAGGAAAGGAAGAAGAAAGCAATCTATGCTATTGAAATGGTGGCCTTCTCCACTTGTGTCATTACTATAGCTAGCAAGCTTCTACTAGGTATGTTTGAGGAGTGCCTCTTTCTCCTAATAAAACCCTCTGAGAGGGCAACAAAGCATGCTAAACCAGAGCTGTTATAGGTATTTCACTTTTCATTTAAACTAATGAGAGAGAAATGAAAATAAAATAGCCGGGAACAGAGAAAACTGCCATTCGCCTCTAGTTACTGTAAACTCTGCAAGGTTTAGCAAGTGGTATTTCCTCTATGACAGATGCTTTCACTTTTCCAATGGGTCCATTAACTGATAAAGTACTTCTACTTCCTGGCTGCATATGTAAGAGAAAGAGATGGATAGCATTTTCATTAAATTCAATGTTCTTCATATATTTCCTTAATTCATTGGTGTTGCTCACTAGGGGATTCTGGAAGCTGAAATCCAAAATGTAGCTTTTCTAAACCCTGTTTTAAACTTCGTGAATAACATTTTAATTAATTAATTTAAATTATCAATTCCATTCAATAAGGGAAGACTTCCTAACCAGCATTGGTCCCAATGCTTTGAAACCAGGAGGAAACAGTCCAAAGTTGAAAGTTCTAGGGCTGCCATAACATATAACAGTACATAATGATCTGAACGCTATTGTTAATCCAACTAGAGTAAACACATTATATAAATGAGATTTAATTGTGTTTTGATTCCCCAGTCAACAGTTGATTCAGTAGTTTACTCCAGACAGAACTAATAGATTGGATTCAGACCAGTATGTCCAACTCCAGCAATGTTGTAACATTCTCAAAAGCTTCAGTCTATGAAACTAAAAACTATTTAAACTTATATCAAACCAGCTACTTTTGGTGGTTATTAATGTTTTATTAGTTCATTCTCAACAACATATGTTAAGTGACAAAACCTGATAAATCTGGATCTGACCAAAATCATTTATTAAATGTATATGTCATGTAAAGGAAACCATAAGCACCAGTATGTTCATTTATGTTTTATGTACTGTTCAAATTACACAGTCTTCATTCTTCTACATTATTGACAGGTACCAAGGGTTTTTGGTTCTCCTGTTCACATGATAAGCACAAATAACTAGAGAAGCTACACTTGGAGATGTTATCTGTTACTGAATGGCAACCTGTCTCTTAGTGATTTTAGCAAATATACAGTAAGAAATAACATGCCAGGGAAACTGGAGAAACATTGTGATTTTTTAGATATTTCACAACTGCAAAGGAAGACGAACAGTAGATAAGGTTTTCTCTTGAATTTAAAACTGCAGTTGCAACAAAAGGAGTATGATATGAATTCCTAGTAGAGAAGCACTTCCAGTATCACCATCCACTCTGAGCTCCAACAAACAAGAATTCAAAGTCTCCACATAAATACTTTAAACCAGTGGTTCTCAACTTTCCTAATGTCATGATCCCTTAATACAATTCCTCATATTGTGGGGTGACTCCCAACCAGAAAATTATTTTCGTTGCTATTTCATAGCAAGTTAAGTCAAAGGGAAATGAAGCTCTGTGAGTGCAGGCAGACAAACTTCAGTTAAAATTACAGCACAGTGTCAAATAGCATGGCTTTATAGACTCAAAAATAACAATGTACTTCATTTGTTTCCACAGACCAAATTGGCTTAAAACTAAAGAAAAATCAATCTACCACCATGTAAATAGTGTTATGCATAAGGAACACAATGCTTTATTTTAACAAATGTGTGTCTCTTCAGTGTAAACACACCATTCAACTGTATGGGGAAGTTACAAATCAGAAACACACAGAGATTAAACAATGCACGAACCAAGGTAAGTATGATATTCTGCTATAAACAAAACAAGAATAAATAGAACTAAAAGAGACAAAGGCCATGATTCGCAAATATGTAGGCAGACAGAAGAAATGGGCATGCAGCCTAAACTTTGTTTACATTTGTCTCTCCAGTGGCTTGCTCTTCTAAACAGGCAAGGTGATTTTAAAATCCGTAGTGGCCTCTATCATAATGAAACATAGGTTTAATTCAAGGTGCAGTCCCCTATCAACCAAAAACACCATGGTCAAATACAAATAAAAGGGAACCTGAAACAAGGTTTGGGATTGTATCAATCCCAAATGCTTCAGCATTTAGGAAATATTTGGTTATTCATTAGGAGTTTCTCATCCAATTGCTACCTACTTCACAAAATGTAATGGTGTATCTAGTAATTGAAGCTATGTTTAAAATGTATGTATCTGTAAGTTTGGGTGTTCTCCTGGATTCATCACTGAGCCTGGAACCCCAGCTCTCGGTGGTGACCAGGGGAGCATTTGCACAACTAAAACTTGTGCGCCAGTTACGCCCATACCTTTGGAAGTCTGACTTGGCCACGGTGGTCCATGCTCTTGTTACAGCCTGCTTGAATTACTGCAACGCGCTCTACATGGGGTTGCCTTTGAAGACAGCCCAGAAGCTTCAGCTACCCTGTTTCCCCTAAAATAAGACATCCCCAGAAAATAAGACCTAATAGAGGTTTTGCTGAATTGCTAAATATAAGGCCTCCCCTGAAAGTAAGACCTAGCAAAGTTTTTGTTTGGAAGCATGCCCGCCAAACAGAACATCAAAGTATGCAGGATCAGTAAATGTCCGTACCATAGAGTGTTGTACATGGAAATAATGGTAGTAACAAGAAATTCTTGATAGGATTCAGTTTGTCTGGTTATGCTGGTTTGTGATGACAACTACTGTACAGTATATAATAAATGTTCATTTTTTTGTTCAACGATAAATGTGAATTCTTCATGGAAAAATAAGACATCCCCTGAAAATAAGACCTAGTGCATCTTTGGGAGCAAAAATTAATATAAAACACTGTCTTATTTTTGGGGAAACACGGTAGTACAACGGGCAGCAGCCAGACTTATAAACGGAGCGGTATACAGAGAGCATACTACTCCTCTGTTGCGTCAGCTCCACTGGCTGCCAATATGCTACTGTGCCCAATTCAAAGTGCAGGTTTTGACCTATAAAGCCCTAAACTGTTCTGGTCCAACTTACCTGTCTGAACATATCTCCTCCTATGAGCCTATGAGAACTTTAAGATCATCTGGGGAGGCCCTGCTCTTGGTCCCACCTGCCTCGCAAGTGCGACTGGCGGGAATGAGAAACAGGGCCTTCTCAGTGGTGGCTCCTTGGGTATGGAACTCCCTCCCCAGCGACATCCGGCAGGCTCCATCCCTTCTGTGCTTTAGAAAGAAGCTAAAGACCTGGTTATGCACATAAGCGTTTAACGGATAGACTTTTACGGCTTCGACACAGTCTGGACCAAGAATTATGCACAAAGTTTTTGGACGAATGGACTTATGCACTTTATATGTTTTAAGTTTTGTATATTGTCTTGTGTGTTTTAATCCCTAATGTAACTTGTTTTTAACTGCTTTATGTTTTACTGTATTGTATTACTGTTGTTTTTATTGGCATTGAATTTTGGCCAAAACTTTAAGCAGCCTTGAGTCCCCTCGGGTGAGAAAGGCGGCATAGAAATGATGTAAATAAATACAGTAGAGTCTCACTTATCCAAGCCTCACTTATCCAAGCTTCTGGATAATCCAAGCCATTTTTGTAGTCAATGTTTTCAATATATTGTGATATTTTGGTGCTAAATTCATAAATACAGTATTTACAACATAACATTACTGCATATTGAACTACTTTTTCTGTCAATTTTGTTGTATAACATGATGTTTTGGTGCTTAATTTGTAAAATCATGACCTAATTTGATGTTTAATAGGCTTTTCCTTAATCCCTCCTTATTATCCAAGATATTCGCTTAACCAAGCTTCTGCTGGCCTATTTAGCTTGGATAAGTGAGACTCTACTGTAAGTTCTAAAAATGGAGCCCCGGTGGCAAAGTGCGTTAAAGCGCTGAGCTGCTGAACTTGCAGATCGAAAGGTCCCAGGTTCCAATCCCGGGAGCGGCTTGAGCGCCCGCTGTTAGCTCCAGCTCCTGCCAACCTAGCAGTTCGAAAACATGCAAATGTGAGTAGATCAATAGGTACCACTCCGGTGGGAAGGTAAGGGAACTCCATGCAGTCATGCCGGCCACATGACCTTGGAAGTGTCTACGGACAATGCCGGCTCTTCGGCTTAGAAATGGAGATGAGCACCAACCCCCAGAGTCAGACATGACTGGACTTAACGTCAGGGGAAAACCTTTACCTTTTAAAAATGGTTCAGTTGCTATAGGGGTTAGATGCTGGTCAGCTGTTTTAATTTTAAAATACAGATCACTGTGTGTTTACTGAGCAAGCTGCCAAGGCTTGGCAACATGCACTTCTCCCGCTGGGCTGCAGAAGGAACAGACTTATCATGGCTGCAAGTGTCAGTAGTTCACATGGATAGCACTTCATTGCTTCGCTGTCCCTTGGCTGGCCAGTCCAACTCCAGCTGGAGCCACAATGGTAACCAGATGGAGAAGAGAAATAGCTCAGGCCTTTCTACACTCCCCTACGTCCCAGGATCTGATCCCAGATTATCTGCTTTGAACTGGATTATATGAGTCTGCCAGATAATCTGGGATAATCAGATAATCTGGGATCAGATCCTGGGACATAGGACAGTATAGATCCAGCCTCAGTGGCATTTGAATGGCATTAAAATGCTCAAAAAGGTTGAAAAATGTTATAATAACATGGGGCAAAAATGCCAAATACGGATCAAAAATTCTGACAAAGCAATGGCAAACAACCAGATTTGAGAATGGCTGGCATTTCCACAGAAATGCATAGAATAAGAGAACAAAAGCCAAATAAATAACTAAACTGGGGAAATGTTGTCGATGATGATGATGATGATGATGATGATGATGATGATGATGATGATGGTGATGATCCTTTATTTATATATCGCTCCATCCCATCGAGACGACTCAGGGCGGTTTCCAGCATGTGTGCAAAAAAGAGTCAATAGTCAAAACATCATACAGCAGCATGAACATAACAAACATAATAAAAACAACATCATAAGAGAACAGTAAAAAACAGTTTAATTAAAAGGGACACAGTTACAGTTCCAATCAGTATATTCCATCAAGAAGTCAAATAACAGTTACAAACTGAAACAATACATGGTAAAGTAGTACTGTACCTTCTGTAAAGTTAGGTTTATAGAGTTATAACTATTATACATATTGTACTTTTAGACTATAAGATTTATAATTATTTTTAATTTTCCTTCCTTTCAGTCTTTATTTTAGATCCATAAATATAATTTTCAAACTTTTTATCTTCCATCAGTTATGCAAGAGCAGTACATGTTCCAATCCAGCTGTTCCCATGTTCTTAGTGCTCTTGATCACCCAGCACAAATTATGGTTTTCTACAATTACTTTCAAAATACATAGGTTGTCATAAGCAGGCCTTACCTCTGCAAAAGCCACCCACAAGATTCTAGCCTCTGTCTACCAGGATGGCAGCATCCTTATAATGAACAACTGAGGGAGCTGGGTATGTTTAGCTTGGAGATGAGAAGGCTGACAGGCAACATGATGGCTATTTTTAAATATCTGAAGGAATGTCTTGTAGAAAAGTGAGCAAGCTTGTTTTCTGCTGCTCCAGAGACTAGCGCATGAAGCAATAGATTCAAAATAGAAGAAAAGGGATTCCATTTAAACTTTAAGAAGAACTTTTTGAGTTGTTCAACAGTGCACTGGACTATCCTCAAGGGACTCTCCCACTTTGAAGGTCTTTAAACAGAGGATGGATGGTCCTCTTTCAGCTTTAGCTATATCTTCCTGTACAGCAAGGGATTGGATTAGATTTTTTTTTCATGTCAGCAACTGCAAGTTGCTTCTGATGTGAGACAAAATGGTATTTATGGACCTCCAACTTTAAGATTCAATGAATCTTAATTTTCTTGTCCAAACATCATATAGGGCAGTGTTTCTATTCCAAATAAGACATTTATTTATTTATTTATTTACTTACTGTATTTATGTACCTCTTTTCTCACCCCTCCGGTGAACTCAAAGCCGTTTACAACATAATAATGGCAAAATTCAATGCTGAACATACATGTAACCAAATCATAAATCTGAACAATATTATATAACTATGCGTTAAAGCAATAAAATCATGGAAACATAAGATATAAACAACATTTAGACATAAAAACATAGAATTAAAACACCTAGTACAAACATTAAAATCACATGATCCAAAATCGTAGACCAGGGCTATTCCAATTGTCAATTGCACATACAGTAGAGTCTCACTTATCCAACATAAACGGGCCGGCAGAACATTGGATAAGCGAATATCTTGGATAATAAGGAGAGATTAAGAAAACGCCTATTAAACATCAAAATAGGTTATGATTTTACAAATTAAGCACCAAAACATCATGTTAGACAACAAATTTGACAGAAAAAGTAGTTCAATACACAGTAATGCTATGTAGTAATTACTGTATTTACGAATTTAGCACCAAAATATCACAATATATTGAAAACATTGACTACAAAAATGTGTTGGATAATCCAGAACGTTGGATGAGTGTTGGATAAGTGAGACTCTACTGTATTCCCTATTTATTTCTTGCACTGCATTACTTTACTGGCCAAAAGCTTGGTCACATAACCATGTCTTTGTTTTCTTTCTAAAGGCCAAGAGGGAGGGTGCTGATCTAATTTCACTGGGGAGAGAGTTCTATATCCGAGGGGCCACCACTGAGAAGGCCATGTCTCTCATCTCCACCAACGGTGCTTGTGAAGGAGGTGGGACTGAGAGGAGGGTCTCCCCCAGAAGATCTTAAACTCCGTGATGGTTCATAAATGGAGATACATCAGTTCAGTTGTAATTTTGCTTTTCTTTGAAGAACTTGGAAAAGTTACTTTTCTAGGTTATGACACTCAGAATTATTATTATTATTATTAAATACCATATTTCTATCCTGCCCTATCTCACCCTAAGGGAGACTCAGAGCGGCTTACAACTTGGCACAATTCAATGCCATATCAAAACATAAACATAACAGGTTAAAATACATTAAACGTTAAATCATTAAACATAAAACAATAATTTATTTATTTATTTATTTATTTTACAGTATTTATATTCCGCCTTCTCACCCCGAAGGGGACTCAAGGCGGATCACATTATATACATATAGGACAAATATTCAATGCCCATATACACATAGAACCGAGACAGAGATAGACAGACGCAGAGGCAATTTAACCTTCTCCTGAGGGGATGTTCTATTCTGGTCACAGGGGGGAGCAGCTGCTTCATCATCCACTGTGACAGCACTTCCTCATTCCAACGTCGTAAATTAGTTAAATTTGCCTCCCCACTTTATAAGTGGTACCTTATTTCCTACTTGATAGATGCAACTATCTTTCGGGTTGCTAGGTCAGCAACGAGCAGGGGCTATTTTTAATTTTTAATTGACGGATGCTCACCCCGCCACGGGCTGGCCTCGAACTCATGACCTCATGATCAGAGTGATTTATTGCAGCAGGCTGCTCACCAGCCTGCGCCACAGCCCGGCCCCCATATAAACATTTATAACATATAAATACAATTAAAACACGATTTAAAATAGCAATTAAAACAACCACATAATCTGTAATCAGAGTCCATTTTAGTTACAGTCACATTTATTCCCAGCTGTCTATTGCATTGTAGCTAGTCTCTGAACACTTGGTTCTTAAGACAGAATTTTACTTGTTTTCTGAATGCCAGAAGAGAGGAGGCTGATGTCACATCGCTAGGAAGGGAGTTTCACAGTTGAGGGGCCACCACTGAGAAGGCCCTGTCTATTGTCCCCACCAACCGCACCTACGAAGGAGGTGGAACCAAGAGCAGGAGCTCCCCAGAAGATCTTAAGGTCCATCCTGGTTCATAGGGGGAGATGTGTTCGGACAGGTAAGCTGGGCGGGAACTATTCAGGACTTTATAGGCTCAAGCCAGCACTTTGAATTGTACTCAGAAACAAATTGGCAGCCAGTGGAGCTAACACAACAGGGGGGTTATGTGCTCCCTTTTCGCCACTCCAATTAGCAATCCGGCTGCCTCTGCCAGCCAGAATCCACCAGTGTCTAAAATTGGCTGAAGCTTTCAGAAAGTTATACCCCCAAACTCAAATTTTCCAAGTTTTTTTTAATCTTAAAGAACTTTAAAAGAAAAATATTAAACATACGAAGTTAAATAATATATCTCAAGTAGGTTTGTTGAAGTGTTGTAAGTACAGTGCTTCACGGGCAGATTTCTATTATGCTTTTGGAGCTGTCTTTTGATACAAATATGCTGGTCTCAAGTGGCTATGTTTATCTATTTATCAAAACAGCTAGGTGTTGCACATAAATAAAAGATTTAAAAACCACCTGTAGACTTTGCAGTCTTCCAGTAGAGAAGACACTTTAGAAAAATAATGAAAATAATAAGGAAGAAGAACCAGTCTGGATAAGCTACAGTAAACCGTTGGGTTGAGGTACTCAAATTCTACATATATCTTGACTTCCAGCTTTCCTATCAATGCTTTTAGATGATATAAAATTCTACTTTATCATTACATAATATCAACAATATTTATTATTCATACTACTTGTACATATATGCTAATTTTGAAATCCTACAAAGAACATTTTATCTTTCTTGCCCAGCAGATATGCAGTGAATGGTTGGTTGGGAGTATTTCACAAAATATTATCTATTGTTAGAATAGTTAACATGTCCATTTGAGCTAAATTTTTTTTAAAAAATATGGAATTTCTTTCTGCAATTAAATTTCTGTACTCTTCCACTTTGGTGCAAACAACAGTCTTGAGACCATAATGTAGTAATCTTCCATTAATCTTTTCCAATTGTTCGTCCAGTAGTCCCAATAACAACAGGTCTGGCTTCAACTGAATGTTTACCTTAAGAATAATCTGAAACCCATTGTACATTTTATTCCAGAATTCGTTTGCTTTCTCTCAGATTCACCGCATATGGTAAATTGATTATATTCCCAACATACATCAGATTTTAGCCAATTTATTTGCAGCCAATTACTTCATTTTCTAAAAAATTCTCCTTATGGTCATAACACGGGGTGGACTTTAACCCTTTCTCCCATTTTTCCTAGTGAAAACTGCTTCCAACAGACCTCACAACCTCTGAGGATGCTGCCATAGATGTGGGTGAAACGTCAGGAGAGAATGCTTCTGGACAATGTCCATACAGGCTGGAAAACTCGCAGAGATTCCAACCATGAAAGCCTTCGAAAACATACTGCTTGTAGAGTTTCATTTATCATCCATTTAGACTTCCTTTTCTTTTTGGCTACCGATAAGTGTTTTTTCAACCGTCTTTGTCAATGTCCCTGGCTTCAGTCCATTGGCATTCTGGCTTCTGGTCAATTAGGGTTAATAGTACAAATACATATTTTATATAGTTACGTTTTATGGGAATGTTCTTTGTGGTTGTAGTTTGACAGAATGACAGGTTTAGTGTTCTCCTGTATTTTTTATTCTAATTTTTGGTAACTGCACACCATCCCACAACTGTGGAAACGTAGCATCATTGGTGGGAGAGAATGAAGAGAAGATAGAAATAGATTAACAAGATAATGAAGATGAGTTGGTTGGGTTCATGAGTGCAAGCAACATCAAAGAGAAGAGCAGAGACACTATAATCAGCAAAATGTAAGTCATTAGTAAATTATCCAATTGATTTCAGTGGGTACGCTATGAATATGAGTAGACATAACCTATTAAAAACAAGAAACTCAAAGATATATGAAAATGTGTTGTCAAAGGCTTTCATATCTGGAATCACTGGGTTGCTGTGAGTTTTTCGGGCTGTATGGCGAGTGCTTCTGGAACATGGCTATACAGCCCAAAAAACTCACAGCAATCCTATATGAAAATGGAGGATATCCAAATGATTAAGACTGGCCACACTGCAAAGTTACAAAAATTTGAGGCCACTCTAACTTCTATGGTTTTGACTAATGGAATCTTGGGATTTATACACAATTTATGATGGAGTCATTGCAATTAAAGTGGAATCAAACTGCTGTAAGTGTCTAGTGGGGATACCCCCTCGGAAGCAGGAATGGCAAACAAACAACAGCTTCCCAACAGAGGGAAGGCTTAGGAGTAGAGGAATGGGCCCGCCCAAAAAAGAATAATACAATAATATGTACATAAGATAAGAGATACGTGAACTAAAAATTGGTAACATCTCTGGAATGACAAGACAAATGAAGTCTGGGAAAGAGTAGAATCAAATAATTTCCTATGATCCAGAACAAACAGAGACATTACATGAAGAGGAAAAGCTCAAACCATGAAGCTTCTTTTTAAGAAGAGAAAATCAAGCCAAAGTACATTGTACTTCTGTAGAGAGTTTCATTCAGCCTGAGAGAAATCTGTTTGTCTGTTTGCTTCAGTATTTAACAAATTATAAACTGCATTTGTAGCCTTGGCAGTATAGAAATATTTCAAATAAACAGACATGAATATTGTCAGAAAAGACTAAAATGCAGAAGAAAACACAAAGCTAGATTTTAAAAAAAACAGATTACAGGAATAAAGCTGAAATCTAATGTGTCAATATTGATTATAAGAATCTTGAAGGTAAAATATGGGGCTTAATGAGTTACTGCTGCAAAATCTTTTGATGATCTCAAACAATGTTTTGGTTGTTGAGTCCGACTCTGGGGGGTGGTGCTCATCTCAATTTCTAAGCCAAAGAGCCGGCGTTGTCCATAGACACCTCCTAGGTCATGTGGCCGGCATGATTGCATGGAGTGCCATTACCTTCCCACCGAAGCGGTACCTATAGATCTACTCACATTTGCATGTTTTCAAACTACTAGGTTGGCAGAAGCTGGGGCTAACAACAGGAGCTCACCCCATCCATGGATTTGACACGCTGACTGTCTGGTCAACAAGTTCTACTGCTAAGTGGTTTAACCCACTGCACCCCACTGCCCCGGTACTTCTCAAATTACCTCTGACTAAATCTCACTTGAAAACACAATAATGAGTGTTTGAGCTGTCTGGCTGTCACCTTACCACTCTTCTTGGAATTATGAAATGAGACTATTATTTCTTGGGTAGTTGGAGGAGGAGGAGAAGAAATTGCGAGTAAAAAACCACTTTACTACTAATTGGAAAACAATCCCAAAGCTAAGATAAAGACAAAATGCTCAGATCTATAAATACTGTAAATCAACAGGGAGAAATTAAATTAAAGAGAGAGACTAGTAATTTCCAATGGGAGTTTTCTTGACAAGATTCGGTCAGACTTTACCATTGCCTGCCTCTGAGTTTCCATGGCCAAACTGGGATTAGAATCCTGTCTCAAACAGAAGATTCTATCCCTTTATAAATGGCAAGAATTAAACAACCAGGCAGGAATCAGCCAGGCTTTGAAGCTGCAAGGTTTTTCAATGATAATCAAGGTGATTAATTGCAACATTCACACTTGCCTTCAACACACAAGAGTTCTTTCTCCCACCCTGGACCTTCCACAGATATATAAACCTCACTTGCCTAGCTTCCAACAGATCTCACAACCTCTGAGGATGCCGGCCATAGATGTGGGTGAAACGTCAGGAGACGACACCAAATTGGGAGGGATAGCTAATACTCCAGAAGACAGGAGAAGAATTCAAAATGATCTTAACAGATTATAGAGATGGGCCAAAACTAACAAAATGAAGTTCAACAGGGAGAAATGCAAGATACTCTACTTAAGCAGAAAAAATGAAATGCAAAAATACAGAATGGGATATGCCTGGCTCGACAGCAATATGTGTGAAAAATATCTTGGAGTCCTTGTGGACAACAAGTTAAACATGAGCCAACCATGTGATGCGGCGGCTAAAAAAGCCAATGGCATTTAACCTGGATAAATAGGAGTCTAGTGTCCAGATGCAGGGAAGTCATGCTACCCCTCTATTCTGCCTTATTCAGACCACACCTGAAATACTGTGCCCCACAATTGAAGGGAGGTGATGACAAGCTGGAAAGTGTCCAGAGGAGGGTGACTAAAATGATCAAGGGTCTGGAGAACAAGCCCTATGAGGAGCGGCTGAAAGAGCTGGGCATGTTTAGCCTGCAGAAGAGATATGTATATATATATAAATACGTGAGGGGAAGTCATAGGGAGGAGGGAGCAAGCTTGTTTTCTGCTGCCCTGGAGACTAGGACGTGGAACAATGGCTTCATACTACAGGAAAGGAGATTCCACCTGAACATTAGGAAGAATTTCCTAACTGTGAGAGCTGTTCAGCAGTGGAACTCTCTGCCCCAGACTGTGATGGAGGCTCCTTCTTTGGAGGCTTTTAAGCAGAGGCTGGATGGCCATCTGTCGGGGGTGCTTTGAATCCGAATTCCTGCTTCTTGGCAGGGGGTTGGACTGGATAGCCCATGAGGTCTCCTCCAATTCTATGATTCTATGTGGATTATTTGCCTTCATATTCTGGGTTATATGGCTGTGTGGAAGGACTCATAGGCTTCTTGCCAGTCCCGGTAGTGGAGGAGAAGGCAGCACCAAGAAAGAAAGGAAGGAAGGAAGGAAGGAAGGAAGGAAGGAAGGAAGGAAGGAAGGAAGGAAGGAAGGAAGGAAGGAAGGAAAGAAAGAAAGAAAGAAAGAAAGAAAGAAAGAAAGAAACAAAGAAAGAAAGAAAGAAAGAAAGAAAGAAAGAAAGAAAGAAAGAAAGAAAGAAAGAGGCTGTGTGTTGAAGGCTTTCATGGCCAGAATCACAGGATTGTTGTGAGCTTTCCGGGCTGTATGGCCATGTTCCAGAAGCATTCACTCCTGACGTTTTGCCCACATCTATGGCAGGCATCCTCAGAGGTTGTGACGTCTGTTGGAAACTAGGCAAGTGGAGTTTATATATCTGTGGAATGTCCAGAGTGGGAGAAATAACTCTTGTCTGTTTGAGGCAAGTGTGAATGTTGCAATTGGTCAGCTTGATAAGCATTGAATAGTCTTCCAACAAAGGATTCCCCCAGGCAGGAAACAGCCAGGCTTTGAAACTGCCAGGCTATTCAATGCTAATCAAGGTGGCCAACTGCAACATTCACACCTGCCTCAAACAGACAAGAGTTCTTTCTCCCACCCTGGACTTTCCACAGATATATAAACCCCACAGATATATAAACGCCATGTATATTGGAAAAACTAAGCAAGGAAGGTTTATATATCTGTGGAAGGTCCAGGGTGGGAGAAAGAACTCTTGTCTGTTGGAGGCCAGTGTGAATGTTGTAATTAATCACCTTGATTAGCATTTAATGGTCTTACTAGCTTCAAGGCTTAGGTGATTCCTGCCTGGGGGGATCCTTTGTTGGGGGGTGTTAGCTGCCCCTGATTGATTCATGTCTGGAATTCCTCTGTTTTCAGAGTGTTTCCTTATTTACTGTTCTGATTTTAGATTTTTTTAAAATACTGGTAGGCAGATTTTTGTTCATTTTCATGGTTTTCTCCTTTCTGTTGAAATTGTCCACATGCTTGTGGACTTCACTGGCTTTTCTGCGTAGTCTGACATGGTGGTTGTGGGAATGGTCCAGCATTTCTGTGTTCTCAAATAATACGCTGTGTCCAGGTTGGTCCATCAAGTGCTCTGTTATGCCTGACTTCTCTGTTTGAGTTAGTCTATGGTACCTTTCATGTCCCTTGCTTTGTGTTTGGGGAATGTTGAGTTTGGTGGTCCCTATGTAGATTTGTCCACAGCTGCGTGGTATACAGTAGACTCCTGCAGAGGTGAGAGGATCCCTCTTGTCCTTCGCTGAATGTAGCATTTGTTGGATTTTCTTAGTGGATCTGTAGATAGTTTGTAGGTTGTGTTTCTTCATCAGCTTCCCTTTGCGGTCTGTAGTTCCCTTTGAAGGGACCATAAGCCAGAAAATAGTAAACTTTTGCATATGTGGCTTTGCCTTTGCATATGCCCCTCTCTTCCTGTGAGCTGGTGCCTTTCTCCAGAAAGTTCCAAGACCAAAAGTTAGCGTGAAATCAACAAGTGAGGTCACAGGTATCACTTATGCCAAGTGGGTGTGGAAGGTGAGGAAAACCCTCGGCCATTGGTCATTTTAGATAAGCTAAAGGTATATATTCTTTGTTTGCTATGACATGCTTTTGTGACAGCCATTTCCATGATACAGCCCTTTGGGGTATGTACGGCTGTTTGCCTTATCATTAGAAGTGATAACAATAAAGGTAAAGGTAAGGGTTTCCCCTGACGTTAAGTCCAGTCGTGACCGACTCTGGGGATTGGTGCTCATCTCCATTTCTAAGCCGAAGAGTCGGCATTGTCCATAGACATCTCCAAGGTCATGCGGCCGGCATGACTGCATGGTGCGCCGTTACCTTCCCACCGGAGCGGTGCCTATTGATCTACTGCTAGGTTGGCAGGAGCTGGAGCTAACAGTGGCCACTCACGCTGCTCCCAGCGTTTGAACCTGGGACCTTTTGGTTGCCACCGGGGCTCCTCAGATAACAATAAAAGGCTTGTATTATTGCTCTCTTGGAATTCTCTCCTTTACTTCGCCTCCGGGCCAGTCCCCAACACCTTGATGTACGACGAGAACACTTTTCCTCTGGCTGGATCTTTGTCTTTACTCTCATGGCTTGTTCTTGGTCTTGCAGCTCTTCTGATGTCTGTGGTGGAGTCTCCATTGACTTGTAGAGCCCAGATGAAGTTGAAGACTTATGATCCTGCTCCACATTTGGAGAGGTGTGTGTGTGTGGGGGGGGGGGGGGGGCTGGTAATGTGGAATCACAGAGAAGAAAAATAGAATTTGATGAACGAAACAAATGCCCCTGGATTCATTTTGGAAGAAGGTTTCAAGCAGTCTCCAGAAGGTTCCCCTTTGCTTAATAGTGGTATCCAGATTTTGTTCATTTCCATGGTTTCCTTCTTTCTGTTGAAATTGTCCACATGCTGGTGGGTTTCAAGAGAGGCATCCTGGAACCCATTCCTGGTAGTACCATAGACTGCGAAAATACAGTTGGCTTTCCTTCTAATCCGCTTTCCTGGCTGTCCCGAGACTTTCCCCAGCAGATATAGAAAGGCGAGCTACAGTGTGAGAAACCCCTTCTTAACTTTGGCCTTCAGCCTACACTGCTGCCTTGGGCCAGGTTGGGAGACAGTCTCCAGCGAGCGCGGAAAGACACGCGGGTCCGCTTCCCCGCCTTGAAACGCATACAGCTTGGGCGAAAGAGCGGCTGGTTACAAGGAACCCTTCCAGCCTAGGAAGCACCTTTCTTGGGGGGCAGAGGCGCCGAAAAGGGGGCTCAAAGGGGCGGCGCCTCGGGGGAAGCGCCCCTCCTCCGACCCGCCTCGTTTCTTCCTCTCTCCTCTTTCTTTCTTTCGCTCCGTGCTTCCTTCTCCTCTACTGCCGGGACTTGGGAGAAGCAAGGAAGCAAGGCACCTCCTTTCCTCTCCATCCCTTTCTATCTCGTCTTCGGGGCAGAAGAGAAACTCCAGTCTCGCTGTCGGGCGAGAAGAGCGGCTGGCGGAGCGAGGTGAGGCTGGGTCTCAATCTCTTGGCAAAGGCGAGAGAGAGGAAGGGGGGAAGCTTTGCCTTGCCAGTCCCATTGCCAAGCCAAGCCCTTGGCGCTGAGGCTGGCCCTGCAGGCAGCTCGACGCCACTTCCATTGCTCTAGTTTTGCACTCTGAAAGACCTCGCAAGGCGATAATGCCCAGGGTTTCAAAGCGTTGAAAGTCGTGTCAAGACTGCCTTCACTCTGCAGAGTTCACTAAGGAGAGAAGCACAGAAATCTCTTGCCTCACCTGTGTAATGAGCATCTGCAAACCTAGAGGTTTAGCAAACCCTTCTTAGCTTGGCTACTCATCTTGCAAAGGGCCAAGTGCTTCTTCTCCAAGTGCAGAGTTGGTTCCTCTGGCAAAGGAACTTTCCCATTGATATTTCCTCCTCCTTTTAGTCCCTGTTTCTTGGCTCCATTGCTGCTTGGGAACAGATTGCTTCCTATCTTTAAAGTGGGGACACTATCTCTCCTCTCGTCCCGTTATCTTTCGTTCCTCGTTGGCAAGGAGGAAGCAAACTTCGGGGACCGTCTGTGTGCTATATTTCACCTCCGAGGGTCCTCCTTTGTAAAGCAAAAAAGGAGAAAAAAGCGAGGTGGTTTGCTTGTCTTTCCTTCTCCAAAGGTCAAGGCACAACCTTAGTGGGAATCTCCTTCTAACTGCTGTGTCCTTTATGATGTTTTTAATCTGTTTTATTTTATCTGTTTGTTGCATATGCTTTTAATTTTGTTCATGTTTTGTTCTTTGGGCTTGGCCCCATGTTAGCCACCCCGAGTCTCTTCGGAGAGATGGTGGCAGGATCGAAAAATAAAGTACAGTAGAGTCTCACTTATCCAACACTCGCTTATCCAACGTTCTGGATTATCCAACGCATTTTTGTAGTCAATGATTTCAATACATCGTGATATTTTGGTGCTAAATTCGTAAATACAGTAATTACTACGTAGCATTCCTGCCTATTGAACTACTTTTTCTGTCAAATTTGTTGTATAACATGATGTTTGGGTGCTTAATTTGTAAAATCATAACCTAATTTGATGTTTAATAGGCTTCTCCTTAATCTCTCCTTATTATCCAACATATTCGCTTATCCAACATTCTGCTGGCCTGTTTATGTTAGACAAGTCAGACTCTACTGTAGCATTATTATTATTAGGTTCCTGGCCAAACATTTGGAAGTACAGTAGAGTCTCCCTTATCCAACATAAACGGGCCGGCAGAATATTGGATAAGTGAATATCTTGGATAATAAGGGATTAAGGAAAAGCCCATTAAACATCAAATTAGGTTATGATTTTACAAATTAAGCACCAAAACATCATGTTATACAACAAATTTGACAGAAAAAGTAGTTCAATACGCAGTAATGCTATGTAGTAATTACTGTATTTATGAATTTAGCACCAAAATATCATGATGTTTTTAAAACATTGACTACAAAAATGCGTTGGATAATCCAGAACTTTGGATAAGTGAGTGTTGGATAAGTGAGACTCTACTGTAGGTGCGTAGCATTGAGGAGTTTTATGTGACACCCAGCAAAGTCCTAATAGGTTGCTGTAAGTTTTCCAGGCTGTATGGCCATATTCTTGAGATGGCTTGCCATTTTTGTGGGACTTCTGCTTTTGGTATCACTGTTTAGAGAGTAACAAACGGAATGGTGTTTCTAAAAAATAAGGCTGTTATTGGGTTGCAACATTAATGCCTATAGTAAACAATGAAATAAATCTTCATCTTGGAAAGAATGAAATTTTACTCCAACTGATCTTTCTGTATCTGTATCTGCCTGCCTAAGCTTGGTAAGGTAAATAGCAGCTGACCCCAGCATCCCTTACTGAGTTGCATGAACTACTAAACAAATAGAAAAATGGAGACAGATAAATCTACCTCATCAGCACAACTTAAAGCATAGATCTATGAGTTTCCCCATCAAAATGGTAGTGATCATCATTTACAGTCTACAATATCTAAAGAGATGGCTGTATCTCCATGACGAGATCTTTAAACTTGGCTCCTCCTTGAGTGCTGATTAAGTTGCTGTGAGTTTTGCGGGCTGTATGGCCATGTTCCAGAAGCATTCTCTCCTGATGTTCCACCCACATCTATGGCAGGCATCCTCAGAGGTTATGAGGTATATTTGAAACGAAGCAAGTGAGGTTTATATATCTGTGGAAGGTCCAGGGTGGGAGGTAGGTGTGGCTGTTGTAATTAATCACCTTGATTCGCATTGAATATCCTTTCAGCTTCAATGTTTGGCTGCTTACGGCCTGGGGAAAGAAGAAAACCATGAAAATGAACCAAATCTGGCTACCAGTATGAATCAATCAGGGCCAGCCAACACCTCCCAACAAAGGATTCCCCCAGACAGTAAGCAGACCTTGAAGCTGAAAGGCTATTCAGTGCTAATCATGGTGGCCAATTGAAACATTCACACCAGCCTGGGGGAATTCTTTGTTGGGAGGTATTAGCAGGTCCTGATTGTTTCATGTCTGGAATTCCTTGTTTTCTGAGTGTTGTTCTTTACAGCAGGGTCTCACTTATCCAACATAAACAGGCTGGCAGAACGTTGGATAAGTGAAAAGGTTAGATAATAAGGCAGAATTAAGGAAAAGCCTATTAAGCGTCAAATTACTCTATGATTTTATAAATTAAGCACCAAAACATCATGGTTTGCAACAAATCGACAGAAAAAGCAGTTCTATACATGGTAAGGTTATGTAGTAATTACTGTATTTACGAATTTAGCACCAAAACATTGCAATGTATTGAAAACATTGACTACAAAAACATTGACTACTAAAAGGCAGATTGCATTGGATAATACAGAATGTTGGATGAGCGAAGATGGGATAAGCGAGACTCTACTGTATTTACTGTCCTGATTTTAGAATTTTTTAAATACTGGTATCCAGATTTGGTTCATTTTCAAGGTTTTCTCATTTCCCCAGGTAATACGCGGCCAGACCTTGAAGCTGAAAGGTTATTCAATGCTATTCAAGGTGGCCAATTGAAATATTCATACCTGCCTCAAACATAGAAGAAGAGTTCTCTTTCCTACCCTAGACATTCCACAGATATCTAAACCTCACTTCCCTAGTTTCCAATAGACCTCACAACCTCTGAGAATGCCTGCCATAGATGCAGGCGAAACGTCAGGAGAGAATGCTTCTGAAACATGGCCATACAGCCCGGAAACCCACAGCAACCCAACATTCTGGCCATGAAAGCCTTTGATAACACAAAATCCTAATAATTTCCTCCTGACCTAAGATGAAGTTGTTGGCATTAATAGTTTCCAAAGAATGTGTTTTGGAAAGTTACCCACATATGGAAATACATTTTCATGGCACTATAATAGTTGTGTATGTGTGTAATTTTTGTTATGATACGCTTTGAGAGCTGAGTTAAAAAGAGAGGGTTTGTTCTCTTGCGTGTAGAGAACACACTAAATTATGTAGTGTAATTGATAGTCCCTGATTTTAGCTTTCAGGTTCTTTTGGTTTCATTGAAGCAGATCCTAATGGTTTTCATCCCTAAATGATCCTGCATCTCTGCATTTGTTTATGTAATTTTTTTCTTAAGCCTATGGATAATCAAGGGAGACCTTTGGAAAAAAAATTAGGAAGCACAAACCAAAGCAGTGAGCCTTTGCTCTTAAATGTGCAAGAAAGAACTTGGTTGTTTTAAATTAATAACGAGTTACCAAAATGTGCCTATTATATAAAGCCTCTATGTTCTTTTTACTGCATTGCAATAATTTTATTTAAGATTTCATTGCTGTCTGAATCTCTTGTTTGTAGCTCTTTTTAATGCCTGGCGTTAAGTTCTCACTTGTGATAAATATGATGTTTTCTTTCTGACGGATGCTAAGAACTGAATTTAAAAAAAACATTTTAAAAATATATTTAGAATAAACTTATTTCAGTTTTGTGTCTGCAGAATATGTTTTTGGTAGGATTCGCATAGAAGACCTACGAGAAAGAAGCGGTCTTTAAATGTGTCTCTTGCATATGTTATAAGTGAGGTCCTAACCAAGTGCACGTTTCAGTGAAAATCAGCCAAAGTATGAAAGATAAGATTATAGTTTGTTGCAAAACAGATGTCAACCACTATTATCAGCTTTCCTTGTATTCTGATGAGTTTTCCCCTTCAGTCTGTTTGTATGTGTGTGTGCAGCGTTGCTGAGGAGCCTCTCTGCAGCAAACAACCCTGACTTTCCATTACTTGGAATTCCACTTCAGCCTCTTCATATGTTTCCACATACCTGGTAGTTAAGATCCATTGTGTAGCGTAGGCAAAACAATTGCTATGATACAAGACATTTTCATTTGCAATAATTATATTGGATGCAAAATGCAGTGTTTTATTTATTTACAATAGAATCTCGCTTATCCAACATAAACTGGCCAGCAGAACGTTGGATAAGCAAAAATGTTAGATAATAAGGAGGGATTAAGGAAAAGCCTATTCAATGTCAAATTACATTATGATTTTGCAAATTATGCACCAAAACATTTGTTGACATCTGTCAACAAATTGACAGAAAAAGAAGTTCAATACACGGTAATGTTATGTAGTAATTACTGTATTTACAAATTTAGCACCAAAACATCGCAATGTATTGAAATCATTGACTACATAAACATTGACTACTAAAAGGCAGACTGCGTTGGATAATACAGAACGTTGGATAAGCGAAGGTTGGATAAGTGAGACTCTACTGCATTTTCATCCCCCCCACCCCCCATGAAGCTACTCTGTGAAGTAGGTTAGATTGAAGCTCATGACTTCCCAATGACCTTTCAATCTGATCCATGACTTATTCAGTAACGTGTTGATCCCCAATGACACTGTACTGGGTGTAGATGAATATTTAGTTTAAATGTATGCATTTACATAGTAGTAGAAGAGCCTGCATAGTATACTATTCTGAGTATTGGACTCCAGGAAGTCAGGGCTCAAATCGCCCAAGTAAAGTTTTCATGACTGAACAGGGTTCAGTCATGAAAACCCTACTTGGATTATTTTGAACAAGTCATGCTCTCTCCACCTAAAAGAGTGGCAATGGCAAACCTTCTATGAAAATAAACAGGGTTGCCATAAATCAGAATTGCCTTAATAGTATATATCACCAATAATTTAGGGGCCGCAGTGGCGCAATGGGTTAAACCCTTGTGCTGGCTGAACTGCTGACCTGAAGATTGGCGGTTGAAATCCGTGAGATGGGGTAAGCTCCCGCCTGTCAGTCCTAGCTTCCCATGCTGGGATATGAGAGAAGCCTCCCAGCAGGATGATAACACACCTGGGTGTCCCCTGGGCAACGTCTTTGTAGATGGCTGATTCTCTCACACCAGAAGCGAATTGCAATTTCTCAATTTGCTTCTGACACGATTTTAAAAAACCAATAATTTGGTAGAAAGGGCTATAACACTAGTACTGATAGAAAATCGGCACAGTTCTCTACATGTCTATTCAGAAGTTAGTTTCAAATGTTTATACTTCCCATTGGTGAATGTATCTTCTCAGTAGTGTTCCAGGCATAGGACAGTCACACTTGGAATAGAAGAGAATAATTAGGTTCTTTTCCCTGATTCTCCCTTTTCTTCCAGCCACTTGAAAATCAGGAAACCCATCTCTGAAAATTAGCCACAAAAGTTGGGGGAAATTGCTGAGAAATAGTCAGTTATAATGTAAAGGAGGGGCCCCTGGTGGCACAGTGCGTTAAAGCGCTGAGCTGCTGAACTTGCGGACCAAAAGGTGCCAGGTTCAAATCCTGGGAGTGGAATGAGCGCCCACTGTTAGCCCCAGCTCCTGCCAACCTAGCAGTTCGAGAACATGCAAATGTGAGTAGATCAATAGGTACCGCTCCGGCGGGAAGGTAACGGTGCTCCATGCAGTCATGCTGGCCACATGACCTTGGAGGTGTCTATGGACAATGCCGGCTCTTCGGCTTAGAAATGGAGATGAGCACCAACCCCCAGAGTTGGTCACGACTGGATTTAACATCAGGGGAAAACCTTTACCTAATGTAAAGGACTGCTCAGAGAATTTCCTCCGTTCTGTCTTCCTCCACTGGAGGATTCTGCTAGAAGTACTGCGTTTGAAGCATAAAGTTCAATTGGACTTACACTTGTCTGTTATTGTAGCCTATAGATGCTTGAAATTGCCATACATGCTTAAGGCTTGATTATATGAAATGAAAAAAGCATTTTTTAAAAGTTGCTTCAGTTTTCCATAGTATTTCTTAGAATGAGGTTATACAATCTGACTCCATCTTGAGATCAAATATCCCCATTTGATACTTTCATACAAGGGATAATCTTAATTACTGTTTTTAAAATGTATTTATTTATTGTGTTAGAAGCAAACTGAGAATACAGGCATAATGTATAGAAAAACCGCAAACAAAGTTAAAAACTTAGCATTGTCCTAAATATCCTTTGACCAGAAGCTGGCCACTTGGAGTGCCTCTGGTGTTGCTGTGAGAAGGTCCTCCATTGTCGACGTGGCAGGGCTCAGGCTGAATTGTACTAAGTGGTCTGTGGTTTGCTGTTCTCTACTCTTGCATGTCATGGACTCCACTTTGTAACCCCATTTCTTAAGGCTCTGATCTCGTGGTGTCAGAGTGCAGTCTCTTCAGCGCCTTCCAAGTCGCTCAATCAGTCATGGAATGAGGTTCCAGGTTTATGCCTGCCACTTTTGGACTCTTGCTTGCTGAGGTGTTCCTCCAAATATCTCTGTAGATGTTAGGATGCTTTTTTTATTTAAGGTTTGGGCATGCTGGCTGATATCTGAACAGAGGATGGGCAGGAGATGTCAATGCCTTGGTCCTTTCATTACAGGCTGCTACTTCCCGACGGATGTCAGGTGGTGCAATACCGGCTAAACACTGTAATTTCTCCAGTGGTGTGGGGTGTAGACATCCTGTGATAATGTGACATCTCATGAAAATCCACATCCACTGTTTTATTGTGGTGAGATGTATTCCACATTGAGCATGCGTATTGAGCAGCAGAGTAGCAAAGCACAAGAGCAGATGTCTTCACGTTTAATTTCTTTAAAAATTAAAATGATACACATTTAATTTCAAAAAATTGTAAATCACAATAATTTTTACATAATTGTTAAGGCAACAAAACACAGAGTAGAGGCATGCCTGAATTAACAGAGCCCTTTTTAAAACAAAATATTCTCATGTCCATCCAGACTCACTTTTCTTCTTAATCCTCTGCTTAGCTGGAAATTTTGTAGCAGCAACAGCATTTGACTGATAGTGAAAAAGAGTGGGTTTTGTTGGGTTACAGAAACGTGTCTGTGATTTTTTTAAAATCCCATCAATCTTGAGTTGACCCCAACTGTAGCTGCGTGTGCCTACCAACAGCAGGCAAAGCCACTGACAGAATTGAATGTATCAACAGCCAAACAGAGGGAAAGGGGAAAGTTGATAAGCCAAGCTCAGCACCTAACACCCACCATATATATTTTTAAACCCCATAGATAGTCTGTCCATCAAAATAGAAATCAAAAGTGGAGGTTGGTGGAAAAAACTGTCCCTGGAAGATTTCATTTGGCCTCTATAAAGTTCAAAATGTTTTGTTAACTTATGCAAGACTTACCTGACCTGGTTGTTCAATTTCATATGTGCATATTCATTAGTTTTGAATAGAATGCTTGCTGAAGCATGTTGACCTGCTCTTCTTCTTTGCGGTGTAGCAACTTACCCCTGTCTTTTCTACGGTATTTCTGCCTCTGATATAACATTGTCTGTTCAAGAAGTCAAGCCCAGGAACTCATCTACTTTTTAAAAAATTGTAGGTACATCTGTATATAGGCATGACTCACTTAACAAAGCCTCTGACAAAAAAACTTCTTTTTATATAGTCTTTTTATGCCAGCCTCGCTCCCCTTTTCTTTCTTGTCCTTTGTCTAGTTCAAAGGCATTTTAAAAAGCTGAATCTGCATTAGGAGAAGTGTCAGTGTCAGGTTGCAACAGTATGCCTATAGTAAACAATGGAATAAATCCTCATCTTGGAAATTATGAGATTTTACTCCAGCTGATCTTCCTGTATATGTCTGCCTACATTTGGTAAGGTAAATAGCAGCTGACCCCAGCAACCCTTACTGAGCTGTATGAACTACAAAACAAATAGAAATACGGAGACAGATAAATCTGCCTCATCAACTCAATTAAAGCATAGATCTATGAGTTTCCCCATCAAAATGGTAGTGATCATCATTTACACTCTACAATATCTATGGCCAGAGGTTGTGAGGTCTGTTGGAAACTAGGCAATTGGATTTACATATCTGTGGAAAGTCTCGGGTGGGAGAAAGAACTCTTGTCTGTTGGAGGCAAGTGTAAATGTTGCAATTGGCCACCTTGATTAGCTTTGAATGGCCTTGCAGCTTCAAAGCCTGGCTGCTTCCTGCCTAGGAGAATCTTTTGTTGGGAAGTGTTAGTTGGCCCTGATTGTTTCCTGCCTGGAATTCCCTTTTTTTGAGTGTTGCTCTTTATTTGCTGTCCCAATTTTAGAGTTGTTAAATACAGTAGAGTCTCACTTATCCAAGCTAAACGGGCCAGCAGAAGCTTGGATAAGCAAATATCTTGGATAATAAGGAGGGATTAAGGAAAAGCCTATTAAACATGAAATTAGGTTATGATTTTACAAATTAAGCATCAAAACATCATGTTATACAACAAATTTGACAGAAAGAGCAGTTCAATACACAGTAATGGTATGTTGTAATTACTGTATTTACAAATTTAGCACCAAAATATCATGATATATTGAAAACATTGACTACAAAAATGGCTTGGATTATCCAGAACCTTGGATAAGCGAGGCTTGGATAAGTGAGACTCTACTGTACTGGTAGCCAGATTTTGTTCATTTTCATGGTTTCCTCCTTTCGGTTGAAATTGTCCACATGCTTGTGGATTTCAATGGCTTCTCTGTGTAGTCTGACATGGTGGTTGTTAGAGTGGTCCAGCATTTCTGTGTTCTCAAATAATATGTTATGTCCAGGTTGATTCATCAAGTGCTCTGCTATGGCTCTGACTTCTCTGGTTGAATGAGTCTGTAGTGCTTTTCATGTTCCTTGCTTCGTATTTGGGCAATGCTGCATTTTGTGGTCCCTATGTAGACTTGTCCACAGCTGCATGGTATAAGGTAGACTTCTGCAGAGGTAAGAGGATTCCTCTTGTCCTTTGCTGAATGTAGCATTTGCTGGATTTTCTTAGTGGGCTTTAGACAGTTTGTAGGTTGTGTTTCTTCATCAGCTTCCCTCTACGGTCTGTGGTTCCCTTGATGTATGGTAAGAACACTTCCTCTGGGTGAATCTTTGTCTTTACTTTCCTGGCTTGTTCTTGGTCTTCTGATGTCTGTGGTGGAGTATCCATTGGCTTGTAGAGCCCAGTTTAAATTGAAGGCTTATGATGTGCTGCTCCACATGTGGGGAGGGGGTGGGGACTGGTAATGTGGAATCACAGATAAGAAAAATAGAGGTTGATGAACGAAACAAATGCCCCTGGATGCATTTTGGAAGAAGGCTTCAAGCGGTCTCCAGACAGTTCCAAGTGTTCCCCTTTGCTTATGCATAGTTTACCTGTCCTGGTTGTTTCACTTCACTTGTGCATATTGTTATTTTTGAATAATAAGTAGTTTTCTTTCTTTTCTTTTTTTTGTTGTGCAGAAAACTATCCCATTTCTTTCAATGTGCTTCTGGTGCCAAATTTTATGCTAAAGTGAAAGGAAATAAAAGAAGACATCTACTTTGTTACTGAAGTTTAGTGTGCTCTTGGTATTTGCAGGGGTTTAGTTCCAGGACCCCAGTAAATGCTATAATACATGGATGCTCAGATCCCATTATATACAATGATGTACCCTGTTTGTTTCCCTAAAAATAAGACATCCCCTGAAAATAAGTGGTTTTGCTGAATTGCTAGATATATGGCCTCCCCAAAAGTAAAACTTAGCAAAGTTTTTGTTTGGAAGCATGTCCGCCAAACAGAACACCAGAGCCTGCAGGATTGGTCAATGTATGTACCATAGATTTTTGTACATGGAAATAATGGTAGTAACAAGAAATTCTTGACAGGATTCACAGTTTGTCTGGTTATGCTGGTGTGTGATGACAACTACTGTACAGTATATAATAAATGTTCGTTTTTTTGTTCAACAATAAATGTGAATTCTTCTTCATGGAAAAATAAGACATCCCCTGAAAATTAGATCTAGCGCATCTTTGAGAGCAAAAATATCTTTGGGACACTGTCTTATTTTTGGGGAAATACGGTAGTAAAAAGGGCAAAGTCAAGGTTTGCTTTTTTAAACGTTTAAAAATGTTTTCAAGCCATGTGTAATTGAATCTGTGGTTCCTGAATCTATGAATACGAAGAATCAACTGTAATAGAAGCCTCACAGAAAAGGTCTAGAAGGATATGCTGCTCTTTTCTCTGAAAGTTAACGATAATTTACAACCTAAGTGGAAAGATGCAAGGCAATAATTTGTCACCATGTAAATGGTGACAGATTAACAGGGAATAATAATTTTCTTTTGATGCTTCTTTCAGCACTTAAAGAGGGGCATTTATAGCCCAGGTTTTTAAATAACCCCAGAAAGTCAGAATCAAATCCTATCTCAGTCTTAACTTTATTTCCATATTAAGATCTTTTTGTAACATTTAACTTTTCCAGGTTCTGAAAGTGGGGATAAATATGATGATTGCAAATTCAGTTGATGTTTAGTTTAATACATTCCAAAGTCAAAACTCAAAAGTGACTCATGCTATCAGAAATTATTGCCCTTTCTTATGCCTGGAACTATGGAGCTGTCTAAAATATTTAATCCTTTGCTCAGTACAACTCTGCATGTTTGGTGTAGGTGGGCTAAATTTTTAGCTGTAACTCCATCACTCCAATTTTCTTCTTATTGATCATCCAATGTTTGGGCTGATAAAATGAAGAGGCAACGAAGGAATTGGGAAAATAGGCATTCTGAAGACATAAAGATCTTGTCATGGAGATATGTCCATCCCTTTAGCTTTTATACAACATAAATGATCTCATTTCCAAAGGTCACAGTTGAACAATTTTTAAATCTGTAGGTTTGTGAGGGATTTGTCTAACACCTCAGAAATGCCAAGAACATTTGTACTCAGCATTGGTCTCTACAGGGTTTGATACCAATGGCTTTTAGATCATGCTTATAACTTCACCGGATAGTGATAATAATCAGAAGTAAAATCAACATTCACAGAAACTGAATCAGTGAATATTTTTCTAAATTAGTAGAACCATATTGCTAGAAGGGCCTTACGGATTATGGGTTCCAACCCCCAGTTCAGTACAAGATCTCCAGCTAAAGTGCACCTAGCAAGTAGAGTTGTGCATTGATCCCATTTTCCTTTCATTACTTTCATAACCTTCGGGAGCATGTAACAGAAAGCCCTCTCCCAGTACGAAAATCCGCTCAACACAAAAGCAAGTGGGAGCCGATCCCAGGTCCTCACCTGCTTTTTGTGAGCAGCCTCCTTGACTTGGAAAGTGCATTTGGTGTGCAGGCCCAGAAAGCATATGCAACTGCCTGCAGCCAAGCACCTCCTCCAGAGTAAGAAACAGGTTAGAAGCCTCCTTAAAGTACACACCTGCCTGCATGTCTAAAATGATGGGAAGGAGAGCTTGGGAAGCTCCCCCCCCCCCATAATGGGCCAATAGAAAATGGATTTTTCAGCACCCCAGAGCAAAAACAGATATCTGCCCTCTCGATTTCAGGAGGCTCCCAAAAACCAGATTGGGGCCTCTACCAAAAACCGGGACACAAAATGGGCCAAGGTTTACCCCGACAGTACAACCCTACTAGCAAGTAGCTGCCTAGTCTCTTTTTGAAGATATTCAGAGGAGACTCCACCAGCATTCTGAGCAATTGGTCATTGCAAAACAGCTTTAACCATCAAGAAGTTTCTCCTAATGTTCAGTTGAAATCTACTCTCTTGCAACTTAAAAATATTTGATTTAGTCCTACCCTCTGAGGCAGCAGACAGTCCATCTGTATCCTACTCTTTCTGGCAGCCTTTGAGTTATTTAAAGAGTTTGATCTTGTCACCTCTTAGTAAAGAGGTGACATGATCACCAACTTATTAAAGAGAAGATTTTCTTCTTCCCAGGTTGAACATCCCCAACTCTTTCAACCTTTACTCATATCTTTTGTTCTTCATCCTTCCTATCATCTTCATTACCCTCCTATGAACTTGCTCCAACTTGTCTCTATCCTTTTACAAATGAGGCACCCAAAAAAGCTGATGAGTCCTAAAACCAGTACATAATGCAGTGATACCTTGACTTAAGAACTTAGTTCATTTTGTGACTGAGCTCTTAACTCAAAACACTCTTATCTTAAAGTGAATTTTCCCATTTCAGTTTGTTGAAATACTGTTTATTCATTCCAGCCCCTTGAACACCCCCTATTTTTGTTAGATGTTTTAAAATGTAAAAATGTACTTTATAAATACCAAAAATAAAATATAAATGCACATTCACGTGGAACAATAAAAAAAAAAGATCGACTTTGAAATGGTAGAAGCACAAAGTTGTGGTAAGGAAGCATAAAGCACAAAATGAAGAGACGGAAGCATCATTTTCTTCATACTGTACTAATTCCAGCCTCCCCCCCTTTCTTGCTCTCTTCATGAAGCCAAACAAACCATGAATAAAAACTATACAAAATCAACTAACCCAAAGTTCTTCAAAGCAGAGAAGAGCATGAGGCACGGTGGCTGCTCCCTTGAAGCCCTAAAGCTCTGTGGTCTGGCGTTAGCACTCCCTCTGGTGCTACCTCTTAACTCAAAATGCTGCTCTTATGTTAAAGCAAAACCCAGGCCAAGCAACAGTTCTTAACACAAAATGCTCTTAAGTTGGGATGCTCTTAAATAGAGGTACCACTGTATAATGCAGTGGTTCTCAACCTGGGGTCCCTAAATGTTTTTGGCCTTCAGCTCCAAGAAATCCTAACAGCTGGTAAACTGGCTGGGATTTCTGGGAGTTGTAGGCCAAAAACATCTTGGGATCCCAGGTTGAGAACCCACTGGTATAATGGAACAGTTGCTTCCCTCGATTTGGATACTATGCTGGCTAAGACAGCATTTGCCTTCTTTTTCTGCAGAATCTCACTTCTAGCTCATGTTCAATTCTACATCTGCAATAATTCCAGAGTCAGGTTTATCTTTAACTAGCTTGGGGAGCCGGCGCTGCACAGGTCATTAGAAGAAGGCATTGTTTGTTTTGGGATGTTAGGTAATATCACTGAAGTTTGGTCCAGGTTCGGTGTTGGCTGGGTTCAGTCTTGTCTGGATAAGGGTGAACTACAACTCCCAGATTTGCAGGGCAATTACCTCTATACCCTGTCAGTATTCACAGTTTATTTATTTACTTCATTTCTATCCCACCTTTCTCACCCATAAGGGACTCAAAGCAGTTTACAGATCTGGCAAAAAATCTATGCCGATAAAAACTAACAGTAACAGTAAAACATAAAAACAGTTAAGAATGATTTGCATTAAGCATTAATACACATAAAACAGCATACAAAACTTAAAAACATTCATCCAAAAACCTTGTGCATAATCCTTAATCCAGACTGTGTCAAAGCCATAGAAACTTATTCTTTAAATGCTTATGCACAGACCCAGGTCTTCAGCTTTTTTCTAAAACCCAGAAGGGATGGAGCCTGCCTAATGTCACTGGGGAAGGAGTTCCACCACTGAGAAGCCACCACTGAGAAGGCCCTGACTCTCATCCCCACCAATAGCAGGGCCTTCCCAGACATGTTGGGTCTGTGTGCCAAGATTAGTCCAGAATCGTCGTCAGCTAGGTTCAGGGTTCTCTGGATAAGGGTGAACTACAACTCCCAGATCTGAGGTCAATCACCTCCAAACCAGGCCTGTATGCACAGTTGGCCATGTTGGGTCTGTGTGCCAAGTTTGGTCCAGATCTGATATCAGCTAGGTTCAGTGCTTTCTGGATGCAGATGAACTGCAATTCCCAAAATCAAGGTCCATTCCCTAAACTCCTGAAGTATGTTCAGTTTGTCATGGGGCTTCTCTGTGCCAAGTTTGGTCCCAGTCCATTGTCGGTGGGGGTCACAGTAT
The DNA here is from genome assembly GCF_035594765.1 of Anolis carolinensis. Classification (NCBI taxonomy): domain Eukaryota; kingdom Metazoa; phylum Chordata; class Lepidosauria; order Squamata; family Anolidae; genus Anolis; species Anolis carolinensis. Next base: position 73,570,629 of record NC_085844.1, read on the forward strand.
GTGTCCAGATCCACTGTTGGTTGGGTTAACAGTGCGCTCTGGATGTAGGTCAAGTACAACTGTCATAAATCATGGTGAATTCTCCCCAAGCCACTTGTTCAGTTGCTGATCAATTCGTCTGTTCACTGTGTGCCATAGCAAAGGGTTGGAAAGGGTTACGGTCAAGGCAGTAGGCAAGATCATGCAAATAAAGGAACCCTGGGCTATCTATTGGTGTTTGTGGAGGACACTGGCAGGTTTTGGACTACATGTTCACGAGGCTCACTATAACCTGCATGTCAGTGGAGGGAGGGCCATAGGTATCTCCTGCTCAGTGGGAACTATAGCTGTTTGTGGATCCTGGAGACTCTGTAAGTGGACACCTCTACCACATACAAATATATAATAATAATAATAATAATAATAATAATAATAATAATAATAACAACAACAACAACAACAACAACAACAACAACAACAACAACAACAACTTTATTTTTATATCCCGCCCCATCTCGCCTAAGGGACTCGGGGCGGCTTACATGGGGCTAAGCCCAGACATCAGACAATATAAAAACATAGCAATAAAACAAGTCAATCAACAATAAAACAAATCATAAAACAAATGAGGTCACATACAATAAATATACTGATAAAATCAGTACATCCACCACTTACACACACACACATTTTTTCACTTTTATTATGTGTCTAGATATGGGGAAGGGGATGGATATTTTTTGTAGATAGTAATAATTAGGTGTAGGGTATTGTTGGTGTGCTGTATGGTTTAATATTAGTGTTTGCAAAAACTGTAGTACTTCAGAGCAAGTATCCCCCATCCTATACCTTTGCATTTGGCTTTTTGTGACCTGTATGCCCAATTTTGCATTTGTTGCTGTTAAATTTCATTGTATTCATTTCAGCCATGTTTTCTAGAGTATCGAGGTCCTTTTGAATTCTGTTGCTATCTTCAAATGCATTAGCTACCCCTCCTAGTTTTGAGTCATCTGTACATTAGATGAGAATTCCCTCTTTCCCATCATCTGAATCATTTATGAGGAGTAAGAAGGCTACTGTTTGGAAAGTAGGAGTTGAAAATGTATTCCTGGCACACGGTATGCCACACGTGGATTCCTAACCCACATATTGGTCCTGGTACCATGGGAATCCTGGATCTTCTCTTGATTTTATCGCTGTTCCTCCTACAGTTGTATCAAGTAATACAGGAGGTCTGCCAGTCTAGAAACTCTGAAGGAAAAGAACGCAGCATCCAAAGAGCTCGATTCAGTCCAAATCAAATTAGTTGTGCTGTACCCACAATGGCAGGTCCATGGCCTTCTCCCAGTCTTTGAGTGATGCACTAATTCACAGGTTATTTTAAACTTCAGTATGATTTCAGGCTGTTCCTCTCTAATACCGAATTGCCTTTGTCAGGCAATTAAAGCCACTTGTCTCCGAGATGTAAGTCTTGTACTTAATGACAAACAGCATTTTCATAAATGATACTTAGAACAGCTTTTAGTCTAAACACATCATGTTTTAGTGTTGTTAATGTCTGATAGAATATGGAAGGATGCCTTTTTTTTGAAAAATGACTGTACACTTCTAGCCCGTGAAAGCTTTATAACTTGAATCACAGATGTCAAAAGTTCATAAACTAATAGAAACCATACTTGTGAAAGTGGTGAGAGGCTCCAAACTGCCTGGGGAAATACAGTTGTCAGTTAATAGTGCTTGAGTCTGTAAAATCTCACCGCATGCAGTACATGTGTCAGGGATGGATAAGAGAGTTGGTAGATAAGGGTGGATGGGCCAGGGCAGCATATAGGGAAACACATGGAGCAGAGAGGGAGAGAGATTCACTTACAATTCATTTGCTGAGTAAGTAGGTGGTGGCTGAAGGATTGTGGAGAAAGAAATTTACAAGCCGGCACCATGGCTGCAGGCTTGCATTTTTATTTTGAAGTGTGTTTAAAAGGTGCTATGATAGCACAAGTCCCATGGAAGTTGGCATGACTTGGGCCAACAAAGAACTGTGGCGCTATACAATGTTCTTGGCTTAGAATGCTATTCTGGAAATTGTTTCAGCATTATACTTTTTTGTTTTGATTAAAACCTGTTTTAAAAAGGTAAAGGTTTCCCCTGACGTTAAGTCCAATCATGTCTGACTCTGGGGGTTGGTGCTCATCTCCATTTCTAAGCTGAAGAGCCGGCTTGTCCGTAGACACCTCCAAGGTCATGTGGCCAGCATGACTGCATTGAGCATTGTTACCTTCCTGCCAGAGCGGTACCTATTGATCTACTCACATTGACATGTTTTCGAATGGCTAGGTTGGCAGAAGCTGGAGCTAACAGCGGCCGCTCACACCGCTCCCGGGGTTTGAACCAGGGACCTTTCGATCTGCAAGTTCAGCAGCTCAGTGCTTTAACACACTTCGCCACTGGGGTTCCTGTTTATGATAGTCTTAATTATCATTGCTATGTTTTAATTTTGTAATTTGTATTGTGTTATAATTGTACATCAAACAGATGTTTTTAGGTCTTTGTCCCCATGTAAGCCACTCCACGTCCCTTCGGGGAGATGGAGGCGGGTTATAAGAAATATATTATTATTATTTTATTATGACACAGCAAACAAGATAGATATGCTGGATTTCATATCACAAAATCACAAGTCGAACACTTCCCAAGTGTCTAGGACTGTGTGATGTATTTTCGGATGATGCGTGCAGATCCCAGCAGGGTGGCCTTTTGCAGCTGGCAGATCGTAATTTTGTCAATGTCTATTGTTTCCAAATGCCGGCTGAGATCTTTTGGCACGGCACCCAATGTGCCCATCACCACCGGGACCACCTGCACTGGTTTCTGCCAGAGTCTTTGAAGTTCAATCTTGAGGTCTTGATAGCGGCTGAGTTTTTCCTGTTGTTTTTCGTCAATGCGACTGTCACCTGGGATGGCGACATCAATGATCCAAACCTTTTTCTTTTCCACAACTGTGATGTCTGGTGTGTTGTGTTTCAGAACTTTGTCAGTCTGGATTCGGAAGTCCCACAGTATCTTCGCATGTTCATTTTCCAATACTTTTGCAGGTTTGTGATCCCACCAGTTCTTTGCTGCTGGGACGTGGTACTTGAGGCATAAGTTCCAATGAATCATTTGGGCCACATAGTTGTGTCTCTGTAGTCTGTCTGTGCAATTTTCTTACAGCAGCTGAGGATATGATCAATGGTTTCGTCAGTTTCCTTGCACAGTCTGCATTTTGGGTCATCAGCTGATTTTTCGATCTTGGCCTTAATTGCATTTGTTCTGATGGCTTGTTCCTGGGCTGCAAGGATCAGGCCTTCTGTCTCCTTTTTCAGGGTCCCATTCATGAGCCAGAGCCAGGTCTTCTCCTTATCAGCTTTTCCTTCAATTTTGTCAAGGAACTTATTATTATTATTATTATTATTATTATTATTATTGAGAGATGGCTTGCCATTTTTGTGAGAATTCTGCTTTTGGTGCCATTGTTTAGAGAATAGCAAACGGAATAATGTTTCTAAAAAATAAGACTGTTAATGGGTTGCTGTGAATTTTCCGGGCTGTATGGCCATTTTCCAGAAGCATTCTCTCCTGACGTTTTGCCCACATCTATGGCAGGCATCCTCAGAGGTTGTGAGGTCTATTGGAAACTAGGCAAGTGGGGTTTATATATCTATGGAATGTCCAGGGTAGGAAAAAGAACTCTTGTCTGTTTGAGGCAAGTGTGAGTGTTGCAATTGGCAACCTTGATTAGTATTGAAAAGCCATGAAGCTTCAAGGCCTGACTAATTCCTGCCTGGGAGAATCCTTTGTTAGGAGGTGTTAGCTGGACCTGATCATTTCTCTTCTGGAATTCTCCTGTTTTCTGAATGTTGTTCTTTATTTACTGTCCTGATTTTAGAATTTTTTTAATACTGGTAGTCAGATTTTGTTCATTTTCATGGTTTCCTCCTTTCTGTTGAAATTGTCCACATGCTTGTGGATTTCAGTGGCTTATCTGTGTAGTCTGGCATGGTGGTTGTTAGAGTGGTCCAACATTTCTGTGTTCTCAAATAATATGCTGTATCCAGGTAGGTTCATCATGTGCTCTGCTATGGCTGACTTCTCTGGTTGAATTAGTCTGCAGTGGTTTTCATGTTCTTTGATTCGTGTTTGGGCAGTGCTGCGTGTGGTGGTCCCTATGTAGATTTGTCCACAGCTGCATGGTTTACAGTGGACTCCTACAATGGTGAGAGGATCCCTTTTGTCCTTCACTGAACATAGCATTTGTTGGATTTTCTTAGTGGGTCTATAGATAGTTTGTAGGTTGTGTCTCTTCCCCAGCTTCCCTATGTGTTCAGTGATTCCCTTGATGTATGGTAAAAACACCTTTCTTCTGGGTGGATCATTGTGTTTACTTTCGTGGCATGTTCTTGGCCTTGCAGCTCTTCAGATGTCTGTGATGGACTAACCATTGGCCTGTAGAGCCCAGTTTAGCTGTTATTTATTAGGGTTGTTGTGTGTCTTCTGGGCTTTATGGCCATGTTCCAGAAATATTCTGTCCTGACGTTTCGCCCACATCTATGGCAGGCATCCTCAGAGGTTGTGAGGTATATGTTATTTATTAGTTTATTTTTGAAGTTTTTGTGTTTTATTTGTGCAAGTCTGTGACTGAAATAACAATTGTAGTTGAAATTTATTAGTTTATTTTACAGATTTATTGTTACTTTTTAGCTACCACAGTTGTCGAAGAAACTGTGAGAAAAATGTTGCTTTTATATTAATTAAGTTATATTACTGCACTTTAGCAGCCTCATTTGGAATTAATGACTGCTAGTAAAGAGGGCCTGATTCCTTGTTCCTCTAAAAAGTGATATAAATCAGGATATTCTTCATTAGTCTTAGCGGCTAATTAGCACATAGTAATTAGCAAATAAATACATAAAAAGATAAATAAACTTCGCCTCGAAACTCCCTGTTATCCACATAACACATCTGTTCAAAAAAAGTCTGAGTTCAGAGTTATAGCCCAAGCCTTTGGACACTTTTCCAGTTATAAACGGAATTGAACTCAGCAGGACTCATTTTAGAGTAAATGTAGGTAGCATTCAACTATATCTTGTGCAAGCAAAAGTCATTGTCAAGTGAGTTTAAAGCAGACAGTACAACCACTTCTTATTGAAACGTTGAGGGAAGATTAAAAAGGACAATGTCCTCTCCTCCAAATGATATCTGCTGTTTTATATTTAAATCCACTACCCTCCAAAGTAATCTGTTCCACTGTTGAACAGCCCTTACAGTCATGACGTTCTTCCTAATACTTCAGTGGAATCTCTTTTCTTATAATTTGAAGCAATTGGTTCATGTTCTAGTCTTTGGAGCAGCACAAAACAAGTTTGCTCCATTTTCCCTGTAGTTTACAAAGGCCGATTGCTTCTGATGGAGTAGTCAGAGTATGCATCTGCCCTATAGATTTAATGCAGCTTGATGCCGCTTTAACTGCCATGATGCAATACTATGGAATCCTGCATTTTGCAGTTTGTTGAGGCCGCCATACTCTTTGGAAGAGAAGGCTAAAGATGTAAAACTACAACTCCCATGATTCCATAGCATTAAGCCATGGTAATTAAACTAGTGTCAAACTGCATTAATTCTACGGTGTCAGTCAATGCACCCTCAGTCTATAAAAGCTTATGCTATAGAATTCTTTTTCTAATTATTTTCAAAGGTTCGCATATACTGTTTCACACTAACACGCCTATATCTTGAATTCTATGACATCCCTTCGGATTTTGAAAGATAGCTGTCATATCACCTATCATTCTTGTGTTCTCCAAGCTAACACATATCAAGGTCCACAACTTATTTAGTTTAAGGGTTGGAGTACAGACCTTTGATCTTCTTGGTCACTATTCTCTGGACATATTCCAACCCGTTAATATCCTCGTTGAACTGTTGTTCACAGGACCGGACACAGTATTCCAGGTAAAGTCTGTCAAAAGCAGAATAGATACTATTTCTTCCCTTGATCTAGACACTATACTCCTATTCATGTAGTCCAGAATTGGATTGGCTTTTTTTAGCTGCCTCATCACACTGTTGACTCATTTTAGCTTGTGATCTACTGAGAGCCCTGGATACTTTTTGCAGGTACTACTTTCAAGTCCAGTGTCACTCTTCCCAAACTTGTGCATGTTGTTTTTCCTGCCTAATTATACTATGTTACATTTATCCTTGCTGTTGTTTTTTTAAGTTTTGACCGAGCCCTTCAATGTATCAAAATCATCCTGAATTTTCTTCCTGTCCTGTAGAGTATTCATTATCCCACACTTATTTGGTGTCATTTGCAAAGTTGATAAGCATGTCCATCATATTCCATCATCTAAGATGTTGAACAACAATGGTCCCAGGACAAAACTCAGAGGCACCCCACAAGTTTCTTCCTCTTGAATACAGTGTATTAATCAGCTACAGATTCACCTAATGCAGTGGTTCTCAACCTGTGGGTCCCCAAGTGTTTTGGCCTACAACTCCCAGAAATCCCAGCCAGTTTACCAGCTGTTAGGATTTCTGGGAGTTGAAGGCCAAAACATCTGGGGACCCACAGGTTGAGAACCACAGACCTAATGTAACACTCTTTAGCCCACAATTCACCAGCTTCCCTCAAAAACATCATGGGGAGCCTAGTCAAAAGCCTACTACAAGATATACTACATTCACAGCACTCCCCTTATCTACCTATTTTCTAGTTCTATAAAAAGAGAGAGATACAATTAGCTTGTCACAGGCTGCTCTTAGTAGTTATAGTATTTCTGCTCTTAGTATAGTATTGGCTGTTATGGAATCCTTCCTAGTAATATCAAACTGACTAGTTGGTCCTCTTTTTAGCTCTTTTTGAAGGTAAGGAAAACATTTGCCCTCCTTCAATCTTCTGAAAGCTCTTTTGCACTCAAAAATTCTTAAAGATCATGGGTAGTGGCTCTGAGATTACATCTCCAAGTTCCTTTAGTACTCTTGAATGCAGTCTATCAGGCCCTGAAGACTTCAAATAATTTAGAGAAGCTAGGTGTTCCTTTACTACCCCTGTGCCTATTCTGAAATACAGTCCTCTTGCCCAGTGATTTAATCTATTTTCACCAATTAGGGTACTGTTTTCTTGTTGATGGAAGGCTGAAACAAAGAAAGTATTAAACAATTCAGCCTTCTCCCTTTCCCCTGTGAGCATTTTGCAATCTTCTTTACATAGTGACCCCACTTTCTTGTTCCTCCTGCCTTCTAGAAGACTGTCTCCCTCACCTATGTAACTCAGTTTAAAGCCCCGTTGATCAGCTTTGCGAATACATTTGTTCCAGCTGTTACGAAATCTCTTGTCAGAAATTCTTCTTTATGGAAGAGCAGGCCTTCACCCAAGAATTAAAATCTTTCTTGAAGGCACCATCTAAAGCCAGTGGTCCCAGCATGCTTTTCTTCCTCAGTTACTGCCTTCTACTGGAAGGAGTGATAAAATAATAACCTGCATCCCAAGATTGTAAATCACAAGACATTTACTTCTTGAGGGGAGAGCAATGTCCAATCTCAATAAAATAGTGAAGAGAAGAGACATTACACTGATAACAAAAGTCCGCATAGTTAAAGCAATGGTATTCCGCATAGTAATCTTTGGACGTGAGAGCTGGACCATAAGGAAGGTTGAGTGAAGGAAGATAGTTGCTTTTGAACTGTGGTGTTGGAGGAAAATTCTGAGAGTGCCTTGGACCGCAAGAAGATCCAACCAGTCCATACTCCAGGAAATAATGCCCAGCTGCTCACTGGAGGGAAGGACATTAAAGGCAAAGATGAAGTACTTTGGCCACATAAAGAGAAGACAGGAAAGCTTGGAGAAGAGAATGATTGCTGGGGAAAATGGAAGGAAAAGGGAAGAGGGGCCAACCAAGGGCAAGATAGATGGATGGTATCCTTGAAGTGATTGGCTTGACCCTGAAGGAGCTGGGAGTGGCCACGGCCAACAGGGAGCCCTGGCGTGGGCTGGTCCATAAGGTCAGGAAGAGTCGGAAGTGAATGAATGAATAAACAACAAACCGCAAGGTCCTTTAGCTTCCTCTGTAGATACTCATAGTCTCTTGCAATATGCTGAAAACTGTATCTCATGGTATCAAAAGTATGGTAAGAAAAAGATGAAAAATGCAATCGGAAATACTGGAAGATTGAACCTGTTGGCCTGAAACCTATTATTAGACCCAACTAGAGTAGTAGATTCATTAAATAAGTTTGATTTATATAAGTTTTTTTTATCTAGCATTCAACACTTGATTCAGTGGGTGTACTCTAGGATTCTGTCCAGTGATGATGGGTCTTCTATAAACTTTAATGAAATAGTGGGATTGACCAGTAAAAGCATGAGCAGACATAACTTTTGGGAAACATAGGTTAGTTGAGTAGGTGACACGTATTTGAACCCTGGCCCTAAGATAAAATTGCATATTTTGTAGTTTATGTCTCAAGAGATGTCATGAGAGCTAGCAGATGGTTGGTATGAAACCTTGGTAGTCTTCTTCTCCAATAGCTTATATTATGCTTGCATTTGAGTGAAGGACAAAAAGGACAGATGATATCCCATGTTTCATTTAAAACATTCTATCTATTCCATTTGTATGAATGTCTTTTGAAAAGAAACACTTTTCTGTGTCTTTTAAGTTAAACTGTCTCTAAGAACAATAGTATACCATATCTCCTGGGATGTGTTGAGTGTATTAATAGTTCAGGGTTCTTTAAAGACATCTGGTTTACATTTCTGAAGTTTTCTTCGTAACTGTACCATCTAGAGACAATTATTTCTAAGGAAAACTCGGATGGTAAAGAACAAGGCAATTGCTTCAGAGAAGTGTTGATATGCTATACTGCCATGCACCGGCTGCTTCATTCCCTTGTTATACGGAGAGCAAAGAACAAGAAATACATATTAAAGGCAGTACAGTGAGACAGAACAGATGGCCTTTGGGAGACAATTTGAATGGTGGAGAGAGCAATTTCATCAGTGTGTTCGGACTATTGAGACTACAGAACAGTGTCCAGCAGTTTAGTCAAGAATCCAATAGGAACTTTTCATGTGATCAATGAACCTATTTTTCCACTGAATTAGGTTGTTTAATAATAATGATATCCCATAATTTACAGCATTATACTGAACTAGAAATTTTAGTCTATCATGACAATTCGTGTCGGTAAAATGGGTCAATATAGTGTGAAATTGTGCTTAGAGTTTAAAGCTGTGTGTGTAATCCAGTACTGAAGAGGTTAAATGCATAGAGTGGAAATGAAATTGCTAGAGTGTTAACTTTGGGAAGTTTCCGGTTGCTATCCGGATGTATGTTTAGAGATAAGAATGGAAAGTTCACTCCTGTAGCACGCTCCGATGTAGACAGATGGAGTCTCGTGATCGTCCGATCTGTCTTGTATATAGTTGTAAATAATCAATAAAGTTTGAGCCGCTTAAATAAGCTGAACTAAGCAGTCGTGGAGCATATTTTAATTCGTGCCTTCTGAGCAGACTGCCAGAATGTCGGAGAAGGAATAGAGACCGGAAGGTGATTCATCTCAATCAACCAACTGAAAATTCGTATATTCTATCAGTAGTTTTTCTTCAGCTGGTACCTCCAGATATCATTGAATCATAGAGTTGGAATAGACCACAAGGACTATCCAGTCCTAGCCCCCGCCCTGCAGAAACACACAGTCAGCATTTCCAAGAAATGGCCATCCAGCCTCTGTTTAAAAACTTCCAGAATAAAATACGCCTTCACACTCTGAAGTGGTATATCCCACTGTCAAATAGTTCTTACCGTCAGGAAGTTCTTCATAATGTTTAATGATCTCTTCTGAATCCATTACTCTGTGTCTTAGTGTCTGGAACAGTAGAAAACAAGCTGGTGCCATCTTTAATATGTCATCCTTTCAAATATTTGAACATGGCTGGCATGTCAACTCTTAACCTTCTGTTCTCTAGGCTAAACATATCCATACCTTCTACACCATGTCAGTCACCCTGTGCTGGTACAGCTGTACCGGACGTAGATCAGCTCGTCCCGTAGAAAAGCTTCATATCTACAGAACACCAGGGATAAAGACTGTCCGGGGATACAGAACAACAGCACAGAAACATCTGCAAGCCTTGGCTGGTAGGTCCACTCGACACGCAGACGCACTTGGAGTCAGCAGTGAGTCCCAGACCAGCTAGGTCCAGATAATAGATAGCCTGGGAGAGGTTATAAGAGGGTTTTCACAGTTATTCAAAGCCAATTGCCTGTCCCGTGGGGACAAGACTCCTTGAAGATTTATTATTTGTTCGTCAATAAAGACTTTGTTATTTCTTTAAAGACTTCAAGGCCATCTTTTCAGGGAAATTCCTCAACAACCTTTCTTTAGGCACCCTGGCTTCCCGCTGGGCGTAAAGTGTACGTCCTATGTAATAGACAATCAGTTACAGGCCCAGCGCGTGACAGAACACACCCTCTTCCGCTTGCATTCCAGCTTATCACTGTCCTTACTGAATTGTGCGTAAAAATGGTCACAGTATTTCAAGTGAGGTCCGACCAAAGGAGAATAGAGTGATACTATTCCTAGGCACTATATTTCTATTGACACAATCTAGAATTACATTGCATTTTTTAGCTGCTGCCTCACACTGTTAATTCACGTTCAGCTTGTGGTCTACTAAGACCCTTAGATCCCTTTCGCTTGTACTATTGTCAACCAGGAGTCATCTATATATTGGAATTCAACTCCCATAATCCAGCAGAACTCGCCTTCCTTTACTCTCCTTTCCCTGTGGCCGCTGCTGAGAGAAAGTGCATGAGGATCAGCTTGCAACGTGTGGGTGGACATGTAGCACACACTCCTTTCGCCGCACCTATTTTACAAGGTCTTTGCTTCGCGGACCATATTTTAGGTCGCGAGAACCACCTGTGGTCCGTGGACAACAGGTTGGGAACCACTGCTTTAGTGGTTGTTTTTTACATGTCTGTCAATTCAATAATGTCAATTCTCATTTAGATAAAGGGGCTTTCCCAAATGGTTAAGAAGACTCAAGTTATAACCTTGATTCTGTGGAACATTGAAAGTCATGGTAACAGCCAGTGATTTTACTGTGTAAACCTACATAGACAAATACACACATTAATAATCCCATTGTTTCTCCAGTAACATACTATATCAGTATTGTTTATGTAAAATTTAGAACCTAAATTCCTTCATCATGCTTTTGGAGCCATATCTTTCTGATTTATCAACAGTGAACTGTAAGTATAATACTTCTGTGGCACTTGTAAAAGGGTGGTCCAAAGGAAGTAATTTGTGGATTTATTCTTCTTCTTCTTTATTCACGCAGTCGTTTAGTCGTTTCTGACTCTTCGTGACCTCATGGACCAGTCCACGCCAGAGCTTCCTGTCGGCCATCGCCGCCCCTAGTTCCTTCAAGGTCAGGCCAGTCATTTCAAGGATACCATCCATCTATCTCGGCCTCTCTTCCTTTTTCATTCCATTTTCCCCAGCATCGTGATCTTTTCCAAGCTTTCTTGTCTTCTCATGATGTGGCCAAAATACTTCATCTTTGTCTCTAATATCCTTCCCTCCAGTGAGCAGCCGGGCATTATATCCTGGAGAATGGACTGGTTGGATCTTCTTGTGGTGGATTTATTAAGCAAAGAGAAATCACTATTACCAACCGCTTTAATTAGTGTATATGATACTATTATTTTTGAACTTGACCATAATGAGTAAGCACAAAAAATAATGGAAGTTAGAAAATAATGTATTCTTCTGTAAAGATGTATTTTTCAGAATATAAAACAATAAATTGCCAAAGTTGTGTTCTGAAGATTAGCCATTTTTGACAGGCTTTGGAAACTTTTAATACCATTGATTCTTTCATGCTTGTTATTGCAATAGCCTAAGTCCTCTAAAGGCACCAGATTCCATCTCATCCTGGAAGATGAACAGGGTCGGTTCTGGTTAATACTTGAATGGGAGACTGCCAAGGAATACCAGGGGCTGTAGACTATATTGCAGAGGAAGGAACTGGCAAAGCGATCTCTATGTATTTCTTGACTAAGGAAATTTTATGAAATTCCTGGAGTTGCCATAAATTGACAGGCTGCTTGAAGGCCCACCCACATGCACACACACACACACAAATTTTATTAGGAGCAAACACGTTCAATTTTGACGCAACAATTCAGAACATTGTCATGTCATTGTAGTCATCAGTTTCTGAAGGCACAGACACATACCATTTCAATTAAGGGTCTGTGGTTTAATTAGAAGTCTTGTCTCATGGACCAAGCAACTAATTTATAAACTCTATGGCAGATACGCCTGTTACCCTTGATTGTAAAAACAACAGCTTTATTTTCGATTACTTCCACAACTGTCCTCATGCATCCTTTCCCATATCTTTGCCAGTACATCCCCTGACGGAGGCAGATGAAACAGGAAGGAAAAGAGCACAAATGGTTCTCATCTTTCTCTGAAACAAGCCAATTGCTGCATATCTGATTCTGAAAAGATGATGCCAATCGCACTGATGGCTGCCAAGTAACCTTTCTCTTGGGCTGTCAGTTTGCCGGCAAAGCCTTGTTCAGCAGATCTGTTTTGGGAGCTCAACAACTACAAAAAAACAATCCCACCCCCACCCAAATACAAAGAAACAAAAGCAAGAAGCAAAGTGCCTGAAATGGAAAGAGAATGAATTTAATCGTCCTATGGAACCACGGTGGCACAATGGGTTAAACCCTTGTGCCGGCTGAACTGCTGACCTGAAGGTTGGGTTGCAGACCTGAAGGTTGCCAGTTTGACTCCACATGATGGGGTGAGCTCCTGTCTGTCAGCTCTAGCTCGCAGGGACACGAAAGAAACCTCCCAGCTAACACATCAGCGTCCCCTGGGAAATGTCTCTGTAGATGGCCAATTCTTTCACACCAGAAGCGACTTGCAGTATTTTCTCAAGTTGCTTCTGGCATAATAAAAAAAACGTACTCTGAAATGACAGACATATTTTGGTGAATATTTCTTCACAAGCAGATAAACACTTTTCTTGAGGAAAGTTGTTTTATTAGTAGAACTGTATTGTTGAACCTTTGAAGGGTTTTTTTTATTCTTTTATCAATTTTTGTATCTTTCCCTTAATTTAATTTTGAAGGAAATCACATTGCCTCTTTCTTTTTCTTCGTCTGGTGGGTAAACTACCTAATAAAACAGGAAATTCCCTTTGAATTGTGAAATAAATTCATTGAGTCCCCATGAAAAGAAAGATGGGGTATTAATAAAGTTAATAATAGTAAAAATAACAATAATAATAATAATAACAACAACAACAACCAGAAACTTGGCCAGCACTTGAAAACAATCGTCGCTGACAAATTCATCATCGGTCAGCTGCAAAAAGCCCCCTTACTTGGATCTGCATGCATTATTCGCCGATAGATCACATAGTCCTAGACACTTGGGAAGTGTCTGACGCGCGATCCAATACAAAAACCAGCATAATTATCTTTGTTATGGATTGATGATGATAAATGGAAGCTCTTACATGTGCCCGCGATCCAAAGTCATCCGCATAACAATGACATGCCACTCAGGTAGGCAGAACAAAAATACAGGAACTTTACTAATTCCAAGAGATCAAAAACAGTAGTATTTACAATGGTCCCTCAGATCACCTACAGAAATCCACAATCATAGATAGTCCTTTCTCAGTCAACAAATCTGCTTCAGAAAAGAATACAGTCCTGGTTCTTCTCCCTCTTTTCTCAGCAGCAAACAGGTCTCAAAATAGCAAGGCCTCTCTGAGTACACTTCTTTTTTTCACCAGCAGTACTCAGTCAAGACTGAAAACTTGTCCAAACTGGTTCTGCAGCAGCAGAACAGAAACAGTGTCAAATCAATTCCCAGGTCTTTGCAGACTTAACTAATCAGCTTCATGCACTTCATTTTCCAGTTAACACACATAGTGCAGTGCCTTTGCAAACCATGACAATCTTTTCTGCTGTGTACTAATCTTGTTGTGTATCAAATAATAATAATATCATTCATTTACTGATATGGATGTTGCACACTGTAGTGTATACGAAATCCTTTGCATTCAGTTTCACTTGGAAATCACAATTTATATTCCAGAGTTTGAATATCCAACATCTCAATTTTTTCTTGTTTATTTAGAAAATTTCCAGTTGTAAAATATACACTTAATATGTACCAGTATGTACCAGTTGGTGTTGGAGGGTGGCCCTTCGTTAATCTCTCATGAGAAAAATGTCAGACAGCCTTAATTTGCATGGATTCCTGCTCAAATCTGTGTTTCTGCCCTTACCTTTTCAAAAAAGACTATTGATTGCTTTTGAATCTTGTCACCTTTCTAGAACTGTAGTACAGTAGAGTCTCACTTAACCAAGCTAAACGGGCCGGCAGAATCTTGGATAAGCAAATATGTTGGATAATAAGGAGGGATTAAGGAAAAGCCTATTAACCATCAAATTAGGTTATGATTTTACAAGTTAAGCACCAAAACATCATGTTATACAACAAATTTGACAGAAAAAGTAGTTCAATACGCAGTAATATTATGTTGTAATTACTGTATTTACGAATTTAGCACCAAAATATCATGCTATATTGAAAACATTGACTACAAAAATGCCTTGAATAATCCAGAACCTTGGATAAGCGAGTCTTGGATAAGTGAGACTCTACTGTATATTCATTTTCGAACTGGGCAAAGAAGTCTCATGTTGCATTGACTGATGCTCTGACTTAACTCCAAAATCAAATCTTTTGTTCTAAAAGAGTGTTAGTGGCATTTCATGACACCTTAAAAGGTAAACTCATAATGACACGAGTTCTACATTTTCAAATATATCTCAAGTTTTTGTACAGAAGTGTACAGTGGAAACTTCTTTCCACTGAATTTTTCTGCAGTCTTAATGCCATTAGTCATGACATGTTGGTGATACAATAACAACGCATTCAGTGGATTTTTCAGTGATTCTGCTTGGTTAGAACATCCAGAGTAGTGATGCATGCCTGGTAGACAACTCATTAAGATGTTTCTTTGTGTATCATGGAGAGATATAGCCTGTGACAACCTTGTTCTTGTATACTGGTGCCATCATTAGTCTCCTAATTTTCTCTGAGCTATGGCATGTGGTGGGCTACAAATCAAATACATTTCTTAACCAGTCATCTAAAACACAACAGATCTCTACTTCGGGTATACAGCAGTTGTTGACAAGCTGCCCATGGGCTTGTCTCAACTAGCTGACAGACCGAAACAGCATGCTATTCTTGCAACTATTGCCCATTTCAGAAAGCAGCTATCAACCACTCACAGAACTAAAGCCAATCTTTAACTGCTATTTTCCTTCCCCTCTGAAGTGCTTTTTTTTGTCAAGAGCAAAATGCTTATTCCAAAAGTATTGTCTGTACTCAGCACAACCAGGTCCTCAGCATTTTCCTCTGGGACCCCGTGAGAGCAGGAAATAATGTACGTTTTCTAAAAACTGCCATTCCAACTTCTATAATCTTGAGTCATCAAATGTCTCTAGCTGAACAAGTCATACAGATAAGCAAAGCTTTGTTGAGTATTTTAATAAGACAGCCTAAAGTTAGTTTTTCAGTCTAAATAGTCATCACATTTTTAACTTCTTTATCAAAACTGAACGCTTTGGGAAAATTAAAATGCTAGGCATCTAAGAGCCACATGTAATAAAGTTACGGTACTAGGAATTAAAAGGATTCAACAAAACTTTGTTAGTAATTACCCGCACAGTGTTCCCTCACTACTTCACTTTTCGCGGATTCGCTGTTTCGTGGTTTTTCAATAAACTCTAAAAGACTATTATAAGTCATTAAAAATTACAATTTACAGCCTAAGGAAGGAAGGAAGGAAGGAGAAGCCAAAGGGAGAGAAAAGCAGGCCAAGCAGCAGTGGGAGGAGAAGGAGGCAATTTATCAACAGACTTAAAATAGTGTATAACTACTGAAATAATGTATAAATATTAAAATAAATATAGGGTTCCTACTTCATGGATTTTCACTTATTGCAGGTGGTCCTGGAACCTAACCCCAGTGATAAGTGAGGGAACACTGTATTTACTCAAGTCTAATGTGTCATCGAATCTAATGCGCACTGCAAAACCCTGACACAAAAAAAAGCATTTCTTGCCAAATGTAATGCTTAGCAGCAAAATTCCTTCGTCCTAGAAATTTATGTTTAAACAAAAATGAATATGAGTTCCCAATGGCGCAGCGGATTAAACCGCTGAGCTGCTGAACTTGTTGACCGAAAGGTCGCCCATTTGAATCTAGGGAGCAGGGTGAGCTCCCACTGTTAGTCCCAGCTTCTGCCAACCTAGCAGTTTAAAAACATGCAAATATGAGTAGATCAATAGGTACTGCGCTCCATGTAGTCATGCCAGCCACATGACCTTGGAGGTGTCTATGGACAACGCCGGCTCTTCGACTTAGAAATGGAGATGAGTACCAACCCCCAGAGTTGGACACAAGAAGACTTAATGTCAAAGGAAAACCTTTACCTTTTCCTTAAACAATTACTCAAACACCAAAGCTTCCAGCAATGAAAAGCAAAACTTGGGGTGCATCTCTGCTGTAGAATTAATTCATTTTAATTCCCTTGATTCAATGTTATGGAATCCTGGGGGCTTTAGTTCAGTGTTTCCCATCCCAGAAATCTCAGCCAGCTTGTAGGCTGTTAGGAACTATGGGAGCTGAAGTCCAAAACACCTGGAGGCCCAAAGGTTGGGAATCACTGCTCTAGTTTGGCAAAGTTTTGAGACTTTGCTTGTGCCTCAGCAAACTAAAAATCCCGGGATCCCATAGCCTTGTTCATTTAATTAGATATTTCACCCCTCGAAGAGGAGTGCCAAATGCAGCTCCTAAAACACCTTCCCTGTTTGATTTGGCTCAGCACTAAGATTACTGTATGACATGAATCTAATGCACACCCCAATTTTGGCAAGGTCATTTAGCCAAAAAAAAGGTGAGCATTGGATTTGAGTAAATACAGCAGTTTCCCAGTTTTCAGATTTCATTTATTGAGAAGAGCAGTTGAACCAATAGATTACTGACAGTTTATTACATTTGGGATGCTGATACTGATTTTAAAAATCAAAAGGTTATTTTAAAAAAATAAAAAGGAGTGAAAAATAAATTTTGTGTGTGGTCTGCCAAGCTTGTTGGTGTTTTTGTGGAACCACATTTGTTAGATCTTTACAAATGGCATGTGGTAGGTCTATTGTGATGTTACAGAACTGGTAATAGCAGAAGCTGTGAGCTGAACTTGATTTGGTACGTCATAAGTTGTAGGCATCTGTTAAAAACAATTGCAGAGCTGTAGATGAATGGTCCTGCTGCGCCACAGTCTATTTTGAACTGCATTGATGTTCTGGAGGTGGAAATGTAAAAGGAAGCCTTCTGTTTGAGCTGTATGGAAGTCACTTTGCAGCTCATTCTACATATATAATGGGTGCTTAATTTTACCCTTGGAATAGAAATAATGCAGTATAAAACTGCATTGTTCCATGCTTCAAACTTCTAAACAATGAGTGGTTTTGAAAGAAAAGGCCACTGGAAATTAATTGTTATAATATATGGGCTTTATTGAACAAAGCCACTATTGTACAAACAGTGATAGTGGATACATACCGGCAATAGCACCCTACCTTCAGTATCTGGATAATGCCCAACTTTATTATTTCTTCCCACTACAGTTCAAGGAACATGTTTCAGTTCTAGTGCCTGTCATCAATAGTGGACTGGATAAGCATGAGCAGAAATTTAAACAAGACGAGACAGAGATTGGAAAATAGGGATTTAGTTTGTGCTGGATTCCCTTTGAAGACACAGGTCCACAGTTGGGTGTGCTCCTGGATTCAACACTGAGCCTGGAAGCTCAGGTTTCAGCAGGGACCAGGAGCACATTTGCACAATTAAGGATTGTATATTAACTCCTACAGATATTGGATGGGACCACAGTGACACATCTTAGCAATAGCCCATTGTAATGCACAATACTAAACTTGTGGCTGCCCCCATGCACTGGAATTCCCTCCCTAGAAAGGTTAGACCAGCACCCTTCTTGCTGTCTCTCTGCAGGCAATGTTCCTTTGAAGATTGACATTTAAGGTGAATGGTCCCTGCACAGTTTTCTGTTTTGCCTATTTATTCTTTTTATTGATAGCTTAATAGCTGTGTTCATATTAACAGTTATAAGCTATCTTGTAGTGGCAGTTATAACAACAAGAATAGTAATAATTCTCTGGTTAATTTTCAGTTTATCAGAAATGAAATCTCTTGCATTTATATCCACATTCTTAACCACATCTTGTCAAATTCTCTGCTTGTTGACTTTCACTGTCTTTATACAGTAGAGTTCTGGTTATCCAACTTCGACTCAATCTGACACACCGTATTATCCGACGCACTGACTTCTCTCCCCCACCCCCCACCCCCATGATGCCCGGTGCTTGGAGAGGCCTACTGTGGGTTGCTGTTTTTCTAGGCAGCAATGCACAGTGGGCCTCTCCAAGCTGGGTGCTTTCTGGGAGGGATGAGATGCGACCGGCGCAGACTTTTCCCTCCCAGGAAGCACCAGGAGCTTGGAGGAGCCCCCTGCGCATTGCTGCCTAGAAAAACAGCTGTTTTTCTAGGCAGCAACAGGGCTCTTCAAGCCAGGTACTAGCCAGGAGGAAAAAGTCTCCTCCCTCCCTGCCAAGCATTCAGCTTGGAGCATGGAGAGGCTTGGATAATAGGGCCTCCCTATTATCCAACAGTTTCGGTTATCCGACATTTGGCCCACCCGTTTATGTCAGGTAACCAGAATTCTACTGTACTTGCAGAGAGGCAAATCCTTGAAAAAGAAAATGAATGTCATAGACACCACCAACAGAACAGAACTGATCTAATGATCTAATCCATAAATGAATGTTTACATATTTATAACATTCATGATCAAATCTTTTATGTAGACTTTTTTTACTACTGTATTCATAGGAGATCAATTCCCAGATATATGTGTGGATATATGAAACTGCAGATAATAGTGAATCCCGTTATTTTTAAGAAAAGCAAACCCAACCAAACTCAAAAGGTGCTCAATAATGATTCATCTTCATCCTGGAAATACAGTAGAGTCTCACTTATCCAACATTCACTTATCCAACGTTTGCCTTTTAGTAGTCAATGTTTTTGTGGTCAATGTTCTCAATACATTGTGATGTTTTGGTGCTAAATGCGTAAATACAGTAATTACTACATAATGTTACCGTGTACTGAACTGCTTTTCCTGTCATTTGTTGTAAAACATGTTTTGTTGCTTAATTTGTAAAATCATAATGTAATTTGATGTTTAATAGGTTTTTCCTTAATCCCTCCTTATTATCCAACATTTTCACTTATCCAACGGTCTACCAGCCCATTTATGTTGGATAAGTGAGACTCTACTGTAAGTGATGAGTAGGATGTGGAGGAGGGTTCTCTCCTAGACCCAGTGCCATTCAACATCTTTATTAATGACTTGGATGAAGGTATAAAGAGCATACTTATCAAGTCTGCAGATGGCACCAAATTGGGAGAGATAACTAATACTCCAGTAGACTAATTCTGAATGACCTTAACAGATTATAGGGTTTGCCAAAACTAACAAAATGAATTTCAACAAGGAGAAATGTAGGAGGCTACACTTAGTCCAAAAAAAATGGAATGCACAGATAACAGAATGGTTGATGCCCGGCTCGACAACAGTACATGTGAAAGAGATCTCAAAGTCTTAGTGGACAACTGGTTGAACATGAGCCAGCAGTGTGATGCTGCAGCTAAAAAACCAATGGGATTGTGGGCTGCATCAAAAGCAGCATAGTGTCTAGATTCAGGGAAGTCATGTGTTGCCCATTCTGCTTTGGTCAGACTACACATGAAATACTGTGTCCAATTCTAGGCATCACAATTTAAGGGAGATGTTGACAAGCTGGAATGTGTCCAGAGGAGGGCGACTAAAATGTTTAAAGGTCTGGAGATGATGCCCTATGAGGAGTGATTTAAAGAGCTGAGCATGTTTAGCCTGTAGACAAGAAGGTTGAGAGGAGACATGATAGCCATGTATAAATGTGTGAAAGAATGTCATAAGGAAGAGGGAGTGGGCTTGTTTTCTGCTGTCCTGGAAACTAAGACTCAAAACAATGGGTTCAAATTACAAGAAAGGAGATTCCACCTGAACATTAGGAAGAACTTCCTGACTGGAACTCTGTGCCCTGGAGTATAGTGGAAACTCCTTCTTTGAGGCTTTTAAACAGAGGCTGGATGGCAATCTGCTGGGGGTATTTTGATTGTGCTTTTCCTGCATTGCAGGGGATTGGACTAGGTGACCCATATGGTGTCTTCCAAGTCAATGCTTCTATGCATTTAAGAGAGTATAGCTTATACAGGAGGCCCTAAGTGAATCACTAAATAAGGAAACCATAGATAAGTGAAACAGTTCCATAGCCTTGCAGGATAATTTTCTGAGCATAGATTTCTTTCCCTGTGACTCTGAAATCTTGGCTTTTGACCAAGAATGCTTAGTCTCTTTGCACAAAATGCCTTTGATGTATTATTGAATTTTTTAAAAAGAAAGTTAACTCTTGGGAGGCAGAAAGAACCTCCTTGAAGGCTATTTGAAAGTCTATTTAGCTTTTAATTTTGACACCTAATATACTTTCTTATAGACTTGCCAAGGCTTTCAGCAAGCTTACTTTTTCTTCCTGTTAACCAAGCATGCCAAGCATAATCATTTTTATAAGGAAGATACAGAAAGACCTATGTATCTTGCTATGTTGAAAGTTTCTTTAAAGAATTAAAAGGTAATGTCTCAAAAGACTTCTTCAAAATATCAGCAATAGTTCACAACACCCAAGGTACAGGAATAAATCACAAGGTACAAGGTTGTAAAATCCAAAAACACAATGCAGAGTAAATCCCAAGAAATAAGGCATGAACTTGGTAAACTGGAACCAGGAAAGAATACACTTGGATTCAAAGAGCAAAACTTGGCATGACAGGAACCATGAATCGAAATCCATATAGGAAACTTAGAGCATGAACAGACATGACTAACTTGAAGCACCAATGTTGACCCCAGTGAAGTAACAGGATTTTCCCTTTGCCTTAATAAATCTCCTCCCCTAAGAAAAACACATTTCATTTTACTTTCTCAGCAGATGATTTATCTGCTCATCTTTCTCAAAGATGAACTGACCGACGAAGGAGCTGGGAACTCTCTGTTTACAAAAGTCTTGCCTCCTATCTGCCAGCTCATTACTCTCTACAGCTGCATCTGTATCTGAAGAATCTCCCTCAGAAAAGCAGCCCCTTTCAGGAATTTGGCCTTGAGGCTTTGGTCTCTGTTCTGCAGAAGCCTCTGGTTCTAAAGGCAAGCTTGTCAAGACCATCATCCCCATTACAATCAGACACAGGCCCAGAATCAGACACAGGTTCAGGCGCAGAAACCTCATTGACATCAGGCACTAACACAGGTAACACAGGCTGAACTACAATAGAACCGGCTACCTTCCAGTCAGCAAGTTCAACTGCTCAGCGGTTTAACCCGGTTTACCACCACGGCAAAGTGGCTTGTTGTTTTGTTAAAAATCCCTATATAGAACATTGAAAATATACCAGAGTAATAATATGGAAACATCGAATGAAACATAAAACACAAATATACTGTATATATAAGATCAAGCAACAACCCAACAAGACTTTGTCTGTTGCCAATTCTGTTTTAAGGTCGACTAGCAGTTCGAAAACATTCAAATGTAAGTAGAAGAATAGGTACCGCTCCGGCGGAAAGATAACGGTGCTCCATGCCGGCCACATGACCTTGGAGGTGTCTACGGACAACGCCAGCTCTTCAGCTTAGAAATGGAGATGAGCACCAACCCCCAGAGTCGGACACGACTGGACTTAATGTCAGGGGAAACCTTTACCTTTACCTATCTCCTAACCAGACCTGAAAGAAATGGGGTTTTAATAAATAAAACCTGGAATGATATAGCAAGAAGAGAAAAAAGGACAAGTCAACAAAGAGTATGTATTTAACCTATAGAAAGATAGCTCCATTGATAACTTCAGAGAGAAAAAATGTCATAACAGAAAAACGTTAGTTGATAAGCTGTTCACAAAAGCTTGGGTAGTCTTCTGTTCTGGATGCTTTGACTACAGGCTGACTTTTTAAAAAGGTTATACGGAACCTTCCTGAGCCAACCGCTCACTAACTCTTACTATATGTGACACCATAATAATATCTCTGAGAATCAAAAGTAGAAGTACAAGTCATATAGAGTTATTTCCACTTTTTCTAATCAAGTGTTCCGTTGTTGTTTTTTCTAAAGCTAGCCTGCTGGCTCAGCAAAGCAAGATGATAACTCAATCATTTATTTCTTCCATTTGCTGCAGTCAACAACGCAGTTTTTTGCATGAAATCACAATTGCATGGACTTTTAAACTTGAAAAAGTGTTTTCTGAAAGAATAAATTATTTACCAATCTTACAGCTGTAAATTATTCAAAACCCTTAGGTTTATTATGTCAGTGAGTGCATTCAATACTTTTAATAATCATTGTATTTATTTAAGATTTGATGAAGCATTATTATTTAAATCCCAGAGCATACATAATTCATTTTAACTGTCAATAAAATATATACTAAAATATAAACAAGGTCTTATTATGTAACTGTGTGTGTTAATGTTTAAAATGCTCTGTTGAAGACTATTTTATCATAGTATGTAAAATAATAAATACACAGTTTTGATCTAAAACTCAGGAGCCGCGATGGCGCAATGGGTTAAACCCTTGTGCCAGCTGAACTGCTGACTTGAAGGTCAGTGGTTTGAATCCGCAAGACAGAGTGAGCTCCTGTCTGTCAGCCCCAGCTTCCCATGCGGGGACATGACAGAAGCCTCCAAACAGGATGGTAACACATTTGGGCGTCCCCTGGGCAACGCCTTTGTAGATGACCGATTCTTTCACACCAGAAGTGACCCAATTCACTTCTGACATGATAAAAAAATATCTAAAACTCAGTAACTGTATATTTCAATGGCACCTGAATACTAAGGTTTGAAGAGAAGTTACAGTGGGGCCTTTGTATCCACTGGAGTTTGGTCCAGAAACCCTCAATGAATAACAAACCATGGATAGTCCCAGTATATCCAATGGCATATTAAAATGGCATCCTTTATATATAATGACAAAATTAAGAGAAGTGGAATTCATATTTTTTTTCAAATGATTGAATCAGTGATTACAGAATCCATAGCTATGAAGGGGGTTGCATATAAAAAATGTCCTAAATGCATAAACAGTAAAAGTTATATTCAGCTGGGATGAAATCTACCACCTCATCGCTAGATATAAGAAGCTGCAATATTCTAAATACTTTGTGTCTTGACCCTTGCAGGTTTCAGATTGGTAAAGGAGGCCTATTCCGATGGATTTAAATTATGAGGTTTGACATTAGTTGATTTAATTTAATATATATGCTTTTCAAACTGATGCTGTGTTCTTTTAACTAATTATGTGCCTTTATCAAGTCTGTGTATATTGTTAATGTATTTGCGCTGTTACTTTTTTAACATTGTGAGCCTCCCCGAGTCCCTACGGGGAGATGGTGGCGGGGTATAAATAAAGTTTTTTTTAATTATTATTATTATTATTATGTATTTTTAATTGGCATTTGAGTTTTTAACTGTGTTACATAATAAGACTCACAGTTAACTGAAACACAAGCAACCAAAACTAAAGCAACAGGCAAAATAAAAAATAAAAATACATTAAATGTAATCATGTTGCAGTGAGCTAAATTTGTCTTTCTTTGTCTTTCTTTGCTTTTGATTATTGTATTTCAATATTAATATCAAGTAAATACAGTTTGTGGTATGGTATAGTATTAGACTTATTTTTAATTGTAACTCTCAAACAAGTAGAAACTACATTTCTCCAGCATCTGCCAATCCCATTGAGTGCCAATTAATTTGAGAATCTGCTGTATGTCTCGTGTGGCTATATTTTCCCCAATAATGTCCCAGATGGTGGTGGTGATATGTATTTATTTCCCACTTCTTCTTTCCCAAACAAGACTCAAAGTGGCTGACACTAGAATCATAGAGTTGGAAGAGACCTTGTGGGACATCCAATCCAACCCACTGCCACAAAGCAGGAAAATCGCATTCAAAGCACCCCCGACAGATGGCCATCCAGACTCTGCTTAAAAGCTTCCAAAGAAGGAGTCTCCACCACACTCTGGGGCAGAGAGTTCCATTGCTGAACAGCTCTCACAGTTAAAAAGTTCTTCCCATTGTTCAGGTGGAATCTTCTTTCCTGTATTTTGAAGCCATTGTTCTGCATCCTAGTCTCCAGGGCAGCAGAAAACAAGCTTGCTCCCTCCTCCCTATGGCTTCCTCTCACATATTTATACATGGTCCTCATCATGTCTCCTCTCAGCCTTCTCTTCTGCAGAATAAACATGCTCAACTCTTTAAGTTGCTCCTCATAGGGCTTGTTCTTCAGATCCTTGATCATTTTAGTCACCCTCCTCTGGACACTTTCCAGCTTGTCAACATCTACCTTATATGGTGGTATCCAGAATTGGACACAGTGTGATTCCAGATGTGGTCTGACCAAAGCAGAATAGAGGGGTAGCATGACTTCCCAGGATCTAGACACTAGACTCCTATTTATGCAGGCCAGAATCCCATTGGCTTTTTAGCTGCCACACCACATTGTTGGCACATGTTTAACTTGTCCATGAGGACTCTAAATTTTTTTTCACACTAAAAATAATACAATATATAAATTAAAACACAGAGCATGCAAACATTAAAATAGAGTTAAACACAGGACTTGTTTTAAAATGCATAGTTAAAACCAATAAAATCATTAAAAAGCCCATTAAACTGAATAAAACACATAGATTTGAAGTATTTATTCATTCAACCCACCCATGGATTTATAACATCTGTGGCTATGATTACTCGCTTCTAGTTCATCTTGCAGGATGTCCAGAAAGAATAATCACAGAATAATGTTGGGGTGCTTTATTTGGGCAATCATCTATATACAGATGGTGTAATTGGCATTCAGCCTGATGCAGATTTACATGGAATTCACATTGTTGTAATCGCTTAGAGAGAGGGGGGAAATTCATGCTAAAAAGTGGGTGATGCAGTGATTTCCTGGTCTTACTTTGATCAAACTGTTTTGTTTGTCCAGCCATTTTTAAATTCAGTTAAAAAAAATAACTTGCAGAACAAAGAGCTCCACACTGATATTGGAAATCCTTGGAAGCCATCTGTGGCACTTCTTTGAACTGGGATTCTAGCTTCTGCCAAGCCCAAATGAAGACCTAGGTTAGTAAGGGGCAGGTATTTGTTGTGTCTCATCAGCATCAGGCAGAGCCTTCATGTTTGTTCCATGCAGTTAAATCTGAAATTGTGACTGTTTTCCTGCCAAGTGATATTAAGTAATAGTTAATAAAATCCTACGTATAACAGATCAAACTCTAAAATCAAATTAACATATAAAACTGCTTCTGGTAAAAATAGATTGGTTGGGTTGATGTGAGTTTTCTGGGCTGTATGGCCCATGTTCCTGAAGCATTCTCTCCTGACGTTTCGCCCACATCTATGGCAGGCATCCTCAGAGGTTGTGAAGTACTTTGGAAAATAAGCAAAGGAAGTTTATGTATCTGTGGAAGGTCCAGGGTGGGAGAAAGAACTCATGTGTGTGGAGGCAAGTGTGAATGTTGTAATTAATCACCTTGATTAGCATTTAATGCCCTTGCCAGCTTCAAGGCCTGGCTGATTCCTGCCTGGGGGAATCCTTTGTTGGGAGGTGTTGTTTTTTGTCTGAATTTCCCCTGTTTTCAGAGTCTTGTTCTTTATTTACTGTTCTGATTTTAGAGGGGTTTTTTTAATACTGGTCGCCAGATTTTGTTCATTTTCATGGTTTCCTCCTTTCTGTTAAAATTGTCCGCATGCTTGTGGATTTCAATGGCTATCAGTATTAAAATGAACAAAATCTGGCTACCTGTATTTAAAAAAAAACTCTAAAATCAGAACAGTAAATAAAGAACACACATTGTTCTCCCAAGAGAACATAAAGCATGAAAACCTATAATAGGTTTTCACTTACTAATTGCTTTAAAAGTGTGAACTTAACCTCGATGTCTGAGAAATTCCACAATTCTTCTCATTCGTTTTTGGAAGTAGCTGGCTTTGTACATTTGGTATTGCCATTCACTTCGATACAAAAGCTACAGCATGCGAGTAAAAGAACCTCTTTGACAAGGCTTATTTGTTCCTTTCATTTTTTTAACAACCTGGTTATTGCATCTCTGTTGTCCTTGGTTCATGTTTAGCAATCTAAATCAAATCTGCTGAGAAGGGACAGTGTATAGATAATATAGACAAAGTCAATAAGATTACTGTGACAGATAGAAATCGGTTTTGGAGAGATGGTTTATTTTATTACACAAAATGACTCCTGTCCTGTGGACAAGTGACAGTCCTTAACAAGTATAAGATGTTGTCTTGCAGTTTCCAAGCAAGGGATGAGATAAATGCTACAGACTGAAAAGACCAAACATTAAAATGTTCTACACTTTCTTTTGATCAAAAGTGTTCTTTTTTAATAATAATAATTTTATTTCTTTTCTGCCTCTCCTCATGGCTGAAGGTATATTAGAACATAGGTAAAAATACATAATCATCGTAAACTTTATTTAAAATACACATATTAAAATGTATTGTCGAAGGTTTTCATGGTCGGAATCACTGGGTTGCTGTGGGTTTTCCGGGCTGTATGGCCATGTTCTAGGAGCATTCTCGCCTGACGTTTCGCCCATATCTATGGCAGGCAATCCCTGCCCGGAAAACTCACAGCAGCCCATGAAAACATATTTCTATAAAATACATATTAAAATACACAGAACAAATATTAAAATACAAGATGTATAAAAGGTATACATGCATAAAGAGGAAAGTATGACTCTTGTAACACAAGAAAAAACAACTTTTGCACCTAGAATATGTTAAGCAGTTGACAATATTGTACGTTTATTTCTTCCTTCTATGTGTGTGTGTGTGTGTGTGTGTGTGTGTGTGTGTGTAAGCATCTGGGTCTTTTCCATCATCTAGCACTGTTCTGTTTTTAATTCCTGCTGTGGCAGAATTGTTGCAGAACTTCTCTACAAAATATTCTTTGCCACCTGCCAGGACCACTCACCAGAATGTGTCCTACTGCTTCAAATAAACCATTTATTTTATTTCTGTATTATCTTCAAGCCCACAAGGCATTAAAAAAAACTATAAAGAACACACATTAAAGTACAGTGTTCCCACACTACTTCGCGGTTCACTTTTCGCAGATTCGCTGTTTCGCGGTTTTTCGATAAACTCTAAAAGACTATTATAAATTACTAGCTTTGCCCGGCCATGCGTTGCTGTGGCTTATGGGAATCCTTTGTTGGCCAGGTGGAATAGCAGTGAATAGCCTTGCAGTCTCAAAGCCTGGCCGTTTTCTGGAGTAGCTGGAGCTGTTTGTTATATGAACATAGAGGCATGGATGACGGGTTGTGCTGCCAAGTTTAGTGTTTCTGGGACTTGTAGTTTTGTTGTTTTGTCCTAGGGCGAAATTTCATTACCCTTTTATATATATAGATTTTTTAAAATTACAGTTTAAAGCCTAAGGAAGGGAGGAAGAAAAAGCCAAAGGGAGAGAAAAGGAACCCAAGCGGCAACAGGAGAAGGAGGCAATTTATCAACACACGATTGGTTGATAAAGACTTAAAATAGTGTATAACTACTAAAATAATGTATAAATATTAAAATTAATATAGTGTCCCTACTTCGTGGATTTTCACTTATTGCGGGTGGTCCTGGAACCTAACCCCTGCAATAAGTGAGGTAACACTGTACCATGTTAAAAATCCTAAAAACAATCCTTGGATACAGTTTTGAAACAGTTAAAAGAGTGATTTCAGACACAGAATGCCATGGGAAACAACATGGCTTTTAATATCTGCCAACTGGAAACTTAAAAGAAATGGGACCAGCTTAACATTCTTGGATAGGGAGTTGCACAGTTGAGATGTTGCTGCAGCTTTTTTTATCGTGTCAAAAGCACGTGTGAGAATATACTGCAAGTTGCTCCTGGTGTGAGAAAATTAGCCATCTACAAAGACGTTGCCCAGGGGATGCCCGAATTTGTTACTATCCTGTGGGGGGCTTCTCTCATGTCCCCAAATAAGAAGCTGGAGCTGACAGACAGGAACTCATTCCGTCTCGCGGATTCGAACCACCAACCTTCACGTCTTCAAGTCAGCAGCCCAGCTGGCACAAGGGTTTAATCCATTGCTCCACTGCGGGTGAAAGCCCTGTTATGTGCAATCACCACCATAACTTCACGATGTGACACAATACATAGCTGCGTAGCATGAGCATACTGATGACAGGTAAAGGTAATGGTAAAGATTTTCCTCTGACATTAAGTCTAGTCGTGTCCGACTCTAGGACTTGGTGCTCATCTCCATTTCTAAGCCGAAGAGCCGGAGTTCTCCGTAGACACCTCCAAGGTCATGTGGCCAGCATGACTGCATGGAGCGCTGTTACCTTCCCACCGAAGCAGTACTTATTGGTCTACTCACATTTGCATGTTTTTGAACTGCCAGGTTGGCAGAAGCTGGGCTAACAGCGACAGCTCACCCTGCCCCCCAGATTCGAACCGCCGACCTTTCAATCAGCAAGTTCATCAGCTCAGCGGTTTAACCCTCTGTGCCACCGGGGGCTCTACCGATGGCATCCATTCCCCAAATTCCAGATGGATTCACCCAGCACGGGGTAGTAAGATATGAACAGCATATGACTATTAACCTATGGATATGAATCCATAGGGTTAATAGCCAAAAGGGTGAATATTTGCTCAGTACAACTTTATGGTAACATTCAGCTAAGACAGACCAGAACTACTGTAAAACAATGTCCTCAAGTCTCATACCAGCCATATGATCCAGAAGGATACCATGGTTGACAGTTTCAAATGTCCTGAAAGATCCAGGAGAATCTAAAGGGACTCGCTTCCCCTGTTTAGCTCCCAGAGTAGGTCATCCATTAAGATGACCCAAGGCTATTCTGTCCCACAAACCCAAATTGGAATGGGTCCAGGTAATCCATTTCATCCAAGACAAAATAATTCTGGACACAGAAATAATTGTTTACTGACTCTCTTGCCATTGGCAATTGATATTAATACTTATATTAATAATATAGAACCATATTTTGCACAAGATAATCTTCCTGTGTTTTATATATTTATTTATATATACAATTTTATCTTGTAAGTCGCCTAGAGCATCTTGGAAGGAGGGCGATTAATAAGTAATTAAATGATGATGATGATGATGATGATGATGATGATGATGATGATATATTGTACCCAGAGAAGAAAAAAAATGTGAGCAGCACCCACATACAGAACAGAAGTAGAAAAACCAATGTATTTCCATTCCCAAGTCAAAAATCCCCATACTTGGAAAGTTAGCATGCCAGTTCCTTTCATTAGTTTGCTCATATTCTCTATGCAGGGTGTTTAAGTTTGTACGTACTTTTTATAACAGAAGGATAACTTTAGAGATATCTCCAAGTTGTAAAGTTAAATTCTAGGGAGAACTTTAAGTATAAATATCTAATTGTTTTACTATTGTTGCTTCTGTGTGCCAGGAAGTGAATTATTACACTTGTGAAATAAGTGTTCTTAGAAATAAGATTCTAATATCGTTTAAGCAAAAACTAGCTCAAACTGATTTCACCTCCCATTATTAAAACATAAAAGGATTCTACTGAATGTAAATATAAAAGAAAAATTGCATAGATTTTCAATGTTGTATGCTGGTCATCTCAGGGGAGGAAGTCAGTTACAGTACTGTATTATATGCATAATTTAGTTCCTTCCAAGTGAATGAAAAGAGATGCTATTTCAAGCAAGGAAGCAAGTGGCAACATAGTCAGATCAAAGCACAAAAAAGACTAGTTTTCATCCAAGTAATTTTTAAAAAATCTTAATCATATTGGTCAAAGGTGTGGTGTGGCTGGAAACAGAACAGCTATCTTCACCTTGCTTAAGGGGTCATCTACACAGGCCTGAAAACCTAGTAGAAAGTGGGATATGGTGGGAGGAGGCTAGAAAACACATCCATAATGTGTGCTTGATCATGGGACGACATGAAAAAATGTTTGCAAAAAATATCCAATATTGAGTGAAAAATGCACTGCTACAGAACACTGTATATCCCTGGATGACATGGGACTATTTCCTGGGATTCAGAGCTCCGTGTGTGGACTTTCCTTGTGGTATCAGGATTTTTAATCCCATTTCCTTCCTCCAGATTAAGCGGCTGCCTGGAAGAGCCCCTACATCTGGATCTAATTCTGTTAAATGTATTTTATAACATACAATTGTGTATTGTTAACTTAATCTTAAATAGGTAGTGAACTACTTCTGTCGGGTTCACACAACTGACAAAAAGTACAAGAAGAGTCCCGTGGAAAACTAGGATATTCTCAGTCTGAGGGATCTGTGAGGAAAAATCCCATTTTATCTGTAGAAATTCCATTTCAGTCTTATCTAATCTAGTGCTTCCACATGGCAGAGGGTGGTGGAGATTATACGCTAATGCATTGTTATATGTCAGGGTAGGAATGACTGCTTAACTGAAATACGCCTGAGAATTTAAATAAAAGGAAAAAGAATTCACCCCAGTTTGTTGTATCTGCAAGAAACAAGGTGAAGTACCGTATATACTTGAATACAAGCCGACCCAAATATAAGCCAAGGCACCTAATTTTAGCACCAAAAACTGGGAAAACCTATTGACTCGAGTATAAGCCGAGGGTGGGAAATACAGCAGTTTCTGGTAAATTTCAAAAATAAAAATATATACCAATAAAATTACATTAATTGAGGCATCAGTAGGTTAAATGTTTTTGAATATTTACATAAAACTGTAATTTAAGTTAATAATAAGACTTTAATAAGATAAGACTGTCCAACTCTGATTACCTATATACTTGAGTATAAGCCGACCCAAAAATAAGCCGGCCAGGACCCACACTTAAAAAGGGCTGAAAAACTCAACTTATACTCAAGTATATATGATAACTACTTCTGCTTTAAGAGAAATTTTGCAAATTAACCATTTGATGGCTGTTAGATCATAGCAGAAGAGAACCAGGATTCAGGAAGACTGCCAATAATTAGAGATGGTGAAAAAAAATGTGATGTGTTTAGAGTTTCCCCAAGTTTGTGAAACTTAATAATAAATTCAGTGCAAAGAACTTCGGATATTTTAAAAATATGAGGAATAGCAAAACCAATAGTTGGACTCATCTAGTGTTTAGTTTGTAAAAGTGTGAATCCCAATGTTTTCTATCCTGTTTTAGGATGCCTCCCTCCTTCTTACGGGGACAATCTGTTCCTTTTCTAGAAATAGCTGTATGTGTTGAATGTGGTTATTGCACGTATTTGAGAATATCTTTTAGTTTATTTTTGATGGGAACTTATCAGAATTTCCAAATTTCTTTCTAAATTTGACAGGGAAAATTGCGAGCTTTTAAAAAATGAATATAGAAAAAGCAAAACCAACAAGTTTGTAACTTGAAAAAGTAAATTTGTCTTAGGCTTTGGAACATGCTTCTAACCGAATAGTAAAATCTGGATTGCAGTGCCATTTTGTATTTTCCTTGTGGCCAATGGTATTTAATAACCACAGGGTTATCTCCGTTTCTTATTTATCAACTATCCCTTCATGCAAACATGATTTCTTGTTAAAGTATAATCCATTAGATATGGTCAATGGACTTGGGTCCTCCTTTGGGAAAGATCCAACTCAGCATTTGGTTTAGCTGCATTATATAAGGTTTCTTAAATCAAAGAGTTGTTTGTTTTTGTAATAAAAAAAAACCTTTGAAATCCAAAGCCACTGAGCTATGAAGTGCTGTTTGATTTATGAGAAAGTCAGCTGTATATTTTGGTTTTTATACAATTGTGACTGTTGGTATTTCTGTGCAGCTCTACTCAAAATGATTGTACAGGTCCAATGGATGAATATGCATGGAGAACAGCGGGGCAGCACTTGACCTGCAGACTTGTTGTTTCCAATAGTGATTCCCATTTGATGTGAAGAGTCTTCAGGGATTTTGCAGAGATTACAGCTGGAGAAAAGCAAGACCTTGTTTGGAAAACAAGTTCCTTTGAGATTGCAAGGACATACAAACATTGCATTGTGGTGTTATATTTATGAAGCCAATTTCTAGTACGTTCGCGTGGTTTTTCAAATAATGCAGCATGCATTTCAACCACCGAAAGATACTATTGAGTGAAATGAATTGAGATCTGTAGTGCCAAGATTGTATTGTTGCATCAACAAGAAACTATTCAAAAAGCCTCTCCAGATACCAGCGACGTGATTAAGCTTTTTCAATGTGACAGTTATAGCAAATTGCCATAAAACATACAACACCAATTCGAAAAGAGTCTTGTTGGCTCCCAACAGGTATCTAAAATTTTGGCATTGAAGTTTATAGCCGCAAATACTCCAGGTTCTTTGCATCTAAAGTACTATTTTCTCCCATATAAACATCCTTGCTAAGACAGGACTTTTTAACCCTGGGATCAAAACTTTGGAAAACTTTCTCAGCTGCAAATTCAGTCTATGCCTCCAGCCACCAACATTTAGCAAATACTGTTCACTTCTAGAGAAGATAAACTGTGCTCTGAATTTTGAATGGATTCAAAAACACTGTCCCCTCAGCTATTTTTGTTTATAAAATTTTAATTCTTTAAAGTTTTGTTTTGAAACGTTGTTGGTTTAATGTGTATTTGACGTAATTCCTAGCCCCAGAAAAAAGTTGTGGGTTTACTCTGACTACAGTAATTTGTTGTAGGCTGTTTTTGAGAAATGAACAGAAGGACTTGGTAATGGGAACTGAAATGAAAAAGTAGTTTATAAATGTATATATATGTGTGTATGTCAAAGTATGTCTGTCTGTATTGCAAAGGTTGTTGCTAGATGAAGTGGCCCTCTGTGATGTCATTGGATTGGCTGCTTCTAGGTGAAGTGGCCCTCTGATGTCACGGGATTAGCTGTTGCTAGGTGAAGAACTGATGAAGTTAAGTAAACCGCTCTTGTATGTTATCTGTTGCTTTCTTGTCATCTTAGTTCTTCTGAGGAATAACATATTGCAAAAGGTTAGCTTTCACTAGTTAGTGACAGATATATCAAGTTAATCAAGTTTCAATGAATATGACTATTGGAGCCATCATCTCTGTACTATGGTTTGTGTGCAAAGAGGCATGAATAAGAGAATTCGTATAAATGTAACGTAATCATGCTTAAAATAGTAAGCAGTGCATTAAAAATTGAGAAAATTGCAAAAAGGGAGTCTAAACATCTTAAAACTCCAGTTTCAGATTTCTAATGGGAAAGATTGTCTGCTGAATAGGTCTCAGTCACTGACATTGCTGTAGGTTTGTTGTTAAGTTGAATTTGTATGTATGTCAGAATAAGTACATTTTTTAAGCAGCAATGCACATTAAGGGCTTTAAACCACCGGGTAGGCAAAGTCTAAATGGAGCTTGTAATGTGCATCAATGCACCTAAGTGGAAAGCACATTGCATGACCAAACCATTTAAGGGACATGCACTTTGGCAATTGGCATACACACATTGCGGTGGAGTAAGGTAAAAAAAGAAGATTCCTCCATGACCATAAAGCTGTGGATCCTGTGGATTCTGGAATTGGTTGTAAGCCAGCCTCTGCGGTATGTAAAAGCAGCATCTACACCTCGAACCGATTCCAGGGGTTCTGTACATAAATCTACACTGACTTCGGTTGGTTCCGAACTAGAATAGCAGAAACTGTTTTCACTGTGAGGATTGTTGGATTGACTTCCATGGAACCTATTCCAGGCCCGGATGGTGATTATACAAAATACAAAGACTGACCTTAAACTAGTGCCAGGATGACAGTATCCACAGCTTGACAGCTGCAAAGTGGGGCACTTTGGGTATTTATTTATTGTGTCAGAAGCAAATTGGGGGTACAGTTATAATGTATTTTTAAAAGCACAAAGTTAGAAAACTTGACATTATACTAGATTTGCTTTGACCAGAAGCTGGCCACTTGGAGTGTTTCTAGTGTCGCTGTGAGAAGGTCCTCCATTGTGCACGTGGCAGGGCTCAGGCTGCATTGTAGTAAGTGATCTGTGGTTTGCTCTTTTCCAAACTCGCATGTTGTGGACTCCACTTTGTAGCCCCATTTCTTAAGTTTGGCTCTGCATCTGGTGGTGCCAGAGCTCAATCTGTTCAGCGCCTTCCAGGTTGCCCAGTCTTCTGTGTGCCCAGGAAGGAGTTTCTCATCTGGTATCAGCCACTGATTGAGGTTCCGAGTTTTAACCTGCCACTTTTGGACTCTTGCTTGCTAAGGGGTTCTTGCGAGTATCTCTGTAGGTCTTAGAAAGCTGTTTCTTGATTTAAGGCATTGGCATGATGGCTGATATCCGAACAGAGGATGGGCCGGAGATGTCATTGCCTTGGTTCTTTCATTATTGGCTGTTGCTTCCCAGTGAATGTCAGGTGGTGCAATACCAGCTAAACAGTATACTTTCTCCAGAGGCATAGGGCATAGACACCCTGTGATAATGTAGCATGTCTCATTAAGAGCCACATCCACTGGTTTAACATGGTGAGATGTATTCCACACTGGGCATGCATATTCAGCAGCAGAGTGGCAAAGTGCAAGAGCAGATGGGTATCTGGTTGTGATCTCCAGGTTGTGCCAGTCAGCTTTCGTATGATATTATTTCTAGCATCCACTTTTTGCTTGATATTCAAACAGTGCTTCTTATAAGTCAGAATACAGTCCTGAGTAACTTCCAAGTATTTTGCTGTGCTGCAGTGCTCCAGTGGGATACCTTCCCAGGTAATCCTCAGACTCGAGATGCTTGTCTATTCTTAAGATGAAAAGCGCGCATCTACGTTTTGGATGGATTAGGGATCAACTGGTTTTTGCTGTAATAGTCAGTTAGAGCACCTAAAGCTTTGGCACTCTGGGTGTCTGCACAGCAATTCACATTCTGTAGAATGATGTGATTTATATTAGCATGTGCTGATGTGCATTACTGGCTCTATTTCTGCCTATCTCCTGAATTTGCTGATCTCAGTTTAAAAGGCTTAAAGCCCACTACAGCCTGCTTTTGTAGCTGCCACACTTTGAAGCTGACCCCAAGTTGCATTAGATGGTGAGTGTAGATGGAGTAAGTAAGTAAGTAAGTAAGTAAGTAAAAGTTTATTTGTATACCGCCCTCTCTCCCGAAAGGGACTCAGGGCGGTTTCTAATGTAAAATCAGCATAAAACATTGTACAATAAAACACTGAAAACACTATAAAACGCTATAAGAATTAAAAACAAAAACAAAACATAACAATTGACTAAAACAATCACATAAACAGAAGGAATATAATCACTCAAATAACATATGAATCTGAAAAGAAAAAAAACCCACTGGGATGGAGGAGAGGATGGCCTGGAGGGACCACTAGAACTAAAATACAAGGTTATATTCTAAAATGCTTTGGGGCAGAGGAATAAAGTGCAGTGTTTCAAGTCAAAGAGATGGCCTGTGCAACTACTATAGCTATGGGCTTGGTTATCCAAAGGTGCAGCGGAAAAGCTAGGTTTTAAGCAGCTTTTTGAAGGAAGCCAGGGTGGGTGCTTGCCGGATCTCCGGAAGGGAATTCCAGATCCGGGGAGCAACAATAGAAAAGGCACTATCTGGTCAGTGTAAACTTCTCCAAAGTTTGAGAATTTCTGAGAAGCATTACAGGATCACTTCATGTGAAACCTAAACATCAGCACAGAATTGGGATTTTTATAATCTGTTAAACTGTTATGTTTCTATTGTCGAAGGCATTCATGGCCGGAATCACAGGGTTGTTGTATTTTCTGGGCTGTATGGCCAGGTTTCAGAAGCATTCTCTCCTGATGTTTCACCCACATCTATGGCAGACATCCTCAGAAGTTGTGAGGTATATACCTCACAACCTCTGAGGATGCCTGCCATAGAAGTGGGTAAAACGTCAGGAGAGAATGCTTCTGGAACATGCCATACAGCCTGGAAAACACAACAATCCTGTTATGTTTCTGCTGTAATGATTGGATTGATTGAGAAGAACATTACCAATAACTCAAAACTTGAAGATGTAATTTATTATTCCAGTGGCTGTTTTCCCCCAAGGGACTGGTAATGTGGTTGTCTGTTATATCTGCAAAAGTTAAACAACACCATATTTAATTAGACTCAGTTTTGAATTACATGTCTCTGCATGTGGGTTTGTTTGCAGTAAATAATCTCTTTTCTAATGAACCATCTATTTATATGTCTACAGTGTGCATATGTATGCACTGCGCATTTATAAGCAGCTATATGTGAAAGTAGGCAGAGTCTAATTGACTGCAAGTAAAATAAATCTGCATTTCTTACATGAGAAAGTAGGACTGCTACTTATTTAGAATATTTAAAAAGTTTTCATAGATGTGTTTTCTGCAGTAAGAGATAATAAGGAATCTTACTGTTATCGTTTATAAGGAAGGGAATGCACAATATCATATCAGTGAACAAGCAGAAAAAGTAACAGTATTGCTGGGAATGTATTGTGAATTATTTTTCTGGCCCTTGCAAATGATGTTCACAGAGCCTGCTCAATCCGATCCTCACAGAATTATCATAAAATATATGTCACCAGGATTATTGTTCACTTCCTAGCAAAAATGCCTTCTTCCCTTGCCAAAACATGTTTTCATCTCAGCTTCTTACAACAGAGTATCTAATTGAAAAACATGTTATCAAAAGACTGTTTGTCAAATGATATTGTTTACTACATTTCATTTTTTTAAAAGTGCATAGATTGTTTTTTATCTAGGATTTCATTTTTGGAGTTCTATCTGAAAGGGTTTGAATCTCTTCCAGTGACTCACTCTGTTCAGCATCTGCTGCTGAAAAATTAAGATGAGAGCATTTCTGTTTCTTTGCAGAGATTTCTGGCTTCGAGAATATTTTAAATCTATTCTACATAATTGCTGAGACAGTGTGGTGTATGAATTGGAGCATTGGGCAGTGGTTCTGGAGACCAGAGTTCATTTCCTGCCCAGCCATGAAACCCTCTGGGTGACTTGGGCCAGTCATGTACTTTCAACCCCAGAAACCCCTCTTAGGATCATCATATGTCAGAAAGACTTGAAGGCACACAACAAATAACTGTATCTAATTGGGCATCATTTGAAAGGATGAGAGCTAGGAAACTCTGATGGCATGTTTTGATAGTGTTTCTTGTAGGCTTGGGCCCGAATCAGTTTGAACGAAAAAATTTGTAATATTTGGTAATCCGTTTTGTATAATCTCTGAAAACAGAACAGGAAGGAGAGAACTGAGAAGCTGATCAAAATGTTTTAAGAGAGCCGGATTTTATTAGCTACTGGGGAGGATGGAGCTAAGTCTGCAATATACCTGAAGTAGGGGTCTGCCGTGAGGCTCCTAGAGAAGATGGATTATTGCAGCATCTTTTTCTCCCTCCCCGGTAACAACAGCATGCGTCTATTTCTTTTTTAAAAGTTTCCTAGGTTCCACCTCTAGAGAGGGTCCTACTGGGAACTCGCTTTCCCAGCAGCACTTGCATGGGACAGGCATTGAAAAGCCTCTGAGTTCTTCTCAGAGCATGATGGGAGTTGAAGTTTTTCTCTCACTTTGTTTCTCAGCCAATAAAAAGCCTGGTTGTGTCCAGAATAAACACAATCAGTGACTACAATTCCCAGAACTCTCTCTTACCGTTTGTCTTATTTTAAAAAGTGATGGTAAAAACTTACAATAATTCTAAAAAAATCAATAGATTGTTGAATTGTTTTGAAACTTGGAAAGCCTGCAGTTGTAAATGGGGTCTTATTTTAAAAAGTGATGGTAAAAACTTACAATAATTCTAAAAAAAATCAATAGATTGGTGAATTGTTTTGAAACTTGGAAAGCCTGCAGTTGTAAATGTACTTCTAAAACAGAAGTAGGTTCCATGCAGATAGGCCTTAAAATGATTGAGGATTTAGCCTTTAAAGTTTCCCATTGTAGCCAATGGGCCGAATCTTTGCCGAATGAAAACGGCAACATTCCTCCTGATTCGAGTAACTTCCCAGTAAACAAAATGAGGGGTTAGCCGAAAATGGACCCTGAAAAGAAATGCCTTTTGGCCAAATAGCACACCTCTTCTTTTTTTTCCAATGCATGCCATAGTTTTAATTGAGCTATTTATTTTTCATTATACAAATGTTGATTCAGGGCTAATCTAAACTGGGCAGTTTAGAAGTTAATTGAAGTAACCAATGGAAACATTTCGAAGGGTATCTCAGAAGTATCAGAGACCACAGATCTTTGAGTCTAAGGAATAGGTTTATTAGAACAAAGATGAGCAGATTGATAAGTATCTCTGTTAAATAACAGTGTTGCTCCATTGGGAAATTTATCATTAATCTCGCCCCCTCCCTTTCATATATGCCTGAAGTATTGTATTAAAATAAAGGGATTAAAATTACTCAATCATACAAACAAAAATTGCTGTCTTGCATGGTGTCAAGCCTGATTCCCCACCCCACTGCTGAGTCTAGAAAGTTGGCCACTCCACAAATTATCTAATCCCACTTCTTATATTGTGGGAATGTATTTTAACTTCCTTGGAATACTGATATACATACTGAAAGCAATTTTTCTATGCTGATTCATGCACTAAATAATAAATATCCTTTATTCCTTGCAGGTTTTAAACTGGCTGATGCATAGCTAAATAATGTTCCTCACTCACCAACCATCTTCTATTTGATATTACTGTATTTATCTGTTTAAGAAGCGCCAATATAAGGGAAGGTATTTTACATTATTTTGTCTCTTCTATAAAAACACATATAAGAACTAGCAACTATTTTTGCCTTTAAAAGTAGCTGAAAAGAGCTTTTGTTGGCACGTACTTACTTAGGCGATCCCTCGTTGTCAAGTGCAGTGTCTCGGCGGTGAGTCCGTAGGTGACTGTAGAGCCCTATTCTTGACCCATGTGTTCTTCCTCAGTGAGGACATTGGTTTCCAGGTGGAACACGGTCCTGGTCAGGTTTGGCTTGATGCGCCTTCCTCTTGACACGTTTCTCCCTTTCACCCTCATTCATGCCTCTTCAAATTCCACAGCACTGCTGGTCACAGCTGACCTCCAGCTAGAGCACTCAAGGGCCAGGGCTTCCCAGTTCTCAGTGTCTATGCCACAGTTTTTAAGGTTGGCTTTAAGCCCATCTTTAAATCTCTTTTCCTGCCCACCAACATTACGTTTGCCATTCTTGAGTTGGGAGTACAGTAACTGCTTTGGGAGATGGTGATGGGGCATTCGGACAACGTGGCCAGTCCAACGGAGTTGATGGCGTAGGAGCATCGCTTCAATGCTGGTGGTCTTTGCTTCTTCTAGCACGCTGACATTTGTCTGCCTGTCTTCCCAAGAGATTTGCAGGATTTTCTGGAGACAACACTGATGGAATCATTCCAGGAGTTGATTGTGACGCCTGTAGACCGTCCATGTTTCACAGGCATATAGCAGGGTTGGGAGGACAATAGCTTTAAAACAAGCACCTTGATATCTCTAGAGATGTCCCGATCCTCAAGCAGTCTCTGCTTAATTTGGAAAAATGATGCACTCGCAGATCTCAGGCGGTATTGTATTTCAGTGTGAATTTTGACTTTTGTGGAGAGGTGGCTGCCAAGGTAGCGGAAATGGTCAACATTTTCTAAAATTACACCATTAAGCTAATGAGTTATTGTTTTGAAAATAAGTAGCAACCATTATACTTACATGGCATAACTCAGTGCTTTTCAAGCATTGATGTGACAGACTGGCAATTTCCCCCCAATTTGTCAGCAACTAGCACCATGTTTGTCCTGTGTTATTACAGTATAGACTTTATTTCCAGGGAACCCCTCCATGGCTCAGCATGTTTTCAGCTCACCACTTGGAGTAACTCTGCTATAATATGTGTTTGGAATTGATTAATCCAGTTGCTCATATAGGTATAATTTTTAGCTTTTAATCAGGAAACTTTTAAACCCAAAAGTGGCTTCCTTTGTCATTTTGCATTTTTTAGCCTTTGACTTTAATGCCCTCCCAACATCATGGAAAGGGACTCTTAGGTGTCTTCTAGGTTAACTAGGGCCCCATCTACACTGCCATATAATGCAGTTTTGTAATGCAGTTTAACTGCATTGGACTGCATTATATGGCAGTATAGGATTATATAATCCAGTTCAATGCAGTTGAACTGTATTTTGAAGCTGCATTATATGGCAGTGTAGATGCAGCCTGGGTTAAGGTGTTCAGAATTCTTATCTGATGTGTGACAAGTAACAAGAAATTAAATCGATGTAACTTTGCCTGGCATATGAGGGTAGAAGCAGCACTTGCTGGTAGACTGTCTATATTTATTTATTTATTTATTTATTTATTTATTTACAGCATTTATATTCCGCCCTTCTCACCCCAAAGGGGACTCAGGGCAGATCACATTACACATATAGGCAAACATTCAATGCCTTTTAACATAGAACAAAGAGAAGACAAACATGGCTCCGAGCGGGCCTCAAACTCATGACCTCCTGGTCAGAGTGATTCATTGCAGTGATTCATTGCAGCTGCTCTCCAGCCTGCGCCACAACCAGAACAAACTTTTGAAGCTCCAGGATAAACTTCACCTGCAGAATTTTCAGTGTTTCTCAGACATTAGAAGTCTGGTCAGAGTAGAAGAAGACAAGGTTTAATGTGTTGTCAAAGGCATTCATGGCCGGAACCACTGGGTTGCTGTATGGCCTTGTTCCAGAAGCCTTTCATTTATCCTTGAATCGTGTTTGGGCACTGTGTTTGGTGTAGACTTGTCCACAGCTTCCTTTCGGAAGTATACAGTAGACTCCTGCAGAAATTCGCAAGCAGGTGGACAATTTCAACGGAAAGGAAGAAACCATGAAAATGAACAAAATCTGGCTACCAGTATTTTTTAAAAACTCTGAAATCAGGACAGTAAATAAAGAATAACACTCAGAAAACAGAGGAAATCTGGTCAAGAAACAATCAGAGCCAGCTAACACTGGGATTCCCCCAGGCAGGAAGCAGCCAGGCTTTGAAGCTAAAAGACCATTCAGTGCTAATCAAGGTGGCCAACTGCAACATTCGCACTTGCCTCCAACAGACAAGAGTTCTTTCTCTCACCTTGGACATTCCACAGATATAGAAACCCCACTTGCCTAGTTTCCAACAGACCTCACAACCTCTGAGAAAGTCTGCCATAGATGTGGGCAAAACGTCAGGAGAGAATGCTTCTGGAACATGGCCATACAGCCCAGAAAACTCACAGCAACCCAGATAAGGTTTAGGTTTTTTTTAAAAGAAAAATTAATCAGGAATCAAGAAACTGTATGTGGATCTAAACGGCATGTAATTATTTTCCAAATAAATGTCCAGAATTTTATTTGGAGGCTTTTCTGGGGAAGACCCGAAGATAGGCAGCTTAGGACCTATGAGAAGCTTTTTCTAGAGTTGTGCCTTACCTCAGTAACTCCTTCTAAAGCGTTAAGTCTGATAGTCTTTCACACTGCAGTAGAAGTAGGATCTTTTGATGCATCCTGGCCATTAATGCTGTGCTGGTCTTTTCTGCTTTTAAGAAATATATTTTAATGTGTTTTGCTGTTTCAAAATTTATGCTGATGGACATGTTGAAAGACCTTGCCCTGATAACATAAGATGCGTTTGTAAAGAATAAATTGTTTAGAGATCCGGCAGCTACAAATTTACTGAGAGGAAGAGGAAGAGGGAGATGCAGGTGCCAGGGGCAATGGTTTCATT
This sequence comes from Anolis carolinensis, assembly GCF_035594765.1. NCBI lineage: Eukaryota > Metazoa > Chordata > Lepidosauria > Squamata > Anolidae > Anolis > Anolis carolinensis. The sequence continues at coordinate 73,612,671 of NC_085844.1, forward strand.
CTCTCCCATTCCAGTTTATGAAAAGAGTGATTGTTCGATCTCTTCAAATTAAACTGCTGTTTCATGAAAAGTTATGGGTACACCTGGAAGCTCCATTGCTTTGTAGCTTCTGTGTATTTCCAAGAAATTTGTGTTGGATATTAGATTCAAATCGTGCCCTCCTGGGGCTGCCGTTTGTGTCCCTGCTTGCATATTTGCTTCCTTTTTCTATGCATTTACTGAAGAAAGAATTGCATTTACAACTTGCAGACTGATTTAAGAAACAGATACTGACAAAATAAAATTAAATGCATTTCTCATAGCCAATACAACCCTTATGTTAAGAAGCAAAGGCTTACTCTTAAATTATATAAGTGTATTTGGTGGCGAAGTTTAAGACTAGTATTCCTGTTGTCAAGCTGCTTAAATGGCCTAAAGGACTTCAGTTTAGTCTATTAATTTAGCATGAGATGTGTAGATATTGGGACAGAGGGCTGAGAGATTAACAAATGAGGGTATTGTGCTCCAAATAAAAAGTCTACCCTCTACATTAATTTTTCCTTCAGTTATCAATTTGCAGTAACTTCATTCTTCAGCTGAGCATGTAGAAACACAATAAGGCATCTAAATAAAGTAAAGTCATGGAAAGTCTCAACACTAACATTTCGCAGTCATACTAAAACATGGCATATATCCAGGGACGTCTTTCTATGCATGTGTACATTATATATACATTCTGTGTTTCACCCCTGATACATCTTCAACTATGTGTAAAAATGTATTCTCAATTTTGACATATATGCCGTCACCATAAAGGCATTCATTGCTTCACCAGAGAAAAACAAATAAAGTAATTTTGGCTTTTCAAAGTAATATATTTGTAGAATCGCCAAGTGGGCAGGCACTGGAGGTTTTCATGGTGCATTCACTTATTCACAAGTGAATTCATTTATTAACAATTCAAATCATTATACTACAGGAGGGCGAGCTGCACAATATGTTTTTATTTCCTAGTCATAATTATTTAGTTTAGACTATTAATGCATGTGGACAACATTATATTTCAAATTGATATGTGCTTTTGGAAGCTTTTCAACATGCTTTCTAATTGAAATGCATTATTTGGCACTTATTTTTGTCACTACCTGTGAAAGACTTTTACAAAAAATAAATGAATGTATTTTAAAGTGAGCCTCACCTTATTTTTGTCTCTGCTAGCCCTTCTGTCCCTGCAAATTGTCTTACTATATCTTGGTCAGCATTATGGGCTCCTATGAGGATGAGTGGGGTATAAATCAAATTAGTACTAGTATGGAGATATTGTATTTTTATCTATTGCAGGCAGGTTTTTTGGGAACGAGAGAGGACCTTTTTGGTGGTGGCCCCACAACTCTGGAACCCCTTTCCTAGATAGGTACGATTGGCCTTTTGTTCCCAAATTAAAACATTTATGTGGAGCCAGGCCTTCTCAGACAAATGATAACAGGCACTGCCAGATAACTGCTGGTAAAACTTCACAATTGAATGCTTTGTTGGCCCTGAAAGCTGTGGTCTCACCTTGAAAACTGATGTCTTAGGAGCTGCATAATTTTTAATTTCACAAATAACTTCAGTGACCGAAGGTTTGGGATATTTTTAAATGGTATCTGTTGTAAATTTTAACTGTTAAAATTGGGTTATTTTTATATTTGTATATGATGGTTTGTTTGATTATGTATTCTGTGTGCCAATATATTTGTATTCGTATTTAAATTTTGTACGCTGCTTTGAGTCCCACCCATGGGAGAAAAGCAGAATAGAAATGACATAATAATAATAATAATAATAATAATAATAATAATAATAATAATAATAATAATAATAATAATATAGTAATAGTAATAATAATAATAAATGTGTCAGAAGCTAATTGAGAATATGTGCAAGTCACTTCTGGTGTGAGAGAATCATCCGTCTACAGAGACGTTGCCCAAGGGATACCTGGATGTGTTACCATCCTGTGAAAGGCTTCTCTCATGTTCCTGCATGGAAGCTGGATTCGAATTGCCGACCGTCAGATCTTCAGGTCAGCAGTTCAACTGGCACAAGGGTTTAACCCCTTGTGCCACCGCGGCTCACCATGGAGATATTGTGAGAAGACATGATTCTTTAAAAGAGACAATGATGCTTGGTATGATTAGGGTTGTGGAAGATGGCGTGGTTTCGTATGCATCTCATTCATAGGGTTGCCATAAGTCAAAGTTGACTTGATGGTAGTTAACAACTAAGTCATTGTTATAATTGTGGTAGTGTTTATAATCATGTTTAGTTTTGTTGATCACTAGAAAGATCCATAGTCCAAGTAAATAATGTTAATTATTCCAATAATGTTGGAAGTTGGCATTTCTCATTGTGTGATGCATTTCTTTGCAGATTTTACTGAGTCCTGTGAGTTTTATTCCAAAGTAAGTGTATCTGCTACTACATATTGTTCAGATGTCTTATGGACTTTCACATACTGTATTCAGTTTCATTCAACAATAGAGTAGACCCATTCAATCCATTAGAATAAATCTTAGGCCATAGAGATCTATTCATTAACACATTGGCTTTATCAGCATTAAGCAGGAATCTGCTATAACTAGAACCATAGTCACTCCACTGTCAAACCAGATTTCAGGAACCCACTGTAACACTTTAGTATTTATGCTAGGACATCAATTTAAACTAACTGAAGAGTTAGATTGTGAGAAAGAGACTTCTTTTTCGTTTCATGTGAACTGTAAGATAAATGACATAACCAGGAATGCTAGTTTCACATTATAACAATGTGTTGTAATTTGCAAAAGATCAGTCCCTAGAGTTTCGTAACTGAAAACATTAGGCTATAGCTCTTACAGTCCCATCCTAGTACATTTACTAGGAAATACATACTGCTGATCAAACATCAAGTTCCCTGTATATACCATCTGTATTTTACAAGCAAAATGTACTGTGCTTTCTGGCTGTACCTGTTAAAATCATTTCTCAATTATATATGCATCTGACAGTATTGCATGAAATTACTTCTATTTCAAATTCAACTCTTTTGTGCTTGAGAAAATGTAGTGAGAATAACAGAATCACCCCCACACACATACAAAACACATACAGAGAAAAAATCTTGTTCTTGTTGTGTGCCTTCAAGTCATTTCCAACTTGATGGTGCGGTGACCTTGTAACAACCCTACCATGGGGTTTTCTTGGTATGATTTCTTCAGAGGGTGTTGCTTTTTCTTTCTCCTAAAGAGTTTTAACTGATTGAGAATTTAGGACTTCATCCCACAAGCGGGGGAAGGTGGGTGAAATTGTTTTCTTTGTGTGGCGTTTCATGGGGTTCTGTTTTTAAAGAAGATGGCTAATAATAATAATAATAATAATTATTATTATTATTATTATTATTAGGCTCACTTCAAAGGACCAGTCTGAACGCAGATCAAAGATAGCTGCTCTCAAATTCAATCTTTATTGAAGAATACATGACTTTGGAAAAGTCGAGAATGACCTAATGTTTACATACATCTAATTTTATCACTTCTGATGCAACGTAATATCACACGCAAATATCATCATCAAACCCCACCTTCGGGATCACATTTCTACCATGATTTCTATTCCCACACACTACAGCAATTATAATTGTTTATACTTTCAACTCTGAGTTCCCAGGCTCATTTTATCTCCTCCCGCCAGGTGCTTGCAGGGTTGTTTTATGTTATGAAGTCAGATTCAGGGCTTGGAAATTCAGCCCTGGGATCTGGCTCCATGACATGGCGCCCTCGTTTTCTTCGTCCTCCTCTTCGGTTCTTCTTTCATCATAGTTCTGAAACAAATCAAACAATAACTCTATGTGTCCATTTTGTCCAAAGTCCCCATATACTTTTTCAGTAAGCTGCGATGGAATACTGGGTGTATTTTCCCTAAACTTTTTGGCAATGCCAACTGGAAAGTCACTTCATTGATAACACCCTGTATTCTGAATGGTCCAATATATTTGGGGCCCAGTTTTCTTGAAGGTAGCCCCAATTTGATGTTTTGGGTACTTAACCACACTAGATCTCCTTTATTTAATTTATCGCCTTCCACCCTCTTTCTGTCTGCGAACGCTTTATACTTTTTGTGTGCTTCCTTTAAGGATGCAGTCACTTGACTCCAACATTCTAGCATTTGCGTTTTCCACTTCTCTGCCTCTGTTTCCTCATTTTCTGTCCACCTTGGCAACTGGGGTAAAGGCTGTATTTCATACCCGTAAACTACTTCAAAGGGGGTTTTATTTGTTGCTGAATGTATAGTTGAATTAAAGGCTAGTTCCGCAAAAGCCAACCACCTAGACCAGTCATTTTGTCTCAAGTTAGAGTACATTCGAAGGAACTGCCCAAGCGTTTGCTGAGTACGTTCTACCGCCCCGTTTGTCATGGGGTGAAAAGCAGAACTTAGACTCCTTTCTGCTCCTAGCATTTCCAAGAATTTTTCCCAAAATTTTGCTGTGAACTGTACTCCTCTGTCACTGACTACTCTACTGGGACATCCATGTAGTTTGTAAATATGATTTATGTACAATTCAGCTAGTTTCTCAGCCGATGGTAGTTTCGTCAGCGCTATAAAGTGAGCCTGTTTAGAAAACAGGTCTAATACTGTCCAAATATAACGATGTCCTTTGCTAACCGGCAGTTCTCCCACAAAGTCCATAGCTACACATTCCCAAGGTCTGGTAGGTTCCGCTACTGTTTGTAACAATCCCATAGGCTTCCCTCCTCCCGATTTATTTCTGGCACAATCATCACATTGAACAACATGATTCTTTATGTCCTTCCTCATTCCTGGCCACCAACAATGTTTTACTATTGCCTTTGTTGTTTTTGTAATTCCTGTATGACCAGCGCTCTGGTTGTTGTGAAAACGATGCAGAATCTTAATCCTTAATATTGCTGGGATATACAGTTTCTTGTTTACAAACCAAAATCCCCCCTTCTGTTCCCCCTTTTCTGCGTTGGACGCGATCCATTGATCTCCTTCATAAGACTGTTTAAGTTCATTTCCCCAGTTTTCTTCCCCGCCGAGTTCAACAAAAGCCGTGTCCTCCTTTTGGGTTTGTGCTCTTGTCCTGACAGCTAAGCCCCATTGTTTGTCAGAGAATATTGTCCCCTCTTTTGCTGTGGTTATGCCTTCGTGTTGAGGCATGCGTGAAAGAGCATCTGCCAAGACGTTCTGCTTCCCTTGAAAAAACTTTAATTGGAAATCGAATCTGCTGAAGTATTGCGCCCATCTAATTTGTTTGGGGGACAATTTTCTAGGAGACTTTAAATATTGTAGGTTCTTATGGTCAGACCAAATTTCAAATGGGATTCCGCTTCCTTCGAGGAAGTGTCGCCAGCATTCTAAGGCTTTTAATATGGCTAATGCCTCTTTTTCCCATATTGGCCAACTTTTTTCAGTTTCGCTGAACTTCCGTGACAAATATCCACAGGGTTTTAAGTTCCCATTTTGATCTTTTTGCAATAGTACTGCCCCATACGCACAGTCTGAGGCATCGCAATGGATTATGAAAGGGCTCCTGATATCGGGGTGTTTTAGGATGGGTCCTTCAGTGAAGCATTCTTTTAAGGTTTCGAATGCCTTTTGGCATTCTGGCGTCCAACTCAGTTTGGCGCCAGGAGCTTTCACTTTTGCTGTCTCCCCTTTCCCTTTTGTTTTTAAAAGTTCTGTAAGGGGTGCGGTTATTTGCGCGAAACCTTTTATGAAGGGTCTGTAAAAATTTGCAAACCCCAGAAATGATTGTAATTGCCTCCTTGTTTGAGGCACTCCCCATTCTTTCACATCTGCTACTTTAGCTGGATCCATAGCTAACCCTTCTGGAGATATCCGATACCCCAGAAAGTCAATTTGAGTTTTATTGAATTCACATTTGGACAGTTTTGCGTACAGCTTTGCTTCTCTTAGTCTCTGCAAAACTTCCCGGACCAATTTTACGTGCTTTTCCTTATCTTCAGTTACAATCAAGATATCATCAAGAAATATGAATACCCCTCTGTACAATAACGGGTGTAGTATTTCATTTATAAGCTGCATAAAGCAGCCGCCTCCGTTTTTTAACCCGAAAGGCAAAATTTCGTATTCAAAATGGCCGAATGCGCAGGAAAATGCAGTTTTCCAAGTATCCTCCGGTTTGATCCTTAATTTATGATACGCTTCAATTAAATCCAGTTTAGTAAATATGCTCCCTTTCTTCAATACGGTAATTAAATCCTTGACTAAGGGCATAGGGTATTTATTGTCCTTAGTAATTGCGTTTAAATTTCGATAATCAATGCACAATCTTAGGGAGTTGTCTTTCTTTCTCCTAAATAACACTGGGGCCCCGAGAGGAGAATTGGATGGCTTAATGAAGCCTCGCGCCAGGTTTTTATCAATATATTTCCTCAATTCCTCCTTCTCCTGCACAGACATGGGATACACTTTTGGTTTGGGTAAGTTTGCTCCTGGGGTTATTTCAATTTCTACTTCTATATTCCTTTTGGGAGGCAATTTACTGGCCTCTTTCTGATTGAAAACATCCACAAAGTCCCTGTATTCAGGTGGCAATAGCTGTGGGTCTATTTCCCCTGCTTCATCTTCCTCGTCCTCCTCTTCTGCAATTTTGCTTATCTCCCATTGCATCTGCTGTTCTTTGAATGCTAGGCTTTTTCCTCTCCAATCTACTTCAGGATTTGCCTGTTCGAGCCATGGTATCCCTAATATTACGTGGTATGTGGCAATAGGGGCTATCACAAAGGATATTCTTCCTTCCCATTTGCCTATTTTACATGGGATTCCTCGTATTTCCTTTGTAGATACTTCCCCAGCAGCGACTGATCCATCTAGCTGCGAAAATGCAATTGGGGAGTCAAGCGCCATCTGCTGGCATTTCAGCGCTCCTGCTAACTCCGGGGTTATAATATTTCTAGAACACCCACAATCCACAAATGCCTTGCAGGTGGCCCGATTTTCTAGCCCTGAGAGGCAGATTGGCACTACTATCATGCGGTTGTCCCGACTCACCAGTTTTTCTGAAGATTCTGGGGCCTGCACCTCCTCTTCCGCGCGCCTCCCGGTTGCTGGCTTGGGCTTTGGGGCTTTTGGCGGCTCCCCCTTCCGGGCCCAGCATTCTGCTGCTCGATGGCCCGTCTTCCCACATACAAAGCATCCCGGTTTAGGTTTGTTGTCGTCTCCTCTGGAGGGAATCCCCGGCCTCCCTCCGGGTCTTTCCTGCTTCCTCGTTTCTCCTCGACCCCTCGCCACCGGTCTTTGCTGGCCGCTGCCGCTCCTGAAGCACTTTACTTGGGCCAGGGTGGATTCGACGCGCCCCGCTAGTTGAATCCATCCCTGGAGCGTTTCGGGGTCGTCTCTGTGCGCTGCCCAGCTGAAGATCTCGGGGCGCAGTCCCTCTTTAAATAACTCCACTTTGGTCACTTCAGACCATTCTGGTACCCTTTCCGCGAGGTGAAGGAATTCCTCTGCGTACTCGGGCACTGTTTTGTCCCTCTGCTTTATTCCTTTCAGCTGGTCTCGAGCCCTCAATTGCTCTAGCCGGTCTCTGAACCGGTTTTCCAGTGCGGCGAGGAAGCGGGGCACTGACCTCAGGCATGGGTCGCGTCTGGCATGAAGCTGCACATACCAGCTGGCTGCTCCTCGCTTTAGTGTGTTGCCGATGGCTCGAACCCTGCTTGCCTCGGAGGGGAATGTGTGTGCATTGTCTTCCATGTATCCTCTGATGCTAATTAGAAAAAAGTTCAGTTCATCTGATTCCCCTCCGTATTCTAGTTTGAGATCTTCCCTTCTAGGCATCCATTCTGCAGCCCGTTGATGCTGTCTGGGAGGCATGGGGAAGGGTTGCATCAGGTTTCCTCGGGCGGCTCCTTGGAACACGCCGCGCCCCACTCCGGTGGTCATTCTGCGCGGCTCCCGAAAGTCTGCCGCCGCTGTCGGCTCTTCCGCCCATCCGCATACTGGCCTTGCTGTAGCCCCCTCATCTCGCCTTTCCTCGTCGTACGGCACATCCTCCTCCTCTTCCTGGATCCCCCGCTCCTCTCCGCCTTCGTCTGCTAATCCACTGGACCCGATCCCTGGCCCCAGTGGCCTTTCCACCCCGACGCCCATTCGGGGGGTTGGGAGCTCTGTTGGAGATGGCGGCCTCAGAGTTCCCAGGGCTCGCTGACGCTCCACTTCTCGCGCCATTCTGTCCCGGAACTCCAGCTCCCGCCAGTATTCCTCATCTCCCTCGTCCCTTGCCGCCACGGGACTCTGCGTTGACGCTCGCTGGCCCCTCTGGCTCCAATCTCCTTCTTTACTTGGTTCTCTCTCGGCGCCATATCGGCTGGGCTCCTTTTGGAGATTCTCTTCCAATAATGGCACCAATCTCCCCACGGTTTCCGACAGCCTGGATAAATTAGTTTCCAGGATGGATAACCGCAGGGCCACGGTCTCCGGCATACTTCCTCCAGATCCCCAACTGGTTTCTGCAGCCGCAGAGACGCCTCTTCCTCCCCTGGGAATTCTCTGGGTCACGCCGTTCGGCCTGGGGTACCCCGTAGAGGAAGCTATGGCTTGCAGCGTTTCTTCTCTCTTCGGCCGGGCCCCTTGCAAAGGCCTCTCTGCCCCATTTGGGCTTTGATCTCCTTCTTCACTCATTATCACTTCACTGCGAATTCCGCAGGAGGGTGAGAAATGGATTCTCGACTTTAATGTCAGGCTCACTTCAAAGGACCAGTCTGAACGCAGATCAAAGATAGCTGCTCTCAAATTCAATCTTTATTGAAGAATACATGACTTTGGAAAAGTCGAGAATGACCTAATGTTTACATACATCTAATTTTATCACTTCTGATGCAACGTAATATCACACGCAAATATCATCATCAAACCCCACCTTCGGGATCACATTTCTACCATGATTTCTATTCCCACACACTACAGCAATTATAATTGTTTATACTTTCAACTCTGAGTTCCCAGGCTCATTTTATCTCCTCCCGCCAGGTGCTTGCAGGGTTGTTTTATGTTATGAAGTCAGATTCAGGGCTTGGAAATTCAGCCCTGGGATCTGGCTCCATGACAAATAATACTTGGGAAGTGTTCGACTTGTGATTTTGTGAAACGAAATCCAGCATATCTATCTTGTTTGCTGTGTCATACAATAAAATAATAATAATAATACCACCACCTTATTTATATACCGCCCCATCTCCTCGAGAGGAGTCAGGGTGGTTTCCAACATAAAGCAAAACATTCAATTGCCAAAAGGAAACCATACAACAAAGTTAAACATAATAAACATAGTAAACATCATAAAAGAAGAACATACAATTCTATTAAAACAACCACAAAAATTAAATTCCAGTTCAATATGCTCCATCAATGGGTTCAAAGTGCCAATAACCAGAACTTCAGAATTGTACACCGCCCTGAGTCTCCTTGGGTGAGAAGGGCAGGATAGAAATGATGGAAATAAATGGACATGTCCAACTTTGAGGGCTAGTCAAAGACTAGTGCATCAGAATATCCCAGGGAGTGGATAAAGTGCTCCCCCATCATAAAGGATCTCCTCCTTCCCCTTCTAGCTCAACTATTCCAAGGATATCAGCTCACTTTTTGAAACGGACACCACTTTCCATTACGTCATTTCCCTTAAACTCCTTACATTGAAGGGGGCAGGAATCTTTTCCTTTTTGAGACACCACTTTCCATGAGGTCGTTCTCCTTAATCGCCAACACTAGAAGAGACAGGCACCCATTTTAGAACACTTCTTTCAATGGGACCCACACCATCTTTCAACCACTAATGGAAACAGAAGGAGCATTAGCAGATCGCCCACATAAATGTCCACACTGAAAGGTCCCAATTCATTGGACAAATCCACCACTTTCCATCACAAGGAAAAATACCTGTTTTGAAGCATTTCTGCACAGAAAAAGGAATAGTCGATTTCTGCCCACCTTTGAAATCCATTTCTAGACTCTGTGAAAACAGAGTCACATGAGCAACTACTGGAAGCCACCAATCTCAACTGATCTTGGAAGCTAAGCAGGGTCAATTCTGGTTGGTACTTTGACTGGAGAGCGCCAATGAATACCAGGTGCTGTAGGCTAACCACATTTCTAAGAAAACCCTAGAAGTACCCATATTAATAAATGGCAAAATCTTAGATTTTAATGCTACTGTGATTTGGAGCATGTTTATTCACCATACACTCTACCATCAGTGGTTCTCAACCTGTGGGTCCCCAGGTGTTTTGGCCTACAACTCCCAGAAATTCCGGCCAGTTTACCAGCTGTTAGGATTTCTGGGAGTTGAAGACCAAAACATCTGGGGACTCACAGGTTAAGAACCACTGCTCTAAGATGGTGAAGTGGGCGGACCATAGCTTTGGTGAAGACAAGATGGAGTGTGCATAACTGGAATCAAAGGGAAGGAAAACCAGGAAAAGAGAATGGGGCTGCTGAAATCATAAAGATAAGGGGTCTATGCAATATCATTTTGTTCCGGAGTTCCACTTAATCTTTGTATATCTGATGTCCAAGTTGTAGGTAATGCTGGTTTTATGGCATGTTGGCATAGCACACAAACAGGCAGGAAATGTTTGGGAAAGCATCTATCTTTGCAGAAGTATATAAAAATACAATTTACGTAAGTGAAGCCCCAAGAATGATATTACAAGGACTAGCCTTAGATTCTATTCTGGGGAAAAGCTGGATATACATTCAATAAATAAATAAATAGTAGGCATTGTTGGGGAGGGGGTGGTGGAAAATAAGTGATGGAAACAAGTAATGGAAAAGGGATAATTCTGTTCTGCAAATTTCTGTTGCAAGTTTGTTCTTTATTTCCTGACTGGCCATGAACGCTTCTGAAAATATGCCATTAATCACAAGATGATCTCAGCTTATTTTCATATATTATGTAAAAATTTCCAGTTCACATTCTTTAGTTGACCACCAGGGGTTTAGCTGAGTGCTTTTTCTTTCCACTCCCTTTTGCAGTAGCTGCAAGCCTATTTGCTTTTATCTTCTATTTATTTCACACTTTGGTTCCCTCATAGATCTTTTAGCTATCATTTATCACCACAAAATTGGCTCTGTAAGTACTACATGGAAGTAGCAATTTGGTGTATGAGCAATGTGAATTGTAAATATGGGAAGGAATTCTTATCCCACACCTTCCCTTTTAACAGCAGACATTTCAGTTTTTGTTATGCCTAAATAGAATGGCAGCAGATAATGTTTTTAGTATTTTGTTCCATTCTACTTTACGGTCACTGAAATATGAAGGTATTGTTAGTATCCCTCTATTCTGCTTTGGTCAGACCTCACCAGGAAGACATTGTCCCATTTTGGTTGCCACATTTCAAGAAAGATACTGACAAACTGGAATGTCTCCAGAAAAGGGAGACCGGAATAGTTGAAAGTCTGGAAACCAAGTCCTATGAGGAGTGTCTTAGGGAGCAGAGTATGTTTAGCTTGGAGAAGAGACGGCTGAGAAGGGGCATGGTAGCCATGTTTAAATATTTGAATCGATGTCACATCAAAGAGGGGTTAAGCTTGTTTTCTGCTTCTCCAGAGACTAATATGTGGAGCAATAGATTCAAAGCACTGGAAAAGGGATTTCACCAAAACATTCAGAAGAACTTCCTGATGGTAAAAGCTGTTTGGCAGTAGAATATGCTGCCTCAGTGCATGGTGGGATCTCCTTCTCTGGAGACATTTAAACAGAGACTGGATTGTCATGGTTTGCAAAGGCACTGTGCTATGTGTGTTAACTGGAAAATGAAATGCATGAAGCTGACTGGCTCAGCCTGCAAAGGTTTGGGGATTAATTTTGGTACTGTTTCTGTTCTGCTGCTGCAGAACCAATTTGGACAAGTTTTCAGTTGCTGACTATGTACTGCTGGTGAAGAGATCAATGTATACTCAGAGAGAGGCGTTGATATTTTGAGGCCTATTTTGCTGCTGAGAAAAGAGGGAGAAGAACCAGGACTATATTCTTCTCTGAAGCAGATTTGTGGACGGAGAAATGACTATTTATGATTGTGGACTTCTGTAAGTGATCAGAGGGACCATTGTAAATACTACTGTTTTTGATCTCTTGAAATCAGTAAAGTTCCTGTATTTTTGTTCTGCAAACCTGGGTGGCATGTTATTGTTCTGCGGGTGATTCTGGATTGCAGGCACATGTAAGAGTTTCCATTTATCATCATCAATCCGCTACATGGATGGCCATCTGTTGAAAGTGCTTTGAATGTGTGTTCCTGCATGGCAGGGTGTTGGAATGGATGGCCCTTGTATTTATTTATTTATTTATTTATTTATTCTTCATTTCTGTCCTGCCTTTCTCTACCCCAGACGGGACTCAAGGTGGCTCATGAATCTGGCAAAAATTCAATGCTGCACAGGTAAACAAGAAAACACATCTCATCAAAATATAAACAATCCAAACATATAAACAATTAAAACGCATATCAATCAATTGCAGTTTCTTCCAGTTGTATGATCCCATGGTTCTTGAATATCATCCTATGTGAAGCTTTCCTATCAGATCTTGCAACAAGAAATTATGGAAATATCTGTAGCTTCTATTTTCAGGATATTCTTTTCAGCTCCTAAATCCTTTCCCATCAAACTGATGCTTATCAGGAGTATGAAGAAATAGCTTGCTAAGTCCTCTACTTCTAACTAGGAGGCAACAGTGAGTTACCGCCCCATCACACGGGACATTTTTGCCCCGTTTTGCCACTTTGCTTCACATGGCAGCCCTGCCTACTTTCCTCCCAAAGTTGGGGAAAGCGCCGAAAGGTGCTTTCTCCATGACTACGGGGAGGAAAGTGTATTTTGGGTTGCCACCCTATAGTAACTTTATTTTTATATCCAGCCTCCATCTCCCCGAAGGGACTCGGGATGACTTACATGGAGAAGAGCCAACATCAACATAGGTTAAAACTGCTGCTGCTGCTCAGTCATTTAGTTGTCTCCGACTCTTCGTGACCTCATGGACCAGTCCACGCCAGAGTTCCCTGTCGGCCGTCACCGCCCCCAGTTCCTTCAAGGTGAACCCAGTCGCTTCAAGGATACCGTCCATCCATCTTGCCCTTGGTCGGCCTCTCTTCCTTTTTCCTTCCATTTTCCCCAGCATCATGATATTTTCCAAGCTTTCCTGTCTCCTCACAATCCATGAATTAAAGCAATATAACAAAATAAATATAAAACAACATAAAACACATCAAATATTTTAAAAACCTGGACATAAAATACATATGCAGAGAAGTAAACTGTGCAGAACTCTGGATAGGGCTCATAAATAATATAAAGGCGATCAGGAAAGGGCGAGGGGGCGGTCTTATTAAAAGACCCTATCTGCCCTCTGGCGGGGGAGGGAAAGGGTGCCAAAGCACCCTCTCTTCTACCCTCCATATGATGAGGAAAGAAGGGAGGGTACGTGGGGTTCTACGAGCCACCCCATATGCCTTCCCTTTCGCCGACAATTGCCAGCGCAATGGCATGACCCAAAAGGGCCATGTAAAGAGGTCCTTAGTGGCCTTGTGAATAGAACAACAAGCATAGATTTGCTCTTGTTGTGTTGCAGATTTCTGGATTTGAATCTAGATAATGTGTTACAGCTGCTGGAATCTCCTCTCCCCATAAGCAGTAGGATTGTTCTGTAGGTAGTACATGAGATGGCCATGCAGAAACCATGACAGTAGTCCTATAAAACAATTGTTTATATATGAATGCTAGCAGTAGCTAGAATATCCTTAGTCACTGGTTTGTATCACCCCCACCCCCACCCCTTGAGGTCTTGTGATGGTGACAAGGGAAAGCAGAAAGAAAATCTGGCAGCCTATTATTCCAGTGCCTTATTTCCTTCGCAGCAGTTGTGCCAGATACATTTTCCTTCCCGCCACCATTTCTTATGCCAGCAAAATTAACAATGGCATAGTCAATCAAGAGGATTTTACTAGTATCCAACATAGTCACAGTTAATTATTTTTAAAAAAACAAAACAAAAAAACCAACAATGCAGGACAGAATTAGAAGCACCAAATCCATTCAGGAAGATTGGCTATTTGTTCCAGATGGTGCCACAGATCACAAAAATACCATAAATGCACCCAAAACTGTGCTGCTATGATTAAATGGCAGCACCAAGATGGCTATAAAAGATGAGAAATTTCCTTTTCAAATGCCAAATGTCCTGCCTGTCTGCAAGAAACAACAACAACAAAACAGCATTTGGCAAAAACAGAACTATTGCTATCCAGAAGTAACTTGAAAATAGATGGAGGTCTTAGTTTAACAGCTTCAGTTTTCATTTATTTAATTGCTTAAGTAAATCCATTTAAATTAGTCGGAGACCCCTTCCACACAGCTGAATAAAATCCCATATCCCCCAGAGTCTGACACGACTAGACTTAATGTCAAGGGGAAATCTTTACCTTTATAATTCTAGAAATGTTCATTAAAAACCTGGGTTGACTTATCCATGGATCAATGTGAGTACTGTACCTTAATTCTTATCACAAAAGCAACCATCCCTTTTGTGAAAAGCAAATTAGTGAAAGGCCTTGACTCAGCCTATTCCAAGATAAGCTAAACGAAGCACCGAGCCCCTCAACCTTCTCTTTGCCATGACACCACTTCTGACTTCAGCCAGGGCTGAGAAATGGCAGCTTGTCCCGAGAGCTAGCACTGTTTTTTTCCCCCTCTATGTGACATGACCCATTACTTATCGACGGTTCATATCAAAATCCACAATTTTGGCCCCAAACCCTGTTCTCGACTAATACATGAGTATATATGGTAAGCCGTCATAAGATCAATGGAGTCTATTTCCAAGTATGCTATATAATCTCAATTAAGTAATTGATACGTTAATAAATTGTTGTCCATGCAATTAATTAAGAAACTGCAATATTTTTTTTTCTGCTCGTACATCACTTTATTCATTGATAATGAAGTCAGTTTTAGGATCTGGAAAGCATGTGTGCTGCAGTCTGATCCATTATCTTTCTCAAGCTTTTGATGGAACAATCTATATCTCTCTGTACGATATGTTGTATAAGAAAAAAGAGAAACTATTTCTAAAAACAATTGAGGTTGGTTTAGATGAGTCTAAGATTGGCCAGTCCTTAATGGCTGAGTTGATATGTTCCTTTGGTACAAAACTCTGAATTTATCTCAGTTTTAGATCATGAATTAGGACTTACATTGTGGCACAGCATATCTCTCAGTAACATCTGTTCAAAATAAGGTGCTTGGCTGATTTTCTTTTGAAGGAATTGAAAGCAGAGATTATTTTTTCCATTGTAATGGGATTTTTTTAAATGACACCATTTGATGGGGTGAAGAGAAGAGAATTCTTGGCAAGCGTGAAGGGTGTCTGAGGTGTTTTGAACTAACACATGGTGGTTTTAATATGTGTGGCAGAACAATATATGCTTTATGAGTAACAGCTTGTCCTTTGCAGCATGAAAATAAATGATTGGAAACAAAAACCTGTCACTCATGATGTTTTTATGTATTTTCTCGCTTGGGTACCTGGCGTTGCCCAGGTTATTTAAAAAAGTCATTTTAAATTGTCCAAAATGCATAATGTTGTGTGTGAACAACAACTGACATCTTGCCAGGTTAACCCCCTGAAATTCCATCAGTGGCTAAAGTTTGTCATGTTGGACAAGTTTGCTCCAGATGCATCATAGGTGGGGTTCAGTGTGCTCTCTGGCTGCAGGGTAAACTACAGGTCCCCGTGGGTCAGTTCTCCCCAAACCCCTCCAGTAGGCTCAGTTGGTTATAGGGGTTCTCTGTACCAAGTTAGGTCCAGGTCCAGCATTGGTGGGGATCAGAGTGCTGGTTGATTGTAGGTGACCTATAAATCCCAGTGCCTAAAACTCCCAAATGTAAAGGCCAATTCCTCCATCATGTTCTATTGATCATGGGGGTTCTATGTGCCAAATGTGGTCTGACCCACTGTCGGTGGGGAACATAGTGCTGTGTCTTGATGCAGAGTGAATTACAACTTCCATCATGTTAAGTTAGTGCCCCAATCCCCTTCTGTATATTTAGTTGTTCAGTTGCTGATCAATCCCACTCTGTTTGCTTTGTGCCATAGGAAAGGGTAGGAAAGGGTTAAGGGAGAGGCAGTGGGCATAGTCATGCAAATTCCAGACCAATGGAGAGTGAAAAGAACACTGGGAAGTGTCTTTGGTGGAGGAAAAACAGAAAATCTAGGAGGAAATTGTCCCCAAATGAAAGCCTTCACCTGGGTGGTGGGCAGTATGGTGTTTGTGGAGGACATTGGCAGGACTCTTAGACATGTTCATGGCGTCCACTATAATCTGCAATGTTCCTTGGAGGGAGGGCCATTGGTGGCTCCTCAGCACTGGGAGTTGTAGCTGTTTGTGGATATGTGTAAATTGACACCAGTGTCACATACACATATACAGATTTTCACTTTTATTATGTGTATAGATAAAATGGCCTTCATAATGAAATAATGTACATGTGGGTGTGTGCATGCAGACATGTGTATTTTAAAAATAGCATTGTTATGTATACAATGTCATTTCCAAATAGAAGTTTGTAGGAATTTTTTTCAAAAAGTTATGTTGCTCCAAGCAAAGGAATGCTCCCTGTATAGAGGCCATACCATTGCCCGCTTAGTAAAGAAACTTTGCAAATCATATGTGAAGTGTGAATAATCAGCTTGTGTTTTGTGAAAGGCTTGGTTATTTTTTGAACCAGAAGATTTGTTCGAAACTCATCAGTTGCTCAGTAACCTTCCTCTTTCAGGGGTCCCTGGAGAAGAAGACAGGCTGACAACTAAGGCCCAGCGTACTTGTTAGAGTGAAGTACCTCTGCCATTTACAGCAACAAGTTATTTTGCCCAGAAATGCTTGCCTGAAGCATTTTTTTAAACCTTTGGCCCATTGACATTCTGCAAGAATATGTCAGTGACCTCTTCTCACTTGTTACACAAATTATTAATTAGCCTCTGATTCCAATTCCAGCAATTCAGTGCTTTCACTGTGGTTGAAACATGGCCTTTTGGAAAGGGTTTTAATGGAATAAATTAGACATTGCAATATAGTGAAGTGCTGTGTTTTGCTATTGCTGCAAAAGCACTTAACACACTCATGCCTTGGTCTTCTTTGTTCTCGTTCTTCATAATCTTTTGACAGTGTTTCTCTAATATGTATTTTCCTTCCACATTGATTGTGTATATTCTTGTTAGGGAATAAATATTATTATTATTATTATTATTATTATTATTATTGTTAGTAGTAGTAGTAGTAGTATTCATAACCAGCCTTTTTCCCAGAATTGGGGTCACAACTTTAAAATAGAATGAAAATAGAATTAAACTAATTCAATTACAGTAGAGTCTCACTTATCCAACGTAAATGGGCCAGCAGAATGTTGGATAAGCGAATATGTTGGATAATAAGGAGAGATTAAGGAAAAGCCTATTAAACATCAAATTAGGTTATGATTTTACAAATTAAGCACCAAAACATCATGTTATACAACAAATTTGACAGAAAAAATAGTTCAATACGCAGTAATGCTATGTAGTAATTACTGTATTTACAAATTTAGCACCAAAATATCACGATGTATTGAAAACATTGACTACAAAAATGTGTTGGATAATCCAGAACATTAAATAAGCGAGTGTTGGATAAGTGAGACTCTACTGTATTAAAACAATTGAATTAAAATACATTTATAACATATATTTAATTTTGGAACAATTCCATTAAAACAATGCAGTTCTATCCTTCCTCCTGTCCTGCATCCTATCCTGTTTTTCTTTTAAAACCTTCCTGAATGAAAAGGTTTTAGCCTGTCATTGGAAGAACAACAGGGAAGGGGGCTATATCTTATCAATTAAATGCACAAAACCAGTGTTTAAATGGTGGAAGCTCTACATTGTATTTAAAGTGCAATTTTCTCAGTGGAGTCAGTTTACTCATTCATTTGTTAGTCAAACGCATGTAAAAGAAAGCCCTAAATGTGCATCAGTGCTGTGTGGTTTGTTCAATCACCATCTGGTCTTCAAACTGGTTTCTGGATTTCCTATTTAATCATCTACACTAGTGGTTCCCAACCTGTGGTCCATTTTCCCAAGAACTAAAATATGGTCTCTGACCTAACTATTACTACACCATTGCAACGAGAGCAACTAGTCTCTTGAAGCCCTCTTATAGTTCCAAGGCAACAGGGATGTCGGAAACGGAGAGGCTGACTACCTATGAAATGCATAACAATAAACCTCCTGACTGCTGCTTCTCCTCCTCCCTTCCCCTGAACAGAGCCACTCCTTGTGGTGCTTGGAAGCGGGGGTGACTTGCTGTCTTCATTTTTAGACTGTTATTTGGGGTGCTCATTCAGAAAATTGCACTGGATAGACCACATCAACTCTAAATGATTAAATATGGTTTTCTATGGACAAGCAGATGGAGACTACTAGATGTCATATGTTCTGTATCAGAAATAGAGCTGATGTGGTCTGTCCAATTCATTTTTTTGAATCAACACCCCAAATAACCAAACTGAATCAAAGTTGACCAAAAACTGATTCATAACCCTTTTGGTACTAATGTTGGAGAGTGGTCCCTGGTCAAAAAATGGTTGGAAACCAGTAATTTACACAGAGAAACCACTTTCTTCAATATCAGTGTGAAAGTGTAGATGGGCCTGAGATCAATATAGAGGGGGCCTGAGTCTCTATTGGATATCCATGGTATATGATATCAAATGGGCTGACAGAGTGATAATCTCATAGCTATAAATCTCTTTTTAGCAGGAAGACATCTTCTTACTTCCACGTTATTCAGATTTAAAGTGTAAAATGTCAGATTTCTCATACAAGTGGCTGCTATATATGTTTAAATTTTAAATCTCTTTTGGGAAGTTTTTTAAAAAAATGTGAATTTACACTTTGCTGTCTTGATAGATAGAAGAGCAGTCTTTTAACAATACTAGGATCAAACAGTCTGAAAGCAGCCCATGACTCACAGGAGTTTTACAAATGTGCTTGACTTGGTACAAAGCACAGCAGTTTGTGTTTTTTTATTCTTTTGAAGAAGAAAGAGTAAGACAAAAAATGATGTGCAGGTCACATATGGCTCCTTTGACCATTTTGCAGTCCTGTGGTCTCCTCACTGCAAATTCGCTCTTATGTTATTAAAATCCTGTATCAAAAACTGCAATTTCATTTCCAAGTCACTAAGTTGGAAGAGGTTGCCTCTGAAAGAAAACCATGCTCTCTGAAGTCTTCTAGAATTTTCGTTTTAAAGCAAGGTGCATTTCACACATAGCTTATTTTCATTGGAAAGTTTACCGTTTTTCCTGTTCTGTCTCCAAACTTTGATAATGCAAAATCTGGCAAGTTGCATTATGAGAATCATCTCTGTAGTCTCAGTAGAAGTTTGTTACACTGAAACACAAAGTTTGAAAAGTAATAATCTTGCATACATATTTTTGGAACAAGCATTTAGCATCTTGGTTGCAAAGACAGTAGAGTCTCATTTATCCAAGCCTCGCTTATTCAACGTTCTGGATTATCCAACGCATTTTTGTAGTCAATGATTTCAATACATCGTGATATTTTGGTGCTAAATTCGTAAATACAGTAATTACTACATAGCATTACTGCATATTGAACTACTTTTTCTGTCAAATTTGTTATATAACGTGATGTTTTGGTGCTTAATTTGTAAAATCATAACCTAATTTGATGTTTAATAGGCTTTTCTTTAGTCTCTCCTTATTATCCAACATATTCGCTTATCCAACGTTCTGCCGGCCCATTTACGTTGGATAAGCGAGACTCTACTGTAACAGAAAAATGCACTTTCCCATTTTAATGTATAAAGCAAGCATATAATTTTATTGCATTTAATTCAGAATGTATACAGGCCTAAATATAGTAGAATGGTCATGAAGTGTAAATGGTGCAATCAACCTACTGCTCCAAAAAAACAAACAAAAACAAAACACTGAATTTTTTCCTCTTGAGATAAGTGTTGGGAGATGTGAGAAAACCAGAAATAGAACTGGGGATGGAATTATCACAGTTATCTCAAGTGGATGTCATTAGAGACTTTTTCAGTGAATTAAACTTGCACGGTTCAAACACATTTATGATGCATCCAAAATACTAGCTACAATTTGTGGTTATTTCTTGTGGTATCTTGCTTTCATTGTATGCATTAAGAAATGTTATGCCAAATTGACCAAGGAATCATAGAATCATAGAATCATAGAATAGTAGAGTTGGAAGAGACCTCAAGGGCCATCTAGTCCAACCCCCCGCTAAGAAGCAGGAAATCGCATTCAAAGCACCCCCGACAGATGGCCATCCAGCCTCTGCTTAAAAGCCTCCAAAGAAGGAGCCTCCACCACGGCCCGGGGGAGAGAGTTCCACTGCCGAACAGCCCTCACAGTGAGGAAGTTCTTCCTGATGTTCAGGTGGAATCTCCTTTCCTGTAGTTTGAAGCCATTGTTCCGTGTCCTAGTCTGCAGGGCAGCAGAAAATAAGCTTGCTCCCTCCTCCCTATGACTTCCCCTCACATATTTGTACATGGCTATCATGTCTCCTCTCAGCCTTCTCTTCTGCAGGCTAAACATGCCCAGCTCTTTAAGCCTCTCCTCATAGGGCTTGTTCTCCAGACCCTTAATCATTTTAGTTGCCCTCCTCTGGACGCTTTCCAGCTTGTCAGCATCTCCCTTCATCTGCGGTGCCCAAAACTGGACACAGTATTCCAGGTGTGGTCTGACCAAGGCAGAATAGAGGGGGAGCATGACTTCCCTGGATCTAGACGTTATTCCCCTATTGATGCAGGCCAAAATCCCATTGGCTTTTTTAGCTGCCGCATCACATTGTAGGCTCATGTTTAACTTGTTGTCCACGAGGACTCCAAGATCTTTTTCGCACACACTGCTGTCAAGCCAGGCGTCCCCCATTCTGTATCTTTGATTTCCATTTTTTCTGCCGAAGTGAAGTATCTTGCATTTGTCCCTGTTGAACTTCATTTTGTTAGTTTCGGCCCATCTCTCTAGTCTGTCAAGATCGTTTTGAATTCTGCTCCTGTCTTCTGGAGTGTTAGCTATCCCTCCGAGTTTGGTGTCATCTGCAAACTTGATGATCGTGCCTTCTAACCCTTCGTCTAAGTCGTTAATAAAGATGTTGAACAGAACCGGGCCCAGGACAGAGCCCTGCGGCACTCCACTTGTCACTTCTTTCCATGATGAAGACGACGCATTGGTGAGCACCCTTTGGGTTCGTTCGCTTAGCCAATTACAGATCCACCTAACCGTAGTTTTGTCTAGCCCACATTTTACTAGTTTGTTTGCCAGAAGGTCGTGGGGGACTTTGTCGAAGGCCTTACTGAAATCTAGATATGCTACATCCACGGCATTCCCTGTATCGACCCAACTCGTAACTCTATCGAAAAAAGAGATCAGATTAGTCTGGCATGACTTGTTTTTGGTAAATCCGTGTTGACTATTAGCAATGACCGCATTTGTTTCTAAGTGTTTGCAGACCACTTCCTTAATGAAAGGAATTGCTTTTTGGTGAGTAGAGGGATTTCCTAATGTTAGGATCTGTCCAGCATCCCTGCTGTACTGCATATGTTCTAAAATTGAGCTACTTAATAGGGTCTGGCCAAGGACACAGAAATGTCAGCTGGAAACACCTCTCCAGTGCAATCCTACAGTTGGCATCAGTTCTGAATTCCATTAATGCCAACACTTGATGTGTCAAGATTACTAATAAAAATCTTGTAACACAAATGGATATGCCTTCGGACAATGCTCTTTCCCTCCCAGCATGTGGCTCTGAAGCTAGTAAATAATGCATTGGATGCCACTCATAGAAAATGTCACCTTTGGGGCAAGGATTGATCTGCCTAATGCTGCCCTCGTGTCTTTCTTAAATAGGTGCTTGTCTGAGACATTATTGCCTTTTGTTTAAGCCAGTTATTAAGTAACATCTCGCAGGAAGTCGAGGTGGACACTATTTGTTTATTTTAGAGTGCTTCCTGATTTCATGATCATTTTCCTGCCTGAGATGTTTTAATACGGACGCCACATTCAAAGATAGTTGACTCTAGGAGTGGGAAGTACTTGAACCAAGAATTTGAGCCATGCACCTCCTCCTTCTAGAGCAGTGATTCTCAACTTGTGAGTCCCCAGTGTTTTGACCTACAACTCCCAGAAGTCCCAGCCAGTTTACCAGCTGTTAGGATTTCTGGGAGTTGAAGACCAAAACATCTGGAGACCCACAGGTTGAGAACCACTGTTCTAGAGGCCTCTTCCTGGGAATCACTGGATTTTCTTTGGTCCACTGTGATGGCATGCCTGAGCCTTTGTTAAAAACTATAGTGTCTGGCTTTACTTGGGGGCTATCTGTAAACCTTCTGTTAAGATCAAGACCCTTAATATACAGAGGCACTTTAGGCAAGGTGAAAAGATAACCAAAATGAGTTTTACTGAAAACAAGATGAATAAAGTGTTAACTCCACCTGGGACTATTATATGATAACTTAGAACAATACATTACGAAAGGAGATTTTGCTGGTTGCAGTCATCTCTCTGGAGTCTTTGATAATCTTTTGCCCCTGATGTAAAGCAATGGTTTACAAACTGGTGCTCATAAACTGTCTTAATCTTATTTCTTGTGAAGCTTAAGCTGGTCAAAAGCTTCTGTTGTCTCTGGGACTGGTGGTATATGAATACTGGCTGAATGCAGGTGCTAAGGATGCCTGTTTTAGATTGCTTGGGCCTAAGATTACCAGACAATGCCCAAGCCTCTAGTCACTGTAACTCTGCTGTGGAAAGAAGGAGAAATCTAGCAAGAGAGCTCTGTACAGACAAATGGAATAGACCAACTAAGGCTGGCCTCTAGGGGCTTTTTATTCTCCACCCAAAAAGTAATACAAAAGGTGGTATCTACACTATTGGGAAAACCTATAAACAGAGGGAACTAAAGCAAAGGAGAGGAAAAGGCAGAGCCAAGACTTCCACTTCTCAAATCAACCCACAGGTTAAACTTCTCTGATCTGAAATTACTCCCATCAACACTCCAGAATCGAGGATTGCAACCAAAGAATCTCATTAGCTCATTTCCTTTCTCAAAGCCCTAATTATGGCACAAAAACTGTGTGTGTTTTGCCTGTCCCCAGTCAGGAACATCCAGCTCCTCAAAAATCCAAAAAGAAGCCATCTTTGGCATGTGTAAACTCTATCTTTTGAGGAGTACAGTCAGCCCCCCTCATTAGGTAAGGGGAACAAGTGAAAAAATATTATTCTAAAAAATATATTTCTCTAGGATTTTCTAAGTTTTACAGCACAACTCTACGGGCAACTTCTGCTGGAAGCTAGCCATGGAATCACATTGGAAGACCTAAAGTCTCCCAGAGAAGAGTTCTCTCTAGAAATTCTAGGTTCTCTATCTTGATCAAAGAAAGTTGACAACAGAGGGCTCTTCCATACAGCCATATATCTCAGAATATCAAGGCAGAAGATCCCACAATATCTGCTTTGAACTGGGTTATCTGAGTCCACACTGCCATATATTTCAGTTCAAAGCAGAAAATGTGGGATATTATTCAGCTATGTGGAAAGGGGCCAGAGTTGTACTGGAGACCTAAAATTCTCAGAGAAACCATTTTGATCAAACCTGTGAATAATCAAATCTGCAAAGGACAAACTTGCAAATGTGGAGGGGCCGGCTGCACCTTCCATGCGTATTACAGTACTCCAAAACTTCTCCCTCCTTCTCTGTTGATGTTTGTGTGCATGCATATGGGGAACGTATTATACTGTACTTACTGTAGAACCTTTTTCTTTCTTCCATCTCTTCCTCCTTTTAGCAACTCCTACAGACTAATTCCAAAACCTTGCAGGCTTACAAGCTTGCTCATTTTGTGTTAGTATCCCCCACCTCTTTTAGAGAGCTCTGTGTGAATGTGGTTTGTTGAGTTCAGCTTGCCAAAAATGCACTGTTGGCGAAGGTCACAAGATCCCTGATAGGGATGTGGAGTCAGAACAGGAAAGAATTCATGTTCTTTGAGGTCGTACTTGATACCACTTTTTGTCCTGTTAGATGTCACTGATCACTGTAGGCAACTGGGTTCTCTATGTGAAATCTTCTCCAACATCAGGGAGTCCTCTGCAAAGTCTTTTTTTTCTCAGTGTTTCCCATCAGTCCCTTTGAATCACTTCACAAAAAGCTGTGTTGTATTTCATGGGAGTTCTAGAGATCGCAAGCTTGAAGTATCCTGACAGTTGTATACTGTAGACACATACTAAAAAATCGCTGTATTGTTTTTTATTTGCAGTTTTAGATGTTAGCTTTTTAAGATAAATTTGAACTGTTGATTTAATAGAAGAAAATTGTTGTTGTGCATACATTTCCTTTTTGAAATCTGATCTTTTTGTAGAAAGAAGATATGCTACATGAAGTTGATACAGATATGGCAGTGCAATTGATCACAATTGCAAGGTTTTTCTGCACCCCAATGAATTGTGTGTCTGCATCTTTTGACAGAGATACATATGAATACGCAGTAAGATAATACTGTACAGTTAAAGTAGAATATTCCCTGATTATTAATTTTTGTACACACTTATTTAAACGGCCTATGTTGCTTTTCGTCTTAGCAACAACACAGACTTGTGTGTATGCATGCATATGAAAGAGAGAGCATGAAATTTGTATTTTATAATTTAGTAAGAAAGAATGTTAACATACGCTAGAGAACAATGTTTGTAGAGTGATGTTGGCAATATCATAAAACATGTATAATAAATGAAACCCATACAGGAAATTAGTTTTGCGGTGTACATGTACTGATAGTGCTGGACTTTTCCTTATACAGTGTCCATCCTTAGGGTACATACATTCAGCATAGTAAATTGACTCACTATCTGTTAAAATTTAGATTTGAGGCAGGGAAGGTAGGACACAAAACAATTTCTAGTCCCCCAGAATCTCATTTTTTTCTTGTTCCTAAGCAGCATGGCCCTCAAGCTACAGGTTGGGGGTGGATTCCCATCCCAGATATTAGTCAAGAGATTAAATTTTACTTCCCACCTTTTAAAAAAAGTCATACTAAGGAGAATATTTGGTGCAAGCAATCCACTATTTGAAACAGGAAGAAATGCTACAACCACCTGCAATGTTTTCCATATTCATTTCAGTGCCGACATATTTAAAATACTGCATATTTCCTCATTGTTACTCTAGATGTATTTCTTTATTTGTTTTACTTGCATGTGGCAGAAAAAGTATATATCCAGTTTCTTTGTAATATGGAACCCAAAGTAGGTCACATCATATGTTAAAACAAGATTTCCAGTGAATACATGACACAGCTGAATGCATGTTTGTCATTTAGTTTCTAGGGTATTTATAAACACAAGTGAAAGCCTATCATCACACCTTGGATTCTAAATTTTAGAGGAACGAGGGTGGCAAGACAGAAACATAGTGAAATAATATATATTTCGGTGTCTCTGTGTGTTTTCACGCCAAAGTAGGGTGGGGACGGGATGCAAAATTTGCTCATTTTGAAATATTACCAAGGGTTTATTTAAATATATGGAAAGGGGAAGACCCTTATTTGACTTATTGTCACAGAAATTTGACTATGGAGTAATGTAAAGTAGTCTTTCTTAAGTTGATGTGGCAAATGGAAATTTCTCCTAGTGTATCAAGAACAGTAACATATCCATGCCCATATTTGTGCCTATTACTTATCATTGTTTCTTTCTTGGAAATTCACCAGAGACCATCAGCAGATATATCTGGTACCAGCACTAATCCATAGACCAGCCCTTTAAGTAGCACTTATGTAAAGAACAGCATGGAAGCATGGCGTCTGCCACTTTAGCTCTGAATTTGTTATCTTGCTGAACAGAATGTAAAACTGTGCTGTTTTTATTCAAGTTGTTCGCCTGAAGTGGGGGACATTAAGATGGTCGGAAAGAACGGAATGAGCGTTTCATTTCTTTTGAGAGTCTACTTCATAAACATCATTCTGTTGAAGTAACAAAACACACATTCATTTTGCATAGTTTAAGGAATCACATGTGTTATTTGGATAGATTTTCACTAAGTTACATAAAAATATTTTTCTGTAGTCATACAGGTATCTTCTGAGAACCTACCTCACAGACATACCTATGAATCCGTAACATTGTCTCATCTCTTGAGCCCACTTTCTAACCAATCTTAACATTCAGCAAGTTATAGACATTGGTGCTGGTGGCACCCTTTCCCACCATCAATCTTGTACTTTGTACCAGAGTTATTTGTTTGCAAGCTTCTGTAACAATCAAATGTAATCGCTAACTCTTGCTGCTCTAGATCAGTGGTTCCCACCTTTGGTCCTCCAGGTATTTTGAACTTCAACTCCCACAATTTCTAACATCTGGTAAGATGTCTAGCATTTTTGGGAGTTGAAGTCCAAAACAATTGGAGGACCAAAGGTTGGGAAGCACTGCTCTGCATTAATTTACTATTACCATATTGATATCCCATATTTCTCAACCCCGGAGGGGAATCAAGGCAGCCTTACAACATGCAGCAAGTTGATGCCATATACACTTATATCAAATACAGTAGAGCAGGGGTCCCCAAACTTTTTAAACAGGGGGCCAGTTCACGATCCTTCGGACCATTGGAGAGCCGGACTATAGTTGGCTACCGAGCAATAATAATAATAACAATAATAATAAATAAGAGGGTTGGAAGAGACCCTTTGGGCCATTGAGTCCAATCCCCCTTTGCCTTTGTGCACCGAAAGCACAAGCAAAGCACCCCTGACAGATGACCACCCAGAATCAATGTTAATAATAATAATAATAATAAAGAGGGTTGGAAGAGACCTCTTGGGCCATTTAGTCCAACCCCCTTCTGCCTCTGTGCACCATAAGCACAAGCAAAGCATCCCTGACAGATAGCCACCCAGCCTCAATGTTAATAATAATAATAATAATAATAATAATAATAATAATAATAATAAGGGTTGTAAGAGAAGAAGGGACCCCTTGGGTCATTTAGCCCAACACCATTCTGCCCTTGTGCCGTGGGGGCCGGATAAATTGCTTCGATGGGCCGCATCCGGCCCCCGGGCCTTAGTTTGGGGACCCCTGCAGTAGAGTCTCACTTATCCAACACTCACTTATCCAACGTTCTGGATTATCCAACACATTTTTGTAGTCAATGTTTTCAATATATCGTGATATTTTGGTGCTAAATTCGTAAATACAGTAATTACAACATAGCATTACTGCGTATTGAACTACTTTTTCTGTCAAATTTGTTGTACAACGTGATGTTTTGGTGCTTAATTTGTAAAATAATAACATAATTTGATGTTCAATAGAATTTTTCTTAATCTCTCCTTATTATCCAACATATTCGCTTATCCAACGTTCTGCCGGCCCGTTTACGTTGGATAAGTGAGACTCTACTGTAAACAATTTCAATTAAAACCAGTAATGAAAACATCAATTATTAAAATATCAATTAAAATCACGCCATCCAAAACATAATTCAGAAGCATTCCATCTGTCAATCACATTGATTCGCAGTCACATATTGCACTGCTCCAATTACTTGTCAAAAGATTGGTCCCAAAGCCACGTCTTGATTTTTTTCCTGAAGGTCAATTTTTTTTCCTGAAGGCTGATCGGATCTTATTGGGAAGGGAGTTCCATAGTCAAGGGGCCACCACTGAGAAGGCCCTGTCTCTCGTCCCCACCAATCGCACCTGTGAAGGAAGTGGGACCGAGGGTAGGGCCTCCCCAGATGATCTTAATCTCCAAGATGGTTCATAGAAGGAGATACGTTCAGACAGGTAACCTGGGCCAGAACCGTTTAGGGCTTTATAGGCTAAAGCCAACACTTTGAATTGTGCTCGGTAGCAGACTGGCAGCCATTATAAGAAGTAATGCCCATACTTCACATTCTAAATGCACACCTTATGGGTCTTCCCCTTATTTCTCTTATTTTGCCATGCATATTTCCTCAGGTAAAACTTCATCATTGATATGTTCAAGGCCCGTTACCTGGCTTTAGATTTGTGGAAGTTTTCCCCTTCATTATAAGCAAAAATCATGAAGTTCATAGAATAGCCATACGTAAAGAGATGGTTTGGGAGTTTGCTTATACTGAGCCTATGTAGACGCCTGTCTTTTTCTTATTTTGCAATATTTTTGCATATGATACACAGTGGAGAAACAGTGTGTATGCAGCAATGATAATAATGACAAAAAACACCCCAGTAATAATAAACATAATTGAGCAAAACTCTCAAATGTAAAATTTTCAATTTTTCCAGAAATGTGATATCCCATCATTACCATTATGAACATGTTTATATATCTTCCCATGTAGATTATTAGTTTTTCTTCCCTATCATGTGTTATTACCTGTATTTTATAACATTGTGTTGCATACACTCAATCGTCCCAGTCTTCTTTCATAAGAGCAATAAGAAACTAAAGGAAGTTAAAAACAGCTCAGCAGAGCTTCTCAAGTATAAATATATACAGTAGAGTCTCACTTATCCAAGCTAAACGGGCCGGTAGAAGCTTGGATAAGGGAATATCTTGGATAATAAGGAGGGATTAAAGAAACGCCTATTAAACATCAAATTAGGTCATTATTTTACAAGTTAAGCACCAAAACATCATGTTATACAACAAATTTGACAGAAAAAGTAGTTCAATACGCAGTAATGTTATGTTGTAATTACTGTATTTACAAATTTAGCACCAAAATATCACGATATATTGAAAACATTGACTACAAAAATGGCTTGGATAATCCAGAACCTTGGATAAGCGAAGCTTGGATAAGTGAGACTCTACTGTATATTTAAGTAGGTCAGAAGTTGCAGGAGATGCTTGTTTTGCCTTAATTACAGAATGCTAAGTCTGACACTCTTGCTTTATGATTATTATTGTTTTTTAGGCTGGCCTTTTGTGCCCCAACCATCCAAGACACTACCATTTCTTTGACTAGGCTGGGCAGCCCCATGAACGTAACAAATGTATCAGGAAATGGCACTACTCCCTGGGAATGCAGATCCCGAATTCACCTCATACACTTACAACAACTTGGAGACATATTGCGAAGTGCAGACAAAGAAAGGCTTCTTCTACAAAAAAGCCAAACTTCTGCACCCTGGGGAAGACTTGTATTGCTTTGCCTGCCGGGAGGACCGAACCCGGTACGTAATCATCAACGTAGGTGGCATCAAGTACAGGATTCCCTGGACTACTTTAGAAAATTGCCCCTTGACCAGGCTGGGAAGGTTGAAATCGTGCAACAACTATGATGAAATAATGGATATCTGTGATGATTATGATGTGAACTGCAATGAGTTCTTTTTTGACCGCAACCCTTGTGCCTTCAGGACCATAATGACGTTTTTGACAGCGGGGAAACTAAGGCTCCTCAGGGAAATGTGTGCCCTCTCGTTCCAAGACGAGCTGGTTTATTGGGGGATAGAAGAAGAGCACCTGGAGTGGTGCTGTAAAAAGCGACTGCGGCAGAAAGAGGAGGAGATGGCGGAAGCTGCTTTGTTTGAAGAGGAAATGGCTGCTGAAGAAGTGCCAGAGTGTGCCTTCGAAGACACCAGCCGCTTGCGTTTGTGCATGAGGAGGCTCAGGGATATGGTGGAGAATCCTCACTCGGGGATTCCCGGAAAGATCTTCGCTTGCATATCTGTTTCTTTTGTTGCCATCACTGCAGTTAGCCTCTGTATTAGCACCATGCCAGATCTCAGAGAAGAAGAAGATCGGGTAAGTGCATAATGATGTGAAAGAAAGTTTACATGGGTATAACTCAAATGCAAACAACCAGTATGTATAGGGAGCCTCTGGTGGTGCAGCAGGTTAAACCGCTGAGCGGCTGAACTTGCTGACTAAAAGGTTGGTGGTTTGAATCCAGGGAGTGGAGTTAATATCCGCTGTTAGCCCCAACTTCTGCCAACCTAGCAGTTTGAACACATGCAAATGTGAGTAGATCAATAGGTGGGAAGGTAATGGTGTGCCATGCAGTCATGCCAGTCACATGACCTTGGAGGTGTCTATGGACAAACCGGCTCTTCAGCTTAGAAAAGGAGATGAGCACCAACCCCTAGAGTCAGACACCACTAGACTTAATGTCAGGGGAAAACCTGACATTCTTTCATTTTAATGCAACCTAACAATGAGAATAACATACAGAGTTCATGCACTCAGTACCATTTCAATCATACATTCTGGTTGTCCTTTATGAGTGCATTGAATGGAAGTTAGCACTCTTTTGAAAAGAGGCTCACTTTTTGGAAATTTAGCTTTGGCAGATGTTTCACAAAGTCCTCCATTCTAGCCATTGTCCCAAATCCTCTCTTTGTATCAGGAACTTTGGTTCCCTTCTTCTGACAGTATGGGTGTTTTTTAAATAAAAAAACACTTACTACCATATAAGACCTTTCCTAAATCAGATGAAAGGAAGCTTTGAGCCCTCACTTTAATAATGTTTTTATTCTTGAAAACAAAATAATTCGGTGCACGACCATCCACTGCTGTTGCAATATCTCTTTTAGAGTAGGAGAAAAATGTTGTTTCTAACTTTTTGCACATCCTTGCTACTTTATAATCCAATAAAGATGTTTCAGATTATTGTGTTTGTTTGCCCATGACATCAAAGCTATTTTTTGTGTCTTTTGGGTTGTCCTGGAGGAATTTTATTTTCCCAATTCCACCCTCAACTACCTTTTACTTTTGAAAAAAAATCTCCTTTTGAAATGAAATGCAGCTCTGTTGGATATCCTGAATATTTTCTCTAACCATGTATAATTATGTTAGCATGTAGGATTTCAGGATCTGGGGTGTAGCAAAGGCTTTGTGGAAACAATAAGCACTTTCCTTTAGAAAAATTGAATACCCTGCGGCTAAGTCAGTAAATGGAGTTCAGAATATATATTTTTTGCTATGAAGCCAAGTTCCCTGGTTTTATGTGTAAAAGGTTTTATGACCTGGTTTAAAGCATGTTCACACAGAAGTAAATCCTTCAGTGCATACAGTGTAATTTACAGCCATTGTACAAGGGATATCCGGAAAATAAGGTTACAATATTTTTTTAAATACAAAGAATGAATTTATGTTAATAAAACTTACATGGATTATAGCACAGATATTACAGTATTTTTCCACATAATGACCATTCAATTCAATACATGTTGTCATCTGTGGGACAAGTTTTTTATGCCTGTGTCATAAAGTCTCCCGCCGGAGCAGGGAGTAGGCGGTGGAGGTAGGCTTGCCCCCCTCCCTCCCTTCCTTCCATTCTCCCTTTTCCTTATTGGAGAGAGAGGCAGGCCCCAAGTCCGTGGATAAGAAGGAGGGAAGGTGAGAAAGACGGGGTGGAGGACACAGAAAGGCAGCATGCTACAGACCTGGTTAACTTGCAGCCGGGCCCCCAAAGGAGGAGGAGGAGGTCAGCCATAGTCACCTCTTCTCCTTCCTTCCTATCGTTCTTTCCACTTCATCACATAACTTAAATTCCACTGAGTTCTACACTTAAAATCTGGTATTCCACTGGGTTCACTACATTGGTTTTGGTTAAAGTGCAGTTTTTGAGTCTTTTAAACATGGAGGGCTGCATTTTTTTCCAACATATCAGGAAGAGGTGAGGAAATGGATTTTTCTCAAAACTCCGGATATTTTGCCAAATTTCTAATGAAGTAGCACTCGTTGCTCTCAGGTTTAAGGTAAAGGTAAAGGTTTCCCCTGACGTTAAGTCCAGTCGTGACCGACTCTGGGGGTTGGTGCTCATCTCCATTTCTAAGCCAAAAAGCCGGCTGTCCATAGACATCTCCAAGGTCCATGACTGCATGGAGTGCCGTTACCTTCCCGCCGGAGCGGTACCTATTGATCTACTCACATTTGCATGTTTTCGAACTGCTAGGTTGGCAGGAGCTGGGGCTAACAGCAGGCGCTCATTCCGCTCCCAGGATTTGAACCTGGGACCTTTTGGTCCGCAATTTCAGCAGCTCATCACTTTAACACACTGTGCCATCAGGGGCTCTCAGGTTAGGATCACCCAGTTTGTGGGAGGAGAAATTGGGGGAGGAGTCAAAATAAACATTTTGGGGCAATTTCCTTTTGCTCCCCAAGCAGGAAGGTTTGGTTGTAAGCTACCTCATTATCCTTCTAGTCTGCAAAAAAAAAAAAGCCTTTTAGGATACCTTAGAAGTTAGTTCTTCCCCTTTCCTCTAAGATTTCGTAGTCGTTCAAACAGCATGATCACCAAAGTGTAAGCTGAATGTAATAGCATTTGGCTAGCCTTTGTCACTTCTGAAGACCACATTATTTTCATTACCTGATCTTCCACAGCATGGTTTTCATTATGATCCTCTTTGTCCACACTGTTGGAATTCTCACTGTTCCCTTTTTAATGAATACTTACACTATTTGGTATAGTCAGTGTTGGCTCTTGTAGCATTATCTGTAGTCAGTGAGGCATGTGAGATCATGAGATCAAAGTATGGCAGGTGTAGATGAATTGAGGTAATGGAAGGTATGTTCAGGAGTGAATTTTCTAAAATACTTCATATCTATGAGTTTTGAAACTCACCACTCACGTGTAACAAGACAACTCTGTAATTTTCCAGACCACCAATCTTAGCAAAACACACTGCCAACAACACTTTATTCGAACGCCACTATACCATTTTATACAAATTTGTCCTATTGGTGGAATTTTATTGCTGTGCCTTCTTCTTGTTATGGTTTTCATGGAAATAACTTATTTATTTATTCAAAGATGTGTGGGCACAGTACTCTCTGAAAGGTTATTTTGAGGAACTAGACAAGAGAAAGGTGGATGTTTGTAAGAGAAAGACATATGTAAACTTCAAGATTTTCCTGAGCTTTTACAGAAGTCTTACAAAATGGTACATTTGGGTAAACAACACATTCATCTCATTATTAAGTATTAAATACCTTGTACCTTTAAATATAATATATTGCATCTTTAAAATATTTGATAGTTCCGTCATTTCAATGAGAACCTTGCTTTTAAGCTCAAACACCTGTGAAAACTAATGGATCTTAAAATGCTTGACTGTGAATCAATAGCGCCAGGTGTATTATTTCAAGGGCATGTGTTTTGGCAAGCAACAGAGTCCTTTGTTAACAGTAGATTATATTAGATTTATTTGCAAAGCTGAAGTTCTCATTCATTTTTGATAACTATGAGTGAAAGCATTCCTTATCACACCAAGGAAAAGCACTTCTGATAGCCATACATCATCCAACAGCATCCTTGTTTCTAGGAAACAGATAAATAGAAATATACTACTACAGAATGATTACCAGCCCTGAAATGAAATCGTTCAAAAAGAAAGATGTATATTTTTAAAATTACATTAAAATGACAACTCATCACTCAGGGTTTTGTGATTCAGGGTAGAAGTAGAGCACCATTGCCTCCTCACTCCCCATTCATCACAACCAGTATATATTTTCCTCCCAGGGTCCAGTGCAGGGAAGCAGGAACCACTATGGCTTTAATTCATTGATTGGTGGGAACAACTGGAGTAGGCTTCACACCAGTCAGGGGGGGAGGTAGTGTTTAACTGCCAGTTCTCCCAGTCACATCCCAGTTGTCTTCAAAGTACCAAGTGAGCAGGAGCTGGGGATTAAGCAGCAGGAAAACTTAGCAGTGGCAGCAATAATCAGGAGGCAGCAAGAGTGGTGCAATGGATTAAACCCTTGTGCAGACAGGACTGCTGACCTGAAGGTTGGGTTGCTGACCTGAAGGTTGCCGGTTCGAATCCAACCTGGAGAGAGCGCAGATGAGCTCCCTCTGTCAGCTCCAGCTCCCCATGGGGGGACATGAGAGAAGCCTCCCACAAGGATGGTAAAACATTACAACATCCGGGTATTCCCTGGGCAATGTCCTTGCAAACGGCCAATTCTCTCACACCAGAAGCAACTTGCAGCAAAGAATTCAAAAGGTTGTGCCCTAAACTACATTTCCCAGCATGCATTAGCATCAGAAAACATCAATCAGGAGAGGAGATCGGTCTGTAGCCACTGCCGGCCAGTCCCAATATATTTGTTAATATTCTACACTATGATTTCTTTTCCTGGGTTATAAATGGCAGTTTCTAATTGGCTCTGTCATAAAAACATGATGAAAATTTATTACACTGCAAAAACTTTGCCTTTGCACATGGCACATCGCCTTATAGCACATTTTGCTTTGTTGAGTCTCCACCAATTTAGCGAAGCTTCTGCCACAAAAACAAAGTTCCTGGAGTAGAACAACTACTCTCAAAGTAAAGACTACACAATTAAACAGGAAATAACACTTTCAAAGTTTGGAAGAGATTTTCTTTATTATTAAAAAATATTGTTTCTAAAAACTTTGAAAATTTGCCCAAAATCTGTGGATAAGTGAAACATTCTGAAATTTGGTGGGTTAACAGTGGTAGCAAGTTTTACCCCAATAGCTTTAAAAGCCCCTGAAGTTTCCCCAATTATAGTAATTTAATTATACACAACAAGCTGTGCCCGGCCACACGTTGCTGAGGCGTTGTCTGGTGGTGTCTGTATTTTATAGGCAGTGTGGAAGAGGCCTAAGTGAGGCCTAAGTTTGCCTGTCCCCTGGGCTGAGTGGGTTGCTAGGAAACCAAGTGGGCAGAGCTTGGCCTTCTAACTGGCAGCAATTGGATAAAAACAATTATTCCTCTCCCTCTAATTAGGACTTTATTTTTCTTTTTGTTATATCAACCTAGAGGCGTGGATGAGGGGTTGTGCTGTCAATTTTCAAGGTTGTGGGGTGTTTAGTTTTGTTGTTTTGTAGGTTGCCAGGATTCCATCACTCTTTTATATATATAGATTACTGTAACAAAATAGTAACGAAATTTCATTAGTCTCATTATAGTAATGAAATTTTCACTAAGTATACTTTTGAAACACTTTAGAAATGAAGCACCAGCACCCCCCAGTTTTATAATGACTTTTGAACCATTTTTAATGGATTGTGTGTCCCTACTACCTGCCTACCCAATATGTGGGCTAGTTTAAAAAAAGAGACCCCAAATGTAGAACAAAAAATGGACTGAATTTGAGGACTGAATCATAAGATGATTTCCTTCCAAATGCAATTAAAAATAAATGAATCTTGATTTTGTTTGTATGGATCCAGACGAATATAAGCAGAGATATCTTTTTACACCAGGACTGTTTTGAGTTCACCATCTTCTTTTTCCCTGAAAAAAAATATATTTGTGGGTTAATGACTCTCTAAAATTGCATGACAGACCGCAGTGAAATTACGAGCCACCTGTTGTACAAGCAGAAGTAACTCAGGGTCATGGAATAAGCTTTTTCCATCCTAGTTCATTTAATTAAAGATGTTGTTGTCATCATCATAATCAACACTGCTATCGTCTTCTTTTCTTTTTAAGACTATTAATTGGGTGCTAGATTTGTGTCATTTTGCTAACGTGAACATTTAGTATCTTGATAATTGGGACCAAAATAGCCAAGAGTGTTTGAGCACGTTTACAAGATTCACACATTTAGTATATCTTAAGCTTCCACAGTATATGCATAATACACATGTAGCAATAAGCAAACTTCACTACAGTCTCATCTTCCTTCTGCATTTATATACAGTGCACATGAGAACTTGATAAAATTTAAAGCAACTCATAAAGTGGCTGATGAAAACTCATGTTTCACTAAAATTAATTGGTTAATATAATGCTACTATACTATTGCTCGTTTTTGTTACAACATATTATCTAAGCTGCACTACTTGCTGATCAGAAGGTTGGTGGTTCAAATCCAGGGAGCGGGGTGAACTCCGGTTGTTAGTCCCAGCTTCTGCCAACGTAGCAGTTTGAAAACATGCAAATGTGTGTAGATCAATAGTTACCACTTCGACAGGAAGGTAACGGTGTTCCATGCAGTTATGCCGGCCACATGACCTTGGAGGCGTCTACTGACAATGCCAGCTCTTCAGCTAAGAAGTGGAAATGAGCACCAACCCTCAGAGTCGGACTCAACTAGATTTAATGTCAGGCAAAATCTTTACCATTACATTACCATCATAAAAACTACTTTGAAAACTAATAGTTGTGGGAATTACTGGGGAGGAAATCCTATCATATGTAGGGATCACTTTACCATAAATGTTATTATATCATCTTCATCTAGTTAAAAAAATCTTTGCTACTTGAAATCTTTGCATAAGCTTTGTGACAATTTGGGCAATTTGTATGTTGGTTGGGCT
This sequence comes from Anolis carolinensis, assembly GCF_035594765.1. NCBI lineage: Eukaryota > Metazoa > Chordata > Lepidosauria > Squamata > Anolidae > Anolis > Anolis carolinensis. The sequence continues at coordinate 73,649,011 of NC_085844.1, forward strand.
GCTGCCCCATGTAAGCCGCCCTGAGTCCCCGCGGGGAGATGGTGGCGGGGTATAAATAAAGTTTATTATTATTATTATAATTTGGTCTTCTTTATAGGCTCTGCTGTTATTTTCATTTTACAAACTCAATAGCTTGTTGCACCAGTGAACAACTATAAATAAAAGTTTCAGAATATGATTTTGTATTTCTTTTCACACTCCAGCACTAATCTTACAGCATGGCCCTGCTATTGTACAAGTCACAGTAGAGCTTGCATAGAGGTTCTGGGCAGATTGTGCCCTTCATATATCTTTCCTTCTCCATTCCCACTTTGAGATAGAAAAGGGAAGTCAGAAAAAGTGAGATTAAAGGTTTTTTAGATTTATAGATATCCTTTTAATGTTGTTTTATATGAATGTTCCAATCGTATAAAACAGCATTAAAAGGATATCTATAAACATCTGCACACTACCATGCATTACACTACACGTACACAGAGGGATAACATAACATAAAGAGATAACAAAGTTTAAGGGAAAGTAAATTAATGAATTCTTTTAAAACTGAGATTCAGCGTTTATTTCTTTTTCAGGATTTATTAAACATTTCATATGTATAGTTAAGAAATCGGGGATTTCGATCAAAGAACTTGAGAAGTTAATGTGCTGCTGCAGTAGTCTTGATGGAGTTGGTATAATCAAAAACAGCTACTAAGAAGTCATTTCAGGAGATAACATGTCTTTTGAGGCATGTGATAATACGTCAGTATCAAAATGTAATCTCCTTGAAACAACATTTTAATGTGACTAGGAATGGCAAGCAAAAAGGACAAATAGCTAATTCTCCAGAGAAATGTTGAATTGCTTATTAATATGCCAAAGCAAAAAACTATTGCAGAGAATAAATGGGGTCTCATTTTAGCACACATAGCAAAATCCTACTGTATTCTGCTCTTGCAGTATATGTAGGCAAGGTTATTGCAATCCTGATTCTGTTGCGAGAGGCATATGGCTGGTTTACATCTGAAGCTCTGGAACTGTAGGAAGTATTGGATGGACTTGAAAAGTGACAGGCAAGGCTCATTTGGCTTTACAGCCTAACAAGAACCAAGTAATATTAAAATGATATTAGGAGACCAAACTCTGTTGAATACTATACAGTAGCAACCAGATTTGGGAGGGGGAGGGGAATAATAAAAATAATAAAATTTATTTCCAACAATATAGCAACCGTTCCATGCCAAAAGAAAACCATACAAACAGTTTACATCAAGACATGGCACATTAGACAATAAAAACAACCTAACTGTAACTTAATAAACAAAATGACGACAAATAAAGACTAAAAATAAAAAAGAAATAAAAATAAAATAAAAATATAAAATACAAAAACCCTGATAAAACAAGTATCATCCAAGACTCCCTTCTCAGAAAACTAGAGTATTAGTAGCAAATGCTACTAATTACTACAAAATCCCATCAGTTCATATTACCATTAGAGGGGGGGAAATTTTTCTACATGAGGTTGTACATTATGTTAATATTGAGTAAAATGGCTAAACATGTCTCAGTGATTTTAAACAGACTGTAGCTTCTTGTCTGTTTCACTTAGGTAAATAACTAGAGCTTTTTCTGAACAGTCTTCTGTAATGCCAATATTTAAACACCTAACAAGAAATGGGCTTAGTTTCTGCTGTAGAGAATAGGACCTGAACCGGTAGACTCAAATTGCATATAAAGGATTTCTGGCTGAATATAGGCAAAACTACCTGTTGGTAAGAGCTGCTCTACAGTGGTATATACTGTCTCAGAAAGGTTAGAGGTCTGTAAACAAAGATTGGACAGATTCTTGACAGATATGTTGACTTTCGATTCCTGTATTGGCAAGATGTTGGATTAAATAACACTTGTGTTCCCTTCCTATATAATAATAATAATAATAATAATAATAATAATAATAATAATAATAATAACAACAACAACAACATATGTATATTCTGCCCATCTCCCTGAGGGGACTCAGAGTGGATTACAGCGTATAAACAGACACAGCCAAACATTCAGTTCCTTGTTACAATGAAATACAATGAGACACAAATACACAGACAAAGGTAAAGGCTTCTCCTCTCATTTCCAGCTCTGGAGGTGGTCTCATCTCTGGCTCTCAGGAAGGTGCTCTTCTCCATTTCCAAGCTGAGGAGCCACTGTTGTCCATAGACACCTCCTGGTTGTGTGGCCAGCGTGACTGCTTGGAGCGTCTTTTTGCCTTTTCCTGCCAAAGCAGTACCTATTGATCTACTCCCATTTGCATGCTTTCAAACTGCTAGGTGGGCAGGAGCTAGGGCTAACAGCGGGAGCTCACTCCGTCCCATGGATTCGAATTGCCAACCATTAAGTCAACAGTTCAGCACCACAAGTGTATAACCCACTGTGCCATCGTGGCCTTCCTACTCTATATAGAATAACTATCTTAAAATATAGAGAGCAGTATATGGACAACTATGGTAACTATTCTTCATTGGATGCCTTCTCTGCAGTTTTATTTAAAGTGAATTAACACTAGCGATAACACTAAAACTGACTTCTTTCAGTCATTTATAATGTTCATGAAGGAATGCATTGATGTAGTTTGTCAAGGTGCATATCTCTCAGAGAGACGGTGAATATATTCATCTATAAGTCTAGAAATTTTAGTCAAAGAATTGTCCTTCAAAATCTGGGTCAGCTTATTCACAGATCCCTGTAAGTACAGTACTTTAACTCTTACTAGAAAGGAACCATATCCTTCTCTGAGTTGGGTGGAAAAAAGAAAGACTTTAAGTCTGTCCCAGGAGGAGGAGGAAAAGGAGGAGGTGGAGAAGCAGAAGAAGAAGCAGCAGAAGAAACAGAACAGAAGCCAAAAACACTGGTTCCTATCTATATATATAAAAGAGTGATGGCATCACGGCAATTCACAAAACAACAAAAGTACAGGCCCCCCAACCTCAAAATTTGACAACATAACCCATCATCCACGCCTCAAGGTTGATACAACAAAAAGAAAAGAAAAATAAAGTCCTAATTAGAGGGAGAGCAATAATTTTTTTTATCCAATTGCTGCCAGTTTAGAGGGCTAATCTCTGCCCACTTGGTTGCCTAGCAACCAAGGGACAGCCAGGTTTCAGTTAGGGGACAGGCAGATTTAGGCCTCACTTAGACTTCTTCCACAGATTATCTAATTTGCACTGGATTATATGGCAGTGTAGACTCAAGGCCCTTCCACACAGCTATATAACCCATTTATAATCTTATATTATCTGCTTTGCACTGGATTATCTTGACTCCACACTGCCATATAATCCACTTCAGTGTGCATTTTATACAGCTGTGAAGAAGGGGCCTCATATAATCCAGTTCTAAGGAGATAATTTAAGATTATCAATATACAGTAGAGTCTCACTTATCCAACGTAAACAGGCCGGCAGGATAAGTGAATATGTTGGATAATAAGAAGGGATTCAGGAAAAGCCAATTAAACATCAAATTAGGTAATCGTTATACAAATTAAGCACCAAAACATCATATTATACAACAAATTTGACAGAAAAAGTAGTTCCATGCGCAGTAATGCTATGTAGTATTTACAGTAGAGTCTCACTTATCCAACACTTGCTTATCCAACGTTCTGGATTATCCAACGCATTTTTGTAGTCAATGCTTTCAATATATCATGATATTTTGGTGCTAAATTCATAAATACAGTAATTACTATATAGCATTACTGTGTACTGAACTACTTTTTCTGACAAATTTGTTGTCTAACATGTTTTGGTGCTTAATTTGTAAAATCATAACTTAATTTGATGTTTAATAGGGTTATCCTTAATTCCTCATTATCCAACATATTCGCTTATCCAACGTTCTGCCGGCCCGTTTATGTTGGATAAGTGAGACTCTACTGTACTGTATTTACAAATTTACCACTAAAATATCACAATGAATTTAAAACACTGACTACAAAAACATTGATTATGAAAAGGCAGACTGCGTTGGATAATCCAGAACATTGTATAAGCGAATGTTGGATAAGTGAGATTCTTCTTTAATATGAAATAATTACTGGGATAGAATAATGCAGAACAATATAATCTCTAAAACCAGGACAGTAAATAAACAGGGGAATTCCATACAAGGAAACAATCAGGGCCAGCTAACACCTCCCAACAAAGTATTCCCATCATCAAAGTCTGGCAAATCCTCTGTTTTCTCAGGGCCACAGACAGTAGAAGCACATAAAATATCGCAAACAACACCACTCTGAAAACAAGGGAATTCCAGACAGGAAACAATCAGGGCCAGCTAACACCTCCCAACAAAAAATTCACTCAGGGAGGAAACAGCCAGGCTTTAAAGCTGCAAGGCCATTACATCCTAATCATTTTTCCTAATTGCAGCATTCATACTTGCCTCCAACAAACAAAAAAAAAACAATCAGAAATATTGTATATTCACAAACTTTAGGAAATAATATCCCCTGATGGCGCAGTGTGTTAAAGCGCTGAGCTGCTGAACTTCTGGACCGAAAGGCCACAGGTTTGAATTGGGGGAGCGGAGAGAGCCCCCACTGTTAGCCCCAGCTTCTGCCAACCCAGAAGTTCGAAAACATGCAAATGTGTGCATCAATAGGTACTGCTCCGGCGGGAAGGTAACGCCGCTCCATGTAGTCATCCCACATGGCCTTGGAGGAGTCTACGGACAACGCCGGCTCTTCGGCTTAGAAATGGAGATGAGCACCAACCTCCAGAGTCAGACACGACTGGACTTAACGTCAGGGGAAAACCTTTACCCTTGACCTTAACTACCACCAATTCCTCAATACTTTATTTCCCAGACCACCATACTTCGCCACAGCAACGCGTGGCCGGGCACAGCTAGTACTTTCTCTAAAACAATCCTCTTCCAACCTTTTTGAATGCCTAAATGGGAAAATGAGGAGAAAGCTCATTCCATTTTTGTGGATTGTCCCCAGATATATGTATGGGATATGTATGGGATATATGAAAATCTACAATTTTGGCGAAACCTGACTTGGAGTAATACTTGAGGTCACATATATATATGTAGTAGATATTAACCTCATCTGCCTTAAGCAAACTAATCAGCTCTAGAGTTTCAAGATTTCCTACAGGCATCACTTTTATCTTAAGAGCATATGCATTTAGTTACAGCTTGTTAATTTTGCTGTATTTAATTCCAGACTCGGGCTGAGTACTGAGATAGCTGCTCCTTACTGTTTGTATAATCGAATAGACAGTTGGGTCTCATCACTATTTTAATGGTGCACAGTCAGAAAAACCTTTGCCAAGACGTTTATGGAAGTCAGTCAGGAGTGAAATGGCCATTATACTGGTGGACTGTCTATTGGGCAGCTTGTGATAAGTATGCACCATGTACAGTTGGCTGGTAGAATGGCCACTTCATTCCTTGAACCTATCACAAGTGGGTCATGCAGTCAAACCTAGATGATATCTGCACTGCATATTTGTGTAAGAAAAATCTTAATAGGGTTTAGTACTACCTCTGAACTTAAGATTGATACTGCAATGAATACTTAACAGCACAATCTGAACCAACATAACGTCTTATCTAGCCCCCAGTGGTGCAATGGCTTAACTCCCTTGTGCTGGCAGAACTGCTGACTTGAAGGTTGGGTTGCTGACCTGAAGGTTGTTGGTTTGAATACAACCCAAGGAGAGTGCGGATGAGCTCCCTATGTTAGCTCCATGCAGGGACATGAGAGAAGGCTCCCACAAGGATGGTAAAACATCAAACATCCAGGCGTCCCCTGGGCAACGTCCTTGCAGACGGCCAATTCTCTCACACCAGAAGTTTCTCAAGTTGCTTCTGACACAAAAAAATGTTCGATAAAACACCCCTATTTGCTTTTGTCTGCGTCGAATCATGTAGTTGTTCCTCCTTTCATTGGCTTTCATGCCATGTATTATTTTTCCACAGACATTTCCTTCCCATACTGAACTGTAATATAGCTTTTTTTTATGTCAGGAGCAACTTGCACCAAGTAATGTAATTACAAGTACAGTAGAATCTCACTTATCCAAGACTCGCTTATCCAAGGTTCTGGATTATCCAATGCATTTTTGTAGTCAATGTTTTCAATATATCGTGATATTTTGGTGCTAAATTCGTAAATACAGTAATTACAACATAACATTATTGCATATTGAACTATTTTTTCTGTCAAATTTGTTGTATAACATGATGTTTTGGTGCTTAATTTGTGAAATCATAACCTAATTTGATGTTTAATAGGCTTTTCCTTAATCCCGCCTTATTATCCAAGATATTCGCTTATCCAAGGCTCTGCCGGCCCATTTAGCTTGAATAAGTGAGACTCTACTGTACAATGTAATTACAAATACAGTAGAGTCTCACTTATCCAACATAAACGGGCCGGCAGAATGTTGGATAAGCGAATATGTTGGATAGTAAGGAGAGATTAAGAAAAAAGCCTATTAAACATCAAAATAGGTTATGATTTTACAAATTAAGCACCAAAACATTATGTTATACAACAAATTTGACAGAAAAAGTAGTTCAATACGCAGTAATGCTATGTAGTAATTACTGTATTTATGAATTTAGCACCAAAATATCACGATATATTGAAAACATTGACTACAAAAATGCGTTGGATAATCCAGAACGTTGGATAAGTGAGACTCTATTGTACATTGTTAGAGTTGCCTGCCATCACCCTCTTGTTTCAAAATCATTTTCCTTTAGGGTGATAGCCTCTGTGTTACTACAGTATTTTCACTAGTGATTCAATCTCGTATAAGCCTGGAGTGGAAGAATACATTGACCATTTGTCTACCTGTCTTTTCCCTGTTGGATCTTTCATGGGACATGTTATAAGAGTTTTGAAATCATAACTTGAATCATAACTCTATGAGATGTGTGTGAGGTCCTTTCATAAGAGGGAAGCATATCAAACTGCAGCCATTCAGAGTGTGGCAGCCTAATATTTTAGGCAAGTGATTGCCTCGTAAGCAGTTTTGAGACGGCTCCTGTGAGTGTGTGTCCTTTTAATGTAGCACTGGAACTAAAAGACGAGGAGGAAATGCCTTAGCCAATACTGGCACAGAAGGGCAATACTAAACCTAAATTTAATTATATATTTCCAACCAAAATAATTGGTTGCTGCTAAGTCTTGAGCAATAGGTCCTTTGTGAGCCAGATGACTCGCTTGAAACAGACTGCATCCAGGAGAAATGTCACTGGCAGGAAGCAGGGCTCAGACATTCATCCTTCCTGCTTCAGCAAACATCCAAGTCCTAGATACACATTGAAAATAGAAATGCTAGCACTGGGATAGAGAAAATCTAAGGCATAGATCTTGATGAGCCCAGGAGGGAAGTTGTTCTAATATACGAGGAAAGTTTGAAATAGTATGTCTGTAGTGCAGCATACTGTGATGGATTTCTTGACAACACTCACTATTGTTCCATCCCTTAACAGCTTTTCATGACAGTTTTATTTCAGTGCTTTTTCTTTATTTCCCAAAGAAGTGGTCTTCAGCTTCTCAGTGTGTGTCCAGACCACCCCAATCGCATTTTGGAGCAAACAAAATTTGATCCCAGGGCCTTGGCATGCTTTGCTTACTTATGAATCATATAGATACTCTATATATTAGTCAAATTCACCATTTAAAAAATTAGACTGTCATTGACTTCCTATCTGTGCTTCGGAAACTCTTTTCTCGTTTTCCTTTAACTTTTGTCATTTTCTCTAGCCTCCTTTCCATTAGCTCACTTCTATATACAAGGAAGCCAAACAGCACTTCATTCATTTTTTTAAATTAATTTTCTTTTTTTCTTTTTCTTTTCTTTTTTTAACTTCTCCTTTTTGTTTCACTCCGTCTTTCTTCTCACCATTCTTTACTACTTGGTTTTTGTTCTCCCACTTTTGCTGTATCTATACTTACAAGAAATAAATAAAAATTATTATGAAAAAATTAGACTGTGATAATGAGGAAAGAACAGAAATGGATAATCGGAAATTTTGAGCCATCACAAAATAAACAGAAGTTAGTATCCCTGTGCCTTTTGTGTGTGTGCGTGCAAAAGGTGATTGCAAATAGTAATAGATCAAAATTATGTTGGGGGTTGTAGATGTAAATAAATAGAAGCTTTACCACTGTCTCTGAACCAAAATATACCCTACAGTATAATAAAGTGTCACTCAGGTTTGTGTAACAAGTACAGTAGAGTCTCACTTATCTAAACTAAACGGGCTGGCAGAAGCTTGGATAAGCGAATATCTTGGATAATAAGGAGGGATTAAGGAAAAGCCTATTAAACATCAAATTAGGTTATGATTTTACAAATTAAGCACAAAAACATCATGTTATACAACAAATTTGACAGAAAAGGTAATACAATACACAGTAATGTTATATTATAATTACTGTATTTACGAATTTAGCACCAAAATATCACGATATATTGAAAACAATGACTACAAAAATGGCTTGGATAATCCAGAGACTTGGATAAGTGAGGCTTGGATAAGTGAGACTCTACTGTAACAGTAACTTTACTTCAGTTCAAAAGATCAAATAGGGCAACAATACATACAGTACAGCAGTCTCTCTAAATTCTTACAGAGAACAGTGGGAATAAAGACTTTAAATATGCCTCATTTGTCTTAGAAATAAAAAAAATTTCAGAGAATTGGCAGCCATTTCCTTCTTGACTATTTCCAGTCAGCACTCTCTTCACTCTCTGAGATGAAAAATCACAGTTAAAACCATTTTTCTCAGCAGCTACCCAGAGACATTAGCCAATTGGAATATTGGTTCCCGGCGGGCTCAGCCAATGAACTGCCGACACATGCCTTTCCAGTCAACCCATTTACATCATGGTGCCTTTTTACAAATCCCCACAAATTATACTACAAGAGCTGTACTCTATCTTCATGTGTGCATACAAAATAATATTCTATTATGGACATATGAGATAAGGAAGTGAAAGAGAGTGGTCAATAGAATCTGTTTTATCCCAGTAATTCAGGTGTCAAGAGTCAGACGCCAGTTAAAAAACAAAACAGAGTTTATTCAAAAGATAAGCCAGAAATAACATAAACACAGAAAGTATCCTTGAAACACTTCACTTATCAGTGTTTCAAGAGTAGTTTGGACAAAAATAACTCAAAAACAAGCCACGCTATTTTCCCACGCTGGCATTCAATAAAAAACTAAAAGATACTTCAATTCAGCTTTGGAGAACAAAATAAGTTGACTGCTAGAAAATATGCAAATAAACGAAGGCTTGAAACCTTCCAGAAGCTGCAGAGTATAACTGAAAGTGCAAAAGCCTCTTTTGGTTCCAAACTGTTTCTGAAAACAGACAGCCGGCTCTGCGGATTTAAAGGGACAGTTCCCAAAAGAAAAACAGCAAACTGGCTTGAAAACAAACAAACTAGAAGAGCAGTAAACTGCTTCCACGGTGCAGATAAAGCCGAGAGCTTCAAAGGGATGATGAATATCCGTCGTCAGGAAAATCCAAGGTCAGGTCAGGAGGCAGCAGCAAATTCCGAAAGGCAAACCAGTAGTCAGAAGCCGGGAGTAGTCGTCATTCAGAGGGCGTAGACAGAAGCCAGGTCAAATTCAATCCAAAGTCTGAAGAGGGTGCAGTCATCCAAACCAGGTCCACGATAAGACACAGCAAGAGCCAAGCCAGATGGTATCAGCAGATCCGAATCACAGTCCAAGTCCAGTCTTCACGGAAACACAGAGATCCCAATGGCGCCTCAGCAACACCTTGCCACATGCAAGGTGCAGTGGCCAAACATTCCCATTTTATTCCCCTTCCTCCTGGATGACCAAACACTCACACCCAAACACCAGGTGTCCCAAATCTACTCAGAGTCTGAAATCCACACAGCTAGAGCTCGTGGATCCAGAGTACCTAGCAATTCGTCGGAGTCCCAATCATCCTGCCCACACTTAGCCCCATGAACACTTAAAGAACCATCCTCCCTTCTCCAAGCATCCCAAGTGGGATCAGCTCCTGCAGAAACCCCAGGTTCAGGAGTATCCATAGGCCCCAAATCCCCAGACATCTCCGGTGGCTGTGCCCATTCAGTGCCCGCTTCCCCAGCCACCACCTGTTCCTCAGCATCCATTTCCCCAAACTCCCCATCTGAATTTTAGTCAGAAGATCCCCCATATAGCTCTCTAAGTCGTTTCCTGCGCAACTCCTCCAGTGAACCCTCATCACGAAGGTTTTTTCTTCCTCTTCGAATCCCATCACCATCAACCATAATCCCCGAAGGCGCAGTCACAACACCAGGCATGGGCAAACTTTGGCTCTCCAGGTGTTTTGGACTTCTGACTCCCACAATTCCTAACAGTCTATTGGCCCATGCCTGCATTGCTACACACAGGGAGAACCAAGGAAAGCTGCTGGTTTTGGTGTGCGCATGAGCGCTACCTGTCCTGTTCATTCAGGCACTAGCAATTTGTTGAGGATGGAATTAAGGAACCTGGCTCATGGAATTTCAGAATGAATATGTGTAGTAAGTTCAGAAACACATGCTCATTATTTTTGCTTTGCCCATTTTTATCTCTCTTTCATACACACTAACAAGGGATACTCTCACACTCAGATTTGCATGAGATGCTCCACTAATGGCGCTCTGTACAAAAAACAGTAGATCATACATTTGTGTGGGGATTAGGAGTAGAGAACCCATATGAAAGTGGAAAAAGCAAGGATAAAAAAACCCTAATTTCCTCTTTTAAAAAAAACAAAACCTGAGCAAACGTTTCTCAAGAAATGGTGCCCCTTCCTGCCTCATTCCGCTTTCTCTCATTCCATCCACATTCCACTTCATCCATTTGATTGCTCTGTCCGTAGACATCACGTCTGCATTGGTTCTTCCCCTGCTTTCTATCTTGTTCCTTAATAGTTGTTCAGTGTTGATAATGCAACAGTATGGTAGGGTCAGTTAAGCAAGGTGTAACTTGGAGGGAACAAGTAAAATGTAACCTAAAAATACTTTGCACCTGGCTGGTTTTTGGATTTTGTGTGAGGTGGGAAGATTTTTATCAGCCCTCCCTATTTTCTCACCAGAAGTCTAAATATGTTTTCCTGTAAACATATTTCTGAGTACCTGTGAAATATATCTTTCATGCCTATGATTGATACCTTTTTATCAGTTTTGCCTCTGCCATTAGCCTATGATATAAATGAGCACCATCTTGTGAATTAGGATCTCTTAAATAAGTACTCATTTTAATTTCTAACTGATCGCCAATTGAATACATGTATATCAGAGTGTGTTGATATTTTCTGAGAAACTCGAATTAAAGCAATAAGTTTTGCTTGCATGTAATATTTAAGAACAGGCTGTGGCGCAGGCTGGTTAGCATCCAGCTGCAATAAATCACAATGACAATCATGAGTTCGAGGCCAGCCCGTGGTGGAGTGAGCACCCAACCATTAAAATAAAAAAATAGCCCTGCTCGAAAATTTAGGGACCGCTTATGTGGGGAGGCTAATTTAACTGATTTACAACATCAAATGAGGAAGTACTCCATCAAAAAGGACTCGTCGTCACAGTAGATGATGAAGCAGCAGCTCCTCCTGTGGCGGGAATCGAGCATACCCTCACAAAGCCAGAAGCTGAGAAGTTAAATAGCCTCTGTGTCTGTCTGTCTCTGTGTTGTTTGTCTAATGGCATTGAATGTTTGCCATATATATGTACACTAGCTGTGCCCGGCCACACGTTGCTGTGGCGAAGTCTGGTGGTATGGGAAATAAAGTATTGAGGAATTGGTGGTAGTTAAGGTCAAGGATAAAGGTTTTCCCCAGACATTAAGTCCAGTCGTGTCTTACTCTGGAGGTTGGTGCTCATCTCCATTTCTAAGCCGAAGAGCCGGCGTTGTCCGTAGACTCCTCCAAGGTCATGTGGGATGACTACATGGAGCGGTGTTACCTTCCCACCGGAGCAGTACCTATTGATGCACTCACATTTGCATGTTTTTGAACTTCTGGGTTGGCAGAAGCTGGAGCTAACAGTGGGAGCTCTCTCCGCTCCCCCAATTCAAACCTGTGGTCTTTCAGTCCAGAAGTTCAGCAGCTCAGCGCTTTAACACGCTGCGCCATCAGGGGATATTATTTCCTAAAGGTTGTGAATATACAATATTTCTGATTGGTTTTTTTTGTTTGTTGGAGGCAAGTATGAATGCTGCAATTAGGAAAAATGATTAGGATGTAATGGCCTTGCAGCTTTAAAGCCTGGCTCTTCGGCTTAGAAATGGAGATGAGCACCAACCTCCAGAGTAAGACACGACTGGACTTAATGTCTGGGGAAAACCTTTATCCTTTATCCTTAAGATATTTTGATAAGTACACTGACTGAACTATGTTTGTATGTATGCGCCTTTAAGTTATCTGTCCATCTATGGTGAGTCTGTGAAATTCATAGGGTTTTCTCAGGCAAACACTACTCAGAGTTGGTTTTCCTAGTTGGCTCCTCTGAAATGTAGCCTAGTGGTATTCATATCCCATCCGAATATTAACCAGAGCTAATCCTACTTCCAAGATCAGGCAGGATCCTTGTACCTTTAATGTATTTAGGCCTTTTACTGAATTATATTTATTATTTCTTTTTTGCTCAGAAGCAAGCACAAAACAGAGCTTTTCTCACTGAGCTCTCAGCATGCATCAGCTCCTGTTTTCAGTCAGCCAATGCTGATTTTCAGCATCAGTGGTATAGCTGGTAGTGAGACTGATAACACTATGGTTTTACATTTCTGCTTGATACAAAAAGGGTGAGTCTGGATGAGGCATGAGGTTTCCATTTGAAAAGGAAAAAAGAAGCAAAACTTGTGTGGAGAAGTCATAGTTATTATGTTTAATTTTAACTGTTAGAGTATGTATTTGTGTTTAGTTGACACAGTAGCTGAAACAGAAGCCATCTTGTTTCAATCCACAGTAGTGCTGTAACCAAGGAGACGGAGCTGGCTAGCTTACCAGAGGGAGAAGTGGGCGGAGCCACGAAAAGAAAAAATGGGAGTTTTTAAAAGAAGCCAGGGAGTGTGTGGCTGGAGGCTTTTCAGTCAAGAAGGGCTGAGGAGACAGGCCTGGCCAAAATCTTTAGTCAAGGCAGACTAAAGGGAGCCTAGTCAAGATCTCTAGTTGGGAAGGACTAGTGATCAGGAATTTGATCGGTAATATATCAAATTAAAGGTTTTTATTGTAGTTGGGACATTGTTCACTAAGGAGCTCAGCTGAGGTTAGAGTTCGCTACAATTTATATCATCAGTAGGAGAGAGTGGAAGTACACCAGAGACTACTGTTGTGGTGGTTATAAGAGTTATTAAACCACTTGTTTATCTAAAGTTCCATAAGTAAATCAGTCAACCTGCAACCATAAGCTTTGTACGCAATAAACTTGTTGTTCTTTGTTAACAACCGACTCATCTCATTTCATCTGTGTCTGTGGAGCCAAATTTCATCGGTGATCATTCAAAAGCCTCACATTGGTGGCAGTTACCTTAATAAATCACCTAATTGGGGAAGAGTAATAGTCACAGTTACCTCAGAAAGGGAACAACAACACAGAAATCCCTAACTACAGAGACAGAGGCTGGGATCTTGAAATAAAAATGTAATCCTTCCCCTCATATAAAGGTGATATATATATATATATATATAATCTAGAGGGATTAAAAGATTCAAAAATCCCCTCAACAGTGGAAACAGCATTTATAATTTGCTTTGACACCATTGCAATTGGCTTGAGTCTTCCCAATTGGCTTTAGCGCCATCACACTTGTTTTCTCAGTCTGTCAAAGACAATTAGAAAACCACAGAGATTTATGGGGGCAAAGAAGCTTGGAAGACTCTGACATTCCTATCTTACTGACCATGAGAACAAAAATTTGGTCCGTGAAACTCCTTCCTATTTATTTATTTTATTTTATTTATTTTATTTCTGCTCCTTTTCTGCAGAGCTGACCATTGTATTAAATAGACCACATCAGCTATAGATTATTAAACATGATTTTCTGTGGGCAAGCAGATGGCGACTACTGGATGGCATATGTTCTGTAACAGAGCTGATGTGGTCTACCCAATGCAGTTTTCTAAATCAGCACTCCAAATAACTAAAGTGAATATAAAGTTGACCAAAAACTGGTTCGGAACCCTTTTGGTACAAATGTGGGAGAGTGGTCCCTGGTCAAATGGGTCCTAGTCAAAAAAAGTTTGGGAACCACTGAGCAAAAGGTAAAAAGGCCCTTCATTACATACAAATATTCACACCTACTTTTATGTTAATTTCTTGACGAATCCATGATATAATGTTGTTTATCATAGCAAAACAATACAGTACATAAAGTTATGGATTCCTGTTCACATCGCTATATTAAAAAACTTTAGAAACATTTTTTCAAGAACTTATTTTTTCATTCAGCAAAATACTAAGAATTAAAGGCTGCTTGATTATCAGAAATTCTATGTAACAAAACCGCACCACAGATTGAGATAAGAAAGCTCTTCTAAGGAAAGCCCATGCCTGTTCAACTGTGTATGTCCTTTCATGCAGCTTGGCATCCTGAAACATTCCTTATTATATATTCAGCTTTATGTGTGTACACTTCTTTCCATGGTTCCCAAGTATGCAAATGCCTTACCAAAATCTCCATGTCTTGGTTATCTCATGATTTTCTCAGCAAAAAGGGTTAGAGCTATTCTATATCAAATTACCTATGAATTCCAGAGCTTGGGAAGGCTGTCGTTTGGGAACTATGACATTCAGAATGCATGAGAGATTCTGTGCATTGTAGACCTGTACACATATTTGAAATTCTGATTTGAACATTCAGCCTGCAATTATTTTGTTACTCATCCATAATTTGGATTCTGCCTGGGTTCCCTTGGATAATACCTCTTCATTGCGGCTTATTATCTGTTATATTGGCCATACCTATTTCTGCTCAGCCTTGATGGTTTAGGACTTGACGATGGACAGATTCCAAATCTCAGAATTACCAGTATTGCTTTCTTCATTTTATCCTTACAACTAAATTTCAGTATCCAAACTCTGTATGTGTTTAGTAAAACATTGCCACTAAATTGCAATATACACAACCTGGCCTAGATTACAACAGAGCCATTGAATCAATTGGACTTACTTGCCTATATTTTGATTCACTATTCAACAATTTAATCAGTGTTTCTATCCGTTTAGGACTAACCAAGAGAATACTAGTTCCTATGAAATGTAACATGGATTTAATGCAGATGAATGTTGGGAACATTACAAAAATCAGGAAATTGTAGAGGAAACTGCAGAATTGCTGACAGTGTTTCTTTTATAGCAACAAAACAACTCTTAATTGATGTCATGTTTATTTTTAAACCATACTTATCTGGAATGCCCATATTTTTAAATGATATGAGTTTTTTGAAGCAATGCCTAAATGACAAAGCCCCAGATCAGTTTTTAAAAAAAATCTTAGGTGGAGAAGCTGAACAGTAATAAAAACTGTAATACTTCTCAAAGATTTTCACTTACATTTATGAACTCTTGTTATTCAGCATCTTCTGAGAAGAGATGCACTTCTATAGTTTTATTAAATTTTAAGTCATCATAGGTTATTAATTGACTTTGCAATCCAACAATAGTATGCATAGATTAAACATAATACTCATCCAACAGGCAATTTTACAAGGAACAATTAGGAGCTGTGGTGATGCAATGGATTAAACACTTGTGCTGGCTGAACTGCTGGACTGAAGGTTGGGTTGCTGACCTGAAAGTTGCTGGTTCGAATCTGCAAAACAGGATGAGCTCCTTTCTGTCAGCTGTAGCTTCCAAGGACTGGGGGAGAAGCCTCCCAGCAGGATGATAACACATCTGGGTGTCCCCTGGGCAGCATCTCTATAGATGGCCAATTCTCTCACACCAGAAGTGATTTGCAGTATGTTCTCAAATTACTTCTGACATGATTTTTAAAAAGGAACAGTTTCTTTAAAGATTATAAGAGTTCTCTTTCTGATGATATGATATGAAATATCTACCTGAGATATAAATATTTCTTGGATAGTAACCAACAAGTTGAGATCAAAATAAGGGGCTTTCGCTTGTCCCGCCATCAAATAATCATAGTTATGATTGTTCCGTCCCCCAGAGGCTTGGTTTGCATTTTTTCATAGTTGCAGGAATAGCATCTCTTTGCATTTCTTCTAGGGCTGTTGCAGATTCTGCAGCAACCTGATAGTTTAGCCATTAGCATAGTTTGTAGCCTGTTTGCAAAGCTTTGCTGCTGGCAGCCTGCAAATGTATCTTTTTGTTCTGGAGACCGCCCTTTTCCTGGGGAAAGAAGGCTCCATTTTGAGAAGCCTCCTGCCTTCTAGACAGAAAGAAAAAGAACTCAGATGTGCTTGTTTAGCCAAGCCAGGCCATCTCTGACAAAGCCATCCTAAGTATTGACCTGCCTTTAAAACCAGTGCCGAGCATAGATAGGGGAAAGTCCTGTTCTTTCTAAAAATAGTAGCTTAGCACTGGGGCAAAGAACATCTACGGATTTCTTTGCCACTGGAAGAAGCCCTACCAACTTTGCCTCGAAAACTAGCTTTGAGCTTTTATAGTGATAGACCTGCTTTTTTTTTATAGCAGCTCAGGGCTAGGGTAAAGAGGATCTCAGGATCTCTTTGCCTTTGGTGGAAGTTAACCCAGCAACTAAAGGGAAAAAGCAAGAAAGGAACATCTGCAAGGTTTTATAAGTTTTATTTGCAACCTTAACTATGTGTGCCAAGTCTGCCAAGGACTTTGTGAAAATGAAATTTTGTTTGATTGTTCAACTTGAAGTGCCTTTGGTTACTGGGATTTCCAGAGCTTCTAAGTAAGGCCCAGTTCATCTGGGCAAAGGAAGAAGCACATCTTAAAACTTTAAAAGGTGCCTGGGTGTGACGGCATAGTGATACCAAATAACAATTGATAAATTCCATAGATTAATCTAACCTTTTGGTAGTAAGCATGTTATTTGGCTTGCGTACTACTCTGTTATAGTAACAATCTTTTCTACTGAAGATTTGGAGGAAGTATTTAAAATTACACTGAATATTCCCAAAATATTGTCTACAACAATCTGAGCAGGCTAAAGATTTGGGGCCATGCAGAATCTTCACAATTGTTACTAGCAAAAACAAGCTGTCACTTGAAAAGGTTGAATTCCAGTATCACCTTTTCATTGCGCTGTTTTCTCAGCAGTTTCCTTGGCAATACACAGGTTTTTCCCCAGAAGAATGACTGTGTTTCATTTTGGTGAAAAATGTTAGAAAGTTATGGCATGTTTTCTCACTCTCTAAGATCACAATTCCAAGGATTCTCTTCTTACAAAATCCAGATTAGAAGAAAAGCAGAGAGAAAGTGATTCAGTTAAAGGTTTATTTTGTTTTAGTTAGCAAGTTTTATCATGACGTAAGACAGTGAACATTATTATTATTATTATTATTATTATTATTTTGTTTATTTATATCCCACTTTCTTTCTCCATATGGAGACTCAAAGCTGCTCACAATTAAAAGTATTACAATACAACTTAAAATATACAATGCAGCAACCAATAATTCTAATTAGGAATAGTTTGCATGGATTTTGCTTTGAAAATGTCTTGAATTCGAGTGAATTGTAAAGTATGTTATACTTATTTTGCACAAGGGGCCATTTGAATACAGATCTAGACACGTTTCATTATTTTTAATGTTATATTTTCTGATTGTATATTAGATTGTTTCTGTCAAATAACTAATAAAATAATTTCAAAAACATAAATTCCCATTTACATTTAAGTTAAAAATATATACAATATACCAATATTGAAATAGTATAAAACATCATTAATATTAGAAACAATTCAAGTTAAAACCATAAAAGCATATACAACCACAGCACCCCCTGACTTAAACACCTTCTGATTCCGACTGGAGCGCAGATTTTGGTATATCCAGCTCATAGTCTGATTTCGGGAACTCAACTCAGTTTCTGTGTCATATGTTAACATTGCAAATATGAGCTGGCAAGAATCAACTAACTCAACCATGTTTAGAAAGTATGCCCAGTATGCCATTCAGAAAGAAACTTTAAAAAGTTGGGTGACTTGTCTTGATTGGATGTTGCCAAGCAATAAAAGTGAAATCTTAGCATTATAAAATGACTGTATAATGCGAAAACATCCCCGCTGTAGAATTTGCTGGTTCAGGACACTCTTCATGGGGAGGAGCAGGAAAGCTGCTACAACTGGAAGTACAGGTATTGCCTGAATCCTGTTGGCTAACACTACCAAAGCCAGGACCAGCCATCCCTGCCAAATGAAGGGAATTAACGCCAAACACCTGGTGTAGTTTCTAATTCTATTTGAGGGCATACGGAAACACTTACTGAGAGCCTGCACATCTTCAGCCAACCTGATATGCCCCCAAACTGCTTCCGTAGGTGTGCCTGGTGAGGCAGCAGTGACTATGAAACATTCCTTTGCTTTCCCACATTTGTTTATCCCATAATCGGGACATTTTTCAGGGTCAGGGAAAAGATAGCAGAGCTCCTTATGCATCAGAATTGAGAGTAACATCTATAGCAGTGGTTCCCAACCATTTTTGACCAGGGACCACTCTCCAACATTAGTACCAAAAGGGTTACGAATCAGTTTTTGGACAACTTTAGATTCAGTTTAGTTAATTGGGGTGCTGATTCAAAAAATTGCATTGGATAGACCACATCAGCTCTAGTTTTTGATACAGAACATATCAATTCAGTAGTCACCATCTGCTTGCCCACAAAAAACCATATTTAATAATCTAGAGATGATGTGGTCTACCCTGTTGGATTATGGTTGTATGTGTATGAAATGTAAATCAAGTGTTTCTGCTGTTTTGCAAGAGTGTGTGTCTCAGCAATGATACAGTTAACAGCAGGCTGGTTTGACTGACAGCATGTTGTGACTACTATGACCTATCAGGATGATTTCCGGCCTTGGAGACCGGGAACTTCCTTCGGACTGAGGAATGTGTTTTTCTTATCTCTGAGTGTGTTGAGCTGTGCTTGCTGGAGCGAGAGGCAATAGAAGAATGCCAGCTCAGAGCGATGGCTTTTGCTATGCTTTGTAAATATGTATTATAGATATTGAAATAAATGTGTTGTCGAAGGCTTTCATGGCCGGGATCACAGGGTTGTTGTATGTCTTTCGGGCTGTGTGGCCATGTTCCAGAAGTATTCTCTCCTGATGTTTCACCCACATCTATGGCAGGCATCCTCAGAGGTTGTCACAACCTCTGAGGATGCCTGTCATAGATGTGGGCGAAACGTCAGGAGAGAATACTTCTGGAACATGGCCACACAGCCCGAAAGACATACAACAACCCATTGAAATAAATGTTTGGACTTCAGACAACAGATGTGTTTGAGTCTGACATTGAAGAGGAATTGGTGTGGCAGATGATTGCAACCAATTCATCAGGGTGCTGGAGGAGATGATCGATGGAGCTTGAAGAAACCCACCCAGCACGCACCCTGACCTCCACGCTGACATACCCAATGCAATTTTCTGAATCAGCACCCCAAATAATCCCAGGAACAGGCCTAAAAACGAAGACACCAATAAAAAAAGATTTATTTTGGTTGGGCTGTGTTGTTATCCGTAGTAGTAACAGCGAGGCCACGGACCATATTTTAGTTCTTGTGGACTACTGGTGGTCCACGGACTACAGGTTGGAAACCACTGATCTATAGCATCTAATTTTTATTCCTTCCGTCCTTCCGTTCCCTGGAAGAATCCCAGAAAAAGTAGGACATCACAAAAAAATAGCTTCCTGAAACCAGTAAATATTCTCTATATATTCCAGATGTTGTTGAATTGCAATTCCTAGCCAGGATAGACAGAGGTGAGGGGAGATGAGAGTTGCCATTCAGCAACAGCAAATGGGGCACAAGATGCCCATAAGATTCTTTTTTTGCAACAGAGCCATAAAAATAATAATAATATCATGTTATATGAAATGTGTAATGGAAAACAATTGATACGTGTCCTAATAACCTCTTTCTGCTGTGTATCCTGTTTACTTGCTGGAGGTGATGAACATTCACAGGGAAGCTCATAACAAAAAGGCAATAGCACTATATAACACAATATTTGTTCCTGAGTTATAAACGTCATTTCCTAATTGGTTCTATCATAAAAACATGGGGAAAGTGTATTAAAATACAAAAACTTTGTTTTTGAGAGACATCCTGTAGCACATTTTGCTATAGTTTTTCAATAAGGATCTCATAGAGTCTCAACCAGCTACAAAAACAAAGTTTCTGGAGTATAACAAATACTTTCAAAGTAACTATCACACAATTAAACCAGAAACAACACTTTCAAACCAGGAACAGAAAATTTGAAAAAAATTGTTACATAGTGTAATAAATTGCAGTTATATTTGAAAGTAGAGACAAGCAATCAAACAAAACTCATCATCATTATTATTCAGTGCTGTTTAAGTGCTCTGAAGGTGAATTTGTTCACGGGCTTTAAAATGAGGACTATGTTTATTTTCCCATTAGGAACTGATAAATGCTCATTCAAACAATTCTGTTCCAAGATATTTTAAAAAAACAAGTAGCAGTGATTGCTTTTTAGGAGAGAAATTGTTTTGTAGGATAGGTCTTTCTTTCTCCTACAGAAGTAGCTTTCCAATAGCACAATTTACTGTAGTACAACAAAATCTAAACACCACCTTGTTGAGAGAAACCTTTATTGGTCTTAAAGTGTAAAACACCAGCTTGACTGGGTTCCTCATAATGTAACAAGCATGCAGGGGAAATAATTTGACATTATTATGCTCTAAAATATTATCTGTATGTTATGTTCTAATGATACAGAAAATATATGCAAGCAGTGGCCGAGTTACGAACAAGATAGGTTCTGTAGGTTTGTTCTTAAGCTGAATTTCTAAGTTGAAACAAGTATGTTTTTAAGTGAAATTCCAGCCAAAAATATATATTCTTTAGCTTTGGATAGCATTGGGAAGGGTTAACACCTGTGCGGTATTTCTTTTGCTGTCTGTTCAGAAGATTTTGCCTCAGTTTCTGACCCTGTGATAATTGGATTTTGAAAGAAATTGACCTGTTTTGGAAACACGGATTAGTGATAAAACTTCGGTGGAAATACCTTTTCCCATGATTTCCCATGAGTGAATTTCCCTTCCGAGAGGTAGATTTCTCTCATTTCATGTCATCTCACCCCATTCCTAACTATGAATCATTTGCAAGTCGAATATTTGTAACTCAGGGACTGACTATATAGACATAAAGTTTGTTTGTTTTATTTGATCAAGAGTTGGGATCAAGAGTTGGTTTCTGTTCCTGAACAAGGCAGGAAGCTCTTTGTTTCATGTTTCTTTGGCTATGTTCAAAGAATCAAAGTATATTATGTGGGAGTAGTAAGGGCAATCTAGTCTAACCCCCTGCCATGCTAGAAATCACAAATACAATACTCTTGACAGATGCCCATGCAATCTCTGTTTTAAGACTTCCAAGAAAGAGAGTCCATCACTGTCTAGCCAATTTATCCCAGTGTCAAATAGTTCTGACAGTAAAGAAATGTTAGGTGTAATCTCTATTCCTATAATTTCAATCAAGTAAATCATAGTTACCCTCTGGAGGAGCAGGAAACAAGTTCATAACATCAGTGAGATTTTGACTTCTATCATGGTGTAAAAGGTAAGGTAAAGGTTTTCCCCTGATGTTAAGTCCAGTCATGTCAGACTCTGGGGGTTGGTGCTCATCTCCATTTCTAAGCCGAAGAGCCGGCGTTGTCCGTAGACACCTCCAAGGTCATGTGACTGGCATGACTGCATGGAGCGCCATTACCTTCCTGCTGGAGCGTTACCTATTGATCTACTCACATTGGCATGTTTTCAAACTGCTAGGTTGGCAGAAGCTGGAGCTAACAGCGGGCGCTCACTCCACTCCCGGGATTTGAACCTGCGACCTTTCGGTCTGCAAGTTCAGCAGCTCAGTGCTTTAACACACTTCGCCACTGGGGCATTCATCAATATCCCACCATGATAACTATTCCCACCATGATGACAATACCCCACTGTGATATCTGTGATAACTGGGAATTCATCAAAATTTAGGACAGTCTGGGCATCGTTTTCTCACTTTTATTTATTTTGGTAGGATTTTTTTGAAACTAAAATATTACCAGCATATTGATATGTCATGTTGAATTCAGAGAATATGGGCACAAAATGGATAAAGCAAAGTATATGAGCAAGGATACTGTTGTCAACGCAGGTTCGTGCAATTAGTAAATCAGATGTTCCCCAAACATCACAGCACGAAATTGTATCCACTCTGGCTTTCTAATTAAAGTTTTAATGCTGTAGCAAATTACCTGTGTATTGAACTCAAAACTCACACATGGCATCTCTGTGAAAACAGTATCCTACTTTTTGGGCAGGATTTCTAAGACACTGTTTAAATTTTCTGCCTTCCTCACAGGGTGAATGTTCCCAGAAGTGCCATGACATCTTTGTGCTGGAGACTGTCTGTGTGGCTTGGTTTTCCTTTGAATTCATCTTGCGCTCCATTCAAGCAGAGAGCAAGTGCGCCTTCTTGAAGACCCCACTCAACATTATAGACATTATGGCCATCTTGCCTTTCTACATCTCTTTGATTATAGATTTGGCCTCGACCAAAAACACGGACAAGCCCGGGGGCGGAGGCAGCGTTGGAAACAAGTACCTAGAGAGAGTGGGCCTGGTTCTCCGCACCCTGCGAGCCCTTCGTATCCTGTACGTCATGCGGTTAGCCCGGCATTCCCTGGGGCTGCAGACCCTGGGACTGACTGTGCGCCGTTGCACAAGGGAATTTGGACTCCTCCTCCTTTTTCTCTGCGTCGCTATGGCACTTTTTTCTCCACTGGTGTATCTGGCAGAGAGTGAAATGGGAGCCAAACATGAATTCACCAGTGTGCCCAGTAGTTACTGGTGGGCTGTAATATCCATGACGACTGTGGGCTATGGTGACATGGTTCCTCGTAGCATTCCAGGACAAGTGGTGGCCCTGAGTAGTATCCTGAGTGGCATTTTGCTTATGGCTTTCCCTGTCACTTCCATCTTCCATACGTTTTCCCGTTCCTACATAGAGCTCAAAGAAGAGCAGCAGCGAGCCGCTAGCCGGCAGCTTCACCAGGCGGAAAACAAAGTCTCAAATGACGACAGCTCCCAGGAAGGAGATTCCACGTGTCCACAAGGGAATGATGGAGGGGTGCTTCATCCTGAGACACAAACAGAGACTAAGGATTGCTGATTTAAACCAAATTAAAGACTTTGTACAAGAGAATGGAAAAAGTGGGCAACTAGATATTTACGTATCTGATATAATCACGAAACCACTCCATTTATGGTAGTAAGGCACGAAGTGAAAGAAAGAATCTACTTTATGACCAGTGAATTCAGTGATCAATGGTGGTATTGAAATAATATTGAAGACAATTTTAGCAACCTTAGAACACAAGACTGTTTAGAAGTAAAAATGTTGCTGTATGGTTTTTAAAATAACAGCCATTTTTAGACAGGTCTCCACTGTGCATCTATGGGTAAAAATAATATTGTTGAAGGTTTTTGTTTTTTTTTAAAGTGCCCAAAATCCACAGTGAGATATGTGTGCCATTGAGTATAAATAAGACTGGATTGAAGAGTAGATTGCACAAGGCAACTTTTCTCCCAAAAACTTGTACCAGCAACAGATTCATGTTGTACAACCTCATGGAATATGCACAGAAAGGGTAAAAGGTTAATGGGGAAGCACAGGGATACAGGGCCTTTTCTAGCTAACTTAACAAAACTATCCCTAGTTTACCTCTGTTGTAGTTTTTTCTTCAATAAAAACAAATCAATAACCACGATTTTGGCTGCCTGCTGACAGGCCTGACGTGTGCTTAGCTCTTTATGCATTATTTAGCGAACATGCAGATTTGCCACAGTAAGCTTTTGCATCCTAGCCTGGATGACAGACATATACAGTCTTTGCTAAGATTTGAATGTACATTCTTTTAAAATGACATTATTATGATTAGTCTTTCAGCATATATATATTCCCCTGCTGCAGAGCCATACTTTTTTAACTGGAAAAGAGAACCTTTAAGGAAAAGCAGTGGCTTTCTGACAGATAGCCAATGTGCTCTGGTCCCTCAGCAATCAAAATAAAGAGTTTGGCTTTCTCTTTTCTCCAACAAACACACCCTGCGGCCATAGCTGGGGGAAATGGGAAAGCTCCTCTTGCCTCTTTTCATTCCCAGAAAGAAGAAACACTGAGATGATGTTACAGACAGTAAGTGATACAAAAGCAGGTTGCACACATACTGCTATGGGACAGAGATCAGAATATGCAAAAGTTGAACTCTGATCATTTTCAAAAAGGAAACACAAGACACTCTCGCTTTCTGTTTCCGCAGTAGCATCTAACAAATAAAGCTGCTCCGAGGCTGAAAATAAAGTCTGCATTTCACAGATATGCAAAATGACGTCAATCTTAGGCTTTGTTCTACTTGGTTACCTTTGTAGCATGCAAACCATTTCTGTCCTGCACTGAGCAGGAGATTGGCCTATGGGCCCCCTTTCAGCTCTAGGTAAAGGTAAAGGTTTCCCCCTGATATTGCATCTACTCGTGTCCGACTCTGGGGGTTGGTGCTCATCACCATTTCAAAGCCGAAGAGCTGGCGTTTTCCGTAGACACCTCCAAGGTCATGTGGCCGGCATGACTGCATGGAGCACCGTTTCAGCTCTAGGATTCTATTATTATTCATGGCTAATCTATGAAAAGGAGCCCCTGGTGGCACAGCAGGTTAAACCGATGAGCTGTTAAACATGCTGACCAAAAAGGTTGGTGGTTAGAATTCAGAGAGCGGGGTGAACTCCTGCTGTTAGCTTCACTTTTTGCCAACCTAGCAGTTCGAAAACATGCAAATGTGAGTAGGTCAATAGGTATTGCTCCAGCAGGAAGGTAACAGCACTCCCGGCAGTCATGCTTGGAGATGTCTATGGACAACACAGGCTCTTCAGCTTAGAAATGGAAATGAGCATCAACCCCAGAGTCAGACACGACTAGACTTAATGTCAAGTGAAAACCTTTACCTTTACTACTAATCTATGAAAATTATTGCCTTAGAGCAATGAGGAAATTAGATAATTGTCCAGTATCGGCTATTTCCTACCTAAGGTGAGAAAAGAATTTGCCACAACAACTGGTGTTGCCAGCCCCAATTCCCATTATCCGAATAAAAATAAGTGCTTCAAATCTGAGCAAAAATTAACAGGGCTACCACCAGAGAAAAAAGAGTGCTCTAGCAGAAGAGAAAGGTGATGAGGCTGGCGTCATTTATTTCTGAATAGCACGATCATGAGGAGGTTGCTTCTTCTAGTCCATTTCGTAGAGCAGGGGTGTTGACAAAATAGCTGCATTTAAACAATGCTGCTACAGTATACGTATAATCAGATTATTTTAAACAAAGCTTTTAATTGCTGTGTCCTTTTTTCTTATTACTTGTTCCAAAATATTTGAAAATAAAAATATGGACAATAAAGCCCTCTTGAGACACAGAATCCAAATCTCTTTGTTCTTAATAAACTCATTCTGTCATATCTGACCAAAACTTGTTCATGCGCTGCCTACAGGGAGCTGCTTTCATTTAATGTGCGTGAGAGCTCAACATACGAGAGGCAACCTTTTACTTAGAGAATTATTGCTGGTATATGCACCTTGTCCTCCAGATGCTGAATTGCAATTCTCAGAATTTTCCCGTTTTCCCTTGTTATATCCAGCTCCTTGTGATGAAGTCCTTTATGTAAGTAGGAACTTGATACCTCTTAATGCAAATGTCTAAATGATACAACTACTGATATAATCACAATCATACTTTATTTTTTTCCAGCCCTCTCTTCCCAGAAGAGGGAGGGTGAGAAGTTTTACAGGTATTACACTCCAAGCAGACTCTGACTCAATGTTTATATACTGTTGAATGTTCAGGGTGGGAGAAAGAACTTGTCTGTTTAAGGTAAGTGTGAATGTTCCAACTGGCCACCTTGATTAGCAGTGAATAGCCTTTCAGCCTTAAGGTCTGGCTGCTTACTGTCTGGGGGAATCTTTCGTTGGGAGGTGTTAGCTGGACCTGACTGATTCGTGTCTGGAATTCCTCTGTTTCCTGAGTGGTGTTCTTTATTTAACACGGCCTTACAGCTGGAAAAACTCACAGCAACCCAGTGATTCTGGCCATAAAAGCCTTCAACAACACTTTGTCATAATGGATATTTTGTAGTAACACCAGCTGGAACTTCCCAGAGTTGATGATTGACACTATTGCTGCCACAGCCTGACATTTCTTTTCCAGAACGAATTTGGGGCTATCAGCTTTTACTCCCTCCATATATAAATGTGATCCCTTTTTAAAAGTCAGTTAAGATAGAATAATGTCATAGAGTAGGTTTCTTTGCTTTACATTTTTGAGGAACTCCGCCTTCTTGTTCAAGCACTGTCAATTATGCTTGCCTTTGTTCTTCCATGATTTCATTGCTGTTGTCAGAATTTAATAAAATATTTTAATTTTGGTAGCATAATGACAGCAGCTGCCACCTTAATCCATGCGCTACTACACCAGAGGGAGGCTTAGATAATGGCAAGTAGTACAGACAGCACTCTCTCCATTGCATTCAGTGTTCTGGATAAAAGAAATGTCATTTCCCCTTTTTGTATCCAAAACATGCTGGCTGGATTAAAGCAACACTGTTGAAAATCAATGGAAGAGAAAGAGCCAGCCATGCTGCTTTGCAAGCTGATTTTCTACTGGGGCTATTTGAATCACCAACCTACCAACTTTTTGGAGAGGCTTCCATCAGACATAGAATATAGGTTTGGCTCAAACTTCAAACTGCAGCATCAAGTCAATTTGCCAGAGGCGGTAAAGGGATTCTAGTCCTCAGCTGCAGAGAGGGATTTAACAAATGAAACCAGGCTTAGAACTACTGGGGATATTCACCATGTGGTGTAGCAAGAGCAGTTTTCCTTTCCAATGAAATCCATATTCATTGTCAAAGTCAGAGGTGCTAGTGACATTTTATACTAACGTTAAATTTAAATGTTTGCTGACTTTGCCATAGAAAAGACTGGATAAGTATTTCTGATCCAAGACCCAAAACATTAGTCATGTCAAAGACTCCCTGATGACAATAGGCTTCAAGTATGCCTTTCTTCTGAGCCCATGATCATGCACACAGTAATGAAATATGGATCAAATACTATGTTAGTTGTTTAAAGAATGGGCCTATTGAAATGAGCAGAAGTTCATAGTCACAATTAGATAGGACTCAATTAACTCCAGTAATTGTATAAATGTGTAACCCTTCTCATTTAATGCAGATACTCAAAAATTATTGCAGCACTTGCTGAGGCAATGCTGCATTGCCTTGAGAGAACATAAGAGCATGCTACATTAAATCAAAAATTTCCTCCAAATCATGAATGGCAATTGGGTGGCTCTCCACATGTGGTTACGTTGTAGATACATTATTACCCCTAGCAGTTGTAGTCCAACTGTAGCTGGAGAGCCATATGATTCCTACTTGATCTAGACCAGTGGTTCCCAACCTGTGGTCCGTGGACCACCAGTGGTGCCCAAGAACTAAAATATTGTCTGCGGGCTCACTGTTACTACACCGTTGCAACGAGAGCAATTGGTCTCGCAAAACCCTCTTATAGTGCTGAGGCAATGAGGATGTCGAAAAGGGAAAGTCTGACTACCCATGAAAGGCGCGACAAGCCTCCCGACTACTGCTTCTCCTCCTTCCCTATGCGCGGAGCCAATCCACATGGCACCTGGAAGCGGGGGTGCCTTGAAGTCTTTGTTTTTAGGCCTGTTCCTGGGGTTATTTGGGGTACTGATTCATACAATTGCATTGGATAGACTACATCAGCTCTAGATTATTAAATATAGTTTTCTGTGGGCAAGCAGTTGGCGACTACAGTGTTCCCTCACTTATCGCGGGGGTTACGTATCAGGACCACCCACAATAAGCGAAAATCCGTGAAGTAGGGATGCTATATTTATTTTAATATTTATACATTATTGTAGTAGTTGTACACTATTTTAAATCTTTATCAAGCAATTGTGTGTTGATAAATCGCCTCCTTCTCCTCCTGTTGCTGCTTCGGGACCTTTTCTCCCCCTTTGGCTTCTCCTTCCTCCCTTCCTTAGGCTGTAAATTGTAATTTTTATGATTTATAATATTCTTTTAGAATTTATTGAAAAACCTCAAAACAGCGAATCCGCAAAAAGCGAACCACAAAGTAGTGAGGGAACACTGTACTAGATGGCACATGTTCTGTATCAGAAACTAGAGCTGATGTGGTCTATCCAATGCAATTTTCTGAATCAGCACCCCAAATAACCAAACTGAATCTAAAGTTGACCAAAAACTTATTCATAACCTTTTCGGTACTAATGTTGGAGGGTGGTCCCTGATCAAAGTGGTCCCTGGTCCAAAAAAAAAAGGTTGGGAACCACTTATCTAGATTCTCGATTACCATCCCTGGGTGTGGATCAGTGAACAGGATGACTATGACCCTGTCAATATCTAATGCAGGCTTTACATGTTCACCTATATTTGGGCATTTAATCCAACGTGGAAGATCTGTATTCAGTTTAAGGTTGTGGCAGCAGGGTCCCCACATTTGGTACCTTTATGGATATGAATGTAGACATGGTTGTGGAAGGATGCCTGTAAACACAAAGGCTGTGTAGCACAACCAATATATAACAGTGTGTTGAGATTTATGCTGTGCAACCCCCAGTGTAGGAACATAGCTGGTGAGCCTCAATCATATTTTTTGCAAACACTTACTCAGTTCTGTTTCCTCCAGAAAACTGTTAAGTCCTGCCGACAAGTCAGTTGGCTTCATTGGCAAAACACCTATTAAATAATTAAAATAATTCTGATGGATGGTTAATAAGTGTACATTAGAGTGTAAGAGAGATGATGCTATTTAAAATATGAGAATACTATCAATCCTATTTAGATGTTCAGTAGAAAACCTTGTGATATGGTTGCCTTAGGGTTGTAATAGACTGGAAATGATTTGAAGGCACACAGCAAAGACAAGGATGCTGAATCAACATGCAAAGAGAAAAGCACTCTAGTACTACCCTCTCCATCTTCAACTCTGATGTCCTCCTTATGTAAAATGGGTGTGTTGGAACAAAAGAGCTTTTGCTACACATGGAGGCATTCCACATAAGTGGGAACACCGGCAGGGGGATTTTCAGGATTCCCATTGCATAGCCTCCAGACATAGCCGCTTGTTGCTCTCTACCTGAAGGGAGAGGGATGGCACACTTTCTTCTTCAGCTTCTGAGTTGACATACTTCATAAATGGCTAAACAGGGCTTTGTACCTCTCAAAAACTGGGATACTACCAGCCCTGATAGAGTTATCCACAATACATCACCTGGCAGTCTGAGAGTCAAGTAAACAAAAGCTTTAAAATGAAAATAAAGCTGCAATAAGAAGTACCCAGCACTTTCTGATGTTAGGAGATCAGACAATGAGTTTGGAAGTTTTGGTGTGTGATTGCATGTGTGTTCAAGTGTCTTTTCACACTCCAACACACACATCTGTTCCCTTGGCCACCATCTGTAGGATGGTAACACAAATTATGATTTCCACTGACATATTAACTGAAGTTCTCAAGAAGGACACATCCTCCTCATCTTACATTTGAAAAGAGCAACAGTACAGAGTGAATGTGTGCATAATTGGTTTATTTCTTTTTAAAAAAACAAACAATGTAACTGATAGTCAAAATGAGTGCTCCATACATTCAAGAGATGCATTTAAAATTTACTTACAACCAAACTCTGGTGTGATAAGCATTTCAAGGTTTTTCCCCCCGTGAAAAACGTTTTGCAGTGTGTTAAAGGATATGGTTCTCCGACCACTGAGATGCTCTTTATAGAGGTTCTCCCAGGTGTGCGGGAGTTGCTTATATGTGAATAGTTCCCCTGTGACTGGGAGAAAGTTTACGATGGTGCATTCATGTGGGCAGACATCACAGGATGTTTTCACATAACAAAGCTCTGTGCTGGCAAGCTGCAGGAAAACACCCCAACAATTAGTCTCCCCATCTCTACAGTCGGTAGCAATAATCCCACTGATATCAACTGATACTGGTCAAGATATGGTATATAATGGAAATCTTAAAAATAGTATTTGATCTTTTGCCGAAATGTATTGTCAAATTCAGGAAAGTTCACTCATGCTTTTTTAATACAAATCTACTGAATTTTCTGATGTTTTTGCAGCCCGAGCATCATGACTGCTCTATTGCCATTAGAAGGGAACTGGTACACAGCATTCCAGAAGAAGAAAAATAGTAGTAATTTCACCTTCAGTGAGACCTGCTGTACAACGAGACATTGGGGATCTGCACAGGCTAAGCTAATGCTTAGTTTAATACCAGACCTCTTCAAAGAAGGGGGTGGTTGGGAGAGTGCCCAGTACAAAAATAAAGTCCAGCATAGCAAGTTATTATAAGAAATCCTGTCATACAAATAGAAGTACAATCCTAACTGCAGCATCATACCAGGGAAATAGAACAATGATGGAAATTTATAATTTAAAAGACAAATGCCCAGAAGTTCAAACATAGCCAGAACATTTATGAAAAGGAGAGCAATTAAACATTCATATTATGCCATGCCACATAAAATCAGCTTGGTAAGGTCACTTCAGGCACAAGTTGAATAAGCATGGGAGCCAATCAATAGCATAAAGTCTACGGTCAACTCTACATAGTGCTTCACACCAAGCTTTTATTGAAAGCAGCTTTCCTGAGGTTTTATGTAATTGCTAGGAAGAAATCTATTACAGGCTTCTGTAGAGTGGAAGTATCCAACCTCTTTACCTGGGTGGGCCATTTTCCTGCACTTTTAAGCTGCCAGATACAGAAGGTTTGACTTGTAGAAGAGGAAGCCCAGCCAGTTTTGAGGTTTCTCTGTACTTAACAGATGAAGAATTTGGAAAGCCAAATGTATGGGCACAGAAGGCAAATGAGCTTCGTAAAAATTAAAGTAAAATCCTTGACAAGGTTTGATACTCTCACTACAATGAAATCTTGTTGTCTCTTAAAGACAAAGGATATTTGGCACAGCCAAATGCATCAAGCACATAAAATGCCCAACTGAAAGCAAGTTTTGTGGATCAGATTCTCAGGCACACAAAGTAATTTATTCTTTGGAACACTTTTGGGAAAGAGAGCAACAATTTCACAGAGTGTCTGCTGCTGACCTGAAATGTCATCCCCATGCAGGATTTATCTGGAAAAACACGTTAAACAATGAAGAATCCAAGTTTCTGAACACCATAGATTTTTTTTTAAGGAAACAGAACAGTTCCTGAACCACAGCATGATTATGTGTTCACCTCATTGGGGTCAAAGCAACTGTCAAAAGGCAAGGAGCTTGAAAAATGGAACAATTCAAGCTGCACTGTGCTTGCATTTAAGTCCAGATCAAGTTCTCAGGAAAGTATTACATAAATCTGAAATTGACCAAAAAATTAAATACAGATTCTCCTTATCTCTCATCTACACTGCATGGAAATAATATAGATCATCACCCACTTTTCCATTCTTTCACCATCACAGCAGTTTGCCTATGGTTCTTACTTAAATTATGTTTCTCTTCCTCTCCAATATTTGGCTACTACAAAAACTTTCTCCATAACACAAAATGGTTTGATTTGGCATTAAATAATACTTAGGAGAAGTTCATACTTCTGGTTTTCCTCCAACTAGATCTGTGATACATCACTAGGCTACTGCTCTTCTACCACATAATGGGTCTCTCCTCCTTCAAGTTATACTGAAAGTCCCATTGGTTAGAGCAGTGGTTCTCAACCTACGGGACCCCAGATGTTTTGGCCTTCATCTCCCAGAAATCCTAACAGCTGCTAAACTGGCTGGGATTTCTGGGAGTTGTAGGCCAAAACACCTGGGGACCCACAGGTTGAGAACCACTGGGTTAGAACATCAAGAAAGCTCAGTGCACTATGGGAAGACACAACTAATAAACTTTGTTGGGTTTTCCACCCAAGAGGTATACTGGCACAAAGAGTGTTGATGAGTCCCAAGTTACATACTTTCTGGCTTTGCCATTTTCACATCACTGTTGTTATAAATCCATCAGTGGTTCTTTCAGTATCACTCTACAGGGTTTTTCAGCCTCTTACATTTTTCCCCTCGGCTCTCTAATGAGTTGAGCTGTTGGAACAGAAATGCTACTACACATTATTAGATTTCTTCCTTTCTCTCCATCTGTCTAAATACCAGTTACCAAATATTGATTTCTGATTTGTATTTTACCATTGTCTGGAGAATCACCCATACTATGACCATTCCTCTTTGATATATATTCATTGATCACACTGGTCCAGCAGTGTGCAGGTATATATGTTAATAACACATTTATACTGAATAAAATACATTTCTTTACACTGCCCCTTTTCTTCCCAGGCTTCAGCCTCCTCCACCCAAAAGCAATCATACCGATCATTTTTTTTAAAAAATGATTTTGCATTCTCCCTTGCGGTGAATGCATTGCCTTCATCAGTCATATCTGAAATATAACAGACACTCCAAAACTACTACTCATATACATATTTTATATAAATAGGTTAAAGCTTCAGACAAAATACTCTGGTTCTTGTGACTGAGCTTTTTAAAAAACAGCATTGAAAACAGCAACATCCAGCCCTTGTGATACATACACGTGCACAAATACAAAGTGAAGTAAATAAAATTCGATTCTACCCACAGATAGGGCAGGAAGGGATGAGAAAGTCCTAAAGATGAAAATCCATGTAAATAAGTATGCAACCCAAGCAAAGTAAATCATTAAAAGCAATTCCAGCTATGGTACCCTTACAGGTTTCCATATCTGATGCTGCTATTTCCAGAAACATCGTAGTTAGAAGAAGTGATGCTGAAAGCCTGGCTCCAAACGTTTCGACTTATAGTTGTGCTTTAAAGTGCCTTTGTACTGGCTGGGTGTGTTGTGTGTGAAACTGGCTTCTGTGGGTAGCAGCTGTAGAAATAAACCTGCAACAGGATGGCCATGTCCACAAAGACCTGAAGAAGTCCGCAGATGGAGAACTGGAAGGGAGCCTGATTGAGGAGGAAGTACACCGTCTTGAAAGTGTCACCACTGGTCCACATCAGCACCATCTTAACACTAAAAGGAAAGAAAGGAGGACATTTTAACAGGGTTAGAAATGGAAGATTTTTTTAAAAAATACAGTCATATCAGAAAACTGCCATAGTGACTCCATTAAATATCAATGCTGATGGTGATGGCTGTGATGGGGACTGAAATGAAGTAACAGTGATCACAATCCTTTCTCATCTGATAAATGCCTTGCACCAAGAATGCGACCTCTTGCTTATGCTTGTACAGAATACCCCATCATAAAGTTATTCAATTCATATTAAAGAATATGATAAAGAACAATGCCATGTGATTTCATGCAATATGTAAAGCAAAAAAATATTCCAATATCATTTTTAAGTCAAAATGTAAGTTACCCATTTGTTCACATCCATAGAACCTGTATGCTTCCTCTTGTTTAAAATGCAATGAAATCAGCAAGTCTCATTTCGACTGAACTAGCAAAATATGGTTTCTAACTTCAATACAAGCCAATATCCTGAACTAACTGTTTGAAATGTGTCTAAAATCTTAGTTTTCTTTTGTTTTTTCAATGAAAAGAGAAACCTGGATTAAAAAGTATCTTAATTTATGTCTTGTACTAAGACTCTACATGAATTGATAGCTATTGATTGATTGGTTTTAGTTTGCCAATGTGATGTGGCAGTTTGAGGACTGAATTGTTGTAATTGGGCCGGCTAGTCCATGTTGGCCCAGCAGTCATTACCGGCCACACAATCAACCCACATGACTTTGTGAACTTTGGTTGGCTCCTGTAAATCAATATGGATGTCTCATGCTTAGGTTTTATGTCGTTATATAATTTTGTTTGCTTACATTTTGTTTAATGTATTGATGTTAGGTTCTAATTTTACATTTACATGCGGGATTATTCTGGATTATTTTGTAGGTATGTTTGTTTTTATTAAGGCATTGAATGTTTGCCTTTTTGTATGTTGGAATCCACCCTGGGTCCCCCTGGAGTGATAGAGCGGAATTATTATTATTATTATTATTATTATTATTATTATTATTATTATTATTATTATTATTACTTTGGAGACCAGGGCTCAAATCCCCCAAAGCCATGGAAACCTATTGGGTGACGTTGGGCAAATCCCACTCTCCATTGCTGAGGAGGGCAATGGAAAGCCCCCTATGAACAAGTCTTGCCAAGAACATTTCATGGTAGAGTTGTCCTAGGGCAGTGGTTCTCAACCTGTGGGTCCC
Source organism: Anolis carolinensis (assembly GCF_035594765.1). Taxonomy (NCBI): domain Eukaryota; kingdom Metazoa; phylum Chordata; class Lepidosauria; order Squamata; family Anolidae; genus Anolis; species Anolis carolinensis. The sequence continues at coordinate 73,683,536 of NC_085844.1, forward strand.
CAGGTGTTTTGGCCTACAACTCTCAGAAATCCCAGCCAGTTTACCAGTTGTTAAGATTTCTAGGAGTTGAAGGCCAAAACATCTAGGGACCCACAGGTTAAGAACCACTATCCTAGGGTCACCATGAGTCGGAAATGACTTGATGGCATACAGCAACAACAAAGTGTCCCAGCCCATCAGTTAGACTGTGTATAATACAGCAGTATTAAGACAGATGCTCTAACTATATAAATAGTTTATTGAAAGAAGGAGAAGCACTTTGATAATCTATTTCAGGATCAGACAAAGTGTAGCTAATGAGCGACATGTGTTCTTTAGAGCCATTTTGTGAGTTCCCTAAGGGTTTAAAAAATGGTCCAAAATGCCTCCAAATGATAATTAATGATTTCAGTCTTAAGTACTTCCACATTTGTAAGTCTCCTGGATCTCTCTGTGGGTCAGGAAAAAAGGATTTTTCCCCAAAAAAACATTTACTTGGAATAATTTTCAAAAAAATATTTTGCCTCCATCCCCAAGCGCTTCGGGGTCATTGGGAACAACTGTACCGTGTTTTAGGGGCAATCTACACACTGGAAATACCTTTTTTGGAAATAAAGTGAATTCTGTTTATTTCCTGTTTTTAAAAAAACTTCTCCCCAGGAAAGCACCAAGACATGGCAAGAATGCCCCTTACGTCCCTTAGAATTGTGGTTCTCAACCTATGGGTCCCCAGATGTTTTGGCCTTCAACTTCCAGAATTCCTAACAGATGGTAAACTGGCTGGGATTTCTGGGAGTTGTAGGCTAAAACACCTGGGAACCCACAGGTTGAGAACCACTGCCTTAGAGGGTGTTTGAGAACATCGGGAAGGATTTTGGGTTTTTTTTCTCACAGACGTGTGAATAGCATTGAGGTGGACCTCGAAGTTTTCCTAGAGGGCTCATGTGGTCCCTTAGCCACCCTCATCGATTTCACCACTTGAGAGCATAAAATTCAATAATATTCTGCTTTTTTCTCTTAAGGGTGAAAATAAAGGAAGAGGCTCTGAGATAGCTTTTATAATTTTTTAAGAAATGTTTTTCATTAATGTACTCTTAGTACTGGGAGTTAAAAACACTGCCCATTTAAAGTGCCCCCATTTGCCATGCATTATAAATGGGCAGCGTTTTTAATGGAATGATAAGCAGTGCCCAGTAAAAGCTTTGGAGTTCATTGTCATAATAGCCTAAAATATATTATGCAACATGTAAGAAATACGCGGTAATTGAAAGCAACAAGCACTTCAGATCTTATTTTACAATTAATCAGGTGTAATCATGTGTGTGACAAAATAGGGACAAGACCCTCTATTTGTCCAATCAGAGACAATGGGGAAGCAAGGACAGATGTTAGATGGGGCAAAGTTTACAAATTATGAATGAGAGATGTGCCACACAGTCCCAATGTAGCAGAGAAATAAGTCTGACTGCATTTAATGAGACCTAATCCATAGAACACAGTGCATCCAGAATATCACAGTCTAAGCACAATGGGGAAACTAGAGCTTGACGACAGCAAAGGTAATTATCACAATTATGCATTAACATTACACAAGACTGGATCAGGCCCTCAGAATAATCGTCTATTTAGGATTGAAAATTAGCAATCCTAAAAGAAGACTGTATTGATGTTGTAAAACAGACAATGCAGTTTTATAATTTTCGTACTCAAGTGACCTTGAGATGTCACATCCTGTGACGGGAGCTGAAAACTCAAATGGTTTGGAAATAATGGGCTCAAAGCAGGTTGAGTGAGGTGAACTCAGGTCTGATTGAAATTGATGGGATAGATTAGTCATGACAATTTAAATCCCATGATTTCAACAGGAAATCGCTGGGACTTAAACTTAGCTTGAAATCACTGTCAGTGCTGTATATGCACAAGTATTTGCACTTGGTTTATTTTTTTCTACACTGAACTCGCAGGGGAGAAAGCCTAGAAAAAACATGCCAAAGAAAGTCATCATCTGGAAGTGTTCTTAATTCATACCCAGATGCAGTCCTATGCATCCCTGGGAAGCTGTCACTGTATGAACTATGTAAGAGCGCTGGCGGATGATTTTTCTCACACAGAAGCAGTCAAGATGGCTCATTTATTAAGCTTAACAAGTTCACAGACCATAAGCGGAAGGCATTCTTGGGAATCAGGAACCCTATATGTACTTCGATATTGTCATATGTGTACCAAAATCACAAGACTGGGAAAAAGTGTTATAAGTAACACTTGATGGTGTATAAGCAACAACACGTGCACTTTAACACACTGTATAGTATAGGTAAAATCTTTTATGCATCTAATCCCAAATAATAGCATTCCGTCGTGCCCTGTGGCTCAGCAAGTTAAACCGCTGAGCTGCTGAGCTTGCTGACCAAAAGGTCAGCGGTTCGAATCCAGGGAGTGGGGTGAGCTCCCACTGTTAGCCCCAGCTTCTGCCAACCTAGCAGTTAGAAAACACGCGAATGTGAGTAGATCAATAGGTAACGCTCCAGCAGGAAGGTAACTGTGCTTCATGCAGTCATACTGGCCACATGACCTTGGACTACGGACAACACCGGCTCTTTGGCTTTGAAACGATGATCAGCACCAACCCCCAGAATCCGACACAACTAGACTTAAATGTCAGGGGAAAACCTTTACCTTTACCTATCATACATAGAACTTGGAAACTGATATATGGAAATTTAAAAATACTTTTTATCCTTAGACAACGTGCAGTGCTTTCCATATACACATTAACCCTTCCCTTTCAACCCCATTTTAAAATATGTTGCGTTCCCCACCCTACATCATAGTCTTGTGCTTTTGCACATAAATTCCATGTCTTATTTTTTAAAACGAACAAAGCTTGTTAGACAACATTGCAGTAAATACAGTGCCTAAATTCTTGCACTATACTGAGGTCATTCCTATTCATTTAGCAATCCTTTGTATTTCAAGTCCACTTAAAACAGGAAAAAAAGATTAAAGCAACCTAGCTGTGACAGCCTCAATTTAATAAAGTGCATTTTGGCCAGAGGGCCATGAAAAAAAGAGGGCTGTTTCCTCTCATTGCAGGAGCTCATCTGGTACAATTAATGACACTGGAAATTTCTGCTTCATGTGTGTTCCCATTTATGATAATTATTGTCTCCTCACTGCACAAACTCAGACCTAGTTTGGAATAACAGAAGGTTTGTATATATCAAGGGTAGTCTGACTAGCTTCTGCTGCAGGAACCATTCTTTTTAGTCATTTCAGAATTTCATACAGAAGCAGGCTTGTATAAAAATGTTGCCTTCTGTGAAGTCCAGCAGCTGTACAGAATTATTCTTATTTTTAAGGGAAAGAATAGGGGGGAAACACAGAAAGAAACCCCAGATAGGCAGGAAGCTAGAAGTAGCACACAATCTGCCTAGAAGCAAGAAAGAAGCCAAGTGCATGGACAGATAAGAAGGATTTCATTATACAAAGGTTATTTTTCCCATTCTGAGCAGCTGTTCTACAGAACCGTTTTCCTCTCCATTAGTGGAAGAGAGAAGAGGTGCAACACAGAAATTATTTTATGAAAGATGAAGAAGGCATTTTGACAAAACTGAATATAAACTAAAGAACTTTGTAATCCAAACCAAAGACCCCAGATAATTTTAAAAGAATATAACTGTAAATCATGAACGTTCACCAAGAACACCAATGGGATTGAACCGGGAGAGTCTGCAAGAACAAGTGCTGGCTTCTCCTCCATACCACATACTTCTCTTCCCTCAATTTTAAAGTATGCTGTGAAACACCACAGGGACCTGAAAGAGGGGAGGTTGAGGAGTTTATGTGATGGTGAAGATGATCACTGAAGGAACCACAGTCAAAGGTAAGCAACCTGTTATTCTGCGTAACCTCTATGCCTCACACAAATAGGTGATTGCAAAGTTTACCATCAGATGATGAGTCAGGCCACTGAAGAACAGAAGACACAACAGCACATCCCAAAAAGGCATCTGCACGAACCCTGCAGTCCAGTCTATAATGTTGGGTAAATATGGAAGACTGTGACCACATTTTAGATCTGCACAGGTCTGGAAACAGAATGCCACAAAGTAAAGCAGACAATGCTACTAGCTTAATGGTGTGAGTCTTCAACCCACTTGAAATAGGTTGTTTCACTAGTTCATATGAGTATCTATCTAATAGTTTGGTCTACCCATTTGGCAGATCTCTGAGAAGAGACTTGATGCAACTATTTTGACAAAAAGAACATAAAACGTGAGACCCAGAGACACCAAAGCCATGTAGAGACACTTCCAGATCAGATGTAGGATTTGCGTAGAAAGTTAGAAGGATGATATATATATGAAAGTGAAATTCCAAACTTTCAGAAGGAAGTAAAACCACCTTGTTCCTAGGAACTGTTGATATAGAACAGTGGTTCTCAACCTGTGGGTCCCCAAGTGTTTTGGTCTACAACTCCCAGACATCCCAGCCAGTTTACCAGCTGTTAGAATTTCTGGGAGTTGAAGGCCAAAACATCTTGGGACCCACAGGTTGAGAACCATTGATATAGAAGGACCCATCATAGACAACTTCTCAGAACCAAACTTCTCAGGAGTTGCTGTGCTCTTTTTTGCTTTCCGAATCAAACAGGCATCTTCATCTGCCAAAACAGCAGCACCAAGTGTGGTCGCTGAAATCAAGGAGAAGCCATAAGTGCGACAGAATGGCTGGGATCAAAAATGCAAAAGTGAATGAAAGAGATACCCTCAGTACCAACATTGTCTTCTTCTTGTTTGAGAGCAAAACCAAAGCAGTGTCCAAAAAAATGTTTGAGTCGTCCTTCTTGATGTGATTTCTTTCAACAGACTTTCTGTTGAGATGCTATATTTGCAAGGGCTTGTGAAGTAAATCCTCTACAAATGCTATACTGCTTCAATATGTCCCTCTCCCAAACAAAATGAACAAAGGGACTTCTTTCTTCCTTGCCAATCTTTCTTTTATAAAATACCATTTAAAGAGAGGAGCTACAGAAATGGTAAATGTTGAAGAGAGAGGGAAAGGGGAAAGTAAAGGGAAATATTTTTAAAATCAAAACAACAAAAGGGTGATAAAAATGAAGGAAAACAAGGTAAGCACAATAGAAAGCCAACAGAGGGAAAATTACTCAACCGATAGGAGAAGTAATTGAAAAATATGGTATCATTCTGTTGGTGGACAGAGAGAAACTGAGGGGACAATAACTTGACATGTTGGCACATGTCCTAATTTGCTCACCCCTGCATCAAAGTATAGAGATAGGCATGTCAGTGCTTTACCATACAAAGACATAAAGACATCCAAACTAACTGGGCAGAAGAAATGTATAGAATAAGCTTTCATTGACACAATTTGCTTCATCAGATGCATGGAGTGGAGCTTTAGTAGACTAAAATATATATTTAAGGGAAGCTGTACAAGAAACGTATGCATTAAAGCGTCTTAATTTCATGAGTATACAGTAATATATTTGGACAACAATCTAATTCTGAAATTGGCAACAATTCAAGCCACTTTGGAAGCCACACACATACAAAGGCACACTCACTTTTGGTGCTTCTACATTGATCACAGTACTGGCACAGGAAAAAAAAATGCCCATCTTTTCCTCTGGCCTCACAGAACAGGAAGGAGATGCTCTTCTCTACACAGTGGCAGAGAGCCATGGTGCACAGGCTGCTTTGGCACCTTCCTAAATCATTGTCTGCCAAATTGCAGCAGCCATGGTGTGACAAAATGGCAGCCTTCACCAAATTGCAGTGATAGCAATATCGTCTCCAACATATTCTAGAAGGATAATGGAGTTAATATGACCACTAAATACCTGGAAGTCCCCTACTCCAAGCCATTCTGGAAGATGACTACAGAATTTAATTTTTCTGATTTCAAAATGAATGAATAAATGAATCATTTTCCTGCAGATTTTCCTACAGGGCCTTGTACTTAAGTGGCCATAAATTATCAAGGGAACCATCAATTGGAAAAAAAACATTTAAATCTTCATGGTTGTCAAAAAACAACAACCCACAAACATCAAAGCAGTGCTGAGTGAGGATCAGGTGTTTATTGAACCATGACACAACATGGCTAGTTAACTAGCAAGAGGTGCAAGAGTGGCATCCGGTTTTGCAAAAACACATATGCCAGAGGGAACAAAGAAAGCAGGAGCTGCTTTGAAAGAGATGTTATTGCCAGAGGCTCAAGCAACAAAAATAGCGCTTCCCAGAGATGTAATTCACTACCATGGTATCCAGTGACAACACGCCTCTCTAATACAAGTGCTTTTCTTATGGCTGAGCCTTATAAAATTGCTAGTTTATGGATGCAAATGCAGTAATCCAGTTATGCAATATGGAAAGCTCAATTTACAACAATCAAGGGAGTTTCCGGCAATTATATCTGAATTGAAAATATGACAGGGTGAATATTTATGATGTGATTGTCGTCATGTCTCAAAGGAACACATGGGAGACCCTTAGTCAAGCATTTATAAAAATATATTAAAAGGATTCAAGATACCAGACTGCACCATACGAAGGCCCCAAGGAAAGAGGGATTTCCTTTTTAGAATTCCTTTTCTAGAGAGAGAATTTCTAGACAGCTTTTCAATAATACATACCCAACAGCTGCAAGAAACCTAAACTACTTCCTTTCAAGAAAGTATTTCAAACTGCACAGCTACCATACCATCTAAGCATTCATTACAATATTGTGAACATGAAAAATGGCCCCATTCAACTAGGAAGTGGAACAGACACTTACTAGCCAATATCCATATTCCAAATATGAAGAAGACTTTTCTTATTGTTGGGCAGTTCCTCTATTTTAAAACTTGGGTTCTTCAAAGCAGAATTATCAATGGGTTGACATCCAACAGCCAGTATGGTATAGTGGTTTAAGCGTTGGACTAAATACTGGGAGGCCAGACTTTGATTCCCTACTCAACCGTGGAAACCACTGGAAGATCTTGTGTAAGTCATATCCTCTCAGCCTAAACCTTGGCCAAGGACAAATCTGCCAAGAAAACCCTGAAATAGGTTTGTCCTAGGTTTACCATAAGTCAGAAATGACTTAGAGGCACACAACAACAACAAGTCATGTTTTTCATGTGTTCCACCCTACTCTACTCCTGCCAACCTAGCAGTTCAAAAACATGCAAATGTGAGTAGATAAATAGGTACCGCTCTGGCGGGAAGGTAACGGCGCGCCATGCAGTCATGCCGGCCACATGACCTTGGAGGTGTCTACGGACAACGCCGGCTCTCTGGCTTAGAAATGGAGATGAGCACCAACCCCCAGAGTCGGTCACAACTGGACCTAATGTCAGGGGAAAACTTTTACCTTTTTTTACCCTACTCTTCATAGCTAAGGGGTACTCCCTTTTGCCATGCCTTTCCATTCAACCTACCTGAAGGTAAAATATAAATAAATAAAAATAAATTAATGTGTTGTTGAATGATTCCATGGTTGGAATTACTGGGTTGCTGTGAGTATTCTGGGCTATATATTCCAGAAGCATTCTCTCCTGATGTTTTGCCTACATCTATGGTAGGCATCTTCAGAACTTACTTTGGATTTGACTTGCCTAAACCTCAAAGAACACAGTACTTAATGAAGCTTGTACAATATTATAAGAACCCAAGCAATAAACTTTCAGGTCTTTATATCTTACATATGGGGAATATTTTACAGAAATATCCCTTTTACAACAGCAGCAATGAATTTATTGAAGATAGGGAGAAAACAGGAAACTCAAAGGACAACACAATTCACTCATACATAATTCCAGACAAAATCAGTAATTTTGCATTCAGTAAACTTAATCTAACTTTTCTATCTCAGGGATGATGATTTGGGAATACATTTGACTCCTGGTTAAATGTAAATAGGAAAACAAGGGATAAAAGATGCCTCACACTTTTACTATTTTTAGTGGAAATTGGAAATTATTTTGTCTGCGATATCTGATTGGTTCAGCCAGTAAATATTGCTTAGTGGCTGGATCCAATAACACCCGACTTGAATTATAAAATGGTTGACCGTTTTCAAATGGACAAATTATTGTACAAAGTAGCTTATATTATGGATGTTTAGTCTAAAATTTTAGATCAGAATGAATACCTGTATAGGCTTTCTACAGACTACCAACTTAGTAGATGCTCTAGGTGGGCATTGCTGACCTACATCAGGATACACAGCAGTTAACAGAATATGGAGGATTGTCACAGCCCATTACATCATGCAGTAATGGTTTATGAGCCTCTCCTTTTTAACACAAATTATTTTATATTTCTATTTTTATATTTCTTTGAATTTGTACCACTACTTATATGCCTGACCCTTTTTATCTCCAGTGGCTGATGCTGTATTATTACTCATTTATTCTGATTATATGTGTTTTATTGTATTTTTAAAATGTTTAAATTGTTTATTTGATTTATTCTCTCAGTCCAGAAGCAGCTCCGGTTGCTCCTGACATGAAAAAAGTGGGAAAATACATAGTCCATAGGGTACAAGGAACCTCTGATGTTTTTATAGGCTTGGAACTCTGGTGGGCTTGGAACTTCTTATTTTACAAAATAAGAAGTGGACTTACACTTTTGCTTTGAGAGATGACATGACCTACAGTGGATCTAAGAGATGAAAAGTGAGCCTGTGAACCTGTGAAGTCTGACCATGGAAGGAAAAAGGAAGAGGGGCTGACCAAGGGAAAGATGGATGGATGGTATCCTTGAAGTGACTGGCTTGACCTTGAAGGAGCTGGGGGTGGCAACGGCCGACGGGGGCTCTGGCGTGGGCTGGTCCATGAAATCACAAAGAGTCAAAAGCAACTGAACGAATAAACAAGACATGAAGAAAAACTACATTTTTCATCAGCCATCTAGAAAAGCTATCACTTGTCACAGATTGGCCACAACCTTTCTCCAAATAAAAGTCATAGATGTTGTGAGAACTCTGGTGCAATGAGTCCATACCATCTCTGGGACTGGGAGTCTTGCCATTTTATAGCGGATTGCCAAGAGCTGGAAAACCCAAGCTTGGTGCAGGCACAGAACAGTAATTGGTTTGGAAACATGTCAAATTCATTCCGGAACATTTTCCAGTCCAAAATGCAGGTGTGATTCTTCAGCACATGGCCGTAGGAAACCATATTTGTTCCCCTCCTCTACAGTAGCAGTCATAAGGAGGACACAGATGGAAACTGGTCTAATCTGTTGTGGTAATCATGTACTTCAAACCCTCTTACAAGCTAAGAGTAGCTCCTGAGCCTAAATGGGTTATCCACTATTCAAGGTATGGAAGTGATTTTCAGCCTCACATAAAGTTAGGATAGCTAAACTTCACATACACAATCCACCAAGGACAGTTATTTATGGCATTTAGGAGATTTTGATGAATAGCTGACAAGTCTGCATGTCTTACAAGCTGAATGGCACAGAGAATTCAGCAAACGGGGAGTTTCTTGTCTCAGTAACACAATAGCAAGAACAATTGCACCTGCAAACATCTTCCTACCTTAAGTGGACAAAGGAATCTTCTTGAAAATTGTCAGCCTTTTAAAAAGATCTTGCCTTTGCTGCATACATATTGCTAAAATATAACAGTATATTGGGTTGCTGTGAATCTTTCAGTTCATGTTCCAGAAGCTCTCTCTCCTGATGTTTTACCCACATCTGTGGCAGGCAACTTCTGAGGATGCCTGCCACAGATGTGGACGAAACGTCAAGAGAGAAAGCTTCTGGAACATGGCCATACAGCCCAAAGACTCACAGCAACCCAGTGATTCCGGCCATGAAAGCCTTCAACAGTACATTAACAGTATATTATTTCCTAAAACAAACTGCAGAGATAAAGACTTCAAATCCTTGATGAATCTCCTAACTTTCCTTTCTCTCACATATACACATATCAGTTGATAAATCTTTCACCTCAGGTGGATCATTACAAAAGTCTCTGCAACATCTAACTGTTCAAAATTGTATTAGTCTCAAACCTAAACACTTTACTTAGTTACAAGACTCCCCGTGGAAATGTCCCCATTATTACTGTCATTTATCTGCAATCTGAATGCTTATGATAGCTTTCCTTTGCCCTGAACTTTCATTTCCTTGAAGTTTCACATCATCTTTATTTGAATTTGCTACATTCAGTTAGAGATATGCTGTTATAACCAGAAAGAACTAAAACATTTGAAAAACAATGGTATCTTCAAATTCTACAGTGGTTTCTCTGCACAGAAGTGTACATAATATTTTAAGGAACAGATGTGGTTTCCTGGTGTAATTACATCCTTACTATAATAGACACCAGTGCTCACTTTACACACTCTACAATTAAAATCTCCAAACTTTCAGCGGGATATTTGTCAGTAGATGATTTATGAGTTTACATCAAGAATGTGCTCTAAGAATAGTCAGATGAATTCTTACACAAAAAAAGGGGGAGGCAGAATGGAGAAAAGAGAAGATGCAATTTCTGTAGTGGTGTAAGTCATGGAAACATCCCAAGTACCACTGATGGATATCAAAGCTCTTGTTTTTTAAAAAAAAACAGAAACCACTAGGAACAGCACTTAAAGAATACTCAGAACAAAGATTCATTTAGCTTAGCAAAGGCAAATATCCATTAATGCTTATCTAAACACATGACTTAATAAAAGCATTTATTAGTCACAAGAGGACATTTCATTGGAAGTCTACCTGGAAAATGCGTATCTGCCCTGCAGAATCTCTATTCTCCGTTAAAGACTGATAAGACGAATTTCAGTCGGATCAAGTAACCTCATTTATAGTATGTGGTCACAAGCCAAACCCCTATGAGGTACATCTACACATACAGCTCCACAAGAGCAGGGTCATCCTAGCATTGCAATGATGAAAACTTAGGAATCCATCCATGACTTAGGATGCATCTAGACTGTAGAATGAATGCAGTTTGACCACACTTTAACTGCCATGACTCAAAGCTATGGAATAACACCAGCATTCTTTGGCAAAGAAGGCTAAAGACCTTGTAAAACAACAACCTCTCGCATTCCATAGCACTGAGCTATGGCAGTTAAAATGGGGTCAAACTATATTAATTCTATAGTGTAAATGCACCCTTACGCATGTGCAATTGTGCTTGCAAAAATAATTTCCCTACTCTAACATTTGGCAGCTCTTTCCCTAGGAAATTGTGCACAAAGAACTGAAGAACCCTGCTGAATGTGATGGGATGTGGTGTAGAACTATCCCATAAAACCAAATTCTGTGAGCAGATTTCTTCCATCATCATATGGCAAATCCTGGATTCAACCCCTTAGATCAGTGGTTCTTAACCTGTGGGTCCCTAGGTGTTTTGGCCTACAATGCCCAGAAATCCCAGCCAGTTTATCAGCTGATAGGATTTCTGGGAGTTGAAGGCCAAAACATCTGGAGACCCACAGGTTGAGAACCCCTGCCTTAGATATATACAAGGACTTTGGGCAAAACAGATTTCCTGTACTGAAATATTTTGACCAACCCTTTCTATGACCTCTGAGTGAACTGAAGTGTTTGCATCAGGAGGTCACACAGACACAAATGCAAGTTAACTTGTGCATATAAAATCTAAAAAACATGAAATTAGTTCTACAACTGAAGGCTCTTCCAGATCGGCAACTCATGTTCGTTTGTGTCACACCATTTAACATCACCATTCTTGCTTGCTCTGTGTCACTCCTAGGCACTTGCTTGTCCAAAAGCTGCAGGCACATTTAGGGACATTCAAGGCACATTCAAGTTCATTGTAGGTGTGACATAGGTTGTGGCAGGATTGAGGGGGTGTATCTAATACTCTCCATTCCCTTCCCATTTTGTCTCTGGGTGCACTTCCTTATCCACAATGCTCCCTTAAATTAAAATATATACCGTATATACTCAAATATAAGTCAAGGCACCTAATTTCACCCCCAAAAACTGGGAAAACGTATTGACTTGAGTATAAGACAAGGGTGGGAAATGCAGCAGCTACTGGTAAATTTCAAAAATAAAAATAGATACCAATAAAATTACATTAATTGAGGCATCAGTAGGTTAAATATTTTTGAATATTTACATAAAACTGTAATTTAAGATAAGACTGTCCAACTCTGATTACCTATATAATCCGAGTATAAGCCAACCCAAATATAAGCCGACCAGGGCCCTCACTCAAATATAAGCTGAGAGGGGCTTTTTCAGCCCTATAAAGGGGCTGAAAAACTCAGCTTATACATTAGTATATACAGTATATAACTTTAGAAATAAACCACAACAGTGTTTCTGTGCATTACAAATATTACATGTTAGAACTATGCCTATGACATCAGTTTTTAAAAGGTGCCTTTTAATTTGGAAAAGAACAGGAAACAGCCTAACAAATCATGCAATTTGTCATTAGAGTCAGGAGAAAAGACTTTAAGCACAGTGTGAAATACTCCCATGTCCTGCCACATGTTCTCCATTTAGGATCTGTGAAAAAGACCACTAATATCACCTTTTCACTGTCACATCTCAGGAGCATTAGTTCTGATTTTTAAAATCACTTTTACTCTTTGCCTCATGGTCGTAGCAGAGATAAATTTTGCACCATGTACATGCTACATTTTACTCAGGGTGGCTTGCTGTAAAATTTCTCATCAAATGCAATTTGACCCATATGGTCATGCTCAACTACCTCTATGGGAGATTTCTACAGAACAACATCTACATCATTAAATACTTCATTGTATCTGATAAAGTTGACTCTAGTGATGAAGACAAATAACGGAATAATTGTGTTTGTTTTGAAAGTGTTACAAGGATCCTATTGACTGTGATGGTATGATTTCACTATAGCAAGTACCAGTAAATGACATTACCATCATACAAGGCAGGACTGAATCCAGAATACAAGCTAGTGCAAGGAAAACGATATCAAAGAATCTGTTAGAAATTGTAAACATGATTCCAGATTAGTAGTAATGCAATTAGTTCCGGTATTTTTATTAATAGGATACATTTCACAAGTGCTAAGAGTATATGAGTATTTTAAAGTCAGATCTATTAAGTTTGTGCTTAAAATACAGAATTCCTGGAGAAGAATCAGTGCCTTTTTAAAGGCAGATGGTATACAACTTTGGTCAGCCATTAGGAGTTCTAAATTTGAAACTCATTCCAGCATGCCTGCATGCACAACCTCTGGAAGGAATGTCTTATGTCACTTTACAGCAATCTCTCTGGCATTACAGCAGCACTGAGAACCTCAAGAGGAAGCAATATGTCTAGCCCTCATCTATCACAAAACCCAGTTAACTGGAATTGGGAAGGAAGAGCTTCAGCGTCTATTTTTGGAACTTTGGCATGAAGCAGAAACTATATCCCCGAGTGAATGAATAACATAATATGAGAGGTTTGTTACAGCCAGCTTTGGAGCTGGGTGGAAATGTATGTATAACCCTCCAATAACAACATATGGTGGAAATTGCACAGAGAAAGATAATCCTGAGCAAACTCTGTGTCGTATTCCTGAAGCAAACACATCATCTTCTTGGAATGTGTCCATCAGTGAGGGACTTATTTTTGAATAGAATTAAGGTCAAACTCATTCAATCAAAAGGTGTGTACAGGCTGCCAAGATCCTGACCTACATGGCCATTTCTCGGAGCAGTTTTTAAAAGTATCAAACATGATTGTAGCCCCTCAATTATGGAATGCCTTGCCAGGGGAAACTCGAACCACCCGAGACTTACTTGCCTTTCAGAAAGCCTGCAAAACCTTGCTCTTCCGACAAGCGTTCAATGGGTGAAAAACTCGGGGCTATGTCTGTTTTTATTGTTGCTTTTATTGTTGTTTTTATTGTTTTTATTGTTATTTTAAAGCCAAGTGTGTTGTTTTAATCTATATTTGTAAACCGCTCCGAGCCAAACTGGGAGTAGTGGTATATAAGTTTAATAAATAAATAAAAAATAAATACATTTAAAAATTCTTGCAATGTCAGGGCAATCTCTTATTTCAGAGTTTTTCCCCAGTGCTGCACAACACAAACAAGTGTCATTTCACCCAATCAGCTAACCATAGTAGGGTATCAAACAGCAACTTACTCAAAGGATAACATGTAAAGCACACTTTTAGGCACTAGCAAGCTTGGTAACACAGTTTTATTGTTAACTGTCTACACTTCAGGCTCATGGTTGTTAACTTCTGTCATTTTCAGCTTTTGGTGACTCTATGAATCAGAGACCTCTAAGTCACCCTATCATGAACAGCCCTACTCAGGTCTTCCAGATTCAAAGCAATGGCTTCCTTGACTGAGTCTATCAATCTGGAATGTGGTCTTCCTCTTTTCCTACAGCCTTCGACCTTATCAGACTTTATTCTCTTTTCTAGTGAGCTGCATCTTTTCAGAATACGCCCAAAATACAACAGTTTCAAGTTAGTCATCTTGGGTACTTGATTTCCTCTAGAACCCATTTATTTGTCCATAGTATCTCTAGAACTCTTCTCCAACACCACATTTCAAATGAGCTGATTTCTTGCTTGGCCATTTCTTCACTGTCCAGCTTTCATGACCATACTTAGAAATGAGAAATAGGATGGCACAAACAATCCTAACTTTAAATGATATATCTTTACAGTTCGGGATCTTCTCTAGTTTCTTCATAGTTGCCCTTCCAAGTTTTAGTCTTCTTCTGATTTCTTGACTGCAGTCTCCACTCTGATCAATGACTAAGCCAAGGTAATGAAAATCTTGAATTATTTGAATGTCTTCATTGTCTACTTTGAAATTATGTAAGCCATCAGTGGCTGTTATTTTTGTTTTCTTGATGTTTCTTAATGGGTGTTCCTGCATGGCAGGAGGTTGAATTGGATGGCCCTTGTGGTTTCTTCCAACTAAACTCTCTTCCAACCTGCCTTTGCTCTTTAGCCTATCATTTTTGAATAAATAGTTATCCCAAATCTTGGTCATTTTTGGCTGGTTGTATGGTTCATCTACATATCTTTAATTGTTGATGTTCCTTCCTCCAATTTTCATACCTCCGTCCTCCGAGGCTAATCTTGTTTTAAATATAATCAGCAAATAAATTAAACAATAATAAAATGCACCCTGACCCCTCACTAATTGGAAACATTATGTTTCTCCATATTCTGTTCTAACGGTAGCCTCTTGTCCCGAGTATAGTCAAACGTTGTGGCACATTCAAATATTCCATACTTAATTTGCCTTGAGAATACGGGCCAGGGTCTCATACTACATACATTGGGCACATTTTGATAACAGCAGCACTTCCTTGCCCAGAGTCACTGTCATGGACATTTTGACAGCATATAGATGCCTCACATGACTACAGTGGTTCATGTGCATAATACCAATGAAAGGTAAAATGGATTTATGCATAAAAACACGCAAATTTAATCTCTTGTCCACAGAAGACCTAGGTATTCTTTTTATTCACAGGGACACTTAGGAAACTAACAGCACAATAAAATTCTCATTATTTCTATTCTGGAATTCTACAAACAATTTAATAAAAGGTTATTATTGCTTGGGGGAATAATTCTTGCAGAAGAAAGGTCATACTAGAAATCCCTATTATTAATAAAAAATATTTAATCCTCCTGCAATCCCCTCTAGAAAATATGAATTTATAATACTAATAAAATATTTAAACTCTTCATTCAATTTAGCTGAGATATTGTCAATGATTCATATCTTTGTCTTATTATACCACCTCAATGGTCTGTCTGTGCTATTTAAATATTAGACAGTTTTCAATTACAGCAGCTACTACTATGGAGGTTTTCTCTTCTTCTCATAAATAAAAATATATATTAAAGATCTCCCAGTGCAACTTCAATACTCCCCAAAGCCTAAATCAATGGTCTTAAAATACAATAGTTTCACATCCAAGCAGAGAAAATATTCTTTGTTAATTTCCATGCCTTAATCACACCCTTCAGCAAGAGCAAGCTTTTGGTACATTAAGCACCAGGGAGCTATAAAACCCAACAAATACATTTTTCCTCCATTGTTTCTCTCTTGCTCTATCCCCATCATCACACACTAGGGTACTTCCCAGAAAGCACTGCTTTCAAAGAGCTATTTGTAGCTCTAGTCTAAACCCTGTATAATATCACTAACCTAAAGTTTAAGCAGTTGCTTGTTTAGAGAATGTAACACACAAGCATGCTCAGAAGACCAATGTTACTAACGGATAGAGGAACAACGGTGACATTTTCAGGTTGCCATTCTCTACGGGGTAAAAGGGTTCCAAGAAGCCAGTCCCTGATATGGATGCTATTTGGCCAAGGGACTGTAAAAGCACAACCTCCATGCTTTATATGGGCAGCAAAAGCTCTAACTCATTAGTTTTGGTATTTGAGCTTTTAATATAGGAGTCTGTTTTCTGGAACTCTATACACAACTGCTCTCACAAGCACTTGGGGAATCTCCTGGATGCCTCCGTTGGCCAGCACCATAACTCCTTCTCTCTACTTTTAAATTACTACAGTCAGTTGTTCAAAACTTCATCCAGGTTTCAAGACCCTTCCTTTGTCTCTCCCTTCCTTACCTTCTCAACTCCAAACCTCATCTGGAGTTTTTACCCCTAATTTTGTGGTGATAAGGTGGGGAAAGAAGAGATGAAGGAAAGGGCTTAAAACTCAGATAAGACGTCGTGATGAGAAGCTGAGGAAGAGTATTGGGGTCTGAGTGTGTTGGCAGCATATTCCACTGTCAAATTGTTTTAACCATCAGGAAGTTCATCCTAATGTTTAGGTGGAATCTCCTTTCCTGCAGTTTGAATCCATTGCTCAGTGACCTAAACTGAAGAGCAGCAGAAGACAAACATGCCCTCTCCTCAATACGTCTTCTTCTCAAATATTTAAACATGGCTATCATATCCCCTCTCAACCTTCTCTTTTTCAAACTAAACATAACCAGATTCCTAAACTGTTCCTCATAGGGCCTGACTTCCAGATTTTTGGCTCTTTGAGTGGCCCTCTTCTGTATACTGTATGTTCCAGCTTGTCAATATTCTTCTTGAATTGTGTTGCCCAGAACTGGACACAGCATTCCTACTGAAAGAATTGTTGGTCCATCTTACCAAATATGATTTATGTCCTGACTGGCTGCATATTTCCAGGACCTCAAAGAATGGTTTTTCTCATCACCTGCAACCCTGGTGCTCCTTTGAACTGAAAATGCTAGGAACTGAACCTGAGATCTTTTGGATGCAAAGCTTGTGTTCTACAACTGAGCCATCTCTTCTGGACATGTAGTGTCTATCTTTTCCCCCAAACAGTGACTAGGATTTTTAAAGGATCCTTTTGAAAGCTGGTTGCATTCATGCCTCTTTTGAATATAGAACTGCCCAACCGCCACTATAAGGAAACTATCATAATTGCAAAAATATTCACATTTAATTTTGGTCCATTTTCAGGCTGATGTAATGAAAGTGTATCAAAAATAACAAAGAATAAAGGGAGACAATTCCAGCCACCAAATTTTCCTGCCAAGAAACATTAAAACCTCTCTTACCCATGACTCATTTGCTTCTGCTAGTGTACTCATTCATAACCATAGCCCATTCATCAACACCAGTATGGCATTTAGTGATTAAAATTGTGTATGTGTGTGTGTTTTTCTATGTGTGTCTTCTTCCCTGCCCCAACAGTGAGGCATTTCTGGGACCAATTTCCATGCTGAAGCTCTCAACAGTGTGAATCGAAAGTAACCACAAGAGTTCCAGAAAAGAATGATTTAAGTGATCTGGATATACATGCACAGAGAGAGATTAAACCCCAACAGCTTTGGAAATTATACTGAAACTGCAGCACACCCACAAAGTACATCTTACCTCAAGCAGTTTTTAAATGCAGTTATGTTCTCGCACTTAGTTAATGGAGTTTTTCTCCTTACACATGTTCAGTAAACCATGGAGGATCTTTGAAACTAAAGTTTCATACAGAATGTCAAAGATCCAGTTTTCTTTCCTTAGGTTCAACACTAAGCAGTCAGGGTTCCATCAAGAACAAATCAAACCATTGAATGTTGTCAGACACAGCTTCTGATATTTGTATATATAGTATTACAAGCTCAGTTGCCAGGTCCCAAATCCCTATCAATAATTAGCCAT
The DNA here is from genome assembly GCF_035594765.1 of Anolis carolinensis. Taxonomy (NCBI): domain Eukaryota; kingdom Metazoa; phylum Chordata; class Lepidosauria; order Squamata; family Anolidae; genus Anolis; species Anolis carolinensis. Next base: position 73,701,672 of record NC_085844.1, read on the forward strand.
AACACAATGCTTTAAAATGGCTACATATTGATAACCATTTGGGAAAGGGCTTTATCCCCTGAAAATATCAAAACACATATAAAGCCATGATCTTGTTCTAAATGATTCTCTATCCACTTTTTAAAAAGTCAACCAACTACAAAAGGGAAAAGTCACAATCACATGTTAAAAACACCCAAATAAGCTCCATGGGGCTCATACAAGGAGACGTGTTTCTTCAAATAACTCATCTCAAGGCTTTATGGGTCAAAATCAGATTTTTTAAATTGTGTCTGGAAGAGACTGTCAATCAACGGAGATGCTGCAACGGAGATGTGCCAACTTGGCCACAGCTCTTTGAGCCAAGTGAAGTATTTGAACACTTTTCAAAAGCAGCCTCCCACAAGGAGCACATTATAATAACCCAAATGGGATGTGAACAGGCCATATATCACTGTAGCCAGATCTGACATCTCCAGAAATGGGCCAATTTGGTACACTGGCTTTAACTGTGCAAAAGCTGAAACCTGAGCTTCCAGGCGCAGAGGTAAATTTACTCCCCCAAACTGCGAACCCATGATTTTAGAGGGAGTGTCACTCCATCTAACAGTGAAGAGAAGGGAATTAAAGATGAAGAGGATTTGATGCTGGAAGGGCACTTTGAAGGGGACGCTCAACTTTGGGCTATATATTCCCTTTTCTCAGATGTCACAAGTCTTACTATCTGTTAACATGGCATAACTCTGAAAATGACACATTTCTTTCCTAGCTCTTTTAATCAGATGATGTTGAAGAAATTAAACATAGTCTAATCATTAATCATAAATTGAATTCTTCTTTATAAAACAATTAGCTTCTATTAAAATACTCATTTATAATAAGAATCGACTGGTGACTTACTAGAGTCCTGAACTGAATAAAAATTAAGTAATTCTTCCCTTAACAGATTGTGCTAATGTGCTATTCTGGGACAGCTAGAACTTCAAGCCAAGATTAGATGGTCATTAATAGAATTCAATATTCACTGCCTAAATTCTCTGCTCTGAACATATTCTACAACCAAAGAGAGCTGCTCTTACAATAGCAACTGCAATGTAGATGGGGTGGAATAAGCTTATAGCAACTAAGGTTTCATTTAACAGATACTAAGACAACTATCTAAATGACTGTGACTATCTGAATTACCTTGGCAGGTCTCGCTATAAGTATCAATGTCTAAAACACCTGATGTTCACAATACATTTCATATCTATTTATCTATCTATTCTCTTATTGCTGTTGTCATATGCATTAGGAATTCTCTGACAACTATAGAATCATAGAGTTGGAAGAGATCTTGTGGGCCATCCAGTCCAACCCCCTGCCAAGAAGCAGGAAAATCTCATTCAAAGCACCCCTCAAAAGATGACCATCCAGCCTCTGCTTAAAAGCCTCCAAAGGCGCCTCCACCACAGTCTGGGGCAGAGAGCGCCACTGATGAACAGCTCTCATAGTTAGGAAGTTCTTCCTAATGTCCTCCCTATGACTTCTCCTCAAATATTTATATATGGCTATCATGTCTCCTCTTAGCCTTCTCTTCTGCAAGCTAAACATGCCCAGCTCTTTAAGCCGCTCCTCATAGGGCTTGTTCTCCAGACCCTTGATCATTTTATTCGCTCTCCTCTGGACACATTCCAGCTTGTCAACATCTCCCTTCAACTGCGGTGCCCAGAATTGGACACAGTATTCCAGGTGTGGTCTGACCAAAGCAGAATAGACGGGTAGCATGACTTCCTTGAATCTAGATACTATGTACTTCTATTTATGCAGGCCAAAATCCCATTGGCTTTTTTGCCATCGCACATTCTATAATAATTTTTCATAGTTATAACCCACCCTTCCTCAATGGTATTCATAACAGCATGTATGCCCTCCCCACAATTTTATCCTCATGACTCCTCCTTGGTGTTAAGTGGAGAGTCACTTCAGTACTTTAATCCAGCCTTCCTTAATCAGAACTTCATACCACTGTTATTGTAGAGTCTGACACAGAAGTGTTCAATGTACCATCTGGTCAGATTTGTTGGGATCAGCTCCAATTATTGCATGATGTAGACAAGATACTTGAATTAGCCAATCCCACCATATGAAGATTGGTCTTTGCCTTTTTTGGCTAATAAAATCTAATAGAAGTGGATTGTTCACCTAGGTCCAAGAGACGGTAAATGCCTCAGTGTGCCAGGGAGAGGTGCCTTTTACTTAGAAAGAGGTGGTGGTGACATCTTCTAAAGAGGACCATTCTGGATCCAGATACTTGTAACATCTACTGCCCATTGACAATATTCCCCTTTGGAACTTGAGAATGTGGTGATTGGACAAAGTTTCAGAAGAAACTGGGTCAATTTCAGTCTGGTTTCAAACCAGAGTGCAATCCCATTTGCACTCACGGATTACAAGATGAGAGAAATATCACCTTGTTGAACGTCCTGCAGCTTTTGATACCACTTGTCATGATATCTTGCTAAATCATTAGACATGAATAGTTGACAATATGTTACAGTGGTTCTGTTTCTATCTGCAAGGTTTGCTCCAGACAGTAGCATTACAGGACTCCAGTCCTATGGTTGTTAAGCTGTGGGGTACCACAGAGCAAAACTGTGTCCCCCAAGCTTCTAGAAGAGGTCATAAGGGGTTTGGGGCGGAATGCCATAAATATGTGTTTGACACCAAGGTCTACTTCTTCTTGTTATCAATTAGATGAGGCTGTGTAGGTGCTGGATCAGGGCCTGGGGCCTGTAATAGGCTGGATGAGGTCCAATAAACTGAAGCTGAATCCTAATAAAATTGAGGCTCTGTTTAGAACTAGTTGAACAACCCACCCTAGATGAGATTAAACTCTCATTGAAGGAGCAGGTACATACCTTGGGAGTACTTTGAGATACATCTTTTTTCAAAATAATGGAAATGTGGAGAGGAAGAATTCCATTTAAGAGTTCTATCAAATGGCTTTTCCCATTGACAAAGCTCCAAATGTAACATTGCATAAATACATGAACACTCAAAACAGAAGGGGCAATTGTCAATCATGCTGGAAGACGAGTTGGAGATGAAAATAGCAAACTAGATGGACAACATGTTGCTTTTTTGCTTTTATCACTACCAATATAAGTCACTTTCCCTTTTCTAAAAGGGCTCTTGGGCTACCTGGGGTAACCAGTCTATAAAGCCACGCTTGAGCCTTAGGCATTTTTGTATTGAGCAAAACTTGTCAGTATCCATTGTAAATTGTACAGAAGAATCTCAGTTCATGACAAGGTTAGCCAGAGGCTTCTGTTCGTGCTGAGCTGGTGAAGGTGAATTCACAGTCCCTGTTGTATGTAAATCAATTCGATATGAAAGGTAGGGAGAGGAGACAGTTGTCCTCAGCTCAAAAAGATTTTGAACCACTGGAAGCAGTTGAGTAGGACCTAGCCTGGAAAACTTCTGCTACCTGACTGAACTAGGTCCATTGTGAATTTAAAAAATAAAAAACACTTAATTTTTTTCTGGAAAACATATGAAGCCATAAGAACATATTGCAAACAATTATCAGACCAAAAGTTATTTTCTTACAGTATTCTACAGCTAACATAATTCAAAGAGATGGGAAACTTATGCTTCTACTAGAAACTCACTTTAAAATATTAATTTTGTATCCTTATGTTTTTGTACTGCATAAAGAAACAAGCTGGCAAAGAGAATTTTACTGCACTTTTATTTAATAATGCATATGGAAAACTGAAAGGGTGTTACTGAGATCCCAACAGTGTTATTAAGAGAGATAAAAAGCATGAGGTTCCAAATACTGAAATGATGGAAAGGCATAATTCAAGACTGTGGAACGTGAAAGCAAAAGCCAAAACTCGAATTAGCACCAACTTGATGAAGAACTGACAGTAAAAAAAGTCACTCCTCCACATGCTATAGATATTATGTGTGGATGCAAAATTAAATGCTTAGGAAAAAACATGCAACTCAGTCAGTGCCAGTAAGGCTTCTGAATTCTTCTAAAAACTGCTGCAGGCATCATTGGTGGAGAGCAGAGGGATAAGCTTAAGACGTCACTTCAAAAACTGCTCTCTGACAGGCAAAAAAAAGTCTAAATGAGTAACAGAAATGTTCTAAAATAAAGTCTAGGAAGGAAAGAAACACTTGCATAAAATATTTTCTATAAGCAAACAGTCCCATATGTAACAATCTGATAGAAGTTGGCATACCTACAAGTGTTGCACAAAATGCATCACAATATTCTGAGCCTGGTCAAAAGTCTTGTCTAAGTCACTCAGGCTGTTTCAAACGTGACATTTGAAAAACACCAATAAAGTAATACAGACAGCATGTGAAGTAGGACCATCATATATAACTCTATTTGGCAGTGTGCAAGTAACTGTGTTTTCACTGGACATGTACACTGGGAATACATGCAGCAAAACAACACAAATGCAACCACCACAAAGAAGAACAGTCTGCATATGATTTTCATGCTTCTCATGCCTGGGCACTCTAACCAGACGATGCCCAGGAAAGGAAAAATGATGCTCATCATCCAAGTAATTGGTGGACGTCAAAGCAATACTGTCACACTCCTACACATTTTTTTCTGTTTCAAATTTGAATAATTAAGAGACAGAAAATTATTTTATGCAGGCAGGCGTGCAACATTTCTTGGAGCTCTGCATTTATCTGCATTTTTTAAAATGCCATGGACAGAGATAAGATGAATCAGTATCAGTTGTGAACAGGGAAATAGAAGACTTTTCCATAGATCGTTCACCAATGACTTCGAAATAATGATGAAACGCAGAGCTTCACTTTGTAAAGTTCTTCATGCATTCTGCTTATTCTATGTTATAATGATAATAAACTGATGGATTACATATATAATGCGGGCAAGGAGGAGACATTGCCAAGACATACCAATTTTGCAAAATACATTCACTATCCATATTTTCCATAGCATTTATTTCTTATGTTGTCTAATGCATGGCATTGGAAGTCTCAACCAACTCCATCACTCCCACCTATACTTCTGAAATTTTACTAGGCATTACCTTTGCAAATTCATGAGTATATCCAAAACTTTATTTTTGTACTAAAAGACACACATAATATCGGGATATCAGTGTGCTCAGTTGTCACAGATTTCCAAATTATATAAGTCTGCTCATGACACACCATATATTCACACATAAAGACACAAAGACCTTTTATTCAGACATACATTTGGCAACTGATCTCACTTGCTGAAGAACAGGCTTGCAAATGGATTGAGGTGGGATTTTCCTTTTTTGTGTGTGTCCTTTCTTTTAGTGGTTTCCGAATTGTGTTTCATTTTATAGAGATGCTTGTATTCATTTTCTATAATCACTCTATTTTATTCTAAATCTCATTCACATGGGAAATGCAGGATATACTTTCAATATAAATAAGTGCCATCATTCAATCCCACAAATTTGCCACCCTCCAACTGCTGCCATCCCCCTCTCTGTTCCTGTTCAAAAACAACTCCACAACCATTATTGGCTGTGAGAAACTACATCCTCAGCACCAGGTATTTGAATATGACCAGCTCACCAGAAAAAGACATCTGAAAGCATCAGAATAAGAGAAAAGATTGACAAGGCAGGTCCAAATGTCTGACTCTGAAGTAATGCCTGCACTTTGGATTTTTAAAAATTCAAGCTATAGAGGGTTGCATAACTGATGGATATGGAGAGTCGACTGTACATTATTTTAGCTCATCCACAGTATGATTTTCTCTCTAGAAAAAGGAGTTTATTTCAATGTGATGTCACTGTTTCCACCAAAATGCTGGAGTTGTGCCAGAACTATGGTTTCATTTTTATTTTTCAATCAAAGTAATTCTGGAATTGTTGCTGAAGGAAGACTAAGTGCTAAGACAGAGCCAAAAACCTAACTGAAATTATACATAAATAGAATCTTACCTCATTCCTTCAGTTGACCTATTCTGGTAGTTTCGGTAGAGCTGTGGGACACCCAGCATGGCTTCAGTGAATACAGCGAGGAAGCCAAGAGTTTCAACAAAGACCACTGAGTCAAGAGAAAGGTAAGTGATGTATCCTGTTACTCCAGTGAAAGCCAGGACACACTGCACATAATCTGTAAACTTGTTCCAGTGCCAGAAGTAGTTCAAGTCAAAATCTGAAAGACAACGTTTATAGATAACAATCAAGGTAATTCATGTAGTACTGTACACATTTTTAAAAAGAGGAAAGAATAATATTAGATCATTTGGACAGTGTGAGATGGAAGACAAATCGAGAAAGTAACACAAACATTTATAATAATTGCACAGACAAAGTTAGCAACAATGCTAGTAGTAAGAAGTAGTGATGCTGGTGGAAATCAACCATATTGTAAAGGCTAAAAGTGAAACAACGCTCACAGTATATTGTAAGGCTTCAGAATGTAGATACTGTGTTTGGATATCTACATTACACAATGAGCAAATGAAAGCTTCAGGCTCACACCATCTTTCCTCCTCACATTCAACTTGATGAATGGTGCAGTTCCGTTTGCCACTGCATGTGAACTTGTTGAATAATGTTAACACAAGCCACAGTTTTCTCAGTTCCATTGCCATTAATAACAATTAAAGAGCTACCATGTGCAAAAAGTGCAAGATGATGCATATGATGACAGAACACTGTGTTACATTTTGTCTGGAAAACTTAACATGATTCCAACCATCACTCAGAATAAAATATAGCCATGCTTTTGATTCTGAGTTGGCCCTCTATTCATGAAAGAAGTCTAATTCAGTAATGTCAGAAGGGCTGAGCCAACCTTTCCCTTCCTTTTCACACGAAACACCTTCTACCCTGCTACTGGGAGAGATCTCTCCAACCATCCAATGCAAATTTTTGAGTGATACTGGGAGCTGTAGACCAGTGTTTCCCAAACTGTGCTCCTCCAGATGTTTTGGACTTTAGTTTCCACAATTCCTAACAGTTGGTAAGGGGACCTGAAGTCCAAAATGCATAGAGTAGTAGTTTGAGAAACACTGCTGTAGAGAAATCTTGAAAAGGACTATTTTCTTTCTGCCAGCAGGAACACCTTAGGAGTAAGGTCGACTCATGAGTAAGGTAACTTAGGATCCAAAGCTTTCTTTACAGAAAATATAAGCAATGAACTGAAACAGAAGTCACTGAGTAAACACGGCACAGAGCATATGAATAAAACACAAAATCAAGACACTACTACAGAATTTAGAAAATCTCAAAGCTTATTCATGTGAAGATTCTCCCAGCTGTATTCTGATGATTCAGTCAACATGAAACACAGCTTATTCCTTACTCATAAATAGTGTGAATGCATCAGTAGTCTGGGACACTTAGGTGAAATGCTGCAAGTCTTCGGCAATAAGAAGATATGCTCCCTAAGATAGAACTGCTCATTTTTCTTTTTTATGGTACACTCTAGTGTACAATTCATACCTTTCTCTGTGGGGAACATAGCAAAACTGTCTACTTGGGCTAAGTTTCACAGGGGTAGAAAAATCAAAATGCATGAGTAATTTATAGTGAGGGAATCAGAATGATCTAATTTATGCTAAAAACAATCAAATTGATACTTTACTGTGCAATTAAACAGCTGCATTTTCTAAAAGGAGAAGTTTATTTTGGTACATACTGGTTGTTGGCTCTTTTTAGGGCATCAGCAATTCTTTTTTTCCAAAAGAATAAAGTAAATAATGTCATATTGGATACCAGAATTTATTTCACTCCTCCCTAATTCAGCTAAGCTCCTCTCAGATGACAACACCAGTATTTAACATCATCATATATAACAGGATGTGTTACGGAGGAGTTCTAAATAAGTCATGCTGTCTAAAGGCCTTGGGAAAGGCTTTTATATTATAACAAAGGAACAAACTTGTAAAACACTTACAAAAACTTTCAAAAACTTACAAGTCGTACTATCCATAGACCTTAGGAAAGTTTTCTATATTATAATAAAGGAATAAACTTATGAACTACCGCTTCAGAACGCCTATGAATTTAAAATATATTTAAAATCATTACTTTGGTCTACATTTGAGTGGATTGCCTATGGACATTTTGCCTAATCCCTCACTTCTGCAGTTATGATGGTCACCAACAAGGGACACATGCGCACACAGTAAGCCATGGTTAGTTGTTGATCTTGGTTTGTTGCTTAATCCATGGATTGCAAATGATCAAACAAATCATGGCCTGTGTCCCCCATTTCTGGTTTGCATACTGTAAAAATAAACTTTTACATTTTCTTCCTTTTCTATTTCCTTATATCTTCCTTTAAAAAATATATAGTAGAGTCTCACTTATCCAAGCTAAACAGGCCGGCAGAAGCTTGGATAAGCGAATATCTTGGATAATAAGGAGGGATTAAGGAAAAACCTATTAAACATCAAATTAGGTTATGATTTTTTACAAATTAAGCACTAAAACTTCATGTTATACAACAAATTGGACATAAAAGTAGTTCAATACACAGTAATGTTATGTTGTAATTACTGTATTTATGAATTTAGCACCAAAATATCACGATATATTGAAAACATTGACTTCAAAAATGGCTTGGATTATCCAGAGACTTGGATAAGCAAGGCTTGGATAAGTGAGACTCTACTGTACTTGCATTCCAGAGAACCCAGAATAAAGCAAGAGTGAAGCACTATATTTTTGAATGCCTACATTATTTTTGCTTATAATAGCAATTTCCTTCATTTCTTAAATTTCTGCTTTTTTCCTCTGCCAAAGATTATTATGTTCCCAACACTCATCTTCTCTCTTAATCCCCCCCAAGGGCTTTTGACCAAGGTGAAAGTTATCTAACAGAAACCATCTTCATTTATCTCTATGTCCTACACCAAGGGACTCGGGATCTAGGTACAGATATCCCAGATTTATTCAACCAAAAATTCGACTAAAGCAGGAAATCGTCAAAAGCCGCAGTGACGCAATGGGTTAAACCATTGTGAACTGCTGACCTGAAGGTTGGGTTGCTGACCTGAAGGTTGCCAGCTCGAATCTGCAAGACAGGGTGAGCTTCCGTCTGTCAGCTCTACCTTATGAGGACACGAGAGAAGCCTCCTAGTAACACATCCGGGTGTCTCCTGGGCAACGTCTCTGTAGACAGCCAATTCTCTTACAGCAGAAGTAACTTGCAGTATGTTTTCAAGTTGCTTCTGACACAATTAAAAAGATCAAAATGTGGAAGCTTATCTTTAAGATGCCTGGGGCAGTTTCTTGCACTCTTACTATGAGTGCAAGAAACTGGTGCAAACAATTAGAATACATGGGGTGGGAGGAAGAAAGAGTGATGGATGGAGAAGAAGTAGGCAGAATACGTGTGGGGGGCCAAATGAAGTATGCTTTTAAAACAACAATCTACACCTTTTTCCATGAGGAGTTTTCTGACTGGGTTAGGTTTTGAGGGGGACAAGATGGACAGAGTGAAGGGCACTAGTAGTTCTGGTGACTGTTGTAAGAATGGCTTCTCAAAAAGCAGACTGTCAAAAATGGGGGTGTGTCTGTATTTATTATGCTTAATACCGATAAAGGCTTAAATCCAATCACAAAATATCAGTGGGGCTCTTGAGCTACCTCTCCACCATGTTGTCCCTTCAATTATGAAAACTTACTCTGCAGTGTTTTCCAACTGCTCAGAAAATTTAATTGGGGTGCATGACACACACATCCACTTTTTTCTATAACATACAACAGAAGGTTAATGTGAATTTTCCAGGCTGTATGACCATGTTCCAGAGCATTTTCTGTTTCCTGGCGAAAACGTCAGGAGAGAATACTTCTGGAACATGGCCTGGAAAACCTATGAAAGCCTTTGACAACATATACAACAAATACATTTTAAAAAATCAACAAATTTCACAACAAATACCATCAACAGAAATAAAGATTTTCTCTTCAAATTAACACTCGGGCTCCACACAATCTTCTGATCTTCTTGCTGCCAGAATTCATCCCTTGATGCTGCTACAAAAATAGTTTTTGGCTGCCCAGCTCCATGCAGTCAAATGCCAATAAGCTCACCTGGGCCTTGACAGTCAAGACTGCAGTGGTGGAAGCAAAAAAGGTAAGGGCAGAGCTATTTCACTCGCTGAAACTTTGAGCAAAGGCTTTTTCTCTTGAACAGAGTATATATGACAAAGGAAGAATTTTGACCCAGCTTTTTAGAATAGGAAATAGAAAGAAATTAAATCTATAGAACAACAAAGGAACATACCTTTTATTCTTGGTGGAAACCCTATAATGCAAGAGCATGCTGTTACTGATGATGTGAAAAGCCATAATTCACAAGTTATTACCTATTTTTCCTAGACAGTAAAGGAAGCAGAACTCTGCTGCGATATTGCAGATACCAAGAATAATATTCACTCAGGTCATGTTTAAAATGTCTTTTTAAAAACACCTTACATGTATTTATTTTATCCTTGAAGTTCTGCATAGCTGAGCATCAGCTTTCACAGAACAGCTATAATGAAACTCCCCACAGCACCAGTTAACAGCTGGCTAGCTGGCACTAAAAAGGTTTCAGAAAGCAGAAAGCCAGACACTGTGTGCTTGTAATAGAAAACCAGGGATGGCAGTATGGTCTAGTACCAGTTTAATGGTTACCAAGTGGCTTGTGATGGCACTAATCAACACTCAACAAAGCAGTGTGAACCTATGGTTTCAAAAATAGAAACCACACTAAAAGAAAAAGCGCAAGACACTCAGAGAAGGGGTGTGTGAGTATGTAGAGCTCCGGAAATTTGTTTTCTGGACCACCAACTTCTAGAATCCCGCAACCAGTTTGGCCATACTGGCTGGGAGATTCTGGGCATTGGTAATCCAACAGCAACAATAAAAAGAAACTTTCCCCAAGTTCTAACGCAGTGGGACTGAAGTCTGCAAGATGGTGCAGTGATTTGAACGTTAGACTACAACTCTGGAGACCAGGACTCAATTCCCCGTTCGGCTATAAAAGTCTCGGCCACAGTATACAAAATATATTTTTGCACCTTAGAGATTAACTGAGAACAAAGTTGGAAATATAAGGTTTTGTAGACTATGTCTACTTTCTCAGATGTATCTAAGAAGCAGAATAAAGTTTGCTGGTCCCTGTGCCAATATTTGTACATGGAGCAGTATGTTGCTTTTTTTTTTGTGAGTGTCAGAAGAGACTTGAGAACACATGGCAAGTTGCTTTTGGTGTGAGAGAATTGGCTGTCTACTGAGATATTGTCCAAGGGACACCCAGATGTGTCATGTATCATGTTCAGAAGTTGGTGATGGAAGAGGTTAATGTAAGTCTTAGTTCTACAGGGCTGAGTAATCTGTAAATAGGAATTACAGGTGAAAGCAAGTAAGGGTGGAGGCATGCAAGAGATAGGTTGCAGCTGGGTTGTACTGGATATAAGGACCTTGCCTAGAGAATGATCTTTGGGGAGAAAGGTTTTTTTCCCAGGTTTGTGGATTTTTGGTATCCTGATTAGTCTCCTGAACTCTTGGAACCCTGGAACCTCTGGATTGGCAATTGGCTATGGTATAGATAGACACTTGTTCCTTGGATTTCACTCATTGAATTCTTGGTGTTTTACTATTGAACTAGACCTTTTTGGACTATGGTGTTTTCTTGTACCTGCATCAGCGTTTGCTATCAGTTTTGTTTTGATTCTGTGGCTGAGTGCTATCTTTATGTTGGGACTTTGAAAACAGCCAGACAGTAAGTGCTGCTTTAATTAGCAATTTGACACAAGATGGGTGTTTGTTTTGATTCACCTCTGCCTGCATACTGACAGAGCCCTGGCATAGTAACAAGATGTGTTAGCATCCTACTGGGAGGCTTCTCCCATTTCCCCACAAGCTGGAGCTTGCCGTTTTGCGGATTTGAACTGGCAGCTTTCAAGTCAGCAACCCAACCTTCAAGTCAGCAGTCCAGCCAGCACAAAAGTTTAACTCATTGTGCCACTAGTATATTGCTTGGGAAAATGGGACTGCATTCATTCAGCTCTATGTGAGGATCCTGTGAAAAAGTCCAGCACCAGAATGTGGGATATTACCCTTTAGCAGGACTAGAAACTTATGAGTGTTGAGCCAAAACTTGGGGGGAAAAGCCCTTTCCAAGTTCTGCGACTATCTTTCTTAGGCACCTGTTTGGCGACAGCAGTTCTGATATGGATGATATCTTATATTTTGTCTTTGCCTTTTATCTTTACTAATTACACTGCATTAAATCATACTTCATAGACATGACTTCCCTCTTCCTCAGTGCCTTTTCACAAACACATCACTGACTTAAAATCAGTACTAACATTTTCCTCCCTTGCAAACAGCAGGCAGGATAAATTTTGGCCAGGAAATTTTGGCCCGGAAAAAGATGAAGGGGGAAAGAATTAAATAGGGGGTCACATCATGAATCTTTCATGTAGCTTGAATATTGGTCCTTAATTACCTATTGCACTACTTAAAAGTATTTCACTTAACTCACATAATTGCGTAGATTAAATATATGTTCACAGAAATACTATCCTCCCTATAATTAGTAATAATGCTTCTAACCTTTCCTGTTCCAATTACACAGTGTGACCTCTAACAAATTCTAGTCCTAAGCCATCCATTTGTTCAGGGCCAGTGCAAAATATCTTCTTTGGAATGATTTGCAGTGTTTGTCTGGACCCATAATATACCACGCATCATGTGTGTGCTGATTAGGTAAGTCTGAATTCTAATATGACTTCGTGCTGGGAGATGAAATGTAATCTTTATTTTCACCCCAGCTGGTATATGAATAGGTACTTTAAAAAAAACCTGTTCTGCTAAAATGGATTGACATTACTAAAGGTATAATATAAAACACTGCTTTGTCAACCTTTTAATAGTACAATAGAAAAAGCTACAACCTTTCACACCAATTTGAGTTTCTGAGTACATAGTCTTAATCTTTCAATTCATGCTAACACAAAATAGCGTTGAAAAAAAGGGCAAGTTACAAAAGGCTGTGCCTGCTCAACTCCACACCACTTTTTTGACACAACACACAAAGCTTGGAAGGGGGAGTAAAAGGAAACAAGGAATGTATGTTTTTATCTTTTAAATACTCAAAATTTTTCATATCGGGAGCAACTTGAGAAACTGCAAGTCGCTTCTGGTGTAAAAGAATTGGCCATCTCCAAGGACATTACCCAGGGGAGGCCTGGATGTTTTGATGTTTTATCATCTCTCATGGGAAGCTGGGGCTAACAGATGGGAGCTCACCACAGCTCCCCAGATTTGAACCGCCGATCTTTCGGTCAGCAGTCCTTCCTGCACAAGAGTTTAACCCATTACACCACCGGGGGTTCCCTAATATTCAAATAAGGAGGATAGACGGGGAAAATAATAATTTTGGGACTAATAAAAACATGGCTTTTTATTAAAGCCTTCAGCCAAACTTATTTTATCCAGGCTGCCCACGTTTAGTAGCTATATTATCCAAGATTGCTTTAGCTAGTATTAAAGTGAAAAACTATTTAATATACTTGCATATTTCTCAAATTTTGTTGTATTAAGCGTATTTCATTGTAAGCCACCCTGACAGCATCAAATAAAGGGCAGAGTATAACTATTTTATTAAATAAATCCTTCCAAATAACCATGTCAGAAGAAAGGGGAGGCATAAGTTCGATAAATAATATAAACAAACTCGCACTGACTGCAGGATGACACCTTGCTTTTTGCATCAATATGTAATAAAATAAATGTTCACAGAAACTGTCTCAGTTGGTTTATTTGAAAGCCATTTGGCAGAGTCATCACAGCCTCCTTTTCTCCTGGCAAAAAGGAACAAGAAACATTCCTTTCTCTTTAAATAATGATGAAAATGATACCATAAATTGAGCATGCCACTAGCACATTACTATTTCTATTCCTAAAGAGGGATGGATGCGCTATTCTACTTTTAAATGTATGTATATGTCTTCAAGTCGCCTGTTGACGTATAGCAACTCCATGAATTTCATATGGTTTTCTTAGGCATGAAATATCAGTGGTGGTTTTTCCAGTCTTTTCTCTGAAATATAGCCTACAGGACTCACGTTTTGTTAGCAGTATCCAATCCTAGGACTAACCAGGGCTGATCATGTTTAGCTACTAGATCATATGAGATATGGTTATGGTAATAATTCATAAATCTGTTTAATCTTGTGTTATCACCCCCACAAAAAGAATTTAAATGCATATTTTGAAAGAAAATAGATTTAAAATAGGTATTTTAAAATACATTTTTAAATTTTATTTTATTTATTGGATTGAACAGGAACATTTAGTGAGAACAAATGCAAATGGAACTATACATTAGGAATGCAGGGAGTTATCTAGCATTGCGGAAGACCTTTTGTCCTGACAGTTTTCCCAGTCCTACTTGGGGATTCCAAGTACTGGAAATAGGACATTCTTCAAGCAAAGCATGTGCTCTACTACTGAACTCACATCTCCTCAGAAGACAAGAACGTGAGTGGAGTTGTGATGGATTAGTGCAAATATTTATCTGGGCTATCATCAGTTTCCCATATAGGGCAAATAGAAGACCATGAAAAATTCACAAGTAGCACATAGCATAATATAAGCTCTAAAGAGGCTGCAACAGTATAGCGGTTGAGTGTTAAACTAGAACTGTGGGAGACATGAGTTCAGATACCTGTTCACCCCATAGTAACTCTCTAAAAACCACTTGGGCAAGTCACACTCATTCAGCAATGGCAAACTCCTTTGAATAAAACTTGTCAAGAAAATTCATAGCTGACTTGATGGCACATTACAAGAGCAATATTAATTTATCAATGACTTTCTAATCCATCAATTTGCATGACAATTCACAAAGACCGGATTCCTAAAGTATCCCTCTTCCTAATAAGTCTAATAAGAGCTGTGCTGTGCTTACTGAACAGTGACAAATCATTCCATTTAAGAAGAAAAAAATCTGAAATCCTAAGAGTCTTAAAAGAAAATTAAATGAGGCCAATATGAAGCATTTCAACTGAAATATAAAAGCAGATTTTATGAATGCTGGATAGGTTTTTAATAAGAAAGGGAAGATATACAATTGTACTTCCTAAATAGCTAAATAAAAAAATATGGGCATAGGACATATGGAACAAAATACTCAGTTACACGTGCAGGAAAATAGCAAAGAGAGGATACACTATATGTTTGCAGAAGTGTTACAGTATACAACAAAAGAGGCTTAGTCCGAATAAATGTTATGGACAGTATCTATTCATCAGCATAGAGAAGCTGCCAGGGGACATGATAGGTGTTTGCCATTATGCTCAGGTAAACGTTGTCCTCATTAGCCTTTCTAACTGCATGCTTATTTATGGTTTTTAACAATAACATCACATTTAAGCTGGATATTGTACACTGGAAGGTAGAAAACGAACATGTGAAGCCTACAGGGATTAATTCCTAACCTGGTTTTCTTTGAACATTTCAACCGAGATTATGAAGACATCCACAACAGTCAACAAGTCTGGAGAAGCATTTCACATTCATAGACAATAGTTTACAAGTCAGCTTGACACAGAGGGAAAGAAGAGTGAGAGTACTCTTAAGTGTTAAAAGTACATTGGAACCTTGAACAATGCCCTAGTTTAACATCATGTCCTGCGAATCTGGATGAAAATACTTTAGGTAAAGGTAAAGGTTTTCCCCTGACGTTAAGTCTAGTCGTGTCTGACTCTGGAGGTTGGCGCACATCTCCATTTCTAAGCCGAAGAGCTGGCGTTGTTCGTAGATACCTTCAAGGGCATGTGGCTGGCATGACTGCATGAAGCGCCGTTACCTTCCTGCCAGAACAGTACCTATTGATCTATTCACATTTGCATGTTTTCGAACTGCTAGGTTGGCAGAAGCTGGGGCTAACAGTGGTAGCTCACCCCCCCCCAGATTCGAACTACCGACTTTTCGGTCAGCAAGTTCAGCAACTCAGAAGTTTAATACACTGCACCACTGGGGTAAAATACTTTACAGCCTCAAAAATAGCCTCAGAGCATGTTTAATTGTCTCTCTAGTTTATTCACAAATGAAATATCTGAATTCACAGGTAATTAGGCACTGAAACATCTTCTCCTCTGTTAAAATCTTAAAGCGTGTTTCTTTTACAGCACAACCACAATGTATAGCAATATCCAAAAAAATCTAGATCAAAAACGTATTTCACAAATACATTTGAAATACACCAAATAGGATCTGCAACAGTCCTAATACTCTGTTATGAATTCCTGCTGGCAAAGTCCTCCTCCATCATATTCTACTCCAACGGTATTTAGAGTGGTTATCCCTGGATCAGCGCTTGTCCGTAAAGAGTTTCCAAGAACGAAGGAAACAGCTGTAGCCAATGAACATAAATATGGCCCCAGCCCCTGGCACATGAGGAAAAATGTGGATTCCACATCAGACAGACGGAGAGACACTGCTCTATGCCATTCCCTCATTATATTTTTGTTTGCCCAATAGACACTCAACATTTTTTTCACTAGGGCTTGGTTTTGGTGCCCCACACTAATGCTTCCTTCCCATGCAAACACCGGATTTTCTCAAGCTTTACAATCCACCCTTCTTTTTTTCTCAAAGTGCTCCTTTTAGTAAAATTTTCTAACTTTTAGTAAAAGTTCTTCCGAAATGCTTAGCAGCAAACTAGGCATTTCACTGCAACACAATATGCAATCCCAAGAGATATGAATATATAAAATGATAAAGATTCCTGTCGAAAAAAGAACTCGGCATGCACCGCTATTAACATTTCTTTCTATAAGCCAGTACAACAGAAAATCTGAAATTATCATTCTGAGAATCCGTCTCTAAGAAAGTCAACAAGCTCAGAAGTCCTTCACAGCAGGACAGAATTTGTACTTATCCCATTTCTTTAGCAGTTTGGGGAGGGGGGGAGTAAAGAGAAGGTTTGTGCCATCAAAGAGTTTTCAAGGTTAAGATAGAGTTAGCAAAATGAGAGAGAGAGGTGTACTCATCACTGTCAGTGGAAAAATAATTGGGTAGCAGAGAAGAATGCATTAAAAATACTGGATATGAGGGGCAGGGGACCATTAACAGCATGATTAATACTACCAAAAAAGCAGAAGGAAGCTAAGACATTTTATACAAATGAACAAAAAGCATCCTACATAAGTCTGAACAAATTATATTATTCCCCAAATTAACCAAACTCCTATGGATAGCATTTGCAACTAGCACATCTACAAAAGCTTTCTGGTAATGGATAAGACTTTTTATTCTGAAAAGTTTGTATAGATATAATGTATTGATCTGTCAGCTTACAAGAGAAAACACTGCTGAAGGAAAACCAGGCAATTTCAAAAGAGAAGAACTATTAAAACCTTTCTTCGGCTTCTCAATAATTTCATCAGGTCACTTACCTTGATACACAACGAAGTTTTATTATATTGGAAAAAAACATGAGACCTAAATATCCCAACAGACACCAGATCCGATCTGATCTTGGAAGCCAACCAGGGTCAGCTCCGGTTAGTGCTTGCATAGGAAAGGATAGGATAGGATAGGACAGGAGACTGCCAATGGATACCTGGTGCTATACTTGAGAAGACAAAAAACCACCTCTGAGTATGCCTTTTCTAAGAAAACACAATGAAATTTATGGGGTCGCCATGGATCGGACAAGCGTGAAGGGTTTGAAATGACTGCCGGACCCTATGGAGTTCCTGGCACACTTTGAAAAACACATCAACAAGGATCAGCTGCCAGCCGCCACAAAGTCTCCCCAAGATGAAGGAAGAAATGACACTTTGTTGTTGCTCAGCGTTGTTGAGTGGGCTGCAGCAAACTCTGATAGCTGTCTCTACAATGCTGAGAAGTGTTTGAGTGGTGTTAAGATCAGCCTTTTTGAAAATGTATTCATTTATTTGTTTTACAGATGGTCAGGAACCTTGAAGCCTGGTTCTGCCTGTGTTTTGAGATCTGCTTGGGAAGCCCTTCTCTCCATCCCACCTCCTTCCCAGGTACATCTGGTGGGAACTCAGGAGAGGGCCTTCTTTGTGTCCTACTTTCACTCTGCAGACAAGTAAAGACCTTTTTCTTTCAACAAGGTTTTGCAGACTAAGTGTACAAGGCCACTCCACCTAAAGATTTGCTAATTTTCTAGCTGTTGTGCTGGATTTTTTAACCGTTTATGTTTTAAACTGGTTTGCTATTACCTTCCTTTGGAGCTGAAAAAGGAGACTTGGCCAAGATCACACTGGATTTCAACCCCTGGTTTCCAGTCATTATCCAATGCTCAAATCTCTACACCATGCTGGCTTATTTTATTTTTTTAATCATTGACTATTATACACAGGGCCCCCGGTGGCACAGCATGTCAAAATGCTGACTGCTGAGCTTGCGGGTCAAAAGGTCCCAGGTTCGAATCCGGGGAGCGGAGTAAGCACCCGCTTTTAGCCCTAGCTTCTGCCAACCTAGCAGTTCGAAAACATGCAAATGTGAGTAGATCAATAGGTACTGCTCAGGCGGGAAGGTAACGGTGCTCCATGCAGTCATGCCGGCCACATGACCTTGGAGGTGTCTACAGACAACGCTGGCTCTTCGGCTTCGGAATAAAGATGAGCACTAACCCCCAGAGTCGGACACGACTGGACTTAATGTCAGGGGAAAACCTTTACCCTTACCTATTATACACAAGATAATTGATTTTTGTGTAAAAAAATACTTTCATTGTTAATTTTCCTTTTTCCACAGTCTGTATGTGAGTAGCACATTGTTTTACTGCTTTAAAGGCAGGTTTAAAGGGAATAGTAATCTAGTCAAGGCAACAATGAAGAACAAGAAATGGTGGAAACAAGATTTTTAAAAATCATGCAACTTTAAGTCCTACACTGTTCACTGACCCTTATTCAATACCAAGTCTACTTTGGAAATCTGCCTAAACAAGAAAGTTCCGACATTTGAATGTGGGGTGATTCAAATGTCTGCAGAGGGAGCAAAACGTCTAAAGACAGTCACTGAAGCTTTTCAGTCATTATTACACATATGAGAGCTTTTTCTGCTCTACTGGGGAAAGAGCACTTTCTTGCAGAAAGAGACACTTGTATTCAAAGTAAACCAACAGAATGAATAAAAGTACATTTTGACTAGACCTTTAAAAGCTCTAGCCGTTTCTTCAACATTCTAGGAGTTAATAGGACCTTTTACCTTCTTCCAGGCTGCTTTCATTTTTTTCTTAACAGTCCCATTTTTCAGTGCTTTCCCCCATTATATAGTTGGTGATTCACAACGTACAAGAAATATAATGGGATTCCACATGAATACATCTGAAGGAGATTATAGGGAAACTGTCTCTTTGTGGTGATTGAGGTTTATAGCTATAACCACCAGTACTAGCAAAATGTATCTGATCCAACACTTTGGAAGGGAAAAAATAAAATGAGGGCAGCAAGATAGGTTCAGGGCAACTGCTTAGATCTCATAAAAATTCCCACACCTGCGTTTGGAGAGCAACCTACATTGTTTTCTTTTGGCTAAAGCACTACAAAGGACTATATCTTCCAACTATTACGAGAAGGGTTTTCCTATTGGCTCATGAACTGTTTGGTAAAATCAAAGCTGCAAACATTGTTTTGGGAACCAACACTCTCAGAATCCAGGGCAATTTGTCATGCTTTTTTATTGTGTCAGAAGCAACTTGGGAACATCCTGCAAGTCGCTTCTGGTGTGAGAGCATTGGGCGTCTACAGAGACGCTGCCTAGGGGATGCCCAGATGTGTTACCATCCTGCTTGGAGGTTTCTCACATGTCCCCACAAGCAAGAGCCGACAGACGGGATTTGAACCACCAACCTTCAAGCCAGCAACCCCAACCTTCAGATCAGCAGTTCAGCCGGAACAAGAGTTTAACTCATTGTGCCACACAGAGATTGACACATTCAGAGAACTGTAAAGCAAAAAAAAAAAAAAAAAAAAAAAAGCAACTTTTCCAGTTTGTGTGAATTTGGTATGGTAATAAGATTGCTCATTTTTCAACTTATCCGAAGTTCTTTGAGTATGAAAGACATAAAACCATCACCATGCCAGGATCTCATGTGCAGAATCCTTTCCAAAAGCGGAAAAGCATCCCTATTACAAGGAATAGCAGGTGCAAACAGCCTACCTTAAAACAAGTAGCCAAGATGTTTGCCTTTAAAAAATAACTTCAAGTGAGCGATCAGCTGCTTGGCTGAAGACAGAAACTGGGCACATACAGCAGAAGATATTAATGTAGCTACTCAACTATGATCCATCTGGAGATGGACATCGAAGTTTGCTGAAGTTGGCAGATGCATAAAGCTTTAGCTAGGCCAGGTGTATCCTCAATCACTAAATGTTTCAGTAAAATGCACAGAACCAATTTAACAGTTAAATCAAACCGATGGCAATATAAAATTACAACCATAGTACTCCAACCTGGGTTTGCTTTTGTTCAATTGACTTGATTGTTTTTTAAAAATCTCCCCACCCAGAATCATACCCTTCTGTTTTCAATATATTTTTGTTTTCAACTTATATACAATTAACTATGTTAATCATACAAATGCTGCCAGCATGTGAATGCATTTGTATGTATTTATGATTTACCTAATATTCCAAATACTAAAAATTTAATCCATTTTCTACACATTTTCCTTCTTGATTTTGAAATCAGGAATCCAACACACTTTATTATTCAGTTACATATAAGTATAACCTTGAACAGTAGAACAAGTTAGCAAGTTTCTTGCTCCTCCAAATTTTCACTTGCAAGTGCAAAATATTTTTTTCTATTTAACTTACACACTGCCTGACAACTAACTTCTGAAAACCTAAGAGCACCATCAAGTGGTCAGATACAACAAATGCAACATCTCCATCAGTTTCATTAAAATTACACCAAATTAGCTCCAATAAAAAGATCCTATTTCACTATCAAACCCAGTATTTCTTCAAATCCTGTTACCCAAAACTAAAAAAATAAACAATTTTCATAATATAAGGTTTTATAGTATAAGTACCATCTACGTTATGTGTGTTTGTGTGTACGGGGCAAGGATGTGTAAAAAAAACTATCCAATTGGACATTCTCTGTGAAATAGAGTGTCTCAATATCTTTGGAAAATCTGTTAAACACAGAACAACTGATGCAAAAATCTAATACGAGACACAGTTGTATTTTGGCTTGTATAAGAGCCAAAATACAACTGCTTGTCTTGGTCAATATCTGAAATTTGGGTAAGAAGCTTACATGAAACACTAGTCTTTCTTTTTGTTAAAGCAAAGCATACTCACAGCATGCACTGAAGGAGAAGTTTATTGATTAAAATGATGTATACTACCCATCCCATGCTTCTGCTTTCTAGCAGTCTATGCAACAAAATAGGAACATATTTTGTAAAAAAATATTTCACACACTTGATGTAAAGAACTAGCAGTGAATATCAATACACTCTTCGAAAATTTAAAACAACATTCTTGCCATTTTGCCCAGCAAGGATGTTATGTTGTTATTGTGGCAGTTTCGGAATCTTTCTGGAGTTACGCAATAGCACTCAGAATACAAATGCAATTTGCTAGACCACTACCAAGAAGAAAAATATCAATGACATACAGTAGACAAATAAAGGATAGAGTAATAGGGGGGGGGGGGATTTAAAAAGAGCCCAATCTTGCCAATTCTCCAACTGCAGCTCCACAGAACTTGGGAACTACAGTAGACCCTCACTTTCATGGGATTCAGGGGCACAAGATCTGCATAGAAATTGAACATTCTGAACAAAAAAAAATGTGATTTTTTTTTAATCTGAGAAAACACCTCTCTCAGAATTGCTAGGTCCTCGACAGTAGCTCCATAGCCAACTTCCACCAGAAGGTGACAGAGTTGCCCTGAAGAACCTAGATTTTCTTTAAACAAATTAATTGAATCCACAAATAATCAAATCTGTAAACCTGTAAATGTGGTGGGTCAATTTCAACTAGGTTTCAAGTTTAGCGCTTCCTGTTTGAAGAACATTCCATTCTTTTTTATTCCTGCACCTCGTCATTAGCCATATGATAAACAGAGACTAGAGTAAATCCACTAGAATTTGGGGCACTATTTCAATATGCACAAACATTATTTTACAACCCAACTGTTTTATTACCTTGTTTATACTGATGGGGCTATAAACTCATTGAGGAAACAGGCTCACTCAACACATCAGCCCTTCTTGTCCAGGCCAACCAAAACCATAATACAAAAGCAGAATCACAACTGAACCCACCATAAAGACTGTCAGTCCATCCTACTTTCTCCTACTGTCAAATCCACTTCTAGTAAGATTATATCTTGTCATCTCCTATTTCACTAGTTTGGAATCTGGAACCTTATCCCACTCATGCCTCCACCATATAACACCATTCTTTCACCTGTCTTTTTACTCATTTACAGAGAATTTGAAGAGCTTTTATATCTTCCCCTACCCTACAGAAGAAGCTCATCACTTATGTCAGGGGTCCTCAAACTTCAGATTGCTGAGGGGCCGAATTATCATTTGGAAGAAAAAAACGAACAAATTCCTATGCTCACTGCACATGTCTTATTTATTTACTTATTTATTTATTTACTACATTTATACCCCACCCTTTCTCACCCCGAAGGGGACTCAGAGCGGCTTACAAGTTGTATGTGCATACAATATATTATATTATTAGCATAGCACAATATTAGCATTATATATTACTATATTGTATACCATTATACCGTAATATTATTAGTAATATTACATATAATATATAATTAATATTATTATATTATACCATATTATTATATTGTATTATTATTATTAGCCGCCCTGAGTCCCCTATTGGCTGAGAAGGGCGGGGTAGAAATACTGTAATAAATAAATAAATAAATAAATAAATAAATATTGTATAACATTATAATATTATCAATATTATATGTATACACAGTATATTATATTATTACCATATCATTCATTTACAATATTAGTAAATGAAAAAACAATACAATATTTAAAAATAAAAATAATTTTAACCAACATACTGTAAACTCATCAGGATTTCAGTGAGAAGTGTGGGCCTGCTTCTGGCCAATGAGATAATCAAGTAGGATTGTTGTTGTTGTGCCTTCAAGTCATCTCAGACTTTGGGCGAGCCTAAGTCTAAAACTGAGGGCGGGGGCCAGGTAAATGGCCTTGGAGGGCTGCATTCGGCCCCCGGGCCATAGTTTGGGGACCCCTGACTTATGTTATACCACCAATGACAAATATGGACTCTCCTTCCAAACTAAAGGCACTAGATCCCATCTGATCTTGGAAGCTAAGAAAGATAAATTCTAATTAAAACTTGGATTGGAGATCACCAATCTGATACCAGGTGATGTAGGAGAGGAGGAAGGAATTGGAGCAACCCTTGGCTAAGTATTCCTTACCTAAGAAAACCATGTGAAATTAATGGGGTCATCATAAGTTGAGAGTCAAACTGAAGGCACATACATGCACACACAGTGGTTGAAACTTGTAATATTAAAGTATAAAAATGAAGAGCAATTCAAAACTATTAAATAAGATGTTATATTAAAACCAAGCACTGGATTAGAAAGAAGGGAAGAAGTAAAACATGCACACCTCAAACAATCTTTCTGCAGCAATGAGTTAGTGGTCAAAAACAAGTCTCAATTAGGATGATACTGCATGAAGTGCAGAAAGAGTACATAGTTTTCCATGGTAGAGAGTTCCACCCATTACCATCCAAGGAAGCCAAAGAAGACCTTAAGATCATGACCGGGGGGGGGGGAGGGGGGGGGCTAGTAGAGTGTATCTAGATGCTGTTTTATATCTTAATATCTTAATGTTAATGGTTTTAAATTGTATTTATATGTTGATTCTTTCTATTGATTTCATGTTACTTTTTATTTGTTTTGTATAATGAGACATTGAATTTTTGTCTAAATGTACGTTGTAAGCCGCTCTGTGTCCCCTGTGGGGTGAGAAGAGCGGGATAGAAATGAAGTTAATAATAATAATAATAATAATAATAATAATAATAATAATAATAATAAGTCCTATCTCATATTCTCACTAAATACATCTGTGGAGGGAATGGGACGAGAACACAGTCTTTCTTAGAAAAGGTCAAAAACTGAAGCAGACACGCATGGTCCTTTAGAAAGTCTGGTCCCAAGCACTTTAAGTGCTTTGTAGGCCACAGCCAACGTTTTTAATTGCACTTGGATAGAGAATCATGGCCAATGAAGTTGATATAACAAGAAGCTTTTCTTCTCCCTGTGTAACCGGCAAAGTTTTAGAATGTTTTGCAAAGAAAACTTCACAAAGACTGTGTTACAGTAATCAAAACGGGATGCAACCAAAGCATTTACCATTGTGGTCAGATCAGAAATCTCCAAAAATGGAGATGTTTGTGTATATGGCACTTTTATCTTACCATCACTGCTATACTGACAGTTTCAGGACAATTTCCGGAAAAGGAATATGGAATTATAGCATCTCTTTAACATGACATAAGGCTATGAAAGTTTAAGAAAAGGTTTAAGAAGCCCTGCACTCGATCCACATGACCAGCCATTAAGCATAGTTTTTAGCTTGTCTTTAACAGTAAACCACAAAAGTTAAGAAATGTAAACACTTGGTGCATCTCCTCTTGATTCGAGGAATGATTACTTTAAATTGATCATATAAACACATTACAAGTTCATTATTTAAAAGAAACATCATTAACTAGCTTCAAAATATCACTTCCACCAACATCAGTGAAATAATTGTAATGGTTAAAATTGGCATAAGAGGGTTTTTAAAAATCTGAACATGATTAAGAAAGCTTAATGGAATCATAAAAATGTCACTGAACTCATTTTTATTCAACATTTTTCCTTATTTTCAATGAAAATCACCATTTTGAATCCATTTGAAAAATAGAAAGTTATCCATTAGCACAATAAAAAAAGAGACAGGATTCAGAAATAAAGTGAACAGATAAAAGCATGTTTTGTTTTTCTTTTTTCTGCAGGCTAGGAAGAGAGAATCAATGACATTAAGTGGTTTGCTGGATAGCTGACAAGTATCTCAAGATGATGCCAAGGAAGAAAGCAGAGAGAAACATCCCAGTTTTGATTGTAAGGTAATGTGAAATGATAACTCCAACATAATCTTATCAAGTTTACTACACTTCTCTAAATCTAACCGTATGCTAATTCTGACACTTTAAATATTCCAACTGCAGTAGGCCTTCCACATTCAAAATCTCTAGGGCCTCCACACACCAAAGTCATTGGATCCTCAAGCACAATTCTGTTTCAACCTCTGTCAGAAGGTAACAACAGAATCATATTGGAGGACCTACAAAATGCTGAGAGAAATATTCTCCCTAGGAATTTCTAGATCCTCTACCTCAACTCTATGGTCAACAAAGATAGTGGAAGACCTAATGGAAGACCTAGAGATTCCTAGAGAGAATGTATGAATCAAATCCACAAAACCTAAACCTGCAAATATGGAGGGCTGGCTATAGTGTACAATGGAAATGACCATTTGCAAGGATGCCAGACTTGTGTAAAGTAAGGTACAGCCTGATTTGGTTCCACTGTAGTTTACGTGCTTTCACTTCACTTATGGAAACCTTATGTCAATTTATGGCAATCCCGCAAATTTCAGAGGGTTTTCTTTGGCATGGAATACTCTGAGAGGGTTCCTACAGCACCTGGCATTCGCTGCCAATCTCCCATCCAAGTCCTAAGCTAAGTAGGTTACTCCTACTTGGCTTCCAAGATCAGCCATGATCAGATACTTCCAGAATATTTAGGACCTACAGTACCTGAGAGGTGGGTAAATTTCAAGGGCTGCACCTCTGTCTTTTATCACTGCCTTCACAATGCCTCCCTAATAGAGGTAGGTTGCTTTTCTTGCTCGTCTCTCCCACCCCCAACCCTTTTTGAGATCATTTTCTCATTATTTTTCTGCATTTATATGCCTTTCTCTATCTGTTTTATACAGATGTAGACATTTTAAGATCAGCAATGCAACTTACACACATCCCCATTGTAATCTCCCAAATAAACATATCCTCCCCTTCTCTTTAGCTTTTCCTGAAAATGTTCTCTCTATCCTTTTTAAAAGAAGGTTCCCCTAAAATTTACCTTCAACGTATCTACAGGTCATACCAAAATCCAAAACTTTAGTTCCAAGCCTAACCTCGACTTATACATGAGGTTGATATGTATGAGAACATGGGAATAATTTTCATGAAATTGCTAAAAACCAGCAAATCCCCTCTAAATCTTTTAAAATTGGCTTGTGCAAGTCTCAGCAGGTCTAAAGGCAAGGTGGGCTCCCCACAATTAGTGAGGCACGAAGCCCCATCACAGGGTCACTCTAGAGTTGCTGTACTTTGAAAATGGACTTGAGGGCAAAGAAGAGGATGAAGACAAAAAAGTAGTTGTTCGTTGTTTATGTAACCTAAATATGTGCTTTAACATTAGGGTTACATGAAATGCCAAGTTTGCTACCAGATTACTCATCTGCATGACTCACATAACTTTTTCAACACATTTTTCCAGGTTGAAACAAGTATAAGAAACCTGCATTTGACATCTTTTTCTTTGCTGTGGGAGAGGGGGGGGGGTCAGTACATTCTATTCTTATTTTACAACATAATTCCAAATTCACAGCTAATTCACAACAATCCATTCCAATTTTACATAGCGTCTATGTGCACATAATGAGTTCAACTAATTTAGACACTTGTTTAAAAAATTAAGAAATGAGCAAACCAATATGTTAAATTATTTACTCACAGCACCCTTCATGCATCCAAAATGAATACTTCTTCTAACTTAAAAAATATTAATAGAAGACCGTTTTCCACCATGCAACACAAGCACAAGCAAGAATGTAAAGTTATGGCATTTCAGCCCATTTTACATTCCATAGGTTAGCAGAGTTTGTATGGGAAACAGGTGAAAATTGCTATAAGCTAATGATGAAAAACAAAAAAAATGGTGCAGAAATTTTACACACAAAAAATGCTTTCTGAAAAAGATGCAACAGGGCATACAAGATTTAAGACAATCGACACACTGGAGGAAGAAGTCTCCTATTCCCAAAATGAAGGATGTATCAACTTAATTTTTAATATATTCTTCACAGAGGGTATCTCAGGTCAACCTGCCAAAAGATTACTATTAACAATGATGGGGAATAGCTAAATCTCAAAATGATTATGTTCCCATAATTATCAAGAATAGCCTGAAATAATGTGAGGCAACTAATCTAGAATAACCAGTCATCATTTATACTTTAAAGTGTAATAACAGGTCAAATTTTAAAAATGTATGAGCTCACCCTAAAGAAATAACTGAAAAAGGGCTGCCTAATACGCATAGAAGACTGCATAATCCTTAGGCTATCAATTCTGTTGGGCAGTCAGTTTTCAGTGATTTGTTTAGGATGAGCTCATACACACCTATAAGCATAACGAAGATAAAAAATATGTTCATATGGAAAGTATTTCACATCCATAAGGAAAGTAAAATACTATTTACTTCAAAGAAGACCACTCCATCAGGGCTGCAGTTACTGAGAAAAGGAAGCATCCATGTCACCTGGCTGCCCCATAAAGCTTAACATTGCTCATCTTACGATTGCAACAGGGAGTATGATGGGGCAGGTATTTGATTTCTGACAGCAGCCACACCACAAAGGTGATGTATGAACTTCCAACACAATTGTTTAGAGGCCAATAAGGGGTTGTGCCATCACACGTTTAAATTCATGATCACAACCTTCTGCCCATGATTTCAAAACTCAGTAGCTGTGATGACAGCCTAGAGTCTTGGGAACATGCTAATATATAAATCTATTTGAGTACAGTCATTTACTGTAAACAACTGATTTGATTTTTGCATATATTGTACATATATATCTATAAAAACCTAGCCAGTGCTAACTGCTTACTAGTGAATACAAATGATACCACTTGAGTGACCTAGTGTAAAAGTTTTACCATATATACTTGTATACAAGTCAACCTCATGTATAAATCATGCTTATTTCTAGATTTACACATTAGTATATACAGTAAATGGTGCTTAAAGCACATTGGTCACTCTTCTAGAGTAAATGTGTTTTAAGCATCATTGACTATATGTACTCAAATATAAGTCTAGAAATATACATGATTTATACATGAGGTCAATTTATACATCACTATACACAGTAAATTTCATAAACTGAAATATCTTGACCATGAACACCCACATTGTCATTCAGGGATAAAAAAGTATGCAGCATGACCTCTGAGTGTAATTACTTTTAAAGTCAAGAACAAAAGTAACTGTGACACTAATCTCTGTGACACTAATGCATCTTTTTCCTCAGTCAACGCTGAAACTGTTTTGAAGTGAGATTTTGTTGTTAATAGAAATATGCTACAGATAGCCTTTTTTGTAGAAATGACAATCATGCATTCATTTCTACCATAGCATACACATTAAAAATGCAAAAAAAAAGTAATGAAAGACAGACGGGCAAGTGGCAACCTCATGCAGCATGGGTTTGTAAAGTACATACCCAGAAAGGATCTCTTGGGAGGTGTTTTGAATTCTTCATCTTTACTATCTGCAGCTACATTAGAAGATTGAAGAGAAAGCAAAGACAAAACAGACTAGTTTGACTCCTCTCGAATTTGAGATTAACTTAGCGTTAGTATGTCGTGCTGCTAGTCATCATGCCAAAAGTTGGTTTAGTTCCTTCGACATCTAAGAGGCACACTTGCAGATTTTGAAGCTACAAGTAATGGAGTCACAATATGCTGCATAAAAATATTTGAAAAAACACCAAAAGCAAGTCTGATGTAACATATTATCCATGGCCTAAGCAAATATCTAATTAATTAATTACTACCAAGCACATATCATTTAAGCTTTATTTACACTGCCCTTGATAAAAAAAAAAGATTTTGTAAGACAGTTTCATTTTAAATATTTTGAAGCTTAATCAAATGAAAACAAAAAGAAAGAGCTTAACTTAGTACTTTATTATTACTATTTTTTCAAAACACAGGAGATAGCAAAGAGTTTACAGTGTTCAGTACATTTAAATTCAGCTTCTACCAGTCAGTTACTGAAGAAAATATTTTATTATTATTATTTCAGTTCATTTGAGGTGGAAAAAGGAGGCTTCTCGGGTTTTAGAGCTCGATAATGGTAATTTATACCCCATCTAGGAAAAAGAGCCATTACATTATGTCCAAGATAATCCAATTCTGTATTCTTGGGCAAATGTGATTCTACAATGGGAAAAAATGTCAAAAGCATTGGCTATACAGCCTATTCTAATAATACATTTGCAGCTGAGTAAAAAAAAATTAAGTAAATTCAACATGAAGTCTATCTATAATTTACAAGTTCAACTTATGAGTCATTCCAGAAGAGAATTTTTAAGAGATATTTTTCAGATATCAAACAAATTCATTCTTTCATGTTAATCCTGGGAAGTCTGTGAGTGCAGAACGAATTTTGCACCAACATCAATAATGAATGCACAAGTACACAGCAAGCCATAACAGATCAATACATTTTTAATAATTAAAAATTCTCTTATTTTCTTTTTAAATAAACTAAGAATACATAACACATGGACTGAAAACAAACTGACAGCAGACAATAAGACAAACCCAAAACAGGTCTTGCTTAGATATTCCTGGCCTTTTGTTTATGGAGATCAATACAAGTATACCTCAGTTAACAAAGTCAATGTGCTCCTCAGCATTACTTCTTCAACAGAAAGTTTGGTACCAGAGGCAATGATAACATAAAAAGAATAGGCATAGGTTCCTACATCACAAAAAAGAAGAGCAATTTAACATGTTTCAACCGTCTTTTATTCACACTAACAATATGTACAAATGAAATGACTCATCTAGGTCAGGTAAGATTTCTACCCTGTTTCCCCGAAAATAAGACAGGGTCTTATATTAATTTTTGCTCCCAAAGATGCACTAGGTCTTATTTTCAGGGGATGTCTTATTTTTCCATGAAGAAGAGCTCACATTTATTGTTGAACAACAAAATGAACATTTATTATATACTGTAAAGTAGTTGTCATCACAAACCAGCATAACCAGACAAACTGTGAATCCTATCAAGAATTTCTTGTTACTACCATTATTTACATGTGCAACAATCTATGGTACCTCTTGCAGTTTAGGTTTCACAAGGTTTCCACGCTGATTTCTCTCTATTCTAGTTTCAATGTAGTCATGAATGATGAATAATATAATATACTATAATAATAATATGATAATATAATAATAATATAATGATATACAATATATTAATTAGATAATATAATAATAGGATATAATAATAGAATATGATAATAATATGGTATTAATAGGATAATATAATAATGGGATATAATAACAGAATAGCATAATAATATAATAATAATAGGATAATATAATAGAATAATAGAATGGAATAGAATGATATAAAATATATTAATAGGATAATATAAAATGGAATATAATAATAATAAAAGAATATGCTAATAATGATAAAATAATAATGTGATAATATAATTGAATAATAGTATAGAATATAATGATATAAAATATATTAATAGGATAATATAAAATGGAATATAATAATAACAGAATAATAATATAATAATATGAAAATATAATAGAATAATAATAGAATAATAATATAATGATATAATAATAATAATTGAAAAATATAATATAATGATATAAAATATATTAATAGGATAATATAATAATGGGATATAATAATAGTAACAGAATATGATGATAATAATATGGCAATAGAATAATAGTATAAAATAATGTTTCAGGGCATAGGATAGGAATAAGGATGAGAGGAGAATCCCAATGCGTCCTGTACCTTTAAGAAACTGAAAGAGCAGGACGAGTGGAAAGCCCTCTTCCTTCCCTCCCTCCTTCCCTTGCCCTGGCTCCAGGAGCCAATCAGAAGCCTTGGGGGCGAAGCGAGCATGGCCAAGAAGCATGGCCTTGTCTCCGGAGGAAGAAACGGCAGCGCAGCAGCAGCCACGGAGGCAGGAGGGCAGGCAAGGCAAGGCCAGCAAGCACTTTCTCTCCCTCCCTCCCTCCCTCCGGTGTGTGTATGAGTGCTGCTTTAGCCCTGCAGCCATGCTTCCCAATGGAACTCTGCTGCAGCCTTAGTTGCTAGGTCTTACTTTCAGGGGAGGCCTTATATTTGGCAATCCCCCCAAACCCCTGCTAGGTCTTATTCTTTGGGGAGGTCTTATTTTCGGGGAAACACGGTATATGTAAAGAAAAACATTTTGAGTATTCCAGCAATCAGTAGAAGGCTTCTTCCAAACTCTATCGAAGTTTGGGTTCTTTTCCACAGCCTCCTTATAAATTTCCATTTTGATGTCTTAAGTTATAGATTCATGCTTTTTTGCTTTTTTAATATGCTGGGATTAGATGGAAAGGAGTATATGCTCTCCCCTTTTGTCTCTGTTTTGAGCTTCATGCAAGAGAGTCTTGGGGCAGCTAGTTTTTACCAAATCTTACATCAGTGGTTGGGAACTGAAGGTCAAAACATCTGGGGACCCACAGGTTGAGAACCACTGAGCTAGAGAAAAATCCCCTCTTTCCAAGCTCAAGCTTAATTGCATCCATTACACTATGTAACACAATTTTTGTTCCTGAGTCATAAATGTCATTTCCCAATGGGTACTATCATAAAAACATGGAAAAGGTTTATTAAACTGCAAAACCTTTGTTTTTGTGGGACATCCGGCAGCACATTTTGCTATAGTTTTTCAATGAATATCTCATAGAGTCTCAACCAATTCAACCTAGTTTGTTGCAACCACAAAACAAAGTTTCTGGAGTATAACAACTACTTTCAAAGTACATATCACACAATTAAATAGGAAATAACACTTTCAAAACAGAAACAGAATTTATTTTCAATTTTTGTTACATGTTAATACAGACATTCTTCTGAAACCCAACACCAAAAGTTTGTGTTTTTCCAGTTGTCCTGCCCCCTTCTCCCAATGCTGACATGGCTGAAACATTTTCAGCTATACAGTCAGCTCTCCATGCTCACTGGGATCAGGGGCACAGGATCCCTATGAATGTGAAAAACTGCATAAGAAAGAAATTGCTGATTTGTTTAACTAAGGGTCTGTGTGGAAGACAGTCATATGACCCAGAATATCAAGGCAGAAAATCCCACAATATCTGCTTTGAACTGGGTTATCTGAGTCCACACTGCCATATATTCTAGTTCAAAGCAGATATTGTGGGATTTTATTCATCTGTGTGGAAGGGGCCTGAGAAAACACATGTCTAGGGATTTCTAGGTCTTCCAGCATTATTCTGTTTAATTTCCACTGGAAGCTGACCATAGAATCACACCTAGAGATTATTAAATAAGTATTCTCTCTTGAAATCTCTAGGTCCTTCAGCACGACAAGAGGAAATAGACTAGATTTGCACTGGAGGACCTCGAGATTCTAGAAAGAACACTTTAAATCAAATCCGTGGATAATCAGATCTTCCAAAAGTCAAAGCCTCAAATGAGGAGGATGACTGTACAGATGAAAAAGGAGGTCTGCAGGCATAAAAAAGTGTACAAAAATTCTTTGTCAGAGGCTTTGTTAACTGAGGTATGCCTGTACCTAAGAGAATATGGCTTTTAATAATGAAACATTTATTTTACTTCCTGGGGGAAATAAATTTTTTAAAAGTCCTCTTCTACAACCTAGAAAGTGAGATATTACAGGATCCTCACAGTTTAACTGTTCAGTGAGCCTCCAATTGAGAGAACTGTCTGAGAACGACCCTTCTCATACAGTAGCAGACACCGTATAAAAGGGGGGGGGGATCCATACATACATACTGTACAAATTTAGATGAATTATAAATTGAGTTTACTCTCAGATGCATGTCATTAAATTCAGATGATTTGGGAAACAAGCCAGGCTTGAGATCAAAATATTTCTGGAATTAACAAAAAAAAAATGTTTGTTTTTTTTCCTGTTCAAAAGAGATGTGCCTATATGGGCCACTAGGGCAACACCTTTTCACAGTAGTCCACTCTAAATAAATGTTTTCAAAAGGATGCATAAAAAAGAAGTACAAAAGAATGAAGGAATTAAAGAAAACTGTAAAAAGGTCTCTTGCGATAGGAAAACAAAAATGAAAGGAAGGCCAAGTCAAAAGTGGACAAGAAAGCACAAAGAAAGCTGATCCGGAATTTCAACAAACACCAGTTCATATTTCAATCCAGTTTCTGCCTTTCCTTCTACAGAACAGACATCCACAGATAGTTTGCATTCTTCCTCTTGAAAGGAGCTTTACATTAACGTTTTTCTGACATGAATGATCACAACGCAAATGCTTGTTGAGAAAATGTTGAAATCCACATTGAAACAACTGGAGTAAAGCAAAGGCTAAAACTACCAAGGCCTGACTCTCCAATGAGCAGTAAAGTGAAATAACAAACTTCAGGGAATTATAATAATAATAATAAAGCCCATTTCCATCAGGTGAGCTGCACACTCCTTTAGTGCTGAATTACCAAGAGAGAATTAGACGCACTTTATAATTTTGTAAAACCAAATGAAGTGAAACCACAAAAAGCCAATATTAAGCAACCTCACTAACCAATGATTTCAACCAACCTGAAAAGGAGCGCCGCTTTATGTTCAGCTCATTTGTCACCCGTACTTCAGTGCACAGTTTCAGCATCAATAACATTGTGATTATCATTATAATGCTCTGCAACAGTAGTGGAGACTCAAAATGCCTCCCAAACCTAGAAGAAAGGGGAGAGAGATATCAGATAGTGAAGAGTGGTGAGCCTCCACTAATTAAGCAAAAACATACAGTATATATGTAAAGAAAATATTATTCAAAGCCTATATTAATATTGTTACTTATTTGTATTTCTTCATATTTGTTTAAGAAAACTATATCTCACCATCTACCCAAGCATTTCGAACAGGGAATAAAATCAGTTTAACAAATTTTAAAAATATAAACAATAGGAAACAATTTTAACAATAAGAGACAATATTAAACAATTTGCCAAGTTAATATGGAAGAATTCAAATAAATTGCAACCCTTTAACAACATGTACATATTTGGATGAAGTATGTTTTCCCTTTTATTTGTGACTTCCTTTTGTTGTATATGCCTATGTTACAATTTTGCTGTTGTATGCCAATAAAGGCCGGGTGCGTGCATCATTCCATGATTTCATGTAGATATCCAAAACCATGGGTAATAGTGAACCCTTACTGAGTGAATTACTTCCAGGAAGCTCCTGGTGGTGCAGCGGGTTAAAACGCCAAGCTGCTGAACTTGCTGACTGAAAGGTCAGCAGTTCGAATCTGGGGAGTAGCCCCAGTTTCTGCCAACCTAGAACTTTGAAAACATGCAAATGTGAGTAGATCGATAGTGGTAAGGTAACGGCGCTCCATGCAGTCATGCCGGTCACATGACCATGGAGTTGTCTAGGGACAACACTGGCTCTTCAGCTTAGAAATGGAGATGAGCACCAACCCACAGAGTCGGACACAACTAGACTTAATGTCAGGGGAAAACCTTTACCTTTACTACTTCCAGAAAGAGCAGACTTGACTGCACCAATGGAAGCATACCATAGAATAACCAGGAGGACCTATAAAATGCTAAGACAAGACGTATTTTGTCTGTGAGTATGGGTCCCACAACTATGTAAATATGACTGTACACAGGAAGAAGCAATCCTTTGACATCAAAGCCCCAAGAGGTTTAGGGATTTGATTTCAGACCACTAAACAGTGCAACTCCTTCAAGACCAGTACTTTATTACACTGTCTCTATTTGATGTTCTGGTCAAAAATATAAACGGTGAATTGTATTCTATTTGGAATAGGAAGACTTAAAACTGGCGGCATTACAGTAATCTAACGTGGAAGTTACCAGTCCACAGAGCACCATGGCTTGATAATCTAGGTCCAAGAAAGGCCATAGTGCATGGACATTTACAACTGGACTCAAGTACTTTTATCGATGAAGTCCACCTGCAGTCCTCTTGGGACCGTGAAGATCTTAGCATTTCCACAACCTATGCACATACTGTTTCAAGTGAAGTGTGACTTCATCCAGGAGAGGTCATTTATCCATGTTCAGGATCTGAGAAAACCATAATCCACAGAGCCTCGTCCTTGCTGGTATTTAGCTTCAATTTATTGCCACCCAGCGCATTACACTATTAGGCACTGCCCAGCACTGGCCAACTCTGACGACAAGGAGGGGTAGAGCTGAGTGACATCAGCAAACCACCCTAAAAGTTCTCATGACTTCACTAAATTACTTTATGAAGATATTAAATAACTTGGGAGATAGGATAGAAACTTACAGCAATGCAGCACCTCACAGCTTAATAGCAACAGGGTGAAGCAGGGATTCTCTGATGATATTCTCCAGAACCAGCCCCAAAGATAAGAACAGAATCCCTAGAACACAATCCTAGTCCAATAAGACACTCTGATCCGTAGTATCAAAAGCCAGTGGGAGATTCAGGAAGATACCCCTCTTGTCACTTTAAGCCCATTCCTTTCCTCTGGTCTTCACCCTCTTTTGCAGAATAGTGTGAAGACAGCTTTACACCTATTTACAGACATCTCCTTGATGAGAAGGTGGATGGTATTTCTGGATCCAGCCTCCAATGTGTATTTTTTCTGGTCTGGAATCAGAGAAAAGAATTGCCTCCTTCAGATTACTGGAGGCTAACAGCTTCTTCCTATGCTCTAATTATGTTGCAACATGCTTGCCAAATGGAAGTCAACAACATTTCTTGTGGCAGTCCCTTTGCAAAACACTGGGGAATGCAATTGTGCAACATCTTAGAAATGCTAGATACGGTCTGGCTGTCCAAAAGGATGTGACAACTTCCACAATCCAATGGTCATACTGGATGGGATTGATGGTAGGTATGAGTCAAAACGTCTGAGGGGCCAAACGTTTTCCATCTCTTTTTTACATAGTGCATGGTGTTAAATATGAACTGGATAACTTGTCTACTTATAATATATGTAGTTCAGAGTAATATGTACTCCCAAATAAAACAAACTTTGGAGTTATAAAGCAATAGCAAAGATTGTATGCATGAGTGGTCTTTGCATCTTTCTTCTGGCCTTAGAAGGTACCGGTGATATTAGAAAAAAATCCCATAGAATTCTGTTCCTGCCATTGGAGTGAATATAGAAATCAATCCAATCTCACTACAGCCACTAGAGGGAGATCTCTTCCTTTCATAGGAGTTAAAAATGCACTAAAAATAAACATACTGTATATAACCTGTTAAAACATTTCAAAGTATCCTGAATGAACATGTCCATATTTATATTTAAAATAAAAAAATAGGCATGTGAAAATAGGTACTGTTTATTTCTGACATGTCTTAAGCAATAGGCATTCAATGAATGTCTTAATCAGATATCAAGCTAAACTTTAATCCTTGTTCAACACAATTACAAAGCAAATGACAAAAGAAAACGTTGTGCCAAGGAGTCTAAAGTGGTGAAGAAAGGAATTTCTTCAAATACATGTACTAATCACTGTCCTGTTCCACAGTTCAACCCTGTAGTATTCCAATACAAAATAGAAAAAAAGAAACATGGAGGAAACCAGCCAGACAAGTTTCGCTCTCATAAACCAAAGATAAAGCTACCAAAATTGGCTTCTACAGGCTTGGTTTGTCTAACCAGGTCTGACAATATAGACAGTATCTGGGAAAGAGATGGCTTTCTTTCTGCAAAGTAGTGAGATGGAAACATGCTCATATACCATGCAGCAGTGGTCAAGTCTACATAGGGACCACCAAACGCAGCATTGCCCAGGCACGAATGAAGGGACATGAAAGGCACTGCAGACTAACTCAACCAGAGAAGTCAGCCATAGAAGAGCGCTTGATGAACCAACCTGGACACAGCATATTATCTGAGAACACAGAAATACTGACCCACTTTAACAACCACTATTATGTCAGACTACACAGAGAAGCCTTTGAAATGCACAAGCATGTGGACAATTTCAACAGAAAGAAGGAAAGCATGAAAATGAACAAAATCTGGCGACCAGTGTTAAAAAAACTCTAAAATCAGGATAGTAAATAAAGAACAACACTCAGAAAAAATGGGAATGCCAGACAAGAAACAATCAGGGCCAGCTAATCACCCCCAACAAAGGATTCCTCCAGGCAGGAAGCAGCCAAGCTTTAAAGCTGCAAGGCTTTTCAATGCTAATCAAGGTGATTAATTGCAACATTCACACTTGCCTCCAATAGACAAGAGTACTTTCTCCCACCCTGGACCTTCCACAGATGTATAAACCCCACTTGCCTAGTTTCCAACAGATTTCACAACCTCTGAGGATGCCTGCCATAGATGCGGGAGAAACATCAGGGGAAAATGCTTCTGGAACATGGCGATACAGCCTGGAAAACTCACAGCAACCCAGATGGAAACAGATTTAAAGTTTCATTCTCCAATGGAAATTCAAATTTTATTGTTCTGTTGTAATTACCTTTTTTATATCCATCAATCCCAGAGTCAATGGGAGTTGTGTCCGATTAGCTCAAGTTGAACATTTGAACACACTTACTCTCTACCATATCAAGACAATATGCAGACCAGACTACTCTTAACATTGCTACCCTCCACCACCACTTCTACCATCCTCAATGAATATTTTTAAACATCTTAATTAATGCAAAATTTATTCTGAAAACTAGCAATTACACATTTCAGACTTTGAGGTTTTGCCCAATATCCAACAAAGACAATTCTCTGTGGAATCATTAAAGTTGGTCCTCTTTTAGTACTGTTCTCTTCCTCTCTGAACTCTAATCAATCTCCTACAATTCTTGTAAATCCAAATATTAATGCTCTTGTCGCATAGAAAGAATTGCCTGCAATAAAATGTTGACAAACAGAGCAGCTTCTCTGAGGCAGACAAAAGGTCAGTTTGACAGGGATTATGAATCAAGGAAAATACAAGACCTATAAGGAGCAGTAGGCCATGCAAACAGATGAGCCGGTTAAAGAGTCAAGGATGTACTGAACCCAAGGAGTCCCCCCTCTCCCCAGGGAAATAAAAGAAGAATGACTAAAATAAAAATTGAAAGGAAAGAAAATACAAGTGGAGGCAGAAGGTTAAGGAAAAGAACAGAAAAATCAAGGGTTTCGGTAAGAGAGCCTAAATACCCTAAAGGCATCAGAGCCTTTTGAGCTTAAAAGCTAAGCAGCCCTGGTTAGTACTTGAATGGGAGATTGCCAACAAATATCTGGTGCTGTAGGATATATTTCAGAGGAAGGAACTGGCAAAACCACCTCTCAATATTCTTTGCATAACAGAACCCTACAAAATATATAGGCTCACTGTAAGTCAACAGGCAACTTGAAAGCATGCTGATACACACACACTGGGGAAGCAAGGGCTTTCCTTGATTACAAGGAAGAGAATAAGAGTGATTTGCAGACTGAAGACTAAAAAGACCACAGGACTGAAGAATAGATGAGTTCTGCACTGTTTTAAATAAATTAGCCAACTTCTTAACTATATGTTTCTAGGGACCATTAGAGAAAGGCCAAGTAAAGAATTATTATTCAGAAAGCATAGCAAACAATGCAGACATTAAGTCTTCAGAACAGTTTTAGCAACAATGGCTTCTCAAATAAATTAATTTACTAATGTCCTTCAGCTAGGCTTACTGTGGATCTGGAGTGGGACATCAGCCAAATGTTATTGGAGAGTCTACTTTTCATGACTGCATTAGATTCTCATCACAAAAGCTAGATATGCAGTGAAAACTGGCAGCTATCCAGATCCTACTTCTTGAATTGCAGAGGTCTCCGTAATTCCATAATCAATCTAATCTGCAGACAATATAACATGAAAAAGGAGTTTTAAAAATCCGCTGTCCAATCATTTCAGACATTGCGATAGCAGGCATTTCATATATATTGCAGCTTGTGCATAATCAAGTCTTTTATCATTCTAAATCTTATGATGGATGTCAAAATCAGAAGCAGACATGTGCCTGATACCTTTACAATTACAATCTCGTGCTTTCAAGGCAAAATACACCCCTGTAAACATAGTTTACTGTCTTGTTTCAACCTCCCTCAAAAACATAGAAATATCACATTTACTTTATGTCAGTACTGTATTCCCTTATGATTATAAAAACAGAAGTTAGCTACAGTATCCAAACAAATGGCAAAGATTAATCCAGTAGCCAGTCGCCAGTATTTGACCGAAGGGTGCAAAAACAACATTAGTATGTTATAGTACTAGCAGAAAATTTATGGTGCTACATTTCCTGATATATCCCCACCATACAGCAACATATACCAGTACATTCTGGGGAAATTCTTTCGGTTAAATTGTTCTAATCAAACTGGTCAAGAGAAGCTGACTGACAACTTCTCGTCTGTGTTGCCCTTAAAAAATCTTTTACAAATAATCTTGTTTTTTCCTGAACTGCAATGAGAGAAAGGCAATCACACTGCACTATGCTTAATAAAGTTATGAGTCATTCAGACCAAACTCTTCTTTGATCTTTCTCCCCAAACAATGCCTTAATTATATGGAAGAGCATATTAGACACTTGTGTAAAGAAGTATCCAACATAAATGGGTTATCTGTGCCTCCACAATGCATCATTCAGAAGCTTCTACAGCTATTACATATGTTTTGGCCATTCATCACAGATCCCTACAGTGCATTTCCAACCCAAACCTTCAGATTCACCGACACCAAAGCGCCAGAATCCAAAAACTAAAGAAAAAGACAAGACACAAAGAAGGGAAAATGGGTGGGGTTGTGTAAGTTCACAGATGACAACTTGAAGAATGACAACTACAGGTAGCCATCCTGACATTCTTCTTTGTGGTCTCTGACACACACACAAATGGCAGACTAGCAAGTTATTAAATACAGGAAAAAGGAACATCATGCTCAAGAAGAATACAGTTCAACTCTCTCAAAGGGGTCATGCAAGACAGGAATACACAGTATAACTCTTTTAAAGGCAGCATCAATCCTACTCCTTGCATCTATCTTGTAGCAGGAAAGGAAAGTCAAGGTCTGCAACTATTTAGCTAGAAGAATTTGGGTACTCCATGGAGTACTGCTATATGGTGGGGAATTAGCATAATTCTTAAGCTAATACAATGTCATTGTTACTGCACCGTTCCTTCAAATACTGATGACTAGCTGCTGGATTGATCTTTGGATCCACTCATGCAACTAACTTCTGAACTCATAATCATAGAGGAATAGTAATGACGTGAAGTAAATATGGCATTTGCAGGTTTATAATGGAGGTTCATACAATAATCCACAATGGTTAGATGCTATTATTTTGCCTTGAAAGCGAGAGATTGTGATCATAAAGGCACTCTGCACACTTCATCTAAGGAAACATCTAAGGAAAGGATGTTTGAGAGGGCTGGCTGATATTCCCATAGTTCCTCACACAAAATGTCCAGGAGTAGAGGATCTTTCTTTGCTAATTCATAAGTCAAAGGAACTGCAGAGACCATCCAGATAAGGGAGACTTAACAAAAACCCCATTCCCTTTGCAATAATTGCACTAGCCAGAGAAACACAGGAAATGAAAGTTGAATATCATCAGTTTCAGTGTTCCTATTTTTCTCAACAGCTTCTATTTTTGAATGTATGGAGACTGCTTATAAAGATTCAAAAGCCTTCTAACAGGAAATGGAACACACTTTGTTTACAAAGTTCACAACTTCCTATTTTAAACTTGTAAGCTATCAGTTAATGTTTCAAAGCTCGAAAACACATTCCTACAAAGTAAACATTATTC
This sequence comes from Anolis carolinensis, assembly GCF_035594765.1. NCBI lineage: Eukaryota > Metazoa > Chordata > Lepidosauria > Squamata > Anolidae > Anolis > Anolis carolinensis. The sequence continues at coordinate 73,742,586 of NC_085844.1, forward strand.
TCTTTCAGGCAATACACCAAGTGGCATCTGGAGAACAGCCAATCCTCTCTGGATGTTTAATGCAGGATTTAAAGCAAAATCTAGTGCAATCAACTGACAAGCAGACTCTTTGGTAACATTTGGCTAGTGCCCACATTCTTTTATTACATACACAAAAAAACTACAACAGTGCTATCTAAATGATCCTCCATAACCAAATTAAAACTGAGGAAAAGGCTGTTACATTAAGTTTTTATTTATTATGTTTATGTTTATTTATAACTTTCTTTTTCTCTCCATAAGGAGACTCAAAGTTCATGTTCAAAACATAAAAGATTTTTATTAGTTCATTGACATAGGGAAGCGGGGAGGAATCACAGTTCTCAACATCAGAAAGAGGGCAGAAAACACTGACCAAGGATATGTTGTTTTGTCTCAATGTTTCTATTTGAGCCAGAATGAAAGATACTTAGATGAGACCTCTCCATTAGTTGTGTCATCCTACTTTAGCACTCCCATGACAATCCCATTTTTGGTAAGGAGGTAGGGGGAAATTTAAAAAGCAGGTTAGTATGTTGGCAGAATTCAGCCTTAAAGATATCCCAGTTAGGTTTTCCTTCGGTTTTTCCAGTACAAAATTTAGTTTATATGATTGGATCACTGGGTCACCCTAATTTAACTTGCTCCAAATTGCTATTTTCTTGTTCTGGGAGCTATACTAAAAAAAAAAAGGCAAAGAGCCACTGGATAAGTGGAAAGATGTTAGAAGATAAAGAGAGTGTTAACAACCTGTTCTCAAAGTATTCCCTAATGCTAAATGACACGTTTTAACTCTCATAGCAGAATTGCACTTAGAAATAATTTGATCACAAGGAAATCATTACTGTTCTGTGCCTTGAAACTGGCTCATGGCAACCCTAGCATAGGGTTTTCTTGGAAAGATTTATTCAGAGGAAGCTTACCATTGCCTACTTCTTAGGCTCAGAATGTGATCTGCCCAAAGACTGAGCAGATATTCAGACCTTTGTCTCCTAGTTATCTAGTGCACACTGAAAGCACTATACCTTATTGGTCACTCTCAAGACCATTAACAGTAGCTACTGCCAGTGTGGTATAATGGTTTGAGTGTTGGATTGCAACTCTGGAGACCAATGTTCAGATCTCTGTTCAGCCATGAAAAGCAAAGTTCCATTCTCAGCCTCAGGGAAAGGCAAAGGAAAATCTCTTCTAAACAAATCTTGTCAAGATGACTTGAAGGTACACAACAATTGCTCTATTTAAATGCTTTTTGTGTCCCAGAGTTTTTGAGTTTGTGATGTCAACATTTTAAGCAAAAATATTTGTGTTGATATGGTTTTCAAATGAAAACCTTAACTATGTTTAAGTATAAGAACAGGTGCTTCCTTCAGGAAAAGGAGACCGCAAATAATGACATAATCATAAGTAAACTATGAGAAGTGCCAATACTGCTATAAAAGCCTGTTTAACTGGATGGAGGCTGGGATGTGAGACCAAACCATTCAGGATAATACTGATTAACATGTTGATTCGCGTTAGGTACATAATATATCGGCACGTGCTACCCATTAAAAAAATTACTAAAAAGGCTTGCCATATGTCAAATAATCCAGCAGAATCTTGCAATAGTAAAAGAGCAACTCAAAAATCATAGGGTTATTATTATTTCTAAAAGATCAAATATGATCTTAGTGTGCCTAATATGTCAATTTTCCCTCTCAAAATTCAAATTCTCTAATGCTAACTTAAATAAGATTGTTGCTATCATTAGAAAAGGACACATATGAGTTATAATTAATCAAGATATTCTATCTTCTTTTCAATGGAACAGAAGCTTACAATATAAATAAAATGTTGGAAACCACAAATCGCACACTTAGTTAAATACTGCACAAAAGAAATCGATAAACAAAAGAGTCAAATCCAGCCTATTTAGGAGTTATCGGCTAGTCTTTCAATTGTTAACTCTGAGGTATGTGAACCAAGAAGTAGCTGTCACAAACTAGTTTGAGACTAATTGGTCACATTTAAGATAATGACACTCCTTCTACTCTTCAGGAAATAATAAAATGGGAATTATTGAAGGATATAAGCTTTAATTTTTATGAGTGCACAAAGCAAACAATACCTTATCTTTAAGGGAAGTTCACCACATAATAATTCCAGATTAGTACACGAAAGTTCATAACTAGAGTTCCTGAAACTGTCCAATAAAAAAGTTCTTCTACAGGAATAGGTGTGACATTAATATGTGCATTATTATATGGGGCTACAGAAGCAAGTATTGCAAAAAGCATTTATCCATAAGCCACAGTCAAGAACAGCAGAAACTATAGGCCAAGACCCTGTTTTGTCCTGGCAAAGCGGAAGCTCACATGATCTATGAAAGGTTCACTATTTCCTCACCATCTGCCTCCAAGGACATTGAGAAAACAGCTGGGTTTGGTTGAACAGCCAGCTTTGCAATAAAGCTGACTTTTTGCAGGGAGCTATATATGGTGGTTACTTCCTTGTTAATGGCAATTGACATTGGGATGCAAGGTGGTTATGAATCCCTCCTTCTGCAAACATTTTGACAGGCAGGTCATTAACGTTACAGTCTGCTGAATGAGTGGTTTGACTCAAAAGGATCCTAGCCATAATCTACATCTAGGTCTCTTGGTCCTTCCACAAAGAAATTAGTAGAGTATGACCCCTCCCCAATATCTACTGGGAATACATTCCAAGACCCTCCTTGGATAGCTGAAACTGTGGATGATAGCACACCCTATATTTTGACTGCACATCATCATCATCATCATCATCATCATCTTTATTTATACCCCACCGCCATCGCCCAGAGGGACTCAGGGCAGCTCACGAAGCACTCAAAGGTGCAAACATGCAAAATACAAAAAGTGCAGAAATAGTAACATAAAACAATGAACAACCAGCATAAATATCACACGTCATAAAACCCCTTGGTTAAAATCAGTAAAATACAGCAATAGCTGCAGATATAAAACAACAGTAATCAATCTCAGTCTTGTAACGTACTTGGTGAAATAATCTATAGGTCCTCATGTATATTCAGAAAAGGAATCTAAATATGGTCAAAGGCTTGTTGAATAAAACATGTCTTCAATTGTATACGGAAAGCCTAGAGAATGGAGGCTAGCCTGATCTCGATTCCAAAGTCGGAGGACTACCACCGAGAAGGTCCTCTCTCTTGTCCCCACCAACCTCACCTGAGACGGAGGTAGGACCAAAAGGAGGGCCTCCCCGGTAGATCGTAGTCTCAAAGATAGGTTGGACTCTAAGCACATTTGATTTTTACAGATTTGATTACTCAGCAATTTGATGAAAATATTCCCTCTAGAAATCTCCAGGACAACCAGTATGACTTTATGGTGAGGTTCTGCTAGAAGCTGACCACACAGTAACAATGGAGGCTTGGGAAGCTCTTAAAAAGAACATTTCTACTAATTATTATGTCATCCAATGTGATTCTATGGTCAACTTCTGGAAAAAAAAACTGACCACATAGTCCTGCTTGAGCAGCATTTTTAATTCACATCCGTAATCCCACTAAATGAAGAAGGTTGTCTCTCCTTGGGACAGAAACATACCATAGAATCACACTGGAAAACCTAGGGTCCTTCCACATGGTCATATAACCCAGAATATCTGCTTTGAACTGGGTTATCAGAGTCCACACTGCCATATATTCCAGTTCAAAGCAGGTAATGTGGGATTTTATTCAGCTGTGAGGAACGGGCCCTAGAAAAGTGCACAAACACTTCCAGAGGGAATATGTTTTGAGTCTACATAATTGAAACCATGGATATCAAATTGGTTGTACTGTATAGCCAAAATAATCCTATTTCTTTCTCATTCTTTCCAGTTTAGTCTTGAGTGTTTAAAGCATTGTTTCTGAAGACAGAATTTTATTACTATGTGTGCCAATGTAGTTTTCCAAAAATGTTAGGATTAAAACTTGACTTTATAACTGAAGAGATTTTGTTTAGGTTCCTATCTTGCACTAAGCTAGCAACTCAGGATTGTTATCAGTATATAGTTCTTCCAGTTAAATACCACAGCCTTCAAATGTGAACCTACATGCGATACCGCAGTTTGGGTTTGTTCGAAGCCTTCAACCCAAGTTAATGTACAACGGAAATGTAGCATTCTAACTAGGGACAAAGGCAAGCATCCACAGAAAGCAGGACTCAGCAGCCAAATTACTCTGACTGCGATTGGTTAGATTTAGCACTTGATTAAAAGAATACATTTCGTTCCTCATTTCTTCACACAAACACCCAGGAAAACAGGTAGAGAGAAAACATTCATATTGTTCAAAGGGTCAACTTACCAAAAGAGTATCCTTAAAATGTTTGCAACTAATAATACTAAACACACGTAGGTTGAAAAACCCTCTGCATTCTGGGTCCTTTTAATATCCCGGTACTGTGGGATGTACGGCACCACGCCTCCAAACACCATGGCTGCTGATGCACCCCAGGATATCAGTTGATGCACTGGTGCCACCAGCCACTCCCAGCCATCCACTTCCATTATTGGTAAAATAAAGTCCCTTAGCATCAGGGCAGTGATAGGGGATCCCCTTTTACTTCTTCTTGAAACTTTATTGATTTTGAGTTTTATTCAAGTCTAATACGTCTTGACAAAGGACGTGTGTCATTCTTCACGCATCCCTAAGAAAACAAAAAGAGAAAAACACCAACTTGCAAGATTGTATTTGAAAATTAAAAAATCATTAAATCAAAGGCTAGCCAGATCACAAAATTGTAGAAAAGGCTTACCTGTATAAATCTAAAGCAGTGGTTCCCAACCTTTGGGCCTCCAGGTGTTTTGGACTTCAACTCCCAAAAAGCTCAACCAGCTTACCAGCTGTTTAGAAGTGTGGGAGCTGAAGTCCAAAACACCTGGGGACCCAAAGGTTGGGAATCACTGATCAAAAGCCTTTAAACACTACACAGTAGGCTTGTGCATTTCTATGGAATTACATAACATTTCTGTTTGTTCTATTTGTATGGCCCCGTTTCCATTCGCCGCTTACAGAAACGGGCACCTATACAAATGGGCTTTTCTGCCCAAGGTCCAGAAAAAAAAAATTCAGGCCTTGGACGGCAAAACATCAGGCCCTGTTAGCCAGGCCTACCATTGAACGTTCGATTGTAGGCCCTGTGAGCCAGGCCTACGAGACATTGAGTGCTCGATGCTCGTAGGCCTGGCAGGCAGAGCCTATGAGAATTGTGCGCCCGGCGCTTGGCTGAAGGCCCTGCTGGCCAGGGCCTACAGCCAAGCGCTGAAAATCAGCTGACCAAACGGCTACCGTTCCCCTTAGCCTTTCATTTCACTGTTTCTTTTGTTCCTGTGGGGTTGTACCGTTACGTGCAATCCGAATAGGCAAAACAGTACAAAACCACGAAAGAAACAGATGAAACAGGATTCAGGTACTACTCCACTACACAGCCATTTAACTATAACTGTCACAGCTGAATAATCTGGAATCTGAGGGTTTGTACTTTAGGGATTTTTAGTATCCTCTGCCTGGGGTGCCTAGTGCTTCACCAAACTACAAATCTCAGCCAATGCAGTTAAAATGGAAAGGGAGACATGGTTTCAACCAGTGCCTTCTCTACATTCAAGCTAAACATTTGACTTCTACACGAAGACTTTGGATGCATTCAAATCCTAGAAATAAAATTGTCTCTGGGTAGATCAACACTATAGAATAATTGCACTTTGACACTACTTTAACTGTTGTGGCTCAATGCTATGGAATCATGGCAGTTGGGAGTTGGCTGAGGCACCCAAAGACCTTGTAAAACTACAGCTCCCTGATTCCATAACATTGAGCTATGACAGTTAAAGTGATCCCAAACTGCATTCATTCTACATACCCAAAGAAATGATAGTTATCTGAACTTAGGTCACTAATGTTTTTCAGGAAAATATTGCATCTTTTACAGCTGGTTCCAAGTTACCAGGATCTCATAAAACAATGCAGGATCTGATAAAGCAATGCATAAAACAATGCAGTAATGAGTCAATAAAGGACACGGTACACCACCTGTATAGCATTTACAGCATGCAAGATAACAATGAAATAACTACTGGTTTGTTTGTTTTGAAATCCAGTTGCACTTCTGTGGATTTCTCATTGCTCAGAGTGTAATATGTGAACAAACTTACTAAGAGACTGATTCAGTGAAGAAATAGCTAGACTCAGTGTCATTTAGTCAATAGCAATAGGAGCAAGACGGTTTGCTTGCCACATAGTCCACTCCACTGAGAAACCACAGGGTGCTTCTACATAATAGAAGAAATGCAGTTTGGCACCATTTTAACTGCCATAGCTCAATACTATAGAATCCTAGGAATCGTAGTTTGGTGAGTCACTAACACTCTTTGGCAGAAAAAGCTTAAGACCTTGTAAACTACCACTCCCAAATTTGACAGTATTGGGACATGGTATTTAAAGTGGCATCAAGCTGTATTAATTCTACAGTGTTTACACCCATAAAGACTTTAGATCTCTGATCTCACTTGCTTTAACTCCTTTGTTCTGAATTATTGGAGTTTTCCTTACGCTGCAGATAACATGAAACAACCTTGGCTGAAAAACATCCTATGAATGGCTCCACACATTTCCAGACTGCAAGCTGATATGCCCCACTTTGGAAGCCCTTTTCAAAACAGCATGCATGAATCAAACAAAAGGTTACGCAAAATCATGGGATGGTAAAGCGATAAATGTTGATTAGGGACATGACCCAATTAATTACAACTTAGGATTGCACAGGTATTGCATTCAATAATTATTTTTATGGCACCCATGAAACACATTTCCAATAATGTTGTGCATGAATTTGCAAAAAATAAAATGTATGTAAATGTTTTATGTATGAGTTTTAATCAACGTAATTTCCTTCCATGAAAATTAATAGTACTGGAGAAGACAGCACGTGGTCATTCCTTTCAGGTCATGCACACAAGAATCACAGCTGGCAGTCTTAAAGAGACATGCTCTGTGTGAGGGGAGGGAATTTGTCTTTGAAGGAGCCATCGACACTATAGGATGAATGCAGTTTGACAGGACTTTAACTGCCATGACTCCATGCTATGGAATCCTAGAAGTTGTAGTTTGGTGCAGCTACAGCATTCTTTGGCAGGGAAGGCAAAATACCTTGTGGAACTGCAACTCCCACTATTCCATAGCATGGAGCCATGGCAGTTAAAGCAGAGCCAAACTGCATTTATTCTACAATAAATACATTCCCAACTGCACCTTTTATAACTACTTCTATTTATTTTAAAGTTATAATCTGATCCCAAGTAATGTGAGGCATTTTTAAAAGTTAAAAACACACGTAGCATTTTTTGTGTATATGTCAGGAGTGACTTGAGAAACTGCAAGTCACTTCTGGTGTGAGAGAATTGGCCGTCTGCAAGGACGTTGCCCAGGGGACACCCGGATGTTTGATGTTTTACCATCCTGTGGCAGGCTTCTCTCATGTCCCTGCATTAATCAGATACTACAGTAGTAACAACAGCACTGTATCACAGGCTCATCATGCTTATTTGAAATGCCTGGGACCAGAATTATTTTAGATTTAGGAGTTTTTGGAGTAACTGTATTTGCACATACATATATAATCAGATCCCTTGGAAATAGGGCCCAAGTCTAAACATGAAAATTATTTCTGTTTTATATACACCTTATACACATAAACTGAAGGTAATTTTATATGCAATATTTCTAATAATGTTGTACATGAATCGATCTTGGTGTAGAAAGCAAACGTGTCACTATCCCAAGTGGAGGATTTTGGAAGATCCTGGAACTCCAGATAAGGAATAGTCAATCTGTACATGTCGTCATCCTAGTAACTATGAGTTGCCAAAGGTTTTAATGGCCAGAATGACTGGGTTGCTGTGAGTTTTCGCAGCTGTATGACCATGTTCCAGAAGCATTCTCTCCGGACAGTTTGCTCATATCTATGGGTCATCCTCATAGGTTGTGTGGTATATTGGAAACTAGGCAAGTGGGGTTTATGTATCTGTGGAAGGTCCAGGATGGGAGAAAGAACTCTTGTCTGTTGGAGGCAGGTGTGAATGTTGCAATTAATCACCTTGATTAGCATTGAAAAGCCTTGCAGCGTTAAGACCTGGCTGATTCCTGCCTGGGGGAATCCTTTGTTAAGGGGTGTTAGCTGGCCCTGATTGTTTCATGTCTGGAATTTTCCTTTTTTCAGAGTGTTGTTCTTTATTTACTGTCCTGATTTTAGAGTTTTTTTTAATACTCTTCACTGTTCATGTTCATGGTTTCCTCCTTTCTGTTGAAATTGTCCACATGTGTGTTGATTTCAGTGGCTTCTGTGTGTAGCCTGACATGGTAGCTGTTAGAGTGGTCCAGCATTTCTATGTTCTCAAATAATATGCTCTGTCCAGGCTGGTTCATCATGTGCTCTGCTATGGCTGACTACTCTGGCTGAGTTAGTCTGCAGTACCTTTCATGTTCCTTGATTTGTGTTTGGGCACTGCATTTGGAGATCCCGATGTAAACTTGTCCACAGCTGCATGGTAAACGCTAGACCCCTGCAGAAGAGTCTGCCTAGGAGTCTCCCATGCCTAATTTCCAATATACCTCACAACCTCTGTGGATGCCTGTCACAGATGTGGACGAAATGTCAGGAAAGAATGCTTCAGGAACATGGCCATACAGCCCAGAAAACTCACAGCAACCCATCCCAGTAACTATTCATCAGACATTAAAGAAGGGGAGAAAAATGATCCCTGGAAGAAAGTGCAAAAACCAAAATAATTTTAAGACAGGGCAATAAACAGCAACCACAAGAAGGAAGACGTGTCTTGAAATAATATCTCTGCCTTCATTTGTGCCCTCCAGAATGACTGAAATATTCTCCAAGATTCAATGATTGGACACCGCTTTAACTGCCATGGCTGAAGGCAATGAAATTGTGGGAGTTGTAGTTTTAATAATACTTTATTTTTTATAATTTTTATTTTACAAGTTCTTTTTACTTGCATTGCCTCAACAACAACCTACAATTCTGGGGATTCTATAGCACCGAGACACTGCAGTTAAAGCGGTATCAAACTGCATTAACTTCACAGCGCGAACGCACCCTTTATTACAAAAAAATATTGTGCATACATGTTACCTTTGAGTACATGGTGTATAGGAAACATAATTTCATGTCTGGACTTGGGTCCCGTCTCCAAGTCTAATGTTTCTGCTAATATTCCAAAAAGGGAAACAAAATCCCAAATCCAAAACCCTTCCTAATTATTTTATGCAAATATTCCAAAATCCACAACATTTCTGGTCCCTCCCAAGCACTCCGGACAAGAGATGCTCAGTTTTAATGGCAAGGGCCATAAAACTCTTCCCAAGTTGAGGCAGTTCCTCTGCCTTCTTTCAAAGTGACTCAGGAAGCGACCGCTGTCTGAATACAAAGCGGCTCTTCCCACCTGGGGTCCCCCTCCCTCCGCAGAAGGCTCCCCGGTCTCTCACCTCGGCGCGCCCCTCCAATGACCGGCTAGGATGGACGCTGTTGCTAGGGCGGCTGTTCCTGTTGCTGCGGTCGGCCCCCCTCCGCATCCCCTTCTCCGGAGCGGGCCCCCAGCCTGGACGCCCCTTCTGCGCCTGCGCCTTGGCTCCCTCTCCTTCTCCTTGGCTCCGGCCGCTTCTGCTTTCACCAAAGACTGGCGGGGCTCAGCAGGCTCAGCGGAGGCATCCAGGAGCGAAGGGAAGGAGCCCGCCTGCCTCTGTGACGTCACAGCCTCCAGGAGCGCCTCCGTCAATGAAAGCGAGCCGCCTTCTTCTTCTTCTCCGTCGCCCCGCCTGACAAGCAACGTTTCTTCGGGGTCCTAGAAGGCGACGGGTTCGTGGGACTGGAATGGGCACATTCCTCTATTTTGCCCGTGTTATGCGAGGAATGAGGCTCGCGTGGGAGTGGCTGCCACTCTCTGTCTCCAGCAGGCTTGGCTGGAGAGAATGGACCTCTTAAAAGAGTCCATGTATGTTGGAAACTGTCCTAAATCCTCTTGAGGAGATAGGGCGGTATATAAATAAAGTTGTTTTGTTGTTGTTGTTGTTACAGTCGGGACCCCGTATCCGCGGATTCAACCATTCATACCTTGAAAATATTTCACATTTTATTCCATGTGTGCGTGTGTATATATATATGTGTGTGTGTGTGTGGAATATTTTCATTACATACATACATACATACATACATATATATATATATATATATATATATATATATATATATATGAGATGTTAATGTTGATGATTTATTGTTGATTGATTTGCTTATTGTTTTGCATTTGCTTTTATACTGTTGTTTCTGGGCATGGCCCGATGTAAGCCGCCCCGAGTCCCTTCAGGGAGATGGGGCGGGGTATAAGAATAAAGTTATTATTGTTATTATTATTATTATAAACATATTTCACATTTTATTCTATGTGCATGTACAGTAGAGTCTCACTTACCCAAGCTAAACGGGCTGGCAGAAGCTTGGATAAGTGAATTTCTTGGATAATAAGGAGAGATTAAGGAAAAGCCTATTAAACATCAAATTAGGTTATGATTTTACAAATTAAGCACCAAAACATCATGTTATACAACAAATTTGACAGAAAAAGTAGTTCAATACACAGTAATGTTATGTTATAATTACTGTATTTATGAATTTAGCACCAAAATATCACAATATATTGAAAACATTGACTACAAAAATGCCTTGGATAATCCAGAACCTTGAATAAGGGAGTCTTGGATAAGCGACTCTACTGTATATATATGTGGGTGTAGAATATTTTCATTCCATATATATATATAAACATATTTCACATTTTATTATATGTGTATGTATGTGCATATATAGGGAAAGAGAATATCACGTTTTTTTCCATGAGCATGTATGTAAATGTTTTCCCCTGACATTAAGTCTAGTAATGTCAACTCTTGGGGGTTGGTGCTCATATCTATTTCTAAGCCAAAGAGCCGGTGTTGTCCGTAGACACCTCCAAGGTCATGTGGCTGGCATGACTGCATGGAGTGCTGTTACCTTCCCGCCGGAGCGGTACCTATTGATCTACTCACATTTACATGTTTTCGAACTGCTAGGTTGGCAGAAGCTGAAGCTCACTCCACTCCCTGGATTCTAACCCCCAACCTTTTGGTCTGGAAATTCAGCAGCTCAGTGGTTTAACCCACTGAGCCACCATGGGCTCCTATGGCTGGAGAGAATGGACGCCCCTCAACCATTCATACCTTGAAAATATTTCACATTGTATTCCATGTGTGTATGTTTATATATATGGAATATTTTTATTGTATATACATATAATATTGATAATAATACATATACATATAATATTGATAGTAATGTTATACTATAACACAATATAATATACACTATTATAATTGTATATTTATATTACATGTAATATTACTAATAATATTGCAATATAGTGGCATAGTACAATATAGTAATATATAATGCTTCTATTGTGCTATGCTAATAATAGAATATATTGCATGTATATATAACTTGTAAGCCGCCCTGAGTCCCCTTCGGAGTGAGAAGGGCAGGATATAAATCTTCTATATATATAAAAGAGTGATGGCATCACGGCAATTCACAAAACAACAAAAGTACAGGCCCCCCAACCTCAAAATTTGACAACACAACCCATCATCCACGCCTCAAGGTTGATACAACAAAAAGAAAAGAAAAATAAAGTCCTAATTAGAGGGAGAGCAATAATTTTTTTTATCCAATTGCTGCCAGTTTAGAGGGCTAAGCTCTGCCCACTTGGTTGCCTAGCAACCAAGGGACAGCCAGGTTTCAGTTAGGGGACAGGCAGATTTAGGCCTCACTTAGGCTTCTTCCACAGATTATCAGATTTGCACTGGATTATATGGCAGTGTAGACCCAAGGCCCTTCCACACAGCTATATTTATAATCTTATATTATCTGCTTTGCACTGGATTATCTTGACTCCGCACTACCATATAATCCACTTCAGTGTGCATTTTATACAGCTGTGAAGAAGGAGCCTCATATAATCCAGTTCTGAGCAGATAATATAAGATTAGAAATATACAGTAGAGTCTCACTTATCCAACGTAAACAGGCCGGCAGGATAAGTGAATATGTTGGATAATAAGAAGGGATTCAGGAAAAGCCAATTAAACATCAAATTAGGTAATCGTTATACAAATTAAGCACCAAAACATCATATTATACAACAAATTTGACAGAAAAAGTTCCATGCGCAGTAATGCTATGTAGTATTTACAGTAGAGTCTCACTTATCCAACACTCGCTTATCCAATGTTCTGGATTATCCACCGCATTTTTGTAGTCAATGCTTTCAATATATCGTGATATTTTGGTGCTAAATTCATAAATACAGTAATTACTATATAGCATTACTGTGTATTGAACTACTTTTTCTGACAAATTTGTTGTCTAACATGATGTTTTGGTGCTTAATTTGTAAAATCATAACTTAATTTGATGTTTAATAGGGTTATCCTTAATTCCTCATTATCCAACATATTCGCTTATCCAACGTTCTGCTGGCCCGTTTATGTTGGATAAGTGAGACTCTACTGTACTGTATTTACAAATTTACCACTAAAATATCACAATGAATTTAAAACACTGACTACAAAAACATTGATTATGAAAAGGCAGACTGCGTTGGATAATCCAGAACATTGTATAAGAGAATGTTGGATAAGTGAGATTCTACTTTAATATGAAATAATTACTGGGATAGAATAATGCAGAACAATATAATCTCTAAAACCAGGACAGTAAATAAACAGGGGAATTCCACACAGGAAACAATCAGGGCCAGCTAACACCTCCCAACAAAGTATTCCCATCATCAAAGTCTGGCAAATCCTGTTTTCTCAGGGCCACAGACAGTAGAAGCACATAAAATATCGCAAACAACATCACTCTGAAAACAAGGGTATTCCAGACAGGAAACAATCAGGGCCAGCTAACATCTCCCAACAAAGTATTCCCATCATCAAAGTCTGGAAAATCCTCTGTTTTCTCAGGGCCACAGACAGTAGAAGCACATAAAATATCGCAAACAACACCACTCTGAAAACAAGGGAATTCCAGACAGGAAACAATCAGGGCCAGCTAACACCTCCCAACAAAAAATTCACTCAGGGAGGAAACAGCCAGGCTTTAAAGCTGCAAGACCATTACATCCTAATCATTTTTCCTAATTGCAGCATTCATACTTGCCTCCAACAAACAAAAAAACCAATCAGAAATATTGTATATTCACAACCTTTAGGAAATAATATCCCCTGATGGCGCAGCGTGTTAAAGCGCTGAGCTGCTGAACTTCTGGACTGAAAGGCCACAGGTTTGAATGGGGGAGCGGAGAGAGCCCCCACTGTTAGCTCCAGCTTCTGCCAACCCAGAAGTTCAAAAACATGCAAATGTGAGTGCATCAATAGGTACTGCTCCGGCGGGAAGGTAACGCCGCTCCATGTAGTCATCCCACATGACCTTGGTGGAGTCTACGGACAACGCCGGCTCTTCGGCTTAGAAATGGAGATGAGCACCAACCTCCAGAGTCAGACACAATTGGACTTAATGTCTGGGGAAAACCTTTACCCTTGACCTTAACTACCACCAATTCCTCAATACTTTATTTCCCATACCACCAGACTTCGCCACAGCAACGCGTGGCCGGGCACAGCTAGTGTCACATAAATAAATATTTCAATATTAGCATGGGTACCCGGCATTGCCTGGGTTATTTGAAAAACTCATTTTTTAATTCTACAAAATACATAAGGTTGTGGGTGAACTACAACTCACATCATGCCAGGTTAGCCCCCAGAAACTCCCATCAGTACTTAAAGTGTGTTATGTTGGGCAGGCTTGCTCTGGAAGCAACATCGGTATGGTTCAGTGTGCTCTCTGGCTGCAGGGTAAACTACAACTCCCACTATGATGAGCCAGTCCCCTCAAACCCCTCCAATAGGTTGAGTTAGTCATGGGGGTTCTGTGTGCCAATTTAGGTCCAGGTCCATCATCGGTGGAGGTCACAGTTCCTCTGGTTCTGGGTGAACAAGTCCCAGAAAGGGAAGTCAGTTCCCCCCAAACCCCTCCAGTAATAAAATTTCAGCATATCAGGTATGCATGCCAAGTTTCGTCAAGATCCATCAGTGTTTAGGTTCACAGTGCTCTCTGGATGTAGGTGAACTACAACTCCCCCAAATCAAGGTGAATTTTCCCCAAAGACCTCCAGTATTTTTTGCTGGTCATGGGGGCTCTGTGTGCCAAGTTTGGTCCAATTCCATCTTTAGTGGAGTTCAGAGTGCTCATTGATTGCAGGTCAACTATAAATTCCAGTACCTACAACTCCAAAATGTTCAGGCCAATTCCTCTCAGGACACACCAGTATTCAAACGTGGGCATATTGGGGATGCATGCCAATTTTGGTCCAAATCCATCATTGTTTGGGTTCATAGTGAACTCTAGATGTAGATGAACTACAACTCCTTATCAATCCCTCCAAAGACTTCTAGTATTTTGTGTTGGTCATGGGGGTTAGGGGTTCAATCCCTCCTTCCTGAATTTTTTCAAGTTTAATAAAACCTGGTTTACTCATGAATTTTAACTGATTAACCAAATCCCCATGAGTGTCCACTGACGTTTATCGATGGAGTTTGATTTCTAAATTATTTTGCGTTATGGAACTACTTTTCATGATTCACTTTTAAAAAGATTCAACCCGCCCCACCCCCCATCCCGAAATTTTTTCTGGCTATGTTCCTGTATATGTGTGTATATATGTATATGTATACTCACACACACACACACACGCACACGTGTGTGTATATATGTGTGTGTAATGTATGTATACCTGAAGTTGATTCCTTATCCCCAGTTCCTTATTTGTGAAAATCATCAAAAGATGCATCCACAATGTAGAATGAACGCAGTTTGATGTGACTTTTAACTGCTAGAGCTCAATCCTGTGGAATCATAGGTAGTAATACAGTATATACTGCTCAATCTATATTATGCAAGCTACCTTGAAGAATCAAAACCCAACTTTATAAACTTTTCAAATAAATATAGCTGATCCTGCCCTTATGCTTACTTGCTTTTTTAGAAGCTAGCATTCACACTGCCTCCACCAAAGCATATGGAATTAAACAGATGATTATCTCACAGTTTGGAGACACCTTCTGGGTTGTCATAGAAGCAGCTTATAAAGACAAAATAGGCAACATAAGGAGAACAAAACACACTGACAAGCCATACCATCCCCTTTCTTGTTTTCTATTCCTCTCAGATCTGATACACTGCTTTCTGCTCTTCTGGATCGCTTTGAGGAACATGGAACAAAGCAGCTTTGCATCTCCGACCGACCGTTTCTCTCTCCCACATCCAAACCTGCTAAAAGAACAGCCAGATCTTGCAAGTGGGTAACAGATGGCTATTAAACCAGTTCCCTTTTACAAGGCAATAGCACATGCAAAATATCTGGATTTGTATAATAAAAGCTTTGACTCTTAATGAATTTATTGGAATACTGTATACATATCCACCTGCAGTCACTAGTGCGGCCCTGCACTAACTACACCAATTTATTTATCGTGTCAGAAGCGAATTGAAACTACAGTTATAATGTATTAAAAATTATACAAAAATATTATGAAAAGTTGTAATGTATATAAAAATTTGCTATCCCAATTGAAATATTTCTATATGCAGGCAGTTCTATATGCAGGTTAAACCGCTGAGCTGCTGAACTCACTGACCAAAAGGTCGGCAGTTTGAATCCGGGAAGTGGGGTGAGCTCCCACTGTTATCCCCAGCTTCTGACAACCTAGAAGTTCAAAAACATGCAAATGTGAGTAGATGCTCCATGCAGTCATGGTGGCCACATGACCTTGGAGGTGTCTACGGACAACACCGGCTCTTTGGCTTAGTAATGGAGATGAGCACCAACCCCCAGAGTCCGACACGACTGGACTTAATGTCAGGGGTAAACCTTTACCTATGTACACATACTGCTGAATAATCATGCCTTTGAGAAAAGTTCCTGGCTTTTAAAGTTAACTCCTCCCTACAGTATAACTTTACACACACTTATTCACAAAGATGAGAGATATTTTTCTCTCTAGATATTGTCAAATTGCAACTCCCATCCACCCTCAACATTGGCTAAAGCTGATGAGAGCTGTAATCTACTGAAACCTAGAGAGCGACATGTTCCTCACAAGTCCCTAAAGTTAACGGGACTGGAGTTTTATCTTTACCACTGTTTGGACCTGATTTTTTTTTCCAAACTTCCATGGAAAACAATTGGCGCTCAAACATATTAATTAATATAAAGCAGATGAAGGGCCAGCTGGCAGTAAAATGTCTAAACCCAAACATAAACCTTCCTAATAGCGAATCACATTAAAAGCAGACAGCCTTATCTACATTTCATTAAGATGAAGAATTATGGCTATATTTTCTTCATATTTTGTTCAATATGTTCTTTGCAATTATATTTATGTTTGGGGTAATGTTTAGCCTTTGCTGTGTTAGCATAGTATCATGACATGTTGCACATGTTGGTCATGACAATGTAGAATCCGAATAATTTTTTAAATTATGTTGAAATAACATTCCACAAAAGCCGAGATTGGTCAGCACAGTATGAGCAGAAATTTCTAACCTGCTGGGGAAAATCCACTTGCTCATAATTTGACAGGCAATTTGCTCAGTGAGCTATCTATATAGTCAGTAAAATGTCTAGCAATAAAGTAATAACAATGGCAATGCAGCCACAGCATCGCTTATACAGGACATTATTATATACGATCACATCTACTAGCAGTTTTTAAGATAGAATGTTAGAGGCTGTCTTCTAATGGAGAGAGAGAGGGATAATTATTCTGCGATTATTCCAGGAAGGATTTAGAGAGGCTTTAAGAACAATTTCAATTGTTCGCACTTGGCTAGTAGCATAACCTTGTTAAATTAAACATTTATCTTCTGTCTCCTACTGAGTCACATAAATGCTATTCTTGCAGATAACAGGGAACTACACTAAGTGACAGATGTACATAAATACACGCATAATATATACGTAGACTGTCAAGCATACAAAATAAACTATACCCGATTGCATCTTTATTTCATTACAATGTTCCAAGAGACCAAATATTTGATGCTAAATATTCTGTCCTTGTGTTTTTCTCTCTGCTGCTAATGTTTTTATTCAAATCAATTAGAGAAAGAGTTCCATTTGGCTATAGTTCAGCACACGCATATCGGTCATCATACAATGTGTCTGCAAACCAAAGTGGCTGGGTTATATAGATTAAAAAGAAGCAATGTTGGGGGATTATGGTTTCATAGTTCTATCATCTCCATAGACTTTCTGTATTGAAGAGATACTATATCTGCTACCTATGAATAAGTTGATTTACATCCTTTATACTAGTGGAAATTTCATAGCCTATTGGAAATAACTTGCATAACCTTATTGAAAAGGTAAAAATGATGTCATGTCCATTTGGCAAATGTGAATCTCCATGAACATGTGGAGGCCACCTTTTGAAAACCACTAGTCAAGAAAAGCATGGCCTTGTTGTGTGTGTGTATTGTATGTATGGAGAGGGAGGGAGGGAGGGAGGGAGGAAGAGAGAGAGAATGGTCTGAATCAGTATGTGAAAATGCCATCATATTGCTACCATGCGATCAGATCTTTTGTTCCATAAATAACTCTAAGTAACAACACATACTTCTGAGGTAATCGAGGCCATACATCTCACATAACATTCATCATGTGTCTTGCCTTACTACATTTGCCCCATCTCACAGTTTGAATAAAATAAATCCTTGTGACCTACAGACAGGCTGTTCTACCTAACAAGACGTTGGTTTCAGCCAACTACACAGAAATTTCTGCTTCCTGTTCTCATTCTATCAAAACACGCTAGACTAGGGAAGAAACATCCTGATGAAAATGATAGTTTGAAGCATTGCGAAGGCATGAGATGAATGATGTTTTTTTAACTGAAACACAACATCCATACACAAGCTATACTGGTTAATACCTTGGGTGCATCTAGAATTAATGCAATTTGATGTCATTTTAACTGGCATGGCTCGAACTATGGAGTCTTGGGATTTGTAGATTGGTAAATTGTCAGCACTCTGGCAGAAAAGGCTAAATACCTTGTAAAACTACAACTGCCATGATTGCATAGCATTGAGTCATGGCAGTTAAAATGGTATCAAGCTGTATTAATTTCACAGTGCAGATGCATCCTGAGTTTCTCTTATGATACCCACTGCATTATATGATAGTACAAAGAATACTGAATGACTCTTAGGCCTCATCTATACTGCCATATAACCCAGTTTCTGAATCCAGATTGTCTGCTTTGAACTAGATTGTACGGCAGTGTAGATCCAGGCTCTAAAAGTTCAGAAAAAAGTGGCTGATGAACAATACTGGTCTAACTTGTCTGGTGAGTTTTTCTAACTTATTTTCCCTCAGCAGTACAAACCATCTGTGTACTCAAGACTGAGAAAATATGTCAAGCTAAATACTTGTTGCTAGGCACTCCATATGTAAAACATTCCTGAATAGAGAATGACAGCTCCACTAAAATGTTGATCTTTTTTACTTGCAAATATACCCAAGATCTAAAGACCTGTCAGACATGCTCTGCATGTCCAGGGTGGATTCAAACTTGCTTTTTGTACAATAGCAGTCTGAGCTTGCATTTACACTGTAGACTCAATGCAATTTGACCCCACTTTAACTGCCATGCCTCAGTGCTATGGCATTATGGGAGAGGTAGCTTGGTGAGACACCACTGCTGTTTGACAAGCAAGGCTAAAAATCTTGAAGAACTACAACTCCTACGAATCCATAACATTGAGCCACATCAATTAAAGTTCACTAGTAGAAGGTCCAAAATATAAACCGAGTCTTAATGGGTTTGTCACAGAAATATGATATTTGGTTTGATTTAATTGTATGAAAGATGAATGAATGAGACCTAATAATTTAGTTGAAGATGTAATTCTAAGATTCTTGTCAGAGGACTCTGGGTTTGGGCCTGAGATGCAGCCAGAGTTTGTCCCAGTGGATTCTGGGACCAGAGACATAATGGTTTCAAGCAGGCAGTTTGAACTACATTCCTCAAAGGAGTCAAGGTCGGACAACCTGGTGCCAGATGGATATTCTAGTTCGGATTCTGGAAGTGATAAGCCTAATGAGCTTGACAGAAGGAAAGTAATAACTCAGCAGAGGAGAGAAAGGGAGTGTGTCAGACACAGTAAACAATTGCTATTCAAACGAAATAATGAGTGGGCTTCTCACGGGAAAAGACCTTGAGTTTCCCTTAAGAAGGGATGCTTTCTCTGAAAGATTCAGAGGTGATAACTTTGCTTATTCAAGAGAGAGAGATCTCTGCTCCGTGCTCCATATTCCTGTGAATTCCATGTCATTTCCTGCAGCCTTGTACATTGACTCTTGTTTCAGCCTTATCCATGTTTCTGTGGATTTCTGTGTTCCAGTTTTGGCTTCCTGTATTCCAGTTTGACTCATGCCTTGGATTAATCCTTGATGTTTTGCTTGGACTATTCTTGTTGCCTTTCTTGGGAATAACTTTGATATCTGGCTTGGACTATATTCTTTGACTGTAATAGACTCTTGCTTCAAGATTTTCAAGTACTTTGTTCTTGTGGATTTAAACCCATTCTATTGACTCTGACCTTTGATTTGCTATTGCTTGCATATAATCTTCAATAAACAGTTTGCTTGCTTATATTTTGGGGCTCCAGTGTGGTTTTGAGGTGCCGTCACAGCTTAGGAGTGCAACAGATATAGCCTCTCACGCTGTCAATTACTATAAAAAGAACCTTTGTTTTAAAAAGTATTAATGACAGGTTCACTATAAAATGTGGCGAAAAATAAAGTTGTAATAACCACCAATGATTCAATACAAAGGATGTTGTGTCTACTAAATAGGATCACATTCAAGTTTTAGTTCCAACAAATCAGAAGAGGAGGAAAGGACTGTATCCCAGCTCCAGGGTGCACTTTCTTCCACCTATTTGACCCTTTTAACATCATACTTACCCGTCTGTTTGATCTCAAACTGGTCTTGACAGCCACATATTTTCCCTACCCTGAAGTCACCTTGGTGCAAAAGGACATTTCTATCATAGTCATGTGTTCACTGTATCAGATTATTATAGGTCACACGACCACAAGTAGCTGTGTTTTTCTGCTTCTTCCTGGCATTTTATGTGGACAGACATGTATCCAAAAATCCATATAAACCAAGCATGGAGTCCAAAACACCTGGAGGGCTGAAGTTTGCCCATGATTGATATAAACCAATAGCTTGTCTTGTTTTCCTGATGTAATGCCATGACCTCTCCATCCTGTGTATGTCTGCATATAAATGTGTGTGTGAGAGAGGAAAATTAACATCTTTTCCCCATTTCCACAGTCCCTTCGTAGCCTTTCTTAAAAGAGATTTCTGCTTGATTTTTCCATTGACAAACATGATCCTATTTAGTAAATACATGCTTCTTTGTTTCGCAGTCGTCGTTGATAATTAAAAACATATTTATCATCATAGGTTATAGCAAAACCAATAAGATTCAGGGATTGTGGGAAAGTAAAAGGACTTTATGCTGCTTCATTTCTCTCTCTCTCTCTCTCTCTCTCTCTCTCTCTCTCTCTCTCTCTATATATATATATATATATATATATATATATATATATATATATATATATATTAGGCTTGCTCAAATAATTCGATTTCCCCGTTACCTGTTATTAATTCATTATTTTCGTTTGTTTTGAAGCAATATACGACCTTGATTGTCCACACGTCTGGATATTGCGGTTTCGAATCGCGAGAGGCCGTTTTTCGTTATGTCGTCGTTTTTTTCGTTAGGAAAAAACAGCTTTTGCAAATCACCCAAACTCCCACCATTCAGGCCCTTTCCTTTTGCCCCTCAGCAAAAGGGGCGTCACGGGCTCAGCCAATGGGAGGGGGCGAGGGGGAAGGAGGCCGAGGAGGAGGAGGAGGAAGACGGAGGGGGAAATGGCCGCTGCCGCCGCCTCGCCTCAGCTCAGGCCTGGTGTCTCTCTGTGAGGCGGGAAGGCGGCGGATGGAGCCGGGAATGGAGAGACCGAGAGAGACAGAGAGGGGCCCGGCGGTGAGGTTTTGACGTCTGTGCGAAGCTAGGCAAGTGGGGTTTATATATCTGTGGAAGGTCCAGGGTGGGAGAAAGAACTCTTGTCTGTGGGAGGCAAGTGTGAATGTTGCAATTGGTCACCTTGATTAGCATTGAATAGCCTTGCAGCTTCAAAGCCTGGCTGCTTCCTACCTGGGGGAATCCTTTGTTGGGAGGTATTAGCTGGCCCTGATTGTTTCCTGTCTGGAATTCCCATTTTCTGGGTGTTGTTCTTTTACTGTCCTGATTTTAGCTTTTCTGTAGCTAAAAATGCATATAAAATTGATTCTATAGGGAGGATAAATGATTGGATTTCAACTCCTACAGCTTGGCTTTCTCTGCCAATAATGGTACCCATCTTGGATATTGTAAGGGATTTTTCATTATTATTATTATTATTATTATTATTATTATTATTATTAGACCTTGCTCCCAGGAAGGTGCCTTCGCTGTGGCTCCCAACTTATCTATCTACCTTTCCACATATTCTCCACATTGTGTGTATGTGTATGTATATTATATATACATGAGCCCCGATGGCGAAGTGTGTTAAAGCACTGAGCTGCTGAACTTGCAGACCGAAAGGTCCCAGGTTCAAATCCCGGGAGCAGAGTGAGTGCCCGCTGTTAGCTCCAGCTTCTGCCAACCTAGCAGCTTGAAAACATGCCAATGTGAGTAGATCAATAGGTACCGCTCTGGCGGGAAGGTAATGGCACTCCATGTAGTCATGCCGGCCACATGACCTTGGAGGTGTCTATGGACAACACTGGCTCTTGGGCTTAGAAATGGAGATGAGCACCAACCCCCAGAGTCAGACATGACTGAACTTAACGTCAAGGGATACCTTTACCTTTACCTATACACACACACACACACACACACACACACACACACACACACATTATGCAGGGACTATATACACAGTATATATCACACACACACCAATTTAACAAAGTTTCAGCCACAAAAACAAAGTTTCTGAAGTAGAACAATGACTTTCACAGTAAAGACAACCCAATTTAACAGGAAATAAGACTTTCAAACCAGGAACAGATTTCTGCAATTATTAAAAAATGGTTTATTATAAAAGCTATGAAAATTCGCCAAAAATCAGAGGATAAGGGAAACGTTCCAAATTTTGGTGAGCTATCAGTGTTAAATGTGTTCTACCACTGTACCAAGTTTGAAGAAGATCACTAAAAAAATGAGGGTGGGAGAGTCCTGTAAAGTCCTCTCCCTCTGTGCTGTTTTTGGGAATTGCGCATGCGCGTCCGCCATTAACGAATTAATTTAGAAAATAACGAATTTTCGTTAATTTCGAAATTTTTTGGGGACAAAATTCGGAAATACCTTCAAAAACGAAATGCTGCCCCCCTCTACATTTGCAACGAGTTTAGAATCAAATTTTTCGTGGATCGATCAAGCCTAATATATATATATATATATATATATATATATATATATATATATATATAAAAGAGTGATGGCATCACGCCGACCCACAAAACAACAAAACTACAGGCCCCCCAACTTCGAAATATGACAACACAACCCATCATCCACGCCTCTAGGTTAATACAACAAAATGAAAAGAAAAATAAAGTCCTAATTAGAGAGAGAGGAATAATTGCTTTTATCTAATTGCTGCCAGTTAGAAGGCTAAGCTCCTCCAACTTGGTCTCCTAGCAACCCAATAAAAAATAATAAAAAACACTAAAAATTAATAAAATAAAATACTATAATAACAGAAAATAACTAAAAATAATACAAGAAAATAATAAAAAATAATAAATAAAAATATAACTTACAATAAAATTAATAAAAAATTGCAAATAACGTCAAATAAAAATTACACAACAATTTTTAACCAATACCACCACCACTTTGCCACAGCAACGCGTGGCTGGGCACAACTAGTATGTATATATATGTATATATATATATACATACAGTAGAGTCTCACTTATCCAACATAAATGGGCCGGCAAAACGTTGAATAAGGAACAATGCTGGATAATAAGGAGGGATTAAGGAAAAGCCTATTAAACGTCAAATTACATTATGATTTCACAAAGTACCAAAACATCATGTTTTACAATAAGTCCGCTACTTATTTGGGAGTGTGCTTGTTTTGTTGTTGGACATGTTGGGCCGCTGCGTGTTGCTGCCTAGAGAAACAGCTGTGGATCCGGGCGGGAGGCAGACTGTTGGATAATACAGAGCGTTGGATAAGCAAGATTCTACGGTATATATATATACAGTAGAGTCTCACTTATCCAACACTCACTTATCCAACGTTCTGGATTATCCAACACATTTTTGTAGTCAATGTTTTCAATACATTGTGATATTTTGGTGCTAAATTCATAAATACAGTAATTACTATGTAGCATTACTGCCTATTGAACTACTTTTTCTGTCAAATTTGTTGTATAATATGATGTTTTGGTGCTTAATTTGTAAAATCATAACCTAATTTGATGTTTAATAGGCTTCTCCTTAATCTCTCCTTATTATCCAACATATTCGCTTATCCAACGTTCTGCTGGCCTGTTTATGTTGGATAAGTGAGACTCTACTGCAGGGGTCCCCAAACTAAGGCCCGGGGGCCGGATGCGGCCCTCTGAGGTCATTTACCTGGCCCCTGCCCTCAGTTTTATAATATATTGTATATACATATAATACTGATAATATTTTTATAATGTAATACAATATAACACTAATAATAATACCATATAATAATATTATATTCTATATTACATATAATATTACTAATAATATTACAGTATAGTGGTATAGTTGTTTTATTGCTTTGTTACTGTTATTTGTTTGTTTTATGGGCCAGGCCCTATGTAAGCCGTCCCGAGTCCCTTCGGGGAGATGGGGCGGGGTATAAAAATAAAGTTATTATTATTATTATTATTATTATTATAGTTCAATATAGTAATATATAATGCTAATATTGTGCTATGCTAATAATATAATATATTCTATGTACATATAATTTGTAAGCCACTCTGAGTCCCCTTTGGGGTGAGAAGGGTGTGATACAAATGTAGTAAATAAATGCAGTAAATAAATAAATAATACATTTTAGACAGGCTCACCCAAAGTCTGAAATGACTTGAAGGCACACAACAACAACAACAACAACAACAACAACAACAACAACAACCCTAATTAACTTGACTATCTCATTGGCCAGAAGCAGGACCACACTTCCCATTGAAATCCTGATAAATGTATGTTGGTTAAAATTGTTTTTATTTTTAAATATTGTATTGTTCTTTCATTGTTCTTGCTGTTGTTGTTGTTGTTGTTGTTGTTGTTGTTGTTTTTGCACTACAAATAAGACATTTGCAGTGTGCATCGGAATTTGTTTGTATTTTTTTTTCAAATGATAATCCGGCCCCTCAACAGTCTGAAGGATTGTGGACCGGCCCTCGGCTTAAAATGTTTGAGGACCCCTGCTCTACTGTATATATATTCACATAATATAATGCAATAAAACTTTTTCAAAGTTCATTATTTCAAAAATAATACAGACTAAAATGCAATAGCAGGCACTCTTTCCCTTCTCAAAGAGATGTGACATGTTTTGGGGTTTGGAGTTGCTGTTGAGTTTGGATGCGTCTACAATACAGAATTAATGCAGTTTAGCACAATTTTAATGGCCCTGGCTCAATGCTATTGAATCCTGGGACTTTTAATTTGGGGAGGAACCAGCACTCTTTGGTAGAGGAGACTAAAGACGCTGTAAAACAATAATTCCCATTGTGTTGTCGAAGCCTTTCATGGCCAGAATAACTTGGTTGCTATGAGTTTTCAAGGCTGTAAGACCATGTTCCAGAAGCATTCTCTCCTGACGTTTCGCCCACATCTATGGCAGGCATCCTCAGAGTTGTGAGGTCTGTTGGAAACTAGGCAGGGGAGGTTCATATATCTGGAATGTCTACCTTATTTTCCATCTTCATTGCTATGATACTTCACCTTGTTGATGGGAAGCTTCCCACCGGAGTGGAAATCATCTATCGGACAGATGGCAAGCTATTTAACCTCAGCAGACTGAAAGCCAAAACCAAGGTCACCACAACATCTATTACAGAACTCCAATATGCCGATGACAACGTAGTCTGTGCGCACTCAGAAGACCTACAAGCCACTCTAAACACCTTTGCAGAAGCATACGAGAAGCTCGGCGTCTCATTGAACATCAAGAAAACCAAAGTGCTCTTCCAACAGGCACCAGCCAATCCTTCTGCAATGCCAGGAATACAGCTTAACGGGGTAACATTAGACAATGTTGATAATTTCTGCTACAATAATAATAATAATAATAATAATAATAATAATAATAATAATAATAATAATAATTTTATTCTTATATCCCGCCCCATCTTACATGGTGGCTTACATGGGGCCATGCCCAGACACGACAGCACAAATCAGATAAAACATTAAACCGAGCAGTAAAACTTCAACTTCAACATGATTACCTTCAACATGGTACCTTGGCAGCCACCTCTCCACAAAAGTCAACACTGACACTGAAATACAACACCGCCTGAGCTCTGCGAGTGCAGCATTTTTCAGAATGAAGCAGAGAGTGTTTGATGACCAGGGCATCCGTAGAGAGACCAAGGTGGTTGTTTATAAAGCCATTGTCCTCCCAACCCTGCTCTATGCCTGCGAAACGTGGACGGTCTACAGACGTCACACTCAATTCCTAGAGCATTCCTATCAGCGTTGCCTCAGAAAAATCCTGCAAATCTTTTGGGAAGACAGGCGGACAAATATCAGCGTGCTGGAAGAAGCAAAGACCACCAGCATTGAAGTGATGCTTCTACACCATCAACTCCGCTGGACTGGCCACGTTGTCCGAATGCCCGTTCACTGTCTCCCAAAGTAGCTACTCTACTCCGAACTCAAGAACGGGAAACGGAATGTTGGTGGGCAGGAAAAGAGATTTAAAGATGGGCTTAAAGCCAACCTTAAAAACTGTGGCATAGACACTGAGAACTGGGAAGCCCTGGCCCTTGAGCGCTCTAATTTGAGGTCAGCTGTGACCAGCAGTGCTGCGGAGTTCGAAGAGGCACGAATGGAGGGCTTAAGGGAGAAACGTGCCAAGAGGAAGGCCCGTCAAGCCAACATTGACGGGGACCGCCTTCCACCTAGAAACCGATGTCATCACTGTGGGAGAACATGCAGATCAAGAATAGGTCTCTTCAGCCACCTAAGACCCCACAGATGGAAGACAATGGTCCTTGAACTACGAGGGATCGCCTAAGTAAAAGTAAGGTAGGAGAAAGAACTCTTGTCTGTTGGAGGCAAGTGTAAATGTTGCAATTGACCACCTTGATTAGCATCGAATGGCCTTGTAGCTTCAAAGCCTGGCTGCTTCCTGCCTCGGGGAATCCTTTGTTGGGAGGTGTTAGCTGACCCTTATTGATTCTTGTCCGGAACTCCCCTGTTTTGGGGGGGGGGGTTGTTGTTGTTTTTTAATGTTGCTCTTTATTTTCTGTCCTGATATTTGAGTTTTTCAATACTGGTTTCCCATTATTCCATAGCATTGCTCCTCAGACCCGGACTGTTCAGTGCTTCCTGCTTTTCTGCATGATTGAACATCTCGGAGGCGCAAAGACTTTCCACACACAGGCGCTCCTTGAAGGACCAGCTCTGGACGGCGCGCTTTCCTGGGCGAGCGTTCTTCCCATCTGGGCGGCCCAAAGGGCGGGAAAGAAGGAGACAACAACCAAGTAGCCGGGTTCAGGAAGGCGGGAGGGAGCGCGGAAAAGCCAGCCAGAAGGAAACAGCCAGCCAGAAGGAAGGGAAACCGAGAGAGAAGGCAAGAGGAAGGGGATGGCCGACGGCAACGACCCCCAGAGCGCCAGGGAGCTCTCTCAGTTTGTGAGTGAGGGAAGGGAGGGGAAGGAAGGAAGTACGTTTCGCCTGCATCTATGGCAGACATCCTCAGAGTTGTGAGGAATATTGGAAACTAGGCAAGTGAGGTTTATATATCCGTGGAAGTTCCAGGGTGGGAGAAAGAACTCTTGTCTCCCTGAATGTTGCAATTGGCCACCTTGATTAGCATTGAATGGTCTTCCAGCTTCAAAGACTGGCTGCTTCCTGCCTGGGGAAATCCTTTGTGGGGAGGTGTTAGCTGGCCCTGATTATTTCCTTTCTGGAATTCCCATGTTTTTTGAGTGTTGCTCTTTATTTACTGTCTTGCTTTTAGAGTTTTTTTAAATACAGTAGAGTCTCACTTATCCAACATAAACGGGCCGGCAGACTGTTGGATAAGCGAATATGTTGGATAATAAGGAGGGATTAAGGAAAAGCCTATTACACATCAAAATAGGTTATAATTTTACAAATTAAGCACCAAAACATCATGTTTAACAACAAATTTAACAGAAAAAGTAGTTCAATACGCAGTAATGCTATGTAGTAATTACTGTACAGTAGAGTCTCACTTATCCAAGCTAAACGGGCTGGCAGAAGCTTGGATAAGCGAATATGTTGG
The DNA here is from genome assembly GCF_035594765.1 of Anolis carolinensis. NCBI lineage: Eukaryota > Metazoa > Chordata > Lepidosauria > Squamata > Anolidae > Anolis > Anolis carolinensis. The sequence continues at coordinate 73,770,405 of NC_085844.1, forward strand.
ATAATAAGGAGGGATTAAGGAAAAGCCTATTAAACATCAAATTAGGTTATGATTTTACAAATTAAGCACCAAAACATCATGTTATACAACAAATTTGACAGAAAAAGTAGTTCAATACGCAGTAATGCTATGTTGTAATTACTGTATTTACGAATTTAGCACCAAAATATCACGATATATTGAAAACATTGACTACAAAAATGGCTTGGATAATCCAGAAGCTTGGATAAGTGAGACTCTACTGTATTTACTAATTTAGCACCAAAATATCACAATGTATTGAAAACATTGACTACAAAAATGCATTGGATAATCCAGAACGTTGGATAAGTGAAGCTTGGATAAGTGAGACTCTACTGTACTAGTAGCCAAACTTTGTTCGCGACGGCCGACATGGAGCTCTGGCGCAGATTGGTCTATGAGGTCACAAAGAGTCAAAAATGACTGAATGAGTAAAGAAGAAAAAACTTTGTTCAATTTCATGGTTTCCTCCTTTCTGTTGAAATTGTCCACATGCTTGTGGATTTCAGTGGCTTCTCTGTGTAGTCTGGCATGGTGGTTGTTAGAGTGGTCCAGCATTTCTGTGTTCTACAAAAATATGTTGTATCCAGGTTGATTCATCAAGTGTTCTTCTATATAATAATAATAAAATAATAATAATAATAATAATAATAATAATAATAAAACTTTATTTATACCCCGCCACCATCTCCCCGCGGGGACTCAGGGTGGCTTACATGGGGCAGAGGCCCTAACAACTTAGGACAAAATATAGGCAACATAATACAAATCACACTATAAAATATAAATATATATCACAGTAATAAAATATATCAAAACAAAAATACAGGATAAAAAATGCATTTAAAACACATAAATTCTATAGCTGACTTCTCTGGTTGAGTTAGTCTGCAGAGCCTTTCATGTTCCTTGATTTGTGTTTGGGCAATGCTGCGTTTGGTGGTACCTGTGTAGACAGAAATACTGGACCACTCTAACAACCACCATGTCACACTACGCAGAGAAGCTACTGAAATCCACAAGCATGCGGACCATTTCAACAGAAAGGAGGAAACCATGAAAATGAACAAAAGCTGGCTACCAGTATTAAAAAAAACTCTAAAATCAGGACAGTAAATAAAGAACAACACTCTGAAAACAGGGGAATTCCAGACAGAAATCCATTATCGAGGCCAGTTAACATCTCCCAACAAAGGAGTCCCCCAAGCAGGAATCAGCTAGGCCTTGAAGTTGCAAGGCTTTTCAATGCTAATCAAGGTGATTAATTGTAACATTCACAATTTCTTCCAACAGACAAGTTCTTTCTCCCACCCTAGGCCTTCCACAGTTATATAAACCTCTCTTGCTTAGTTTTTCCAATATACCTCACTACCTCTGAGGATGCCTGCCATAGTTGTGAGTGAAACGTCAGGAGATATTGCTTCTGGAACATGGCCATACAGCCTGGAAAAGTCAGTTCATTTTCTGGCTCACTAAAACTTGCTTAGGGTACAGACACTTTTTCTGTAAATGGGGGTGTTTTTTTTAAAAAAACTGGACTACTTGGGACTTAAGAGAAGGCAGCCTGGTGCAGTGGTTTGAGTGCTAGACTTTCTCTGGAGACCAGGGTTTGAATCCCAGCTTGGCCATGGAAACCCACTAGATGACTTAGGCAAGTGACACTCTCTCAGAGGAAAACAATAACAAATCCTCACTGACTGGGAAGAAATCTTGCCAAGAAGGTCTAGTGATCGATTTGCCTTAGGGTCTTACACGAGTAGGATATGACTTGCAGACACACAACAACTCATGTATTTCATCACATTTATGATACAAAGATTATACAATTTAACAGGAATTTTTTGTTCCTGGGTTATAAATGTCATTTCCTAATTGGTTCTATCATAAAATAATAGGAAATGTTTATGGTTGTGGTATCCGGGCGGGGAGGACACAAGGGGGCGCTAGAGAGAGAAAGGGGGTTGAAGGAGTTAAATCATTTCCCCGTTTTCATGTTATTCCCCCCTCCTGTGTCACTGTTGTGGAAACAATCATTATTTAGGATATGGGAAAAGGGAGGGGGTGACCAGCAAAAATGGGGGAAATGATTTTCCTCCTTCATCTCCTCCCTCCCACATAAAATTGAGTATCCTTCTCTGTCTAGGTTCCCTTTTGAAGTCTGCCCAGATAATGGAATAGTACCAGGTTTATTAAATAGCAAAATCTTTGTTTTAGTGGGATAACCTGCCGCACATTTTGCTATAGTTTTTCAATGAATATCTCACTGATTCTCAACCAATTCAACATAGTTCGTGGCAACCACAAAAACAAAGTTTCTGGTGTATAACAAGTACTTTCAAAGTAAGTACCACACAATTAAACAGGAAACAACGCTTTCAAACCAGGAACATGGTTTTTTGTTTTTTTTTTCAAATTTTGTTACATAGTGTTATGTAAGGGAAAAAAATGAATGTCAGGATCAAGTCACAGTCTTAAGAAAAAATTTTATTGTGTCAAGCGAATTGAGAACATACTGCAAGTTGCTTCTGATGTGAGAGAATCAGCTGTCTACAAAGACATTACCTAGGGGATGCCCCGATGTGTTACCATCCTGTGGGAGGCTTCTCTCATGTCCCCGCATTGGGAAGCTGGGGTTGAGAGACGGGAGCTCACCCCGTCTCGCAGATTCAAACCTCCAACCTTCCGGTCAGCAGTTCAGCCAGCACAAGGGTTTAACCCATTGCGCCACCGTAGCTCCTGATAGTCTTAGAGTAAAGCAACTAAAGCCAACAAAACAGCCCAACAAAAGAAATTCTTAGTATCTTTGTTTTTAGGCCTGTTCCTCAGATTATTTGGGACGTTGATTCAGAAAATCAACTTCATCCAGTCTAATTTTTCAGATATTATTATCATGTTTTTCTATAGGAGAGCAGATGGCAACTGGTACATGGCATCTGTTCTGTATCTCAAAAACTAGCACTGAAAGGGGGAAACTGGTGCTGTTTTTGGAATCAGCAGGTCAATTATCCTCAGAACAAAGCTAATATTTGAGGCCAGTGATATCAGAGGTCCCACTGATTTCAGAGGATGTACTCTTAAGCATGACTAAAGTTTTGCTATAAAACTTTAAACCTTAATGGTTTTGACGTGCTAAAACTAGCAGAAATACATGTTCTTGGTTACTTAAGTAGTACTGTTTTCTTGTTAATTGCTAACAAGTTGACCTAGAAATTGGGTCACTGAAAGTCAGCAGGCCACTTGAAGACACATAAGCAAATGAGAAATCTCCAAGTCATCCTATCTTCCAGCAGCCCTAATCAGGTCTTACAGGCTCAGAGCCATGGCTTCCTGGACTGAGTCTCTCTATCTGGAATGTAGTCTTCCCTGTTTCCTACTGCATTCTTATACCTTACCAAACATTAGCCCAGGCAAGGGCAAACTTAAACCCTCCAGGTGTTCTGGACTTCAACTCCCACAATTCCTAACAGCCAGTAGGCTGTTAGGAATTGTGGGAGTTGAAGTCCAAAACACCTGGAGGACCTAAGTTTGCCCATGTCTTCATTAGCCTCAGTGCACCCAGTTTCCCCATAATATGATCAAAGTACAACAGTTTCGGTTTAGTCATCTTGGATTCTAGAAGTAGTTCAGTCCTGATTTTCTCCAAGACTCATGTATTTTTCTTTGTAGCAGTCCATGCTGTTCCTAGAACTCTTCTCCAGCACATTTCAAATGAGTTGATTTTCTCCAATATTGTTTGCCATTTCACATTTCCTGAGTCATAATAATGAAGTCTTATACTGATGATTCATGCCTCCTTCAGTTTCATGTTTCTCTTGCAATAACATAGATAACTATAGTTCACATATCCAATATACTGTGTATGTGTATATATATAAAATTTCTTATGCAGGTGCAGGCATCTTTTTCAATCTATAAGATTTCACAAAAATAACATGATGTAAAAGTTAAATTTATTTGGCCACTCAAAGCAGCTTAGTAACACTGAATATTTTATAGGAAAATAGATTTGTAATTAAAGACTGAATGAGTTTCAAGCTTCTCAAATACGTTTCCTTTATTTGTTCCAGATGTGTTCTTTTTCAACATCTGTAAATAGTTCTCTAATGTGTTTTTTTTTAAATAATAAAGGGATTCAGTTAGGCACTTTAAAATACCTACCTCCCCACGTATGCTAGCTGAAATAAAACTCAACTTTCCATGTATATATTCTTTCCTAAGAAAAGAAACATTAATGTGAATCCTACTGTTGAATCACAAGTTTTAGTGGTCCCATTGTATCGATTGAATTTAATTAAGTATGTGTTGATTTACCAAAGTAATGTATTCACAGTTCAGGTGGCCACACTCTGGAGACCAAAGGACTAAATTACTTGATTTCTTTCTCCTGCAGAATTGTAGAACTGCACTGATTGACAGAAAGTGACATGTATTGCTTCCAGAAAATTCTCAAGCTTTTTGTTGGGAGCTATTTGAGGATATTAAATGCCTCAAAACATCATGAAATCGCCCCACTAAGGAGACTTTCATATTTTACTTATGGAAGCAGTACCAGGGACTTCCGGATGGGGGCAGGAGTGATACCAAGGGCCTTTCAAAGGGCTGTAGCCAGCAATTTTCCCTCTTCTACTAGGTCTAAATGCACAAGACTGCTCCAGAAAATATTTTCCTTATCCTACCTTTACAGAATAACAGTAATTTGCTGACAGCATTTTTGTTTTTTGTTTTTTCAGGCAGAAAACCTACTACAACATTTGCAAGAAAATTTTCAAGCACTGATTGACAAGACAAAATTAAGAAATATCCTTTAACGTTTCTTACTCAAAAATCACAAAACCTGGGCATTAACTATATTTAGAAAGGCAGTTGCAAAGAAATGGCTTCATTTATAATTCAATAGAGTATCACTTATCCAACCTTCACTTATCCAGCTTTCTGTATTATCCAATGCAGTCTGCTTTTTAGTAGTCAGTGTTTTTGTGGTCAGTGTTTTCAATACATTGCGATGTTTTGGTGATAGATTCGTAAATACAGTAATTACTACATAACGTTACTGCTTTTTCTGTCAATTTGTTGTAAAACACAAATGTTTTGGTGCTTAATTTGTAAAATCATAATGTAATTTGATGTTTAATAGGCTTTTCCTTAATCTCTCCTCATTATCCAATATTTTCACTTATCCAACCTTCTGCCAGCCCGTTTATTTTGGATAAGCGAGACTCTACTGTAATTCCAAAATTTGTTTAATTGTAATTCTACTAAGAAGTACAGTAATTGATATTGATTTAAACGCATGTATATATGTTCCTTCAAGTCCCTTGTTGACTTATGGTGACCCCAGGAATTTGATATGGTTTCCTGATAATCCAGTTTAAAGCAGAAAACCTGGGATCAGATCCTGGGATATAGGGCCTGTCTGGTAGGGTCCTGAGGTAGTACTAAAAGTGTTTGCAAATTAAACCCAGTTATGACACGAACATTTAATTCTGGTGATATACCATTCAGAGTCCATAATGGAAAGGGAATAATTTATGAGTGGTAAAAGAATATGCTTTTTAAATAGACCAGTATAGTCCTTTTCTCAGTACCCATCGAACTTGATTAGTTTGTCCTTCAGTTTCATGTTACTTTGAATATTAATGGTTTCTCTTTCCATGGCCATATTATTTTGAGAAGCATACAAACCCAGAAAACAAAAATGCAGTGCTCTTTAACATTTTTACTGGATGAAATGGGCGAACGCATAGATGATTTAGAAGAACATGTTACTGGACTGATGACACAAGCGGGGATAGAAAATGCTGGTGAAGAAATAATGGTAAGGTTCAGGCTCTCTTAAATAATACATGTTAATAGCTGTATGTCTGCTGGTAAATGTATGAGCACTGGTTAAAAGAAAACAATTTACTTGCCCTGCAATTGTAGAGGTGGGTCTGTCAGGAGAGCCAGCTCAATTCAGGTTTGGGGAAGAAAAAGTTGGCAGTGTTGAATTTTGGTTAATTGTAGAATTGTAGCAAGAGAGGCATGCCCATTTGTGCTCACAGATGGAGTAATGTAGAGACATTAGAGGCCTGAACATGCAAAATGACTCACAGTTAAGAACAGGGGTGTGAAACAGGAAGTGAGAGAAATCTACTCAGAAGGGGAATTCACTTCTGGAAGTTATCATGAGGAAAAGTCTCCACTGAAGCTTTATCACCAATCCTTGTTTCCACAACAAGCAATTTTTTTTCAAAATCCAATGATTACAGGGACAGAAAGTAAGATAACTGCCGGTATGTGTTTCCTCCATATGTTCTTCCACTATTGAAATATTAGCTATCATTTTAAAAGCTGCCATTTATTAAATTCAAGCATTTTTATGAAATTAGAAGAAAATGGAGGGTCTACAACTATTTTCTGCAGATGCCACAATCAACCTAATAGCTTTATTTTCTCAACTTTTATTTCAATCCCTGTGCAAATTTCTATTCTTACAGCACTGAAGATGAAGTCATCAGTACATCAGACAAAAGTACTCAGAAACAAAGGTTTTAAGAGCGAGCTACAATTCTACAACATAGGCTGTTCACACTAGTCTCTGACCGAAGAATGGACAAATTCGGCCTATTACATCAGTGGCTATAGTAATTTGAAACAAAATATCTAGCTTTTATTACAAGAAAAGTTTTAAATATTTTTATAAGATTAAGATAATCTTTGAAACCTGATAATGCTGGATCTCGCAATGATTTATATATTTATAATAAAAGCAAACATACACGCTTTTTAAATATATTGCTTTGTCCAGGCTCCCAACTCCCCCATCATGCATGAAAAAAATGTTATGAGCATCAAATGGGAAGAAAGTATTCTACAATCTACCTTTGCAAGAAAGGATTTACACTGTCTGGCCACTCTCCCTGTATTGTGTGTTCTGAACTCTAACCAGTGTATCCCGGGGGAGCAGGTCTTAAGATCATTTCAGCAGTCGACCAGAATATAATGTGAACATAATTCAGGGTATGAATAATAAACTGGATATCTGAATGAAGCCACAGAAGGTGTACAAAAGACCACTTTAATTTGTATGTATTTTAATTTATTTATGAAAAATATTTTATACAACATTTGGTGATGTTCCTGTGAAGGACACTGAAATAAACCTAAGAACAAATAATACTGTATTTTGCAGCCTGAGGTGTATATTTCACTTCAATCCAAACTATGAAAACACACAGTAGGAAGTAAGCAAAATATTGTTTTCTGGAACCAAATTTTGAGAATGTTCCGGCAATTTGGATAATATACTTTTAAATAAAATCTGTTCTCTAAGAAATGCTAGAGTGACCAGATCAAGACAATTTTATTTTATTATATTAAATGCCAACTGCTCTGCATTCACAGCCAGAGTAAGTAAATTCATGCAGTTCCAGGAAATGGCTTTAAACAGAAGTCTGGATCCTCAGATTCTGCTCAAAATCTCAGCCCTCCTTTTCTATTCTGGCAAAACAGTCCAGAAGCATCTGTTCTATTTCAGCTGGTTTACACCTGTTTATTTAAAAACAGCAGATCTATTTTATAAAAATAGTAAACATGAAAGGCCATTTTAATATTTAAAAGGAAAAACAAGAAGATACAATTTTATTTCCAAAATCCAGTATCTCTTAGCATTTCCCCAGAACTTGGATAAAATATTTATATAAATTCAAAATATTTTGACAACCAGATGTAAGCAAAAAAAAAACTGTACAAAGTTTCATTTATGAAGTTTCTACAGAAAAGATGGTAAGAAACAGCTTAAATATCAGTATCTGTATTTGGTTGAGTAGTCTTTGGGTGACACAACAAGACCTCGGCCTTTACGTGCTCCTCTATAAACGGTTTCGATTATATCAATCATCTCTTGCTTGTCTTCCATCGCCCAGTTAATTTTATTGTTGTTCCCTGTACCTAAATCAATCATTATGTGCTTGTTTCTTTAAGAAAGGGAGAAAAGAGAGTTGCATCAATATTCATACAACATACTCAAATGTTACAACAATGTTTACTACTTCAGATTTCTTATATAATAAATTTTAATAGAAGGATTATAAACCCCAATGTTTACATTATCAGAGGGAGGGGAAAAGCCTATAATATTTTTAAACATTTTCTTCAGGAGGAAATTGAAACTATTTGCTGCCAAATTATACATGCTGGGGATATCAGGATATCAAGACTTGATGCTGCGGTCCTACTTTGTGCATGAAGGGACAGCTGCTCCCCGAGATCATTGCAGTACCTGCTCTTGTTCATTATTATTTCTGTTTTATAACTGACAGAACATCCACACCACATAAATAACTACATTATATAAGTCAAAAAGTGTTTGACAAAAATTGGACAGAAATCCAGGGTGAACTTATACATGGGTTGTTGTTGTTTATTTAATTACACTATGTAACACGATTTTTGTTCCTGGGTTATAAATGTCATTTCCTAATTGGTTCTATCATAAAAACATGGAAAAGGTTTATTAAATTGTAAAAAAGTTTTTGTGGGACATCCTGCAGTAAATTTTGCTATAGGGTCATTCCATGCGAAGTCATCTAAACCTTTCCACCATCATGTCTCAAATTTTGTTCAAATTTTAGCTGTAGCGCCAGTCACGTAATAAACTACGTTTCCCAAAATTTGAGGTCTCTAACTGCAATAGTTGCTAATCTAGACCGCACACGACATTTAGCAAAATGCAATTTTTGAAGTCTAATACAATTTAAACTAAATGCGTGAGAATGGCTAGTATAAATTGAAATCCTGTACATTTTTTCTGCTGATTCCGATGAAATTAATTTTAACATTATGGATGCAAAATCCAGTCAAACAAGTTGACTCAAAGTGTGTATCAAAATATGTTGTGACAAATTATTCAGACTGCTACCATTTCCATGTAAATGAAGATACGGACTTGAACACTTTGACCAAACATTATGCTTGTGCTGGACATAATACTGCCAAATTTGCAACTGCCCTGCAGGATCTCTTCAAATTTGGCACTTTTGGCACAAATGGTAAAATCTACTAAAGTTTGAAGCCAATTATTAAAAAAGAGTCTACCTGAATATGCTTGTGAATAGTATCATCTGAAAGAGAAGATTTTGTTCTACAAGATTAATATGTTTTTGTTCTGCAGTTCGACCATTAAGTATCCATTTACTCAGGTCAAAGTATAGTATACATCACATTGAAACCAGCATCCACATCACCATAGGGGCTAGGCCCAATAGCCATGCAGTAACTAACAGGACCATGAGGATGCATAAAACAATGCATAAATGCACAAAATATAATATACTAGATCACTTAACACCTGACTGGTTCTACAGCTAAAATTTGAACAAATTTGGAGAACATGATAGTGGGAGCTTTTTTAATTTTAGAAATGTGTTTACACCAAACACACTTGAGCGAGAGGTGAGACAGAGAGAAGACCCTTCCCTTCTGAGCCACGAGGAGAGAGAGTAGTTTACCTATGAGTAGGCAAGTGGAAGCTCATTCTTCATTGCTCCCCTTGTCTAGGCTGCTTCTGTCTTACCTGTTACTGTTGCTGCAACCATTCCCTCTTCAGCTATCCAGGCCCTGCATTCCTGTCCTAGCTTCTACTCTTGTGATGGAGATGGTGGCATGATTTCTTCCAGTTCCCAGGCAGCACAATAATCTATAATGCTGCTCCAGAGGTACTGTTGCCATGGGATATGTGTCTATGACTGCCAGCCCACATGCCCATACAGGAACTGAAGTAGAAGAGCATGCTGCTACCATCAAAGATAGAGAAAGCCAGAACAGAAGTGGGGGTATGATGCCTTGACAGCTAAGGAGAAAGCCATACCCCCAAACCCAGCAACAGGTGAGGCAAGAGCTGGTTTGAGGGCAAAGAATGATCTTCCATTTGCTCACTCATGAGTAAACCACCTTCCCTTAATCTTGAGTAACGCAGAAGGAAACAGCCAAGAGTAGTTGGTCAGCTGAGGTAGTGCTGGTACTTTCCCACAGAATAACATTCAACTAACATTGTCAGGAAAGTCAGAAAGTTTCTAAGTCAGCAATGTAAGTTATAATATCACCCTAGATTGGCTACTGCAGCTCAGCCTACACTACATGACATGAGTAAACAATCAATATACTAAAACAGGAATTCTTACAGACAGGGATAACAAAAAACATCAGAGAATATATGTGTTAAATGTAAGAATAGAATGTACCTGAAAAAGAACATGACGGTGCAGGGATCATACAACTCATACATCTTGTTGAAGTCTGGCACTTCTGTGATATCCACAAGATAAATAACAGCAAAATTTTTCACCTATGGAATGAAAATTGTGCTTAGAACATACTATATTCTTAAGCAAAATTGCTGCCACAATCCTGTAAAGTTGAAAGGAACACCCACGGGGTTTAACTTTACAAAAGACAAATAAATTATTTATTTTCCTACTAATTAAGGAATAATAAGGCATGTGCAATATACCTGAAAGATCTACTGTGATTTTGGTTATATTCAACGTCCCAGTAGAGTAATAACTAACTTCCCAATTAGCTATTACTCTTCTGCAAGTTTTGTTAGGCGCCCCCTGGATGTGACAATTGTACCAAATAATCTTCACCATATTTTCACGTTGTCATAGCACATCCTACTGTTGCAAAATGTGTCAGAATAGAAAGATATAATTACTTTGATAAATTTAAAATATTTGTTAAAACACTGCCATTTAGAATATATGCTGGCATCTAACAATAATAAATACATTTCCACTTTCCAGAAAAGGAAATGTTTCTAACCAAATATTCATCCAATTTCCTTCCCCATACCACATAATAACATTTCACAATTCTGCAACACCATATTTTTCAACAATGCCCATTCTTAATTTAGAGACGATGATACATTCTGCTTGGTTGGTTTACAACATATCTATGCAGTGTAGTAAGTTATCAATACAACAGCTACTTTTTGGATTACATCTCCCAGTCATGTGGAGATAGTGGGAGATTCTGGGGGTAATAACTCAAAATAATAATTTCTACAAATATTTTAAAATATATACACTTCTGCAATTGTTCAACCTAACATGTAGGAAGCTTGTAGGAAGAAGGAAAGCAAAATGAACGGTTAGGTCTATTTATATTTTATTTACCAACTGTGTGTTAGCCTACTACACTCCTGTCCACAACACTAAAATCTTGTAAAATATTTTACAATTGTATTACCTTTCTAAAGTACTCCCAGGAAATAATTCACTTAACATAAACACTATACTAACTAAACCATACTAGAAATGTATAAACATTAACTCAGACAAGCTCATTCCAATATCTAGCAGGGGCTTCCCACTGGAGGAAAAGGATGGAGGTCCAACTGTATTTTCCCTTTGTAGGCTTCAGTACCATCTCAGGCATTATTTGATAGCATCCCCCAAACCTCTTTAGCAGAAAGGAGGAATCAACAAAAACATCTCATCTGACCCCTTCCTCTAACACCAATGGAACTTCTCTGATTTCAAGTCTCATTTCAACCCATAACCCTTAATACCATTAGCAGGTATCAACATTGAGACTTATGGAAATACAACTTCATTCCATGTGCTCATATTAAATTATAAGACATGGTAACATAACTTTAAAACTCATAGAGTGAAAAACACAATAATTGGAACTGGTTTTCTTTCTTAAAATACTAGAGAGCTAAAATGTAAAGCCTAACACATCATTTTTAAAGAAGATTTCTCTCCCAAACAATGGTGGACATGAGAGAAAATTAATCATGCCCATAAATTGGGATAGAAAGTATACTCTGTGCAGAAGAGAAGGAACACAAACAATGAAGGAAGGTGCTGCATATACTGGAAAAGATTGTCTAGTATATAAATGCGCAAACTTAACGCTTGCTAAATATTATCCTAATGTAGAATGCAAGTGCAACAGAACAATGGATCTGCATGATGTTCTAGCATAAATATGCAGTACAAACTGGACTGTTTACTCACTCTTTTGCACAGCAGTGATATCCGATCAGGACTCGTAAGCAAGAGGATGAGGATGGATCACCCTCTTTAATCTGCTATTTCTGCAGAGGGAGATTTTTAAATACAAAGTTACACTGATCTTTTTCCTCTGCATGAAAACTGAAAAGCCAGTATGTCGTCCACGTTACTAGAATTCCTTAACAATCAGCTTACATTGGTATTCCAAATAATATTAAAGCCCTTTCCTCATTGCTTGGTGATACTGTAGTTTTGTAATGTCTAAGCTCTTCCTCAACACATTAACATGACATAATACTGAAAAATACTGTATAGTGTGGCTTTCACAAGTTCTTTAACAATAGGCTTGAGTTGTATTATTTGTGAGGATTTTTTTAAGTCTTGAGATTCTAAAAAGTTATATGCTTTTACCATTTAGGCAAATCCCTCTACTTGTACATAACTTCTGTCAAAAATAAAGAGTCGCTGTGCAGGAGGGAAAGCATTTTTATGACCTCTTTCTCCCACATCTTCTACCTTTTCCTTCTAGAGAGTTCTCCAGAATAGTTTTTTAGAGAGTTGAAGGGAAAGGAGATATATCATAATAAATATTATATAATAAATACTGTACTGAATACTACATTCCAAGAATTCTTAATTATTAACCATGTTGGCTAAGACTCACCCCTGAAACAGAAGTTTACTAATTAAAAAGGTCCAAGAGCAAAACATCTTTATACATACCTCATCTGCTTGTTGGATACCAATCTTCACTCGTTGGAAGTTGTATACCATCTTGGGGTTAACACTTTTAGTGTATTTTAAAGAGTTTTAAAGCTTGTCATGTTGTAAATGTTTATGATGTGTCATGTTTGTTTATTTAGGTTATTTTATAATTTTACTGAGTTTGTTTTTACCCATCGGTTTGATCTCTGATTTGCTGTTTTGGCAGGAATTTGAGCCCTAGTTTCCAGAATTGTATTCTTATCCTCAAACCACTAAACCAATCTGACTCTCTTGTTTACTCACCTTTTAAAAAAACTTTCTAAACCAGTGGTTGATAGAGCATCGGATGGCAGTGATTTCCATAAATAAAAGTTCTTCAGTTTATTTCAAAGTTTGTGCTGATTTGTAATGTATTGTATTCTGCAAATTGCTAAATTATTTTAGAATATAGATGTCTCACAGCCCATAGCCAATAATTAAATTTTACTATATATATTATCCTAGAAAGTGTTTCTGGCTTGCAACTTTTTCTTACCACATTCTTGCACAAAAAGTGAACATTTAATTCGTACTCTACAAGATATTTAGGTAGTGTTACCTGCAATGAAAGCATTTTCCCTTACATTTGTGTTGTGGGTTTAAGCATATATCAATTAGATTTCATGCATATGGTTTCAACAATATTGCACCACTTTGTGTTATACCTTTTCAGCAATGCTATACAAAACTTCATCCATTTTCATGCAAGTGGGATCCCAGTCATGCCCAAAGCGATTGACAACCACACGATCTTCTTCCGAAAGAATTGCCTGGTCTACTTGCCAGCCATTGTGTAAATGCGGGAGCATATACGACATTTTTTAGAACTCAGGTGATACCTGTAAAAGAAGAGAAACAGAAGAGTATTTGCTATTATCATCATGCTGAATGTTACAAAAGAGTTAATATAAAAAAGAGAGATTTATTTTATTTTAAAAGATCATTTCCCACAAAGGAAAAGCTTGCATTAGATCCAATATCCATTTTTCAGCCACTCTTCACTCCCAAGCCTGCTTGAATTAAGCTTAATCCAGCTGTGCAATATCAATTAGGTATGTTGAGAGGGAGATGACACTCTCTTCAGTCCTCCTTTAAGAGAGATGATTTACAGATGGATTCAGGAACTGTAGGTGCATCTATACTGTACAATGAATGCCGTTTGACAACCACTTGAACTGTCCTGGCTCAATGATGTGGAATAATGGGAGTTGTAGTTTGGTGACACACTAGCATTCTTTGGAAGAAACTAAAGTTCTTGTACAACTACAACTCCCAGAATTTCACAGCATTGAGCAATGGCAATTAAAGTAATGTCAAATTGCATTCATTCTACTACAGCAATGCAGATTGTATAATGGTAAAGATGTTAGCCCTTAGGTGACCTACACACTTTCTTCTTAAACTTCATATGAACTCACTTGCATAGTGTGCTACGTTTAAAGGAATCAAGCCTGTTCATTAAGTAGTTTTTTTTTATCAAGACCCAAAGCACAACAATATGAATACACATAACGTTTTAGAATTACAGGCAGTCTCCAAGTCATAAACATCCAACATACAAATGACTCATAGTTAAGAACGGGGGTGAAACAACAGGAATGGAGAGAAATCTACCCCTTGGATGTGAAATTCACTCCTGGAAGAGTTGACACACGGAAAAGTTGTCTCCACTGAAGCTTTATCACCAATAGTTGTTTCTACAACAAGCCACATTTGTCAAAACCCAGTGATCACAGGGACAGAAAGTGAGGTGAAATCTCCTTAATGGGGGCACAGACAGCAAAACAAACACCACAGAGGTGTTAACCCTGCTCAATTCCATCTAAAGCTATGTGTGTGTGTGCAGTTACATTTCAAACATGTACCTGTTCCAATTTACACACAAATTCAATTTAAGAACAAACCTACAGAACCAACTGCCTGTACTGCAGATTCTTTTTCTAAAAATATTTTATTTCTTGGCCCATTAACCTATTTGTTCAAAAGGAAAATGAGTAATTTGTGGCTCATTAAATGTTGAAATGTGGTTGCCATGATCCTCCTTCACTGGTGTTATGTTGACTAGGTAAAAACAAAAACATCAGGGGACCACACCTGGCCCATCCTTAACAGGTTTCTTTATTTATTGTCCTGATTTTACAGTTTTTTAAATACAGGTAGCCAGATTTTGTTCCTTTTCATGGTTTCCTCCTTTCTGTTGAAATTGTCCACATGCTTGTGGATTTCAATGGTTTCTCTGTGTAGTCTGGCATGGTGGTTGTTAGAGTTGTCCAGCATTTCTGTGTTCTCAAATTATATGCTGTGCCCAGGTTGGTTCATCAAGTGCACAGATATGGCTGATTTCTCTGGTTGAGTTAGTATGCAGTGCATTTCATGTTCGGGCAATGCTGCGTTAGGTGGTCCCTATGCAAACTTGTCCACAGCTGCATGATATACGGTAGACTCCTACAGAGGTGAGAAGATTTATCTTGTCCTTTGCAGTAGGCAGCCAGACCTTGAAGCTGCAAGGCTAATCAATGCTAATCAAGCTTGCCAAACGCAACACTCACACTTGCCTCAAACAGACAAGAGTTCTTTCTCCCACCCTGGACCTTCCACAGATATATCAACCCCACTTGCCTTGTTTCCAACAAACCCCAAAAATAACATTCTGAACCACGCATTTTATTGACTACCTCCTAAAGAAGAGCTGTTAAGAAAAACTGCAGGTTTTATTGTAAGGAAAGGGAAATAAAGGCATATAAGATCCTATATGATGTTGGAAGATAAGTAGGCCGTATTTCAAATCACCTTTGAATATTTCTTGCCTAAAAACCCCATTTAAATTCATGGGCTTGCCATCAACCAAAGGCACATACACAATACATATATAGCAGAGCGATATCACTATTTACACTCTGCCCAAAAACGGAATAATAGTAATAACAACAATAACAACTCACAAACTCTGAGGATGCCTGCCATAGATGCAGGCGAAACGTCAGGAGAGAATGCTTCTGGAACATTCCATACAGCCCGGAAAACTCACAGCAACCCAGACACACCAAGAACGTGACCCAGGAGGTTGATGATTGTGATCAGTCCCTATATCAGGCAGGGGTAAAGTTCGGCCCTCCAGGTGTTTTGGACTTTAACTCCCACAATTCCTAACAGACGATAGGCTGTTAGGAATTGTGGGAGTTAAACTCCAAAACACCTGGAGGGCCGAAGTTTGCCCATGCCTGTAGTACAATATAGTCCAAAGCGCACGGGGCGGAGAATGCCTACCATCCGGGTCCCTTCAGCAATCCTCCTCCAACTCACCCAAAAGCAGAGAAGGCTTCAACGGATCTAGGCCGCGCGCACAGCTCTCTGGTCGAGGCTCAGGCAGGCGCTCTCTCTATAGTGACGTCGCAATAACGTCGCCAAAGGAAATTGAAGCCCTTCTGCGGTTCACCTATTTCCGGTTAAGCTCAGTTCTTTGATAGAGCGCGAAGTGGGCGGGGCTAAGAAAGCGAAC
The DNA here is from genome assembly GCF_035594765.1 of Anolis carolinensis. Taxonomy (NCBI): domain Eukaryota; kingdom Metazoa; phylum Chordata; class Lepidosauria; order Squamata; family Anolidae; genus Anolis; species Anolis carolinensis. Next base: position 73,786,671 of record NC_085844.1, read on the forward strand.
GCCCCGTGAGTTCCCCTTCATCCAACTTTGTACCTTCAGATTTCTTTGGACTTCGTTTCCCAGAATTCCCGAGTGATCGCTACGCTAGCTGAGGCTTCTGGGAGTTGAAGTCCCAGAGCAGTCAAGATCGGGAAGCGGGGCAAGATCCTGAAGACTTGTAGCAGGAATCGAGGAAGGTACTTGCAAGGAAAAGTGGGGAGATCGGGGACCCTGACTGTTAAGGGAATGTTAAATTGAGAAAGCCACCCTAGTCTTTGATGTGAGAAAGAAATTCGAATTGCAGTTATCGCGCTATTGTTCCGCTTTAACTGTCATGGTATGGAATCATGGGATTTGCAGTTTGATGAGGCACTAGCACTCTTGGGCACAGAAGGCTAAAGAGAAGGCAAAACTACAATTCTCATGATGCAATGGTAGCTAAAGTGTTATCAAACTGTGTTAACTCTGTAGTGTAGATGAGCACTAAGTGGAATAACTGAATGCATTCATTCCCCTTGATGAAAATAGTCTGTGCTAAAGGCTCCACATATTTGTGAAAATAACAAAATAACACCTCCCAACAAAGGATTGCCCCAGGCAGTAAGCAGCCAGAACTTGAAGCTGAAAGGCTATTCAACGCTGATCAAGGTGACCAGTTGCAACATTCACACTTGCCTCAAACAGGCAAGAGTTCCCACCCTGGACCTTCCACAGATATATAAACCCCACTTGACTAGTTTTCCGACAGGCCTCAAAACTTCTGAGGATGCCTGCCATAGATGTGGGCAAAACGTCAGGAGAGAATGCTTCTGGAACATGGCGATACAGCCTGGAAAACTCACAGAGACCCATAGTTGTGTTGTATGTATGTCTTGATAAAGGCCCTGTAAAAGTTTGCATGTGTCTCTCCTGACACTGCTCAGTACAAAGAACACTATATAGCATGAATTTTGTTCCTGGGTTACAAATGCCATTTTCTAATTGGCTCTATCATTTAAAAACGTGGAAAACGTTTATTAAATTGCAAAAACTTTGTTTTTTGTGGGACATCCTGCAGCACATTTTGGTATAGTTTTTCAATGAGTATCTCTTCCAGGCTCAATTAATTCAACATAGCTTGTGGCAGCCACAGAAATGAAGTTTCTGGAGTATTTATTTATTTATTTATTTACAGTATTTATATTCCGCCCTTCTCACCCTGAAGGGGACTCAGGGCGGTTCACATTGTACACATATAAGGCAAACATTCAATGCCATATAACATAGAACAGAGACAGATGCAGAGGCAATTTAAACCTTTTCCAGCTTCCTGAGGGTATGCTTGATTCCGGCCACAGGGGGAGCAGCTGCTTCATCATCCACTGTGACAACAACTTCCTCGTTCCAACGGCAGCTGGATGATTTTTATGGTGTCGTAAATTAGCCTCCCCACATATAAGTGGTACCTAAATTTCCTACTTGATAGATGCAACTATCTTTCGGGTTGCTTAGGTCAGGTGCTCACCCTGACATGGGCTGCCCTCGAACTCATGACCTCTTGGTCAGAGTGATTTATTGCAGCTGGATGCTAACCAGCCTGTTCCACAGCCCGGCCCTAATAACTACTTTCAAAGCAAGTACCACATAATTAAACAGAAAATTAAAATTTGTACCGATATCTTGGGAAGTCAGACTTGTCCACAGTGGTCCATGCTCTCATTACATCTCAAATAGACTACTACAACACACTGTATGTGGGGTTGCCTTTGAAGGCTGTTCGGAAGCTTCAAATAGTTGAATGGGCTGCAGCCAGGTTCCTTACTGGAACGTCATACAGGGAGCATGCAACTCCCTGTTGCGTCAGCTCCACTGGCTGCCAGTCTGCTTCCAAGTTCAATTCAAAATGCTGGCTTTAGCCTATAAAGCCCTTAACATTTCTGGTTCAGTTTACCTGTCCAAATGCATCTCCCTTTATGAACCAGTTAGAGCGTTAAGATCGGCTGGGGAGGTCCTGCTCTCGGTCCCGCAGCCTTCACAGGTGCGATTGGTGGAGATGAGAGACAGGGTCTTCTCTGTGGTGACCCCTCGGCTGTCAAACTCCCCAACAAAATCAGATCAGCCTCTTCTCTCCTGGCGTCCAGGAAACAGCTTAAAACTTGGCTGTGCAAGCAGGACTTCAATGAATGACAGCAATACGCAAGCAGCTACAGGAAACCACGGCATCACAGCAATGTTTCAATGCCTTAATGTTTAATGTTTTAACGTTTTATGGCATGTTTGATTGTTTATATAGTTTCAGTGAGTTAATGTATGGTTATGTGTGACTGCTTTTAGACTTTTAGACTATGTTTCTTTCATATGGATGTGAGGCATTGAATCTTTGCCAGTTACTATATTGTGAACCGCTTTAAGTCCTCCTAGGGGTGAGAAAAACGTTGTTGGAAGTCAACTCTTCTGCTTTGCTAGAACAGGTAAGATATCTATGAAACAATGTGTTAGTAAGGTAAAGGTAAAGATTTTTCCCTGACGTTAGATCTAGTCATGTCCAACTCTGGAAGTTGATGCTCATCTCCATTTCTAAGCCAAAGAGCCGGCATTGTCCGTAGACACCTCCAAGGTCATATGGCCGGCATGACTGCATGGAGCGCCATTACCTTCCTGCCAGAGCAGTACCTATTGGTTTACTCACTGTTGTGGTTCAGTCTGATGATGAAGGGGGATTTGAGTTTATACAGGTTGGCCAAGGAAATGTTGAAGGCTCTGAATTGTCAGAAAGGCCGCAGGCTAGCAGGGAAGCTGAAGTTAGTGATAAGGGTGACCTTTCACAAGATTTAGAACATCAACAAAGTCCAGGTGGCTCGGGCAGCGAGTCAAAGGAGTCTTCCTTAGATGAAGACACAAGTTTAAAGTTAAGAATTCGTCCCAGGCGTTCTGTGAGAATAGCTAGTAAACGTGTGGGAACCCAAGGTCAGAGGAATGTTTTCTTAGCTTGTAAGCATGGTTAAATAGGGAGAAACAGGGAAAGATTTCAGACAAAGCAACATTGATTTTGGAAGCTTAATTCCTGCCTTGTCTTTGCTCATGGGAAAAGATTATTGCTTTTGTTCATGCCTAGATTCTGTTTGGATTATATTTTGGAGTTCACGCTACCTTGTTTTTCAAGACTGATTCGCTATATTAGAGAATTCGAACTATTTTCTACAGAGACTTTGAACTATATTCTGCAGATTGCATTTGCAATCGGATTACTGCTTTCTTAACTGCTTTTTTATTAAGACTTTGCTATCTTTTATCAATAAACTGAAAAACCAAGTCTGCTGTGGTGGAGTGTGTGTTAAGAGCAAGGTGAACCAGCGCTGAGGTGCAACACTCACATTTGCATGTTTATGAACTCTTAGGTTGGCAGAAGCTGGGGCTAACAGCGGGAGCTCACCCACTCCCCGGATGTATATGTGTGTGTGAAACATGTATGTTTGTTTGTACCTTAAAGGCACCTACTTGGCTTGATGGATCAGGACCAGACTTGGTACTAACATTATCCAATGTAAAATATTTAAGGGTTTGAACTAAAAAAAAAACCCAACTCCATCACTTTTGCTATGTACCCTTCTTTTTCAAAGCAACCTATATTGGTGACTCATAGCTGGATACTGCAGTGTTCAGATGCAACCACAAAGGGGCGGGACGGGGACATAAATGGAAAAGCTACTTTAGAGGGAGAGATGACAAGTGGAAGAGGATTGGAGCATCCATAAAGAAATAATCTAGGAGTCTCCTATGTTAAATATATTTCTGTATTAAAGAAAAATAATGTTCTGAGCAACTCACTTTGTTATCTTCCTCCTAAAGAAGAGTTGTTAAGAAAAAATGCAGGTTTTAATGTAAGGAAAGGAAAATAAAGGCATATAAGATCCTGTCTGATGTTGGAAGATAAGTAGAATCAGCCTTGGATGAAACCACCAATGTAGACTGTATTTCAAATCACTTCTAAATATTTCTTGCCTAAATAAACCTCAATTAAATTCATGGGATTGCCATCAATCAAAGGCACATACACAATAAATATATAGCAGGGTGATATCACTATTTACACTCTGCGCAAAAACTTAATAATAATAATGATAATAATAATAGCACACAACCTCTGAAGATGCTTGCCACAGATGCAGGTAAAACGTCAGGAAAGAATGCTTCTGAAACATGGCCATACAGCCCAGAAAACTCACAGCAACCCAATAATAATAATAATAATAATAATAATAATAATAATAATAATAATAATAATAATAATAATAAATTTATTACCCGTACCTTCCTGTGGCTTGAGGTGGGTTACAACATCATTAAAACAAGAGATAAAACACTATTTAAAAACATACAACAAGATACACAGAGTTAAAATACAAGTTAAAATCCATTGATAAAATGATGAATTACACTATGTAACACGATTTTTCTTCCTGGATTATAAATATCATTTCCTAATTGGTACTATCATAATAACATGGAAAATGTGTATTAAACTCCAAAAACGTTGCTTTTGCGGAACATCCTGCATCACATTTTGCTATAGTTTTTCAATGAATATCTCACAGAGTGTCAACCAAATCAACATAGTTTGCGGCAGGCACAAAAGCAAAGTTTCTGGACTATAACAACTACAGTAGAGTCTCACTTATCCAACATAAACGGGCCGGCAGAACGTTGGATAAGCGAATATCTTGGATAATAAGGAGGGATTAAGGAAAAGGCTATTAAACATCAAATTAGGTTATGATTTTACAAATTAAGCACCAAAACATCATGTTATACAACAAATTTGACAGAAAAAGTAGTTCAGTAAGCAGTAATGCTATGTAGTAATTACTGTATTTCTGAATTTAGCACCAAAATATCACGAAGTATTGAAAACATTGACTACAAAAATGTGTTGGATAATCCAGAACGTTGGATAAACGAGTGTTGGATAAGTGAGACTCTACTGTTTCCATCAACGTTGGATAAACGAGTGTTGGATAAGTGAGACTCTACTGTTTCCATCAACGTTGGATAAACGAGTGTTGGATAAGTGAGACTCTACTGTTTCCATCAACGTTGGATAAGCTCTACTGTACAGTAGAGTCTCACTTATCCAACGTTCTGGATTATCCAACGCATTTTTGTAGTCAATGTTTTCAATACATCGTGATATTTTGGTGCTAAATTCGTAAATATAGTAATTACTACGTAGCATTACCATGTATGGAACTACTTTTTCTGTCAAATTTGTTGTTAAACATGATGTTTTGGTGCTTAATTTGTAAAATCATAACCTAATTTGATGTGTAATAGGCTTTTCCTTAATCCCTTCTTATTATCCAACATATTTGCTTATCCAACGTTCTGCTGGCCCGTTTATGTTGGATACGTGAGACTCTACTGTATTTCCAAAGTAAGTACCACACAATTAAACAGGAAATAGCATTTTCAAACTAGGAACATAAAAGTGTTGAAATTTTGTTACATAGTGTTATCTGCTACATTTCCACTACGTGAACTCAAACTGAACTTGTTTCTCAGACAGGTATTACCAACACAGGGTTTTTTGAGATTATGTTTGGAGTCAAAACCTTCTTGGCACAGTCTTTTCAACTGATTGCTGCACGGTTTAAGGTGCCAGACAGGCGTTGCTCTAAGTGGGCAAAGAAAAGTGTTGCTTGCATTCAAAGCTACAGAACTGGCCAAAGGAACGCAGGGAGGAAAGCATCAAGTTCTTCTCAGGCTCAGGTTAGTACCAAAGATGGGGGAAACTGCCTTGCAAAAATCTTCCTGTTTTAATGGTGATTGGAGTTCATGCTGCCTTGTGTGCCTATTGAATTTTGATAGCTTTTTAGAAGGAACACTGATCCCAAGACCTTGTTTGAACTCCTACCCACAGAACCATGCAGTCTCCATGCGCAGAGAGTGCCAAAGTTCAATAAGGGTGTTCAAGGTCTGCCTCAAAATTGCTGACAGTTTGCATCTCACATGTTGTGTCATTTGATTCACCCAGGAAGCGGGAATCATACATGGGCAATTTTACACTGTGGCTGGTAACCTCTCTAGACAAAATACAGGTATTTAAGAGTTGCCGCTTGCATGTATCCCCAGCAGCCAAAGGCCCCAAATACTGACCATTTAATGTGGTGCAAAATTAGCATCAAACTGCAGCAGCCAGGCAACAAACTCCCACAAAAGGGTAGGGAAAAAAGCCTTTAATGATCATCAGTGTTCTGTGGTTTGTGTAATCACCATCTGGAACTCAAATTGGTTCTTGAATTTCTTATAATCACCTGCACTTTCTTCAATACCTGTTTGAAACTGCATTAAATGGTCAGTGTAGATGGGGCCAAAGACAGAAAGAAAAATGTCCCAAAAGTACCTGCTACTAAAATACTCTTAGGAATAAGATATAAATCAAAACAGTCCTCTGGAAAAATCAGCTGCTATAGTAGTAGGCAGTATTATACAATATGGAGACAGATGCAAAATCATTGATGCATGACTTCAAATGGTTTCTGACTTACGGTGAATCTAAACACAGGGTTTTCTTGGCAAGATTTGTTCAGAGGGTGGTTTGCCATTGCCTTCCTCTGAGGCTGAGATAATGTGACTTGCCCAAGGTGACCCAGTGGGTTTCCAGGTTGAGCATGGACTTGAGCCTTCTTCTCCAGAGTCATAAGGCCCTTCCAGATGGGCCCTAGATCCCAAGATCTGATCCCAGGTTTTCTGTTTATCCCAGATTATCTGGCAGTAGGGATTTTCTGTATATAATACAGTTTAAAGCTGAAAATCTGGGATCAGATCCTGGGATATAGGGCCTGCCTGGAAGGGCCCATAGTCCAGTGCTTAAAGCACTGCACAACACTACCTCCCTTATCTCATGACAAATATGAGAAAGTAAGCAGACTAACTGCAGTTCAGTTCTAATTTCTATGCGGCTGCAAGACCCTGGCTGCATCTACACTGCAATATAATCTAGTATCTGATCCCAGATTATCTGATTTAAACTGGATTATATGAACCTGTTCATAACACTCCATAGTGTATAGGCGAACACCACGCTCCACAGTCAGAGACATCAAAAGCTTTCCCCTTAGCAACCTTTGACAATGATTTGCTTAATTTAATATTTGTTTCCATTTCTTTCAGATCATGGAAGAAAAGAATCTTCCAGGTGTCCTTATTTCTGAAATAGGAGGTGCATTTGGTGTATTGGAAAGCCACGTGGAGTTCCTCAAGAAACACTTCACTCTCATCACTATGAAGGAGTTTCAGGAAAACCAAAAAGAACTAAGTGAAAAGATTAAGTCAGTGTTTGTATTTGAGCGCCAGCCCATCATTGACCGGGAGCTTCTGGAAAGTCTGCCGAACTTAAAGGTGGTTGGAAACTCAGGAGTAGGAGTGAATCATTTGGATTTAAAACTGATTTCAAGCTTTGGAGTAAAAGTAACCAACACTCCACATGCAGTTTCTGACTCGACGGCAGACATTGGCATGGCATTAATGCTAGCATCTGCCAGAAGACTAGTAGAAGGTAAAATGCCGTTTTAACCCAACAAATAAATGTTCCAGCATATCCAAAGTTATGAGTGATAAGTGAGACTAAAGGGTAAAGGTTTTCCCATGACATTAAGTCTAGTCGTGTCCAACTCTAAGGATTGGTGCTCATCTCCATTTCTAAGCCGAAGAGTCGGCATTGTCTGTAGACGCCTCCAAGTTCATGTGGCCAGCATGACTGCATGGAGCGCCATTACCTTCCCGCCGGAGCAGTACCTATTCACATTTGCATGTTTTCGAACTGCTAGGTTGGCAGAAGGTAGGGCTAACAGCGGGAGCTCACCCTGCTCCCCAACCTTTTGGTGAGCAACTTCAGCAGCTCAGCAGTTGAACCTGTTGTGCCACCGAGGGCTCCCATTAAGTGAGACGATGAAGGAACATAATGTGTACTTTCATGTACAAATTATGAGATATTCCTTCCCATATGAACTCTTTAGTCTGTTGTAGTTAATAAGATTTTATACTAAATACTTGTGCAAAACCTCATAGCTAGAAGTGAGGATATTTGTGAATAGGAGCAGGCCTTTTCCAATGATTAGGACATTTGTCAGCAAATAATAATAATAATAATAATAATAATAATAATAATAATAATAATAATAATAATAATTTTATTTATATCCTGCCACCATCTCCCAGAAGGCACTCGGGGCGGCTTAAAAAAACAGTACATAATAGTGCCATAAAACACATCAAATACATCTACTTTTATAACAAGCAATACCAATTAACAAAACAACATTTACAGAAAATAGGAAAATAACCCAATTGTCTAGTTTCCCTGGGGAGGGTGTTCCAAAGTCGGGGAGCCACTACAAAGAAGCACATGGCACTTCTCCAATTTTTCTGAAAACTTTCTTTTAAATCTTACATCCATTTGATGTGATCTGTGGTTTTTCTTGATCTGAGTGGCATTTTTATAACTGTATAACTAAGGCTACAGAAAAAAATATATCCCTTAATCTCTAGTGCATGGCTTTAGCCTGTTATTAGGAAGATAGTACAACACCTTTAGTCAGAATAAGGGAATTGAAAATCTTGAAGTAGTCTCAACATTTCTCAACATTAAATTGAGTGTGAACTAAAACTGAGTCAGACCAAATTCCATCCAGTTTTGAACTCTAGTTAGTTTCAAGTCTTCAAAGTCTTTTGCAGATGGTTTTCAATTCCTTTAATCTTAATTATAGATCTCTAGATGTTGTTTTAAAACAACCAGAATCCCCAATCATTAGTTGTGCTAGCTGAAGCTGGATTTACACTGCCATATAATCTATACAGTAGAGTTTCACTTATCCAACATTTGCTTATCCAGTGTTCTGGATTATCCAACGCAGTCTGCCTTTTAGTAGTCAATGTTTTTGTAGTAAATGTTTTCAATACATTATGATGTTTTGGTGCTAAATTGGTAAATATAGTAATTACTACATAACGTTGCCATGTATTAAACTGTGTTTTCTGTCAATTTGTTGTATAATTTGTAAAATCATAATGTAATTTGACATTTAATAGGCTTTTCCTTAATCCCTCCTTATTATCCAACGTTTTCGCTTATCCAACATTCTGCTGGCCCGTTTATGTTGGATAAGTGAGACTCTACTGTATTATCAAAGTAGATAATCCAGATTATATGCTTTGAACTGGATTATATGAGTCGACACAGCCATACAATCAAGTTCAAAGCAATTTATCTGGACTTTATATAGCAATGTAGAAGGGGTGCTGTGTGCTCAAGTTGACCTTATTTTGGGACCTGCCATCCTAACTAGATGTATCACTTAATATCATCTACTACACAGACACAAATGTCCATTGGACTACAGATCTATATTCTTGTTTGCTCATTGTATGGATTCAGAGCAGAAATGTGTACTGTACAATGGAGGATATTTAAACTTCATGTCGACGCTCTTTCTGAAATTGAAAAGGTACAATTTAGTTCACACTGTTTTATGGCTTTTTTAAATAGGTCATTTCATTGCAACATCTCCAGATACCACATATTTTGCTGTGGACTGGCTAGGAGTAGAAGTCACCCGGGCCACCCTTGGCATCATTGGGATGGGAAGCATTGGATATCAAGTGGCAAAGAGAGCAAAAGCTTTCCACATGAACATTCTCTATCACAACAGGAATCGTAGGTAAAGGTGTGCTGGGGATATTACCATTGTGTGACTTGTTGATGTTCTTCGATATTAGGATTTATACTTCTGACTCAGTCAGAAGCAGCTTCTTGAAACTACAGATCTGTATGCCATGTTAAAATATGTTAATTTGCATGTGATCATGGAGGCTGACTGGTGGTTATAAGAGGCAGGAACACGGTAAAATCTAAAATGCTAATTCTTGATGGCATGGCCTATTGTCACGTCCACATTGAAATGAGAAAAGTCAGTATAGTGTGATTCTTCCTGCTGACATTTGTACATTGAAGTGAAAAAAGATAGTAACTTTGATTTCCAATAAGCGTTACCAATCACAAACAACCAAAACCACTCTCTAGGATTAAAATATAAACCAGAGCTTCTTGGACTTTGTCATGACCCTATCTGTATTAACCACTGTTTAACAGATATACTTGCTTGAAACATAAAAAATGTAAAAATTGAGGGGCAGAACAACTTGCTTGTATAACAAGAATGATGTAATCTAGTTTTTTTTGCTGTTTCTGGAGAAAGTGTTCTCAAGGAACAGAAAACAGTGAATGGTGATATTCTATCTTCAGAACTAGTAGTCAACACAAGCCATGGGATACATAAAAATATGTTTTCTACTATAATATATTCCTAAAAGCCTTTGTTTTTGGAAAAATATTACTAGTCAGAAACTTTGAAAATGCAGTGTGGGCTGGATGAGTGTTTAAAATTGCTTCTGTAACCTTTATATGGCTCATGGATTGCATAAGTCCCATATTTGCATTAAAATGGACAAATTGATTCCTTTTGTAAGCAGTGCATCCTTTAACAATGTCATTTGACAATTATGAAAGGTAGAAAATTTATTGAACTTAGAACAACACAGGTGTCCTGTGTGTGCAGTATTGAGTACAAAATGGGTTGGAATCACCTTTCTGGATTGAAACATTGATTCCCACAGGAAAAGAATCCACAAAGAGCTCCAATCCCTGCCCTAAAGCAATTCTAGCACTGAGTAGCATTAGTATACATTGTTATTCTCACATGTATTTCTTCCAGAAAAGAGGAAGAAGAAAAAGAAGTTGGTGCAACTTACTGTAAAAATATGGAAGACTTGCTCCAGCAGTCTGACTTTGTGATGCTGGTTGTGAATTTGACACCAGAGACCCAGAAGCTCATTGGCAAAAGGCAGCTTGAGCTGATGAAACCCACTGCCACTCTTATCAACATCTGCAGAGGTACGGCATGTGTTGGCCCAGATGTTAACTTTTGTTCTCCACCGAAAAGTGGAGAACCCCATTTTTTTTTACAGTTAAATGATTGTCATGCCTTAGCATAGACAAACTTTGGATTACTGTCACAGTCAAATGCTTTGGAAATGCTCTCTCGCCCTTCTTCTCACTTACCGTATATACTCGAGTATAAGCCGACCCGAATGTAAACCGAGGCACCTAATTTTACCACAAAAATTGGGAAAACTTATTGACTCAAGTATAAGACGAGGGTGGGAAATGCAGCAGCTACGGGTTAAATTCAAAAATAAAAATAGATATTAAAAATTGCATTATTTGAGGAATCAGTAAGTTAAATGTTTTTGAATATTTATATAAAACTGTAATTTAAAATAATAATTAGACTTTAATATGATAAGACTGTCCAACTCTGAATACCTATATATTCAAGTATAAGCCGACCTGAATAGAAGCCGGCCAGGACCCTCACTCGAGTATAAGCCGAGGGGAGCTTTTTCAGCCCTAAAAAAGGGCTGAAAAACTAGGCTTATACTCTAGTATATACAGTACATTTTCCCATCATAAAATATTATTCCTCAAAAATGCCTAATCACCACCGTCCCTCCACCTCACTTCCCTGGAAACACCCTCATTAATTCCTGTACTAGCATAAAATCTTATGAAGGGAAATATTTATCTGTGTTTCTTTACGTAATAGTCACCATTGCATAATAGTTGCACCTCACCTTTGAGGAAGGCAAAAATGGAGTTTGGCCATTCCCTGCATAATAGTCGGAGCCTCAATTAACTCATCCAGGGGAGGGAACTAAGGGTGTGACTGCCATTTTGGTGCTGTCATGAAACCAAGAACCAGATCCCAAATGGGGGTTAATCCAAACAGCAAACAGTCCAAGACCAAATGGGTTTTTTTACCACATAATAGTCACCATCACATAATAGTTGCACCTTCCATTTCCCCCAGAAAATGAAAGGGGGAATTGCAACTATTATGTGATGAAATAGAGTAGCTACTAAGAGTGGTCTATGGCCTTAGGTGCATTGGGAGTGAATCTTAGTGCATAGAGTACCTTATACTTTCAAGTATATGTATAAAATTGGGATGTATATCTTGGAGTAAATATCTATTTCTTTGGGTCTCTTCCCACTCCCTCTTCTTGCTTTCTCTCCATTAGGAGCTGTAGTTGATCAAGATGCTTTAGTAGATGCTCTTCAAAAAGGAACTATTAGAGCTGCAGCTCTGGATGTGACTTACCCTGAACCACTGCCAAGGTAAAATAATACTGAATAAACAAAGAAAATCTCTTCATTGATCCAGCCATAATTCTGAAAACATCACAAATGCTCATGCTTGATCTTTTTTATTTTTTTTTTATTTTTGGCCTGGTTCCTTGGTCAATATGAGTGGCTCTAGCACCAATATGCATAATACCTTATATACTGAACATACATTGGCTGTTTTGAGACTCCACATTAGCCAGGAAGCTGACTCATAAATGTGCACTGTGTTGGTGCATGCTCCCAACAAATCTCAAGGCTTTGCTCTGTGGCTTCTGATATCCAAAGCTAGCAACACCTTTCTCTCTAGCTTGTTTTTCCATAATATGCTTGAGGAAGAAGCCAGAGGACACAGCCTATCAAAGGCATGCTGGTCTGTTGTTTTTTTCACACAACAAGCCGGAGAAATAACACACAGGCTCATTGTTATGATGTCTGAAGATATTGATGAAATATGACTATGCAGTGTACACTCATCTAATGTTCATTCTTAATAAGCAAGTGTTCCCATAGCTCCTTGAGTTGTTATAATATCTGAAGATGATTACTATCACTGAATTTCTTTTTGGATTACCTGCCAAATCATTATCCTTGGATTTTGTAGTGTGTATGGAGGTATATGTAAATGTCAGCTACATATGTGCCATCTGTATATGTGTATCAGCCATTGCAGTTTATTTGACGGATAGGAGCCCCCGGTGGCCAAGGGGATAAAAGCCTCGTAACTTGAAGGTTGGGTTGCTGACCTGAAAGCAGCCAGGTTCAAATCCCACCCGGGGAGAGTGCGGATGAGCTCCCTCTATCAGCTCCAACTCCATGCGGGGACATGAGAGAAGCCTCCCACAAGGATGGTAAAACATCAAAAACATCCGGGCGTCCCCTGGGCAACGTCCTTGCAGACGGCCAATTCTCTCACTCCAGAAGCAACTCCGGTTGCTCCTGACACGAAAAAAAAATAATTGACGGATTAGGTTTAAAACAAACCAAAAACCCACAGGGGATCTCAGAAGAGATGGTGGTAAAACAAAATTAGGAAATCCACTAGTAACAACAGTATACCAGGCTCAGAACAAAGACAGCAATCCCCATTCCTTGTCTCTATTGTTTATTACTATTTTGAGCCTTTTTTTCTTCCTTGAATTTCTAAACCCTGTTTCTATATCACATGTCATATATTTTGTTTCTTTTTAAAAACTTCTCAGTTTATTGAATGAATAAAGAAAGCTGAAATAAGGAAATAAATTACATAATAATAATAATAATAATAATAATAATAATAATAATAATAATACTTTTTATTTCTACCCCGTCACCATCTCCCAGAAGGGACTCAGGGCAGCTAACAAAATACAGCGAAGTGCCACATATTTATTTATTTACAGTATTTATATTCCGCCCTTCTCACCCCAAAGGGGACTCAGGGCGGATCACATTACACATATAAGGCAAACATTCAGTGTCTTCACATAGAACAAAGACAAACACAAACGCAGGCTCCGAGCTGGCCTCGAACTCATGACCTCAGAGTGATTGGTCTCAGCTGGCTACAGATGGCTGCTCACCAGCTTGCACCACAGCCCGGGCCTATATAGACAATACATAAATCTAAAATGATAAAACCATAAAATTACAATCACACACATACATAATTACAATATAAAACATTAAAATTCCTAAAATGCAGTCATAGCTATGGGAAAAAACAAGTTGTTTCTAATTGACACACACCCAGTGATGCCAGCAGTAAATCCTCGGACTAACCCTTAAAAATCTATGTAAGATCAAAGGCTTGTTTAAAAAGCCATGTTTTTAAACTGGAACAGAAGGCTTGAAGCAAGGGAGCTGGCCTAATTTCTCTAGGGAGGGCATTCCAGAGCCGGGGAGCCATCACTGAAAAGGCCTTCTCTCTCATCCCCACCAACCGTATTTGGAATGATGGTGGGACTGAGAGAAGGGCCTCTCCAGCAGATCTCAGAGCTCATGCTGGCTCATAGAAGGAGATGCGGTCTCAAAGATAGGTTGGACCCGAAACATATAAGGCTTTATAGGTAATAATCTGCACTTTGAATTGGGCTCGGAAACTTATTGGAAGCCAGTGGAACTGCTTTAACAGGGGCGCAGTATGCTCCCTAAAGTTAACCCCAGTTAGCAACGTACAAATTATATACAAACATTTTATATACATAATTGGAGAAGAACGTTGGGGTGGATGGTGTTCAGAGAACAGACAACAACATTCCAACCTGGAACAAATATTTGTAAGGCTAATTCCTATTCTGTTAGTATCATTGGCACAAGATACTAACAAGATTTGGTTACTGAGGTGCCAAATATGCTGCATAATAGCTGTTGCTGTGTGCCTTCAAGTAGTTTATGACCTATGGCAACCCTAAGGTTTTCTTGGTTGATGTGTTCAACAGGGATTTGTCTTAGAGGCTGAGAGAGTGTAACCTGTTTAAGGACTCCCAGTGGATTTCTATAAAACTCAAACGGTTACATCAGGTTGGCTGGATATGATGAAGTGGTTTGAGCTTTGAGGAGACCATGGAAAATGGTCAAATCACACTCTCTTAGGGCCCTTCCACACAGCCATATAACCCAGAATATCAAGGGCCCCTGGTGGCACAGTGTGTTAAAGCGCTGAGCTGCTGAATTTGCAGACCAAAAGGTCCCAGGTTCAAATCCCGGGAGCGGAATGAGCGCCCGCTGTTAGCCCCAGCTCCTGCCAACCTAGCAGTTCGAAAACAGGCAAATGTGGGTAGATCAATAGGTACCACTCCGGCGGGAAGGTAACAGCGCTCCATGCAGTCATGCCGGCCACATGACCTTGGAGGTGTCTATGGATAACGCCGGCTCTTCGTCTTAGAAATGGAGATGAGCACCAACCCCCAGAGTCGGTCATGACTGGACTTAACAACAGGGGAAACCTTTACCTTTACCTATCAAGGCAGACAATCCACAATATCTGCTTTGAACTGGATTACCTGAGTTCAGTCTGCCATATAATCCAGTTCAATGTGGATTTTATACAGCTCCTGGAGGAAGACAGTAGCAAACTCCCTCTGAAATAATCTTGCCAAAACAACTCCATAACAGATTCACCATAGAATCGTAAGTCACAAACTGTGTACTTGAATGCACACAACAACAATTAGAGCAGTACAACCTCCTTAATGGCATGGATCTTTCTCTATTTTACCTTCACTTTCCTTTTTTCCAACTATTTTCACATGCCAAAGCAATTAAAGTTATTCCGACTCTGACAGGAGAATAATTATTCTGCTCTTCCTCTCCTGCAGAGACCACTTGCTGTTGAAATTGAAGAATGTCATTATAACTCCTCACATTGGAACTGCGACTGTGCAAGCCCTGCGTATGATGACTGAAGAAGCAATAGAAAATATACTGGCTGTTCTCAATGACCTCCCAATTCCCAGTGAAGTGATCCATAAATAATTTCTCTAAGAAAAAGAATAGTCAGTGTCGGCAGCAAAAGAATATTAACCTCTAAGTAACAATGTAATATCATGGTTCTAAAACAAATGGTTCCTACCACAGTTTTGATTTGTGTACTCTCATATTGTGATCAATTTATGTATTCAATAAAATTTGTTTCAAGGTTTCTGAACATAATAAGTACATCCATGAGCCCGTCATTAGTTCATTCCTACAAACCAGATGTGTGAATGTTTGTAGAATTTGAAAAAGACTAAAAATGTATTTTTCTCTTTAATTTTCAAAGAACCAACACACATTATTTCAAATTGTTTCATTATATTCATCTTCAAATAATGTCAAATATAATCATGAGGTTGTGACTGATCATTCTACTGGATCATTCTAAAGATTGGAAAATGTTTTATGAACTCCAGCTCCAATAACCCCATGTTGGTTTAGAGATTATGGAAGCTGCTGTCAAAAATATTAACTTTTCCAAGCTCTGGATAATTTTCATACAGGTTTAACCTGACTCCTCCTTTAGAAAATGTGAGTCATGCTAAATAGGTTGTTGTGAGTTTTTCGGCTTGTATGGCCATGTTCCAGAAGCATTCTCTACTGATGTTTCCCCCACATCTATGGCAGGCATCCTCAAAGGTTGTGAGGTGTTGAGAACTAAGCAAGTGGGGTTTATATATCTGTAGAAAGAACTCGTGTGTTAATGTAGTAATTGCCTATTGATTAGCATTCAATAGTCTGGCAGCTTCAAAGCCTGGCTGTTTCCTGCCTGGGGGAATCCTTTGTTGGGAGGTATTAACTGGCCCTGATGGTTTCTTGTCTGGAATTCCCCTGTCTTCTGAGTGTTGCTCTTAATTTACTGTCCTGATTTTTTAAGAGTTTTTTTAAATACTGGTAGCCAGATTTTGTTCATTTTCGTAGTTTTTTCCTTTCTGTTGAAATTGTCCAGCATTTCTGTGTTGATGAACCAACCTGATGAACCAACCTGGACACAGCATATTATTTGAGAACACAGAAATGCTGGACCACTCTAACAACCACCATATCAGACTACACAGAGAAACCACTGAAATCCACAAGCGTGTGGACATAGTTTCCAACACCTCACAACCTCTGATGATTCTTGCCATAAATGTGGGCGAAACGTCAGGTGAGAATGCTTCTGGAACATGGCCATACAGCCCGGAAAACTCACAACAACCCAGTAATTCCAGACATGAAAGCCTCCGACAACTCATGCTAAATGAATTTAAATCTACATACTTCTGGCTGTGCA
Organism: Anolis carolinensis; assembly: GCF_035594765.1. Taxonomy (NCBI): domain Eukaryota; kingdom Metazoa; phylum Chordata; class Lepidosauria; order Squamata; family Anolidae; genus Anolis; species Anolis carolinensis. The sequence continues at coordinate 73,803,599 of NC_085844.1, forward strand.
TATAATTCCAGTAACACAAATAGAGCAAGTTCTTTTTAGCTGGGAAATCAGACAAAAGTGGTAAGTCTATGGGACCCACATTTCAGCAGCAGATGGCGGCAATATGAAGGATAGGGTGGACAGGGCCAAACCCAAGTAGGCTGAAATAGATGCAGATGATCTGGATTTTATATGGCAGTGTAGAAGGGGCCTTAGGGTCACTATAAGACAAAAACAACTTGAAGGTACAGAACAAAGCAACTTCCTACCTTGGAAGCTGGGTTTTAATCACTTGATTCCCTTACAGCTGTTTACCTGTAAATAGCTCCAACTTATCTATAAGTAATGTGACTTACTTATAGATAAGCATACATATTATTGCAATTTAAATTCAGTTAAGACAACTTAACTTTCTTTCCTCCGCATTTGCCTTAGGGGCACTGTAGTCCGAACTTACATCAAGGTACAAAATAACAATAGCAGGCTAATTCTTAAAGTTTGCATACTTCCTTATCTCCAGTCAGAGGAAACTTGCAGCTGAATGTAAAAGCCCACACTTAACATATAAATGGTTTGAATAATGCTACATCCTTGAAGTAGAAGGTCCTCCTGCTTTAAAGCAGCAGCCTTCTTTTGCATTTTTAGCTTCCTAAGTCGGAGTCAGTGTTTAATAAAAAGAGGCGACTTCCTGAATTTTCAAACTTTTTTTAAGCAAAGAGATAAACAAAATGTTCAAATATCAACCTGATTATTTAAAGGACTTTGGTGACTTAACATGCTGCATAATACCTTTTATTGGCAAGTAAAAAGGCTTAAAAAGTAACTAGATGCATTCTAGTGTTCAAAGTTCAGCATTAAGCTTTATATATTATTTTGAGGGATTCCAGTCATCAACAGAGCTTGTTAATTTGTTTGATGTGTATTGATTTTCAAGGATTTTTTTAAACTTGCGGCAATAGTAGCTTTGCAGGTAATTGATAGTAGTGATGACAAATAAGGCTATGTGATTGGCAAGAAAACTATCTCATTCATGTGATACCAATTATTGTAGATTTGTTCAGGGAGTAGGATGGGCTACTCACAATAAAGTAACATTGAACTATGTTTTTTATGTAGATCTCTAATGCCTTTTAAAATTTTCCAGACAAGTAATAGCCTTTTACTCTTCTGCAGGTCATGGAAGGACCAGAACTGCCTGGGTTGTTGGTAAACGAAGTAGGTGGCATACTCGGGATCTTGGAAGCACACTTGCCATTTCTGAAGAAGCACTTTCACCTGATCACCATGAAAGAATTCCTTGAGAGCAAAGAACGTTTCAGTGCCAAAGTCAAGGCTATTTACGTCTGGTGGCACAAACCAGTCATTGATCGGGAACTTTTGGACAGCCTGCCTGACTTGAAAGTGATTGCAAATTCAGGAGTAGGAATGGATCACTTGGATCTGAAACTGATCTCTGGATATGGAGTGAGAATGGCCAATGCTCCTCATGCTGTGTGCAGCAGCACAGCAGATATTGGCATGGCTCTTTTGCTAACAGCCGCTAGAAGACTAATTGAAGGTAAAGTTTGAAATAATATGTATGCTTCCACACATTGTTAGAATTGGCTCACCGTTTGAATGCTAGGATTTACCACAGTTCCGTTTCCTTTAGGTGAAGTTTCCTTTAGGAGGAGGTCCTTGGAAGGCCATTGAATGTTGATGTTTGAATATCAAATGGGTACACCTTAAGCATCCCAATAGCTAATGAAAGCCTGTGTCCTGCCAACACATTCCTTTGTTCCTTATCCAGTCCTATACCAGCCCTAAATTGCCCTAAATGGCATCAACTGACCATTCTTTTTTCTTATTTAAACGTTCCATAATGGTCCTGCATCAAGATGTGATTGCCTTATCATTTGCTTCCACTGAGACATCTGAATGTCCTGTGAGCCTTTGTTTCCGACTTACGACAACCCTAAAGTGAACCTATCATGGAATTTTCTTGGCAAGATTTGTTCAGAGTGGTTTTGCTTTTCTTTTCCTCTGGGGCTGGGAGAGTGTGATTTGCCCAAATTCACCGAATATATTTTCGTGGCTGAGCAGGGATTCTTACTCTAGTATCCAGAGCGGAAGGCACAAAATAACAATAACAAATGCACTGAACAGAAAGTTATGGGGTTTATAGCAAGGGTAGAAATTGTGCTGCCATCCAGATGCTGATTGTAAATCCCATACCAATCAGGGTGAATCTACACCAGGAATGGCAAACTTATTTGCCTTGGGTAAATAAATTGTGGGCCTGGCTGGGAGGGTGGGGCCAGGAGAGAGGGGGGCTGGGCACATGCTAGGTGAGGAGGGCCAAGAAAGAATGGGGCCAGGTAGCAGGACTGGGGCTACTTGTCCCATCCTTATGCTGGAAGGAAAGTGGGACATGCAGCGACTGTCCTGATCCACCTTCCCATCCTCCTCTCCTGATCCTCTGACTATCCTCTTGGTATTATACTGGGAGGAGGGCGAGACAGGTGGTGGCTGTGTGTGCTCCGGAGGGCTCTCAGCCGCCGCGTGTCTTCCTCAAGCCTTCCTCCCAGCATAAGGATGGAGTCTCTCATACTGTCCTTATGCCGGGAGGAGGGTGAGACACACAGTGGCTGAGAGCGTTCCAGAGGGCTCTCAGCTGCTACGTGCCTTCCTCAAGCTGTCCTCCCGGCATAAGGACGGAGTCACTCATACCGTCCTTATGCCAGGAAAAGAGTGAGACACACGGTGGCTGATAGCGCTCCAGAAGGCTCTCAGCTGCAATGTGCCTTCCTCCCCCATCTTTTTGGCATTAGGATGTGGCAAGCCACCGTGTCCTTATGCCAAGAAGAGAGGGAAAATGAGGAGGGCCTGGGGTAAGCGCCCAGGGAGCCGCATCTGGCCCCGGGCCTGTTTATCCATGTCTGCTGTATACTGAAGAATTAGCGCAATTTGACATCACTATAACTGCCATGCTATGGAATCCTGGGAATTGCAGTTTTACAAGGTCTTTAGTCTCTGTCAAAGAGTGTCCAGTGTCTCAGCAAACTACAGTGTCTCAGCAAAGTACAACTCCCATTATTATAGCATTGCTCCATAGCATGCTGCTTATTTATGAAACTCTCTGCCCCGGAGTGTGGTGGAGACTTCTTCTTTGGAGGCTTTTAAACAGAGGCTGGGTGGCCATCTGTCGAGGGTGCTTTGAATGCAATTTTCCTGCTTCTTGGCTGGGTGTTGGACTGGATGGCACACGATGTCTCTTCTAACTCAAGGATTCTATTATTCTACAAGCTATTATTCTCCAGAATTCTGTCATTGATGTGTTTGAACGCAGCCATGGCTTTATACAGTCTTTATCAATATGTGCAGAACAACTGTCATGACATACCAGAATTCTATTTTTATTTGTGGACTACTCCTTTCTCAATGCTTTATCTCTTTCTTTGTTTAGGTTGTCAGATTGCTGTTTCCCCTGATACTAAACATTTCTCTAGTAATTGGCTAGGAGAAGATGTTACTGGTGCGACTCTGGGCATCATTGGAATGGGCAGCATTGGCTACAAAATAGCTCAAAGAGCCAAAGCTTTTGAGATGAAAATTCTTTATCACAACAGGAACAGAAGGTAAAAATGTGTGTCTTGATACAGGTTTGAAATAACCTCTATATCGTAATAAACTAAAGGCTTCAAGTAATATTAAAGAGTTGGCAAAACTGGACACACTTTCTATCCAGACTAAATGAAGTCAAGGGCTGTGGGATATGCGGATATGCTTGCTGCTTTCCTGTTTGGTATTCTTCACATGAAAACAGTAGTTGCTGATCCAAGGTGGTTCAGCCCTTAACACCATTGTAGCATATCCCTAGGCTGTCCTTCCTGTCTCTTTGCTTGGCAGCGAATAGAAGAATTGAGTATTTGTTTGCTTTTTAATTACTTTTATTTCATGTTATACTCATCCACCAAACAATGACAACAATAAATAATAAATTACATTACAGAAATAAACCAGACAACAAAAACACAAGAAAACCATAGATATTTGGTATTACTTCTTTATGTCCAATGTAGAGTTCATTACAGTTTACCAATACTTTATTTCTTTTTGAAATCTTATTTCTGGTTTAGATCCCATTTTCATTCCATATCAATCTATTTCAGAAGCTGATGGCTCATGAATTGGCACTAAAGATGAGTAACTTGGCCTGGGGGCCTTGTTATTAATCAATAAATACCATATTGCTCAACATTTGTAATTAATCCTATCATTCCTTAATAAGTTAACCTTGAATGTTCACTTTTCATTAATGCTTCATGCCAAACTCTATGTTAGCATCTGATTACACATAAATCTTTTCCAACATGAAATTTATTTTCTGACTGCTATAAATAGTTTATTTATATGTTATTTATTTTTAAAATGTTCATTATCATCTGTAAAGATGGAACATAATGTTTCACAAAAAATTACTGTCTGTCTTACCATTGACTCACATCCAACTAAAACATCTTTAATTTTGCAGTGAGGAAGAAGCTAATGGGCCAATTGTAAGGAACAGATTAAAACGACAGCAAGAGCATAGCCCATATACAATCTGTTATGAAGAGGGCTGGGTAACTAACCCTTGAAATGACTTAATAATAACAATAATTCTACAGTCTACAACTGTTGTTAGCCTTAGACAGCATTGTGAGTGGTGAGGGATAATGGGAGCTGCAAGCCAGAAGCATCTGGAGAGCTAATGTTGATAGAAAGCAATGGTTCTCAACCTGTGGCCCATGGACTAAAATATGATCCACAGCCTCACCGTTACTACACCATTGTAACAAGAATGACTGGTCTCGCGAAACCCTCTTATAGTGCCAAGGCATTGGGGATGTTGGGAGTAGAGAGGCTGACTACCCATGAAAGGTATGACAACAAGCCTCCTGACTGCTGCTTCCCCTCCTCCTCCCTCCCCCTGAGTGGAACCATTCCATGTGGCACCTGGAAGTGTGGGCACCTTAATGTTTTTGTTTTTAGCCCTGTTCCTGGGATTATGTGTGGTGCTGATTCAGAAAATTGCATTGGATAGACCAACATCAGCTTTAATTAAATATGGTTTTCTGTAGGCAAGCAGATGGTGTCTACTGGATGGCATATGTTCTGTATTGGAAACTAGAGCTGATGCAGTCTATCCAATGCAATTTTCTGTAACTCCAAATAACCAAACCAAATCTAAAGTTGATCAAAAACTGATGCATAACCCTTTGGGTACTAATATTGGAGAGCTGTCCCTGGTCAAGTAGTCCCTTGTCAAGTGGTCCCTGGTCAAAAAAAGTTTGAAAACCACTGGTATAAAAGGAACATGTGTGTGTCTACATATGTGGCTATTTCCAGCATAGTTCCAAGATCTGTTGAACGAGGCACCTCTGTTATATTTCTATCAGAAAAGAAGATGAAGAACGACTTGTGGGTGCCTGCTATTGTCCTAAAATAGAAGACTTGCTCCAGGAGTCTGACTTTGTCATGGTAGTGGTCAGTCTAACACCTCAGACGTACCGACTAATTGGGAAGAAGGAGCTGGAGCTGATGAAGCCCACAGCTACTCTCATAAACATATCTAGAGGTAGGCCATAAAGAACCTCCTTAAAGAATCTCTAAGAACTACTGCTAAGTACTTAACTTGCAAAGAACAAAAATCTGTATGTAGATCAATGTAACATAAGGAACCTTTTTTTTTGCTTGTGGTTTTCAAATTGTTTCCTTGCTGGGAGGGCTGAGAGCTAGGAAAGTGATTAATAAATGCATGTCATTAATGAAGAAACAATATTGTTTGTTATTCTTTTTTTAAAACTGTAAGGTGAAGTGTGTTAAAGCACTGAGCTGCTGAACTTGCAGATCGAAAGGTCGTAGGTTCAAATCCCGGGAGCGGAATAAGCGCCCGCTCTTAGCTTCAGCCAACCTAGCAGTTCAAAAACATGCCAATGTGAGTAGATAAATAGATACCGCTCCAGTGGGAAGGTAACGGCGCTCCATGCAGTCATGCTGGCCACATGACCTTGGAGGTGTCTACGGACAATGCCGGGTCTTCGGCTTAGAAATGGAGATGAGCACACCAACCCACAGCGTCAGAAATGACTGGACTTAACGTCAGGGGAAACCTTTACCTTTTTTACTAAGGCTTTTGTATTATATTGTTATTATCATAGCTTCAAACTTTGTTTTATTAACAGCCCAGAAAGATGCAGCTGTTACGTGGTAAAGAAATGTAGTAATAAATCCATCGTGTACTAGAATAAATAACTGGAAGTAGAGAGTAACTATTGTGTGAATGTCGAGCTTGAAAAAGCTATTTTAGACACTATAGCGCTCAGAATCGTCCATTCAATATGACGATTCATGTCAGCCTGGGGAATTCAAGGGGTTGTAAGCAAAAACTAGCTTTTTCAAGCTCTGGTACATATCTTTCGTGGATTATCTGTAAATACATATGAACATGATCTATAATTATTTGCACATAGGTCCAGTCATAGACCAAGATATGCTTGTGGAAGCCCTTCAAAGTGGTATCATTAAGGGTGCAGTCATGGATGTTACTTATCCTGAACCATTGCCCAGGTAAACAATTTATCATTTGTATGGAAATATGGAAATGTCCACTAGCACATTTTTAAGATTGCAGAAAAGATGTGGAAGTTTACTCTGAAGTCTTTCCTATTCTGTTACAACAATTCACATTTCTCATATCTATTGTAAGACAATAGACTGAAACACATATTAAAAACTAATGTTTTTGCTTTCCTCTTTATAGTCCAAGGACTAGAAGTGAGAGTTGTTAAAACACTCCACATATACATGTATTGATATCTTTTTGAAAGTATAGGAGTGCCTGAAATATCAACCCTACTGTATCTTTCTGGTTGGGACACAAAGCTAGGATGAACCCTAAAACTGAGCAGGAAAAGAAATATAAAACAAACAATAACTTTGGCCAAAGGTACTACCAAGTCCAATACAGCTTTCAGCCCAACCTGTTCACAGCACTGGTCAAGATAAATACAGTTTATTTCAAGCAGCAGTTTTTTATACAACTTCAGAGATATGAAGATAAATACAAAGCGTGCATAAGCAATGTTTGTCTAATGCATACATGGAAATCCTTATCCAAGGTCTATGTGATCACATAATATAGTTCAAGATTTTGGTTGTTTACAAGGATGTTCTCAGGGTCTGGCACTGTATGTCACCATAATATCATAACCCTTATAGTTACAGCATTTCTAGCAATCATTAATAATAGAGTTCAGCAAATATGGCAATACAGGCCAGAGAGAGATGTCAGCTATTGTCAAAATTTAGTTTATTTTTCCCAATAAAACAGATCAGCATACAGTTGAATCAAATTCTTATTTTACACCAACAATAGGAGCAAATATTTCACACAGGAGATGACTACATAGACAAGGAATAAGGAACATAATGAGTTTTTGATATGTGCCATGAAGAGGTGTTTAGTGGAAATAACATTGAGAAAGTAGGCTGAGTTTGAATTATCTGGGACTCTCTAATGTTATATGTTTGTTTTATGTTTCTTTTCCTGCTCAGTTTTAGGGTTCATCCTAAACATTAGAGTGTTATCTGGAACTCTCTAATTTACTACATCTGTTCTGCTCTTGTATTACTACGTATGTTAGTATTATGGCCAATATCAGCCTTCGGGTAACCAGGATTCCAGCCACGATCTCTTTCCCCTCAACTTGTCCCTAATTTCCTCCTTTGAAAAGTTATTTGTATAGGTTATATGGTACTGACTGAGCAAATATTAGACATCATCAAGCCACACAATCAACTAAAATGAGGTCTTGGAACACCTGATGCTTAAAATTCATTGTCCTTATTCATTATAGTATTCAAGACGATTTGTAGCACTATAAATTCTTGTGAAAATATTTTTACGTAAGACACCAATTATTACACCAATAAAGTCAAGTGATTTTAATTTGTTATACACTACCTTGCAGAATAACCGATATTCTACTCTCTTTCACTGTTACAAGTTGACATTAAAATTACTAGTAGCATTGCTACCACTTGGGTGTACAAGGTATTCAGTACTGTGCAGTCTGTTTTTCTTAGTTTGTTTTTGTTTATATTTACCAGTATGCATCTTCACAATGTTGTATATCTTGCATACACATATGTCAAGTGGTAACTGTGATTTAAATCCATTTCAGTTCTGAACTGCAAGACAACAAAATGTAGGCAAGATGAAAAGGAGTAAATGCTTTTGCAGGACACTGTATTATTTGGAATGTGGCTTTATTTCACCTTCCATACCAAAAACAAAAAAGTAATTTATTCCAGATGGCTGCTACACCACTTGTAACTAGCTGCTCCCATATTTTGGTTAGAATTCTTTAAATGGCTCCAAGTTATTTTTCTTTCACTTATTTGGATGTCATTCATTTCCTAACTTTATCTTTTTGTATCCTCTTTGTTTCAGAGATCATCCGCTGTTAAAATTAAAGAATGTTATCATAACACCTCACCTTGGTGCCAGGACAACAAAAACTGCCTTTATGATAACAGAGGAAGCAGTAGCAAATATACTGGCTGCTCTTAATGGTCTCCCAATGCCCAATGAAGTGCTCCCTGGTTAAGCATGCTGGATATCATCACCCAGAATACAAATTTATCCTACATTTTTTCCTAGTATAATAGGGATATTGATTCAGTATTGATCTCACATATATAAACATTCCTTAATTAACCTTTGAAAAGGAAGCTCCTGTTACTAATACTTTTTTTTTGCCTAACCAATCCCCTTTTCTCTTTGTCATCTGTACAGATAAAGAAATCTTTTATCTGCATTGGCATTGAGAAATGGTGAAGAAGGGCTGGAAAAATGTAAATGTTCAAAATTGGGTTATAGCAGTATGCCTTCAGTAAACAGTACAATAAAGAATGGGATTATTCTCAGCCAGTTCTACTCTAGCTGTATATTTTTTGCCTACAACAGGCAAAGTAAACAACACCTCTTTCCAAAATCCCTCATTGATCATATATGTACAACCAAACAGAGAAAAGAGAATAATTAATAATCTCCCAGCAAAAACCAAATACAAACTGCCACTTTTTATGCTCCATAGCACAAATGCTCTCACCTGTTGGTCCTTCTCTATGACAGCCGGGCGGATCTACACAGCTGAATAGCATGAGTCCTCAGTTGCAGTCTTTCTGAGATACTTAACTCTGCCTCATTGCTCTTCTGATCCTGAGTTAACTCAAGACTCCCTTAGTGTCAGGCTGCTGCAGTTGTTGTTGTTCCCTGCTTTCTACTGACTCAGAAGTATTGCAGACCCTGACAAGTATCCCTATTTTGCGTACCCTTGAGGTCAACTTTGGATTTTGGAGTATTTTTGTTTTCAGGATGCCCATACTGTAATTCCTACAGTACTTATAACACTTATTTCTGAACTGAAGGTGTGAAACAAACCAACCATTGTTGCATGCTGTAAATCAATTTCATAACATACAGGATATATTATTTGATATAGTTTTGCACATTTCCATTTCAAGCAATGCTCACCGGTTTATTGAATTAGTAATTATTGTGAAACTGTGTACTATCAAATTAGAGTTCTGTTAATGAAATCAATTTCTTTCAAAGTCTGTAAATAAGTGACTTCGTAATAATTTGGAAACAAACAGAGGCTTGATACTCAAGTGCCATCGGTATAAAATGATATTTCAGGCATAAGGGATATTCTGAGAATAGGCTTGCCTGCCATTTCAAAATGACCTGCTTTGGCTGCAGGAATATACACACATTTTGACCTTCAGGGTTGTATCTGGTATTGCAACTTTGATATGTTTATGTGCGAAAACTGTGCACATATACACTACGAGTTATTCTAAGAATTAAAGAATAACATACCTATGAAAATATCATCAGTCCCGGAATTGCTGCTGAGTACAAGAATAAAGTCTATATGCTTTAAAACACACATACAACTTATTTTTCCTCAAGCTTTGGTGACCTTTAAAAGGGAGGGAGATTTTTTAGCTGTCACCACTGTCAGGCAATTAAAAGTCAGAAACCTTGCTGACCTATTTCACAGCGCAAGAGCAACCCAGTTGATTCCAAACTAATTTATCATCCTAGGCTTTCATGTCCCTGTTTCTGCAAAGAAACCAGGAGTGGCTTGTTACTTTCATCATATATTTCTCACAGACTTCCTAGAATCATCTGCTTGGTTACTGTGCAATGCCAAGATGAGGAAACCGTCTCAGAAAGCAGACATAATTTTGTATACTTATGGGACTTCCTGATTTAAGAGCCAAAATATTGTGTGGTTCGGATACTGGATGTACTGACTTCGATGGATGGCAATGGCAGCTGGTTACTTCCCTGTTGAAGAGGTGGTGAACCCACTCTAGGTTTTAATCTGAACTTTGAAGAAGCTATCTGATGTCATGGAGACTAGGACGTGGAATAATGGCTTTAAAATACAGGAAAGAAGATTCCACCTGAACATTAGGAAGAACTTCCTAGCTCTGAAAGCTGTTCAGCAGTGGAACTCTCTGCCCTGGAGTGTGGTGGAGGCATCTTCTTTGGAGGCTTTTAAGAAGAGACTGGATGACCATCTGCCAGGGGTGCTTTGAATGCAATTTTCCTGCTCCTTTGCAGGGGGTTAGACTGTTTGGCCCATGAGGTCTCTTCCAATTCTATGATTTTATGATTCATGCACCTTATCCTCTTAAAAGAGTGAACTTTAAAGGAAAGCTCCTTTAAAGTTCACATTAGAATCCAGAGGAGATTCATAGTCCTATTTAAAAAAAGAACTACTAGCTATCGCTTCTGTCCTGTTAGCTAAGGGTGCATCTCTACACTGTAGAATTAATGCAGTTTGACATCACTTAACTCAATGCTATGAAATCCTGGTGAAGGGATCATGAGCCAGAAAATAGTAAATTTTTGCCTATGTGGCTTTGCCTCTGCATATGCCCCTCCCTTCCTGTGAGTTGGTGCCTTTCTCCAGAAAGTTCCAAGACCAAAAGTTAGCTTGAAATCAACAAGTGAGGTCACAGGTATCACTTATACCAAGTGGGTGTAGAAGGTGAGGAAGACCCTCAGCCATTGGTCAATTTTAGATAAGCCAAGGTATATATTATTTGTTTGCTACCACATGCGGGGCGGTGGCCATTTCCATGATACAGCCCTATGGGGGTATGTACGACTGTTTACCTTATCATAGCTGTGATAACAAAAAAAAAGGCTTGTTTTATCGCTCTCTTGGAATTTTCTCCTTTACTTCCCCTCCGAATGCGCTGGACGGACAAGAACAGTCCCTTACACTGGAAGTTGTTGTTTGTTGAGGGACCAGACCTTGTAAGACTACAACTCCCAAGATTCCATAGCATTGAGCTTTGACAGTTAAAGTGGCATCAAACTGCATTAATTATGCAGTGTAGATGCACCCAAGAACCAAGGTGAATGTTTTTACAGTCAGCATGAGCTGGCAAAGGGATACTAAACCAGTTGTAGGGCTTACACAGAGTTGCAAATAGAAACATTTAGTCCTAGGTCCAAATAGGTAAAGCTAATCCTGGCCACAGTCCAAAACATTACCAGACAAAAAAGTAATTGAGGAAACACCCTGAAAGTTAAAAATCCACAAAGAAATGTTGGAGCTGTTTGTCTGCAGCAATGAAATAGACTGGGTTGAATTAATTCATAATCAGTAGTTAATTGGTCGAGTTGACCCCATTAGCTGAACATCTTCATTTCAAAGGGAAGCAGGGCGTTTCCTGACCCTTTGCTTCTGGTATTTTAATTCATGTGCTTGCATCCTTCTCCAGATCAGCACCTGCTTCCTGGAACAAGGTGGAGGCTGTTATTGCCAAGACAGGATTCCCTCTAAGGCCTGTTGTTTTGGCACCTTCCTCCTCCTCTTTAGCCCAGAGAGGTCTCCTCTGGGTGACAGTGCTGAATGGTTGAGCAGTGACTATGGATGCATCTAAATACTGTAAAATGAATGCAGTCTGACACCACTTTCACCATCATGGCTCATTGATCAGAGTTGTTCTTATTGGACTATTAGATTATGACCTGTTAGGATCATAACCTATTGGGTAGCAGAGATTCAGGAGTGTTCCTTTAGTTTATTGGATAATGGAAGATCACTGGACACATAAATATCTTGTTTCTATTTGATGCTTTCAGCAGACAAAGATTCAAGTAGACTTCTTTTAACAGTCGATTTCCAAATTTACTGACAAATTTGTGAACATCCTGTGGGGCTCCTCCACGATGACAACACTCTTGGATAGCAATGACTCCCAAACTGACCATTAAAGGTGGAATCTGGTGTCAAACAGGGATGTGTTTCTGCCCCATCCTTATTTTCCATCTTTATCATTGTGATACTTCATCTTGTTGATGGGAAGCTTCCCACCGGAGTGAAAATCATCTATCGGACAGATGGCAAGCTATTTAACCTCAGCAGACTAAGAGCCAAAACCAAGGTCACCACAACATCTATTATAGAACTCCAATATGCCGATGACAACGTAGTCTGTGCGCATTCAGAAGAAGACCTACAAGCCACTCTAAACACCTGCCAGTCCCTCTGCAAGGTCAGAAATACAGCTTAATGGTGTAACATTAAAAAATGTTGACTATTTCCGCTACCTTGGCAGCCACCTCTCCACAAAAATCGGCATCGACATTGAAATACAACATCACCTGAGCTCTACAAGTGCAGCATTTCTTCGAATGAAACAGAGAGCATTTGAGGATCGGGACATCCGTAGGGACACCAAGTGCCTCGTACCTTGTGGACTATAACCTTGTTGTAGTGACTTTGAACTTTGATTTGCTAATGCTTACATATTATCTTCAATAAATAGCTTGTATTATTTATAGCCTGGGGTTCCAATGTGGTTTTAAGGTGTCTCTGCAAACTAGGGATGCAACAGTATGCAATTGCCCCCGGTGGCACAGCGGGTTAAACCACTGAGGTGCTGAACATGCTGACTGAAAGGTTGGCGGTTTGAATCCAGGGAGCGGAGTGAGCTCCCACTATTAGCCCCAACTTCTGCCAACCTAGCAGTTCAAAAACATGCAAATATGAGTAGATCAATAGATACCGCCCCGGTGGGAAGGTAACAGCGCTCCATGCAGTCATGCCAGCCACATGACCTTGGAGGTATCTACGGACAACACCGGCTCTTTGGCTTAGAAATGGAGATGAGCACCAACCCCCAGAGTCAGACATGATTAAGCTTAACGTCAGGGGGAAACCTTTACTTTTACTATGTAATTTCTGGCTGCCCACAGCTGCTGAAATCACATGAGGAAGGTATTCAGTGATAGCATCTAATTCAGAGCTTTTCAAACTGTGTCATGACACATGAATGTAATGAGAAACCTGAGTCTATGTGAAATAAGACACTGGAAACATCAATGACATGTTTTCATGAGCAATGTTGTGTCCCCATCCATTTATGTGTATCTCTTATAAGGGACTGGTTTAACCTCTGGTTTGCTAGTAATGGAGCCCCGGTGGCGAAGTGTGTTAAAGCACTGAGCTGCTGAACTTGCAGACCGAAAGGTCCCAGGTTCAAATCCCTGGAAGCGGAGTGAGCCCCCGCTGTTAGCTCCAGCTTCTGCCAACCTAGCAGTTCGAAAACATGCCAATGTGAGTAGATACCTCTCTGGTGGGAAGGTAAGGGCGCTCCATGCAGTCATGCCGGCCACATGACCTTGGAGGTGTCTACGGACAACGCCGGCTCTTCGGCTTAGAAATGGAGATGAGCACCAACCCCCAGAGTCAGACATGACTGGACTGAACGTCAGGGGAAACCTTTACGTTTTACCTTGCTAGTAAATCTGAATTACTGTGTCGCAAAATGATGCATTTTTAAAAATTGTGTTTGGAAATCCCTGGTCTAACTACGCACTATTTGTCTGCAATCTCAGCCTGCTATCTCAATACACAGGATTTCCTCCTTTTGCTCCTCCCACTTTATAACTTCTTAATTCAAGTATAAAGTCCTCCCTGTGCACTCCTTCCAGGGCTTGAGAAAGACAGGAATTAAAAAGCCCTTTGAACACAAGTGTCCAGGAATCTGGGCTAAAGGGGCAAATCAGGACAAGAAACTCATTCTTCTCTGCAGAGTCTAGCTGAAAAAGGTAAATTTTATGGCTTGTCCTAGCTGCTTGATCACATACAGTGAAGGAAAATGTAATGTCATCCTTTCCCCTATCTTCTGTTGCTTCTTTGTCAAAGGAATACTGTCGTTTTAACTATCTTACGTAAAACCTTAGTTTCCTAAAGGTAACTCATTTCCTCTCTTTAGAAATGGGGCTTGCAGAGCTCCAGACCCAATTGGGTTAGGAAGCGATTTCCAACCAATAGGATTGTTTTATGCAAATTTCAGCAGAGAGATGGGGAGGGGGATTGGAAGGCGGAGGGGCTTTTTGTGACGTGTCTCTCGACTGTAGAATTAATGCAGTTTGATACCGCTTTAACTGGCTCAACGGGGTGGAATCGTGGGAGCTGTAGTTCTGCATAGCCTTTAGTAGTCTTCTCTGACGACGCGGTCTGGTGCATCACCAAACTACAAATCCCAGGATTCCATACCATTGAGCAAATGTAGTTAAAGTGATGCCGAACTGCATTAATTTTTCAGATGTAGGTTGCAGATCCGTCGTGTTTCTATTTTGTAATCTGTTCCTAACAGAGGTAAAACGGGTATAGGTGGAGGAATCAGCCGTGGGAGGGAGGTTGTTATTGAGTTTGCCAGTTTGCCATCCATTAACATTCAGATATCCTTGTGCCAGAAGTATTCTCTCCTGACGTTTCGCCCACATCTATGGCAGGCATCCTCAGAGGTTGTTGAGGTCTGTTGGAGACTAGGCAAGGGAGATTTATATATCTGGAAGGTCCAGAGTGGGAGAAAGAACTCTTTATCTGTTGAAGGCAAGTGTGTATGTTATAATCACCTTGATTAGCATTGAATGGCCTTGCAGCTTCAAGGCCTGGCTGACTCCTGCCTAGGGGAAGCCTTTGTTGGGAGTTGTTAGCAGGTCCTGATTGTTTCTTGTCTGGAATTCCACTGTTTTATGAGTGTTGTCCTTTATTTGCTGTCCTGGATTTTAAAATTTTTTAAATACTGGTAGCCAGATTTTGTTCATTTTCATGGTTTCCTTCTTTCTGTTGAAATTGTCCACATTCTTGTGGATTTCAGTGGATTCTCTGTGTAGTCTGACATGGAGGTTGTTAGAGTGGTCCAGCATTTCTGTGTTCTCAAATAATATGCTGTGTCCAGGTTGGTTCATCAAGTGCTCTGCTATGGCTGATGTCTCTAGTTGAGTTAGTCTGCAGTACCTTTCATGTTCCTTGCTTCGTGTTTGGACAATGCTGCGTTTGGTGATCCTTATGTAGATTTGTCCACAGCTGCATGATATATAGAGGATCCCTCTTGTCCTTTGTTAAATGTAGCATTTGTTGGATTTTCTTAGATAGTAGATAGTAGATTGAAACATTCATACTTGCCTCCAACAGACAAGAGTTCCTTCTCCCACCTTCTACCACAGATATACAGGGTGTTTGAAAAAGAACTCCCTCATTTTAATGTGTTTTAACCTTAAACTAGGAGTTGTTTTTCCCCCCCAAATACCCTCTATAAACCTCACTTGCCTGGTCTCCAACAGACCTCACAACCTCCTGCAGAGGTGAGAGGTTTCAAAGGTCTGTTCTTGGATATACAGTGTTCCTTCATTACTTTGCGGTTCACTTTTTTATTTAATTTAATTTTTTATAAATCATAAAAATTTATAATTTGCAGCCTAAGGAAGGGAGGAAGGAGAAGCCGAAGGGAGAGAAAAGCAGCCCAAGCGGCAATGGGAGGAGAAGGAGGCGATTTATCAACATACGACTCGTTGATAAAGACTTAAAATAGTATATAACTACTAAAATAATGTATAAATATTAAAATAAATATAGCGTCCCTACTTTGTGGATTTTCACTTATTGTGGGTGGTCCTGGAAGCTAACCCCAGTGATAAGTTAGGGAACACTGTAGTCAACATCGAGATTACAAAATATAGGATACTTTGAGATTTCATTGTATATTCATTCCCCCCTTCCTAATGAAAATAGACAAAGATAAATGCTTCAGAATTGACCTGGACACTCAGAATTTCCTTTCTAGATTCCTTCTTTTGGCCTTCACAACCCTTTCCCATTTTTGGTAGCTCTCTCTGCTTGAATGTTTTCTCCTCCTCATCCTTTATAATAATTAACTAACTTGTTGCAGCTGCTAGATTGATAAACTAAGTTTCACAATTACAGTACTCATAGATCTGCCTTTTGGCTGTAGTGAAAGCAGGCTGTTCACTTCATGTGAGGAGAGAGTATTAAAAGCCAATTTAAACAATAAACACAACCAAGAGGATTGTATGAAAAGTCTGAAACAAATATTTTGGCTGTGCATGTATATTGTTCATGAATGTTTGATATTAGCACATTTAACAGTTTGGTATGGAGACGTTTCAGGGGCCGAATAAAGAGCTATCATTATAATGAAAATGCTGGATCTACACTCCCATCTAATCCAGTTTCTTAATCCAGATTATCTGCTTTCAACTGGATTATATGAGTCTACTTGCTATATAATCCAGTTCAAATCAGATAATCTGGATTCAGAAACTGGATTGTATAGCAGTGTAGATAGAGCCTCAGGTAGGGATTACTCAGGTGATTTTGCCAGCTCTGGTGTGTCTTGCTGGTCTCCCAACTAAGTACTAACCAGGGCTGAGCGCCCACTTAGTTTCTAAATGAGATGGGATCTGGTGCCTTTAGAGTATTTAATCCTTTAGCGCTTCATTATACGTCATCACAATTTCACTAGAAGAAAGCTACATTATCACAAAGGAGAAAGTTAATCAGAGCCATTGAGTCATGCAACCCAAAGCTAATTTTGGAATTATTATTTTACTGATCTTGAAAAGGAATGTAGTGTAGATCCTATCATCCTTGACAAACATTCACAAGAAGTGAGGTGACAGCTGCCTTGGGTTAAAGTGCATTTAATGTCAACCATTTGGTTAACGTTTGGGCCATTCCTAGTCTTGAAAGCATTTGGGATGTATTTAATTTGCTTTTCTCATTTCTAAGCACAGTCTTAATTGCATGAGTATGTCAGTGATTCAGCCTGGAAATGTTCCCTTTTTGGCAGCATTTCCCAACTTTTGGAAATTGTACTTTAAAAAACGGGTACTTCTAATGTCTCGTTATTTATAATATGCATTTGGAGTTTTTAGCGCCCAACCTTTAGCCAAAAAGGCTTTCAGAACAGTTTATATATTGTTAAGTGGACGATTAATTGAGTGGTGAAGTAGGGCTGCTTCAATACATTTTCTTACCTGAGACAAAGAACAAGATGATATGCAAGGGAGTTGAATGTTTTCTTAAACCTGGCAATGGGAGAGTGTCTTCCACAATTCTGGGCAGCTTATCCAATACTCAGGAATTCTGGGACCTAAAATCTGAAACACCTAGAGGACCAAAGGTTGAATACTAGTGGTCTACGCTGTATTCTCATTTCACACCTTGTAGCCTCCTCCCAACACCTACTGCCTTATTTTATCAAACAGTAGTGCTGCTTTTGTAGCATAGGCCCTTCCACACAGCCACATAACCCAGAATATCAAGGCCAAAAATCCCACATTATCTGCTTTGAACTGGAATATATGGCAGTATGGATCAGATATCCTAGTTCAAAGCAGATATTGTGTGATTTTCTGCCTTGATATTCAGGGTTATATGGCTGTGCGGAAGGGTCCTTAGAGTGTCTACGTCAGTGGTTCTCAACCTCTGGGTTCCCAGGTGTTTTGGCCTACAACTCCCAGAAATCCCAGCCAATTTACCAGCTGTTAGGATTTCTGGAAGTTGAAAGCCAAAACATCTGGGGACCCACAGGTTGAAAACCACTGGTATAGAAGAACCGATGGACATTAAAAGATCTTGATCTAGTCTCCAAAGTGAGTCCTACTGAGTAGAGTTCAATTTTTACCACTTAGAAATGTTGAATAACCATTCTGATTAGACCTTCCTTAACTTATACTATGATTAAACCACTATGAATGAGATGAAATATAATTGAAAGTGTAACATTACTAACTTCACATTCATTAAAAGGATTTTTTGTATGATGTATATATATATTTTTACAGAGCATGGAAGAACAGGAGCTTCCTTATACATTAATAAATGTTATAGGAGGTCTCGGTGGAATATATGAAGACCATGTAGAGTTTCTGGAGAAACATCTGAAGCTCATCCCTATGAAGGACTTTCTTGAAAACAAGGAAACTCTTCGTCATAAAATCCAAGCAGTGTTCGTATGGATGCACAAGCCCGTGATTAACAGGGAGCTTCTACAGACTCTGCCTAACTTAAAGGTGATAGTAAACTCTGGTGCTGGAATAGATCACTTCGACCTAAAGCTGATTTTCAGTTTTGGTGTGAAACTAGCTAACACTCCATTAGCAGTTACCAACGCTACAGCAGACCTTGGAATGACTTTGATGCTAGCTTCTGCTAGGAGAATTGTGGAAGGTACAACTCAGTCTCATTGTTACTGTTAGATAAATATCTTGCTTGTGAGTTTGCTAGATCATGTATAGCTTTAATGTATGATGAAAGACTGCACCATAACATTCCTAGTTTTGTAAAGTTGTCAAATAACAACAACAACAACTTTATTTTTATACTCTGTCACCGTCTCCCCGAAGGTATTTGGAGGGGCTTACAAGTGAGACCAGGCCCAGGACATGCAACAAAATGTACCAACTAAAATGCAGTTAAAAACATAATAACATATAACAGACTAATTATAACACAATTAAAAACAGCGTTAAAAATATATCAAACCAAACTCAACAACCATTAACCAGGAATACGTTGGGCATGATCAGACTAGAGAGGGCTGGGCAAGGAGTATTGTCTTTGGATTGTTTGTATGCTACAAGTACCTAATTACACAGACCTATTATTAAGAATAGTCATATGTAGAAAGCCTTACATAAAACATATGTAGGTTGTAAGCAAGATGCAGATGTGGATCAGAGAACAGCTGATTTCACTAGTAAAGAACTGCCAAAACCTGTTTTATGTGGTTTCCACATACAGTACAATGTTTACGACACAGATACCAATGCACTGATTATAAAGCCAGGTAAACTGGGTCAGGATGTGGATTAAATAGACATGGTACCCACACAAACACCCCAGGAACCAGCTGGGATGGTGGCCACAAATAACTGCTAATTTAGATCAATACGATCAAAGTAATTTTCCCCTAGCTATCTGGTGGGATGCGTTGATAGGAGTGCTCTGTCCAATGAAGATCAGTGATGGTCAAAACCAGGGCAGAGGAACAACGGGAAAGTGTATAAGTATTACGCTACCGTTTCCTTTCCAGGCGGAGGTATTTGTTTACTTTCTGCCTGAGCTGTGTATGAGATTTCTTCCCCTGGATGCTTCAGCACTAGGCCTGTCTTTACTAGCCCTCTGCATTTTGGTCTTGGATTCTCGCTCTACAGGGGATATACATTAATCAGGTACAGTGGATTTTATGGCTTGAACCAGAATTTCTGGCATTTTTTAAACATGCTGTTTTGGGCTGGATGCACATTGCAGTATGCATTGGGTGTTTATATTTTGTGGACACACCAACCTCAAGCCAGATTCAAGCTGGATTTTAGCATCTGTCTGGAAGGGCTCTGAATCACAAATAGTCATAGTCATAACTTTGTAATGAAGATGCTTTGGTGTCAGTACTATTTAAAGGCTCACATAACTTTATAGCATTAAAATAAGCACATAGTTGTATTTATTATTTTTTCTTCCAAAAACATTTTATATCTCCTTGTGACTTTAATAAAAGCCTCCAAGGCGATTTGTGAAAGAAAAAATCTCAATGTGCTTTGAAGGAGAGTATTAAAATCTAATGTGTAACAATTAAAATAAAATGCCTAACTAAAATGTTTATATTGAAATTTTGGCAGAATAAAATCACTTTTACCTCTCCGTGTAAAGGAACAGACATTCCAACCTACAGAACAGGTCACTGACAAAAATTATTGCAGAGAGTCGGTCCCAGGACAGAAGCCCAAGGCTTCCTTCCAGTCTGAACTGCAGCCGTTGATGATGTCTTTTAGAAAACAGCTTTCCAGCCAATTTTATCATGCAGAACTGGGAAAACATAGATGTATCCCATTCTCAACAAATACTTGCTTTATCCTCAGCCCGTGTTTTAAATCAAGGTTTCACAGTAGAATCGTAGTATCACTTTTGAGTGCAAATAAATGATAACTAAGTGCTGTCTTATATGGATCCCCTTAAAACTTCAAACCAGTTTCTTGCTATTGTGTGATTTAGAGGCTCCTTGGTGTGAAGAAAGTAGTATGTTACACAGACAATATTTCTGTGACAAGAAAGGAGTTTAAGGGTGTATTTACACTTCGAACTAATGTGGTTTGACACCACTATAAGTGTCTTTTTGTGTGTGTCAGAAGCGACTTGAGAAACTGCAAGTCGTTTCTGGTGTGAGAGAATTGGCCGTCTGCAAGGACGTTGCCCAGGAGACACCCAGATGTTTTACCATCCTGTGTGAGGTTTCTCTCATGTTAACTGTCATGACTCAATGTTATGGAATCATGGAATTTGTAGTTTGGCGAAGCACTAGCACACTTTGGCAGAGAAGGCTACCAACTGTAAAGCTACAATTCCCGTAAGTCCATTGCATTGAGCCATATCAGCTATAGGGGTGTCAAACTGCATTAATTCTATAATGTTGATGCACCCTAACCTAGGCACTGGATAAAAGAAAGTATTTCAGTAGAAGCCAATTTGAAAAGTTTTACTTTTGGTTGGTGGAGGTTTCCCCCCCAGAAAATAAAATCCCAATTTAAAATGGTGTAAATTTCATTTCTCCCAGTGTAGTATCCCACTTCTGAGCACTTAAAACTTCTATCATTCAAGTCATATGAGTGCAGGAATAATATCTTTGTTTATTTCAGGTCATCAGATTTCAGTTTCTCCTGACACTAAACACTTTAGGGCTGACTGGCTGGGAGAAGAAGTAACTGGTGCAACACTGGGGATCATTGGAATGGGCACCATAGGTTATAAGGTAGCCCAGAGAGCCAAAGCTTTTGAAATGAAAATCCTTTATCATAACAGGAACCGGAGGTAAATTTAATCTCTGATCAGCTTGATCTTTCATTGAACTTGGTTTTACTGTGGCTGTTTCTAAACTGATTTCACTTTTCTGCTACTTTCAGCATTAACTGTTTCTCTTCCATTGATTCAGGCCCATTTCAGGTAAACTATTACTGCCTTTGCTTGATCTGTCAGGAAGGTGAGCCTGATTTCCATGAACATGTTTAAGGGCACTTATTACCTGAAAAGGTACTATAATATTTGGGTTTAGGAATATACAATATAAGCATGTGTCAAAGTATAGGAGACACAAGTCTCAACGTCTTTACTTGCACTATTTTAGTGTGAAATAAGAGTGTAATACAATATGCCCTGGAGGATCCTGATTTAACTGATGCAAATACTGCAAAATATATCCTCCTTAGGAATTTTCTAGGTCCTCCAAACAATTCTGTGGTTCTCCTCTGCTGGAAGTTACCATAGGGCCACACTGGCAAATTTCTAGAAAAGGTATCTCTAGGAATTACCTAGGTCCTTGGGTGCATGTCTGTGTTAAAGCTCTGTGAAAACCGTTAATTTCAATAGGATTTGCTATTATCCATAATTTTCTGTTTCCATGGCATATCCAAGAACCCCATGTATACTGGAGTCATACTGTAAGACCCCAGAATTATTAACATAATGTAAACAAACAAAGGGAATGTGTAGGCATTTCAATTGGCATTTTTTCAAGTTTTGATACTTTTTATTAATCACAACAGTGTTAGATGAACTTTTGTGGAAAAACAATATGTTTACATTAATAAGAGACAATGGCTCTTTAAGTTAAGGAAATGTTTACAACATTAAGGAAGTCAACACAAGACTACTTACGTTATCAACACCAATTATGCAGAGTCAACATCTGCCAGGAAACTGAGATGGAGCCAGGATATTTCAGGATGGAAAACATCTATCATTTACAACGTTGGAACATCAGCAGAAATATTGCTATATAAGAGACCTTATTACAATCCAAAAATTGTGACTGATAGCAATGCTGTTCACCTGCTATGCTCTATGGAGACAGTGTATTGGAGAGTGTCAGATCTGCAATGGAAAGCAGAATTCTGGACACTTTGTCTCCTTTTCTCAAGGGAAGAGAAAGATGTGCATTTTGGAGTCATGTTCTTTTGGGCATTTTGGCATTTTATTTATTATTTACAGTATTTATATTCTGCCCTTCTCACCCCAAAGGGGACTCAGAGCGGATCACATTGTACACATATAAGGCAAACATTCAATGCCATATAACATAGAACAGAGACAGACGCAGAGGCAATTTAAACCTTCTCCAGTTTCCAGCTTTCCTGAGGGTATGCATTTTAGAAGTTTTGTGCTTGGCAGATTTGCAAGTAAGCAGTCTGTCCTAACAGGTGTTCTTCATGGCGGAAGTATGGAGAAATTGTGACGTATGCATGAGAATGATGGAAGTGTATGTGGTAATGTGAATGCTGAGTAAAAATGTAATTCCCCTTTGTTTGTTAGCCCGTGTAACTGTAGGCTGTTTGTGAATTCAGTGTAGCTACAGTACATAGAATCTCTATGTCTAAATGTTCTTTCCGTAAAATTTTTGATATACCTTCTTACATTGAAACTGCAATAAAAGAACCTTTGTTTAAACAGTATTCATGACATTCTTTATGTTGAAACTTTAACTTGAGCTAAACATTTGCTTCTTACAGAAAAGAAGCAGACGAACAGGCGGTTGGGGCTCATTATTGTCACAAGATGGAAGAGTTACTCCAACAATCTGATTTTGTGATGTTGGTTGTTAACTTAACGCCTCAAACACACAAGCTGATTGGGGAAAAGGAGCTCAAGCTGATGAAACCCACTGCTACTCTAATCAACATCTGTAGAGGTAGGAGACAACACTGCTGTGGCACTCATTGTAACCATACATTCATTCATGGTATGAAACCTATCACAGCTGTGAACAGATCGGTAAAATCTGATTGGAAAGGTAGCCTCAGTTTAAGCACACTTGATTCTGAACACACTTAGGATACTGTACTAAAGAGCGGCCAGTTGAAGATCTATAAAAGGGAAAATAATTGTCTAGCCCTCCCAATTTTCTGAATATTGACTGCCATGGCTTCACTCCTTCTGTTTCTGGATAGTCTCAGGCTCTCTTCTCCAGCATTTTCTGGGATTGGTGGATAGTGGCTCTTTTGCCAAGGTTAATGAGAATATGAAAGGCCATTTAAAACATTTGTGCTGTCTTTCCTCCACCTCTTACCTACCTTGAGTATGTGTTGGATATGGTAGCAATTCTGCCAGTATGTTGTCCCTGATTGAGATATTTTGTAAGGAAGTCATTCATATTGCATTGACGGAAAGCAATAATGGGTAGGCATAACCACTGTTTTGTTGATATGTTTGTGTGCATGCATGTCTGTAAACATTTAGTGATTAATCCAAAAGTCATTAGAAGAGTTGAACATTGTTATCATGTGCTTTGAAGTATGCCTGATAAGACCTGTGGGAACATGTTGATTACAATGAAAACGGCAACTAAATCAACAGCAGTCACTTTCCAGATCAACACAAATACACCATCTTAGATTCACAAAAGCCTTTGTTAGAAGACCTCTGACACTTTATTTTTTTCATGTTTGGAGCGACTTAAGAAACTGCAAGTCACTTCTGGTGTGAAAGAATTGACTGTCTGCAAGGACGTTGCCGAGGGGATGTCCGTATGTTTGATGTTTACTATCCTTGTGGAGGGCTTCTTTCATGTCCTCACATGGGGTGCTGGAGCTGACAGAGGGAGCTCACCCACTCTCCACAGATTCAAACCGCCAACCTGTTGGTCAGCAGTCCTTTCCGCACAAGGGTTTAGCCCATTGCACCACCAGGGGCTCTTTGACACTTGATGAAACTTGACAACCTTCTATGATGCAGTGGCTCCACTTGATTAGGAAGATACTAGAGGGCTAAATATTGCAAGATAATGGAATATGTGTTTATCCAGATGTTATTTGCCTATATAGATCTCAGCAACCCTAGCTGACATAGGTTGTGGTGAACAAAGATGTGACAATGTCAGTACAACCATACACCCCACCCCGAGATATTGGGCATCAGTTATCGTTTGTGAAAATCTGTTAGTAGAATCTTAAAGTCTTTATTTTTTATTTTCTAATGAAACAATCAGTATTGTATACTGATTCATGAAAATTATTTTGTTTTTTAATTTAGGCCAAGTGGTTGATCAAGATGCCCTAGTGAATGCACTCCAGAATGGAGTTATTAAGGCTGCAGCTTTGGATGTGACCTATCCTGAGCCATTGCCAAGGTAAAAATTGTTCAGGGTGAAATGCTTAAGTAGCAGTACAATCTATTTGGGTCTATGAATGTTTTGGCTCTGCTATTATGCCTGCGGCATAAACTATACTAAAATATATTCAAACTCACTTCTAATCCATCAATATCATCTCAACCCAGAGTTATTTCAAGATGAGATTGCTGGTCATTTACTCCAAAACAATACAAATGTGGGCTTCTGTGGGTTTTCCAGGCTGTTCTAGAAGCATTCTCTCCCGACATTTCGCCCACATCTATGGCAGGCATCCTCAGAGGTTGTGAGACCTGTTGGAAACTAGGCAAATGGGGTTTATATATCTGTGGAATGTCTAGGGTGGGAGAAAGAACACTTGTCTGCTTGAGGAAAGTGTGAATGTTGCAATTGGCCACCTTAGCATTGAATGGCCTTTCAGCTTCAAAGCCTGGCTGCTTCAAATGTATTTTGTTGACCTGGAATTCTTTTTGGCTAAGCTGCAATAAATATTTAATACAGTGAATTATGTGCTTAACTTCACTCATTTAGATCAACTGATGTTTCAGAGTATTTATATTGCCAATATCTATTATTCACAAACTACACCTATGTACTTAAATAACTGAAATTCTGAATTCAGAATTTCAAGATCTCTAAATCCCTCTTTGAACTGATACCTCTGGTCTTAAATATCCTAAGTATCATAACAGAATAGGTTGAATGCATTTGTTTTAATCCCTCAGTAAAAAAAATCAATTTAATTCACAAAATTGTTATTGGATTTTTTTGGGGGGGGAAATCATGTATTCAATGTATGTCTTGCCTTTCTCTCAGCATGGGATCAAAAAAGAAATATCCCAATAAGAAAAACTTTCCATTTAATGTGCAAAGCTATTATTGGAATTTATTTATTTATTCTTCCACTCCATTATGTCTTGCCTTTCTCCCAGCATGGGATCCAAAGTGGCTTACAGTATGAATTAAAACAATTTACAGCTAAATAAATACCAAAAAAGAGTTACAAATCAGGTCTGATATTGTAGGTCATTATGATATGATGTCTATTATTATAGGATTGGAAGAAATGTTATTATTTACTTTCCAGAAAGATGTTTGTGAGTAAAGTAGCACAATATTTAGCATAGGGTTAATGCTGAACTTATTTCTATAAGAGAAAAGAAGAGAAACATTAGTATGAGTTTCATCTGGCTTTAAGTTGTTGTATTTTCAGAACTGAAATAGTGTGTTATGCTTCATTGAGATCTCATGAAGATCCCTGGTTTCCTTTTCTTTCCTTCCAGAGACCACCCTTTGCTGCAGTTAAAAAACTGCATTATAACACCTCACATTGGAAGCGCAACTTCACAAACCCGCTTCCTTATGATGAGAAACATGGTTGAGAGCGTCTTAGCTGCTGTGCAAGGTCTCCCTGTCCCGAATGAAGTCCAAGGATAACATGCTGCATCTATGTTCAGTGTACAGCCATCTGTATCTGCAGGAGATTTTACATTGAAACATGATATACTGATTTTTCTTTTCGTTCGGCAACAGAATCTTTTCAACTACGTTCCTCAGATATGTAAAAGAGAACATGAATAAACAGTTCTTTTTTGTTGTTCCTTTTATTGTATTCTTCAATTATTCCATAGAGTTAAACAAGATAGGATGTCAATACGTAAAATAAAAAAGATGATATACAGTAGCATCCGTTCCATATCTGCAGGATCAGAACCCATGGTTTGATTTACCCACACTTGATAAAATATGTCCCTCCAGGCATTTTCTAGGTCCTCCAGGAGATTCTATGGTATGCTTCTGCCAGAAATCATTCAGTCAATAAGGTTTGCTATTATCTGCAGTTTCACGTATCCACATAAAATCCTAGAAACAGGGTATATACACACATATGCATATAACCCTCAGCGGCACAGCGGGTTAAACCGCTAAGCTGCTGAACTTGCTGACTGGTTCAAATCCAGGGAGCAGGGTGAGCTCCAGCTGTTAGCCCCAGCTTCTGCCAACCTAGCAGCTCAAAAACATGCAAATGTGAGTAGATTAATAGGTACTGTTCCGGCGGGAAGGTACTGGCATTCCACGCAGTCATGCTGGCCACATGACCTTGGAGGTGTCTATGGACAACGCCGGCTCTTTGGCTTGGAAATGGAGCTGAGCACCAACCCCCAGAGTCGGACGCAACTAGACTTAATGTAAGGGAAAAACCTTTACCTTTACTTTATGCATTTAAGATTTGTAAATTATACATATATATATAGAGAGAGAAAGAGAGCAATATAATTTATAAATTACATATTTGAAATATAATTCCTAAGTATACACACACATATATATACACACACATGCATATAATATCTAGAAATTATATATATACATACATACACACACACAGTAGAGTCTCACTTATCCAACATAAATGGTCCGGCAGAATGTTGGATAAGTGAAAATTTTGGATAATAAGGAAGAATTAAGGAAAAGCCTATTAAACATTAAATCACATTATGATTTTACAAATTAAGCACCAAAACATCATGTTTTACAACAAATCAACAGAAAAAGCAGTTCAGTACATGATAATGTTATGTAGGAGTTACTATATTTACGAATTTAGCACCAAAATATCACAATATATTGAATACATTAACTACGAAAACATTGACTACTAACAGGCCGACTGTTGGATAATACAGAATGTTGGATAAGTGGAGGTTGGATAAGCGAGACTCTACTGTGTATGTGTGTGTGTGTGTGTGTATATATATATATATATATATATATATATATCCACACAGTAGAGTCTCACTTATCCAAGATAAATGGGGCCGGCAGAACATTGGATAAACGAAAATCTTGGATAATAAGGAGGGATTAAGAAAAAATCAAAATTACATTATGATTTTACAAATTAGGCACCAAAACATCATCTTTTACAAAAAATTGACAGAAAAAGCAGTTCAATACAAAGTAATGTTATGTAGTAATTACTGTATTTACGAATTTAGCACCAAAACATTGCAAGATTTACTACAAAAACAATGACTACTAAAAGGCAGACTGCCTTGGATAATACATAACCTTGGATAAGTGAAGCTTGGATAAGTGAGACTCTACTGTATATATATTCTATTTTGAAATATAATTTATGAATAGCATATTTGAAATATAATTTATACACATATACTGTATATACCAGGCATGGGCAAGCTTGGGCCCTCCAGGTGTTTTGGACTTCAACTCCCACAATTCCTAACAGCCTCCCGGCTGTTGGGAATTGTAGGAGTTGAAGTCCAAAATACCTGGAGGGCCCAAGCTTGCCCATGCCTGGTATATCTATATATATAAAAGAGTGATGGCATCACGGCAGCGGACAAAACAACAAAAGTAAACACCCCACAACCTCGAAAATTGACAGCACAACCCCTCATCCATGCCTCTAGGTTGATACAACAAAAAAGAAAAGAAAAATAAAGTCCTAATTAGAGGGAGAGGAATAATTGTTTTTATCCAATTGCTGCCAGTTAAAAGGCTAAGCTCTGCCCACTTGGTCTCCTAGAAACCCACTCAGCCCAGGGGACCCTTTACCTTAACTAGTACCAATTCCTCAATACTTTATTTCCCATACCACCATACTTTGCCACAGCAACGCGTGGCTGGGCACAGCTAGTATATACTATACACACACACACAGGCAGGAGGGAGATCAAAAAGATTTGGAAGGGAAGCTGTGCCTCGCGGCCACTAGGGGCGCTGTGCTGGCTGCCTGGCAAAGGAGGCCGAGTGGAATGGCTTCCCGGGAAGAAGCCTAGAAGGGGATCCTTCCATGTGGCTCCTCCGCATGACCGCGGGGGCTGCAGCCACCTCCGCCGCCTCTTCCTCCTGTTTCTCGCACAGGGCGAGCCCGCTTCTCCGGACCGCAGGCGCCGTAGCCTGGCTGGACGTCTCTTTCCGTGGCTTCGGCGCCGAAGGAGGCCTTTCCCCGCCCCAGCGCTCCGGCTGCCGGGCTCTGCACTGTTCCGGCGCCCTTGGCGGTTCCAGGAACCTTCTCAGGAAGTTCCTCTCTAAGAAAAAGTAAGCGCCTTTGCTCTCCCTTCTCTTTTATGCTCCAGGGTGCATCTACACCAGGCATGGGCAAACTTGGGCCCTTCACATATTTTGGACTCCAACTTCCACAATTCCTAACAACCTAGGCTGTTAGAAATGGTGAGAATTGAAGTCCAAAACACTTAGAGGGCCCAAGTTTGCCCATGCCTGGTCTACACTCACCATATACAGTAGAGTCTCACTTATCCAACATTCGCTTATCCAACGTTCTGGATTATCCAACACATTTTTTTAGTCAATGTTTTCAATATATCGTGATTTTTTGGTGCTAAATTCATAAATACAGTAATTACTACACAGCATTACTGCATATTGAACTACTTTTTCTGTCAAATTTGTTGTATAACATGATGTTTTGGTGCTTAATTTGTAAAATCATAACCTAATTTGATGTTGAATAGGCTTCTCCTTCATCTCTCCTTATTATCCAACATATTCGCTTATCCAACGTTCTGCTGGCCCGTTTATATTGGATAAGTGAGACTCTACTGTAATACAGTTTCAAACTACATCATATGGCAATGTAGATGGGGTCTGAGAGTCTACTATATACAGTAGAGTCTCACTTATCCAAGACTCGCTTATCCAACGTTCTGGATTATCCAACGCATTTTTGTAGTCAATGTTTTCAATATATATTGTGATATTTTGGTGCTAAATTCGTAAATACAGTAATTACTACATAGTATTACTGCGTATTGAACTACGTTTTCTGTCAAATTTGTTGCATAACATGATGTTTTGGTGCATAATTTGTAAAATCATAAACTAATTTGATGTTTAATAGGCTTTTCCTTAATGCCTCCTTATTATCCAACATATTCGCTTATCCAACGTTCTGCCGGCCCGTTTATGTTGGATAAGTGAGACTCTACTGTATATAAAGACAGAGCAAATGAGATCCCTTGGAGATGGAACCCAAATCTGAACACAACATTATTTTTGTTTCTTATATATCTCATAGTCCAAAATTAAAGTTATACACAATATTTTTCATAATTTTGTGCATGAAGCAAGGTGTCGGTACATTGAACCATTCAAAGACAAAGTTGTCAATATCTCAGGCACCCAGATGGATAATTTTTCGAGTACAGTAGAGTCTCGCTTATCCAACCTTCGCTCATCCAAAGCAATCAGCCTTTTCGTAGTCAATGTACAGGGTGTTTGAAAAAGAACTCCCTATTCACCATTTAAGTTAAATAGTGAATAGGGAGTTCTTTTTCAAACACCCTGTATTTGTAGTCAATGTTTTCAATACATTGCAATGTTTTGGTGCTAAATTTGTAAATACAGTAATTACTACATAATGTTATCGTGTATTGAACTTCTTTTTCTGTCGATTTGTTGTAAAACATGATGTTTTGGTACATAATTTGTAAAATCGTAACATAATGTGACATTTAATAGGCTTTTCCTTAATCCCTCCTTATTATCCAACATTTTTGCTTATCCAACGTTTTGTTGGCCCGTTTATGTTGGATAAGTGAGACTCTACTGTATTTCCATTTTAAGGATTCTAGATAAGGACTGCTCTACTCATATTTTGGTTTTAGGAATCCCAAACAAGGCACATTTGCCCTGTATAATCATGGCATGCATTAATGGAAACATTACATCCAAATCTCAGGTGGTAATAATTCCCTACATTCTACATTAGTCTGTTTAGATTCGGTGTTCTGTGGCATTGTATTTTGAAGAATCTGGAAAAGAAAGTCTGTGAAGAAGCTTGAAAGAGCTGGGCATATTAAGACCTCAGAATGCAATATTTAAGGAGAGACCTCATAGTTGATTTTTATGTATCTGAATGTTTTTCATGAAGATGTTACTTCAAGAGGGGGTGGGTTCTCTTTCATTAGAAATATTTCAGTAAATGCAAAATTGTTATCTGTTATAAAATAATATTCAGTATGGATTTTATGGAACAAAAGGATACACACATAGGACGCTATTTATTATTTCAATTGCTAAATGAATACCAAGAGTGGGCCCTTATTTGCTGGGGTTTGGTTCAGGAATGCCAAAATCCATGGATTCTCAAGTCCAATTATATGAAATGGCATAGTAAAATAGTGCTTTTAGTGAACATATTTTCAAGGCATGGATGGTTAAATCAGTGGATGCAAAATTCATAGCTACAAAAGACTGATTATAATGTAAATATATGTTTTCTTTTTTCACAAAGGAAGAAGTTTTGGTATGAAAGTCCTTCTCTGAGCTCTCACCTGGTAAGCCTTTTTAATTTGAAACATTCCTCTTATTGGGTTGCTGTGAGTTTTCCGGGCTGTATGGCCATGTTCCAGAAGCAGTCTGTCCTGACGTTTTGCCCACATCTATGGCAGGCATCCTCAGAGGTTATGAGGTCTGTTGGAAACTAGACAAGTGGGATTTATATATCAGTGGAAGGTCCAGGGTGGGAGAAAGAACTCTTTGTCTGTTGGAGGCAAGTGTGAATGTTGCAATTTGACACCTTGATTAGCACTGAATAACTTTGCAGCTTCAAAGCCTGGCTGCTTCCTACCTGTGGGAATCCTTTGTTAGGAGGTGTTAGCTGGCCTTGATTTTTTCATGTCTAGAATGCCTCTGTTTTCTGAATTTTGCTCTCTATCCCCTTATTCTGTCATCGTGCTGTTGTTGGTGACTGGTGTGTTTGTGGAGTTCCTTTTTGCTGACAATTTGCACTTGTGTATTTTCTAGTATTTTATTTAAATCCCTAAACAGAAGGATCATCATCATGATCACCATAGTCATAAAAACAATGACTCAAGGAGGCTTACAAATTAAAATAAATGCAATGTAGATCACAAAATAAAAATATATCAACATTAAAATGGTATTACAGCCATCCATCCACATAGCATGTATGCAGGGTCTGTTTATTAATGAATACAAAAAATAGTTATTTGAAGTTTTCCACTTTCATGGGGGTCCTTAGCCCTTAACCCCAATTAAACCATTAACAAATCTACACACGATTCTAAAATGCAATTCAAATGTTAAAAATCCATTTTTAAAACACTATAATTTTAAACTGTTAAAAGTCATTCTTAAAAGTCATCCTCTAAAAACCTTCAAGTCTCAAAAACCTATTGGATTTTTTAAATCCTTTGCCAACAGATTAAATGCTATTTTTCCTCCATATGAAGGGAGTTCTATGCCATTGAGAAGGCATTAAAGTTTGAGCATCTTTTATCTGGAATTCAAAAATTCAAAATACTCCAAAATCGTCCACATTCTTTGTGTGTGATAAGGCAGGAATGTCCAGCCTAATTTGAGATGTAGTTTATATTTTCATTGAAGGCTTTCAAGAGATAAGGCTCAAGCCAGTTAGGCCAAATAATTTGTGTGTGATGTTAGCGAGGAGATCAATTCCACTATGTAACAGAATTTGAAAAAGTTTCCGTTCCTAGTTTGAAAGTGTTGTTTTCTGTTTTATTGTGCGTTACTTACATAATACCCCAGAAACTTCATTTTTGTGGCTGCCACAAACTATGTTGAATTGGCTGAGACTCTTAAGAGATATGCACTGAAAAACTACAGCAAAATGTAGTGCAGGATGTCCCTCAAAAACAAAGTTTTTGTAGTTTCATAAACTTTTTCCATGTTTTTATGATAGAACCAATTAGGAAATGGCATTTATAACCTAGGAACAAAAATCATGTTACATAGTGTTCTTATTTCATTTCCTTTTGTAGAAGGCAGGAGCAGGGACTTTCCTCGTTTTCTTTTATCCCTTTATTGATGGGAGATTTCAGGATAAGGACACTTACCACTGGCAATTTTGTGAGCTTTTTAGAATATTTCCCAGCACTGAAATGTTTCTTAACACTTATCTTCATGCCAGGAGATGATTCACGTTCATTCTTATGTGTTGGTTGTTATATGTTAAAACACAAGAAAGAAGCAATAGTAGGAAGAAAAGTGAGAGTCAAACTGGACTTCAAAACACATCCTTTCGCTTTGTCATACAGTTTGTCCTGCTTGTGATGTAATATTCTTTTCTCCTTTGGTCTTTTTGTTTTAAAGACACCAAAGCCATCCAGTTTGGCAAACACATTAAAGCTTGCTCCACCAAAGAAAGGAGACAGCACACGGAAAAAGGTGCTGAATGTCTTGTTATTTAAAGCTGTGAGAGATGTGCTGAGTACTTGTGATGCCGGTCAGGAAGTGTATGACCTCTGTGTGGAACTGTCCAAGGCAAGTATAAAGTATATCAGTCCAGCAAAATATTTCATATTGGAATGTTATAGAAATCTCAAGTCTCATTTCTGCAAGCTGCCCTGAAAATAACCAGCAGTTTGTTATAGTTTGCCTGGGAGAGTCTCCATACAGTATTGTGGTTTTTATATAGCATTTCTTAGGCCAGTTACTGAAGTGTTTAACTTTTAGTCCCTTAGTGGAAAAGGAGGAAAGGTTGTTGTTCATATCTACATGTACTATTATTTTCCCATTTTTAGAATCTGGACAAATTTAATATATGGTTGCTGCTTTGAATCCCACTCATGGGAAAAAGCGGTATAGAAATGAAATAATAATAATAATAATAATAATAATAATAATAATAATAATAATAATAATTTTCAGAAATCTGTACCTGGTATATGATGCAATTTTTGTGGCTTAGAAGCTACCTTTATTGTTTAAAACATCCCAAACATTCTAGGTGTCCTTATGTTGTGCTAAGATCTGGATCATTTGAACAAATCGTTAAACGATGAATTTCCACATACTGACTTCAGTGCAATCAAATCAAGAGTTGTGTAGCATCTTAAAGGCCAAATAATTATATTTCACATAAGCATTTATGGGCTAGTTTCGCAGTGTAAACTATGCAGTATACTATATGCCCAAGGAGTGCAGTCATGGCATTTAAAGTGGGATTATAATGCTATCATTCCAACCTTCCCTACTAGTTACTATTGTTCTTACGTTTGTAAGAACGTTTTAATTCAGCACCATCAGGGCATTCTTAACATTTGAAATAGAATTGATCTGTCTAGAATAATTATGGACATCTTTTCCTCATCTGTGTTTGTCATACGATTTTCAAATTTACTTCAAAAACACTTTTACCCTGTAGAATGTGCATTTTATATCTGGTAACCTTTTGGAATTCCTTAGGCATCCCTCACATCAGATTTTTCAATATGTCGAATATATTGGAGGACTACTGGTAACATAGAGCAGGATGACCATATTGAGAAAGTTCTGCAGAAGAGTGCTCCACGTATAAGGTAATCTGATGTGTCTAGAGGAGGGCAAATGCTGTAATCACAGGACCAGTAGCTGCAGTTTAATCCACCACATCTAACAAAATATGTCATGTCTTGGAGTTGTCTTGGTCCTCCAGTGAATTCTAATATGTTTCCTACAGATGTTATAATAGAACATCTGTAGGAAACATATCTCCTAGACCACGCCAGCCCAGTGACCATCATTTGACTACATAACCAATCCGCAGTTTTGTGAACTCTAGTTGGCTGTTGTAAATTAATGTGGATATTTGTTCAGATTTTATGTCATTATATAATTTTGTTTGACTATGTGTGGTTTAATTTATTGATGTTATGTTTAATTTACCGATGTTAGGTTTTAATTTGATGTTAGGTTTTAATGTTATTTTCATATGTGGGGTTTTTCTGGGATTTTATGTCGGTATTTGTTTTATGGAGGCATTAAATGTTTACCATTGTATGTTGGAATCTGCCCTGAGTTCCCCTGGGGAGATAGGGTGGAATATAAAGTTTTATTACTATTACAATTTGATACATAACAAGATTAGTACACAGCAAATAAGATTACTATGCTGGCTGTTGTATTGGATCACACGTCAGTCACTTCCCAAGTGTCTAGGATTATGTAATTATTATTAATATTTAATGTATTATTGTTGTTGTTGTTGTTATAGAATTGCCCTGGAAGATCTAGACAGTTCCTAGAAAATGGGTCTATATCAGACTTAAAGGACTCCAAATAATTGTCTGACAGGCTATTTAGATGTTGTAATTATTTGTTCTATTTTAAAAAAATATTATCTTATGTGCTTTCATAGATGATGGCTTTGTCAGGCATGTGTAACATGGTAGCTGGCTTTAAATGTGGTCATTATGATGATGATTTTATTTTTTTATAGGCACATTCTGATCACATATCAAGTCATGGGAAATGTTCCTTCAATAGTCTTTGTTAGAGATAAGGAAGATGCTGTTGTAAAAGAGGTAAGGAAGAAAGTACATAAGCATTATCTTTTTTAAAAATTTAATTGCGGATCCAGCTGCAGTTTCTCTCCTCCCCCAGTTATACATACCAGTCTCCAAGCAAATACCATTGCAGGATGCATTCACTAGTTGTTAAAACAAAGCCATGAAGCCATGCTTGTTGGGCCTTGTAAAAAGTGCACAGGGGAACATCCAAAGTATTGTTGAAGGTGTTCTGGTCATGCATTCAGCTCTGCCCTTCCACCAAGTGTTAACCAAGAATCTTTTGGATTAGGAAGCTAAAGGAAATGTTGAATCTCATATGTATATATATATATTGTCTTTTGCCCATACCCTGAATTGGGATTTGATCCTAGTCAAAATGCAATCTTAAAAAAAACCAAAAAACAGATGAAAGTTTAAATCTGCAACAGGTGTACAAAAATACAGTCGAAAGGCATTTTTTTCCAAAGGTTTTTACAATCCAGTCCTCAAACTCAAGCATTGAATTCAGTGGAATTTATTACCAGATAACATTGAAGCATGTTTATATTTTTGTGTGGTTTTGTTCTGCTTTTCGAAGCAATGTATTTTAAATATTTCGATCCTGCTTGCTGTGAAAACAAATATCCCTTCCCTGACATGAGTATGGCATTGGAGAAGTCTCCAGAACCAGAGAAAACCAGTGAGAATAGAGAATAGAGGAAGGAATGGGCAAAATCATCTTTGAAACGCTTTGAAACCCTAAGAAATTTATGGGACTGCCATAAGTCAACAGGCACCTTGGAGGCACATTTATGCACACACACTTAATAATATTTTGTAAAAAAATATGGAACGTATATGGAAGAATGTTCTACTGCTGTGAAAGATGTTTGGCTCACAATCTATGGAACAGCAGTCTATTGCAACAGAATGCATACTCAAAAGTAGAACATGCACAGTAGTTGAGACATAAAAGTGATTTGCTTGCAGAATGGATTTCAATTCAGATTTACTTATTTTGTGGTTTCTTAATGATATTTTAAATATACTTTTTTACAGATTGAACGGTTGTTGGCAATTGCTGATATGGGGCCAGAAGAAGGAGGTGTTGAATTGGTTCTTAATGATGTCAGGTAAATGATCAGAGCCCAGCATTGCACTGGTAGTGTACTGCAAGTGCAACAGAGCTTCTATTTTCATTTCTCCCCTGGACACTATTTGAAGTGGTGAAGGGAAGTTATACTTCCCCCAGTAGATTCCCCATGCTCTCCTAGTGAAGGAGGCAGTTGCAATGCTCTGTTCCCTGCAGTATCCACAGCAAGAGGAAGAGGATACTTGACCCTACTTGTGCCTCAGAAAGAGAAGAAGGAAAGATTTGGAGCCATACCTCCACTATCCCAAGGGTTGGCTCTCCACAGAGCTTGATATTTCAGGAAATGGTTAGCCAGGTGTAGAACTAGGGCTGGCCTTTTGTGCAGCACAGGTGTGGGGATGTGTGGCTACATCACCTTCATGCATGGGGCTCTATTGCTTTTCCTTCTAAAGAGAGTGAGGCACAGGCAGCATTGCTATATGGACCTCTTCCTGGGGCAGTAGAAAAGAGTGGGCATTGTCAAATGCTCTCGAATGTAGCAGTTGCCTCACCCAACATGATAGTGCCATCCTTGTTTCTTTGGCCTCCAAAATGACTGTGGAGCTCTTGCAGTCTGTGAATTCTGGTTTATGGGATGGTTGTGAACTCTGGTCATCCACCCATTTCTACCGTTCCATTAATGGAAGCCCAGAATGGGATGCTATCCAAAAAGGAAACATTGCTCTGTACCTAAATTGTCTTGGCGTAAAAAAAAAAAAAAGGTTGCTGTGAATTTTCCAGGCTGTATGGGCATGTTCCAGAAGCATTCTCTCCTGACGTTTCACCCACATCTATGGCAGTCTTCCTCAGAGGTCTGTGGAATGTCCAGGGTGGGAGAAAGAACTCCTGTCTGCTTGAGGTAAGTATGAATGTTGAAATTGGCCACCTTGATTAACATTGAATGGCCTTGTAGTTTCAAAGCCTGGGGGAATCATTTGTTGGGAGTTGTTAGCTGCCCCTGATTGTTTCCTCTCTGGAATCAGAGCCAGCTAACACCTCCCAACAAAGGATTCCCCCAGGCAGGATGCAACCAGGCTTTGAAGCTGCAAGGCCATTTGATGCTAATTAGCGTGTCCAATTGCAGCATTTACACTTGATTCAAGCAGACAAGAGTTCTTTCTCTCACCCTGGACATTGCACAAATATATAAGCCTCACTTGCCTAGTTCCGACAAACCTCAACTTCTGAGGATGCCTGCCATACTTGTGGGTGAAGCGTCAGGAGAGAATGCTTCTGGAACACGGCTATACAGCCCGGAAAATTCACAGCAACCTAGTGATTCCGGCCATGAAAGCCTTCAACAATACAAAAATAGATAACATTTGGGGATAATGTTTTGACCTAGAGAGCCCTGCAGACCATAAAAGGCCTCAGACCATTGTGGCCCATCAACTGCACTTGGCTTCCTTCTGAGTAGGTCTAGAATATGTCATAGGCTGCTCATGCAATGGGATTTTCCTTATTTCCAATGTAATCCTCCATGTTTCTTTGAAGACAATTGGAAAAGAGCATGGGCTGCCTTTGGAGATAGGCGTTGGGAAGAATCAGGCACAGATTAGGTTATGGTGATACTTCTTGCTTATTTTCTCCCTTTCTTGCAGTAAACAAAGCTCCACTACGTGTGACGTGTACTTGGACTCCTCACCTTCTTCTGTCCATGCTAATCTGTTTGGAATTGATCATGAAGCGTTAAATAAGCAAATACTTGAGTATAAAAGAATGAAAAAGGACAAGGAAATAGAAGGGGTTGGACTGTCAGAACAGCAGGAGCAGCAGCTGGCTGAGATACGAAAGCAAAAGAAAATGAGATGGAAAAAAACCAAGAAACCATTTGACGATGATATTACTCCTCAGAAATATCTAATGGACAAATACAATGAAGCTTATTGGGATCATGAAGTTGCATCCTCACAGGAAAATCAATTGGAACATGAATCAGATGAAAATGATAATGAAGTGGAGATAGATAGCAGAACCACCAAGGTTAAGTAAGGATGAACATTGACTTCTTTTTCTTGTTTGCATTGCAATAGTTTGCAATGATGTCCAAATAAAACAAACAATGACCAATGCAAAATACGATTTACCTACAAACTAGGAGCAGATAACTTGTGGTTCTCCAGACGTTATGGGACTGCAATTCTCATTATCCCTTACAAGTAATGCTGGTGGTTTCAGTCCACCAATATTTGGAAGGCTGTAGTTTCCCAACCCTGCTCTAAATCCACGTCAAAGCATGATTTGAAGATAGTTCCTGGTTATGTCAAATAAAAGTTTGCTTTGGGATGGCATAGTAAATTATTTCTTTTCAAACTAAGGGAGAAAAAAAGCTGAGATCTTGAGTTTACTTTGATTATTATTAATACCATTTTTCCATCTGTTTTGTCAGTTTTAAGAATGTATTAGTTAGAAAAATGGCAACATACATCATGAAAAAATGTTTTTCTAGTTTTTGCAGAAATGAATACTGAAATTGTATCTTTCAGAATTTAGAGATACCTGAGCTAAAGCACCGAGCCAGTGTGCTGTGGTGGCACAAGTGTTAAACTGGGAGTGTGTGACACCAGGGCTCAAAGCCCAAGTTAGCCTAAGAGCATAAATAATCTTGTCAAGAAACCCTAGAATAGGGTTGCCATAAATTGGGAGTGGACTTGAAGGCATATAGTAACAGCAAAGCAGAAGTGCACACCCTTGAGTTTGTTATTCTGCATTCTTCAGTACATTTGCAGGATGTCACGTACAGGTTGCATATCCCTTATCCAAAATGTTTGAGAACATATTTCAGATTTTGTAATTCTGGATAAGAACTCATCTGCCTGTAATTGTACATCAGACCCTTTATGCAGGGAAAAGAGGGACACTCCTAAAAAATGAGACTCTGTTTTTTGTGAAAGAGACAAGGAACAAGGACCTGGTTTAATTTGATTAACAAATAGCAATAGTATGAAGAATAGGTTTGATTAAATAAATAGTCTTAGTTTTCTTAGTGTTAGAAGAGATCAATAGAAGGGTTTGCCATGAGAACGTACGTATCCCTCGCCAAGACACTACACTACACACATCATACTCAGACAACAAGGGATCGCCTAAGCATATATATATATGTGTGTGTGTGTGTGTGTGGCATGGGTGTCCATTCACACAGACAGCCTCCAGCCTCCACAAACAGGCTATAGTTCCCAGTGCTGTGGTGCCACCAAGTC
Source organism: Anolis carolinensis (assembly GCF_035594765.1). NCBI lineage: Eukaryota > Metazoa > Chordata > Lepidosauria > Squamata > Anolidae > Anolis > Anolis carolinensis. The sequence continues at coordinate 73,842,739 of NC_085844.1, forward strand.
ACTCCCTCCCAGGACATTGCAGGTTACAGCAAGCACATCCCAGTGTTCCTTTCCCTGTCCATTTGCATGACCCTGCCCACTGCCTTTCCCTTAACCCTTTCCTACCCTTTTCTATTGCACATCAAAACGGGAATTGATCAGCAACTGAACATATTAGAGAGGTTTGGGGAGAATTCACCATGATTTATAGGAGTTGTAGGGACTGGGATGTATAGTTCACCAACAATCAAAGAACACTCTGAACTCCACCAACGATGGATCTGGAACTAACTTGGCTCACCGACCCAATATGGCCAAATTTGCATACTGGCGGAGTTTGGGAGTGATGGACCTTGGCATCCAGGAGTTATAGTTCACCTGTATTCAGAGAAAAATGAACCCATCTGATGATGGATCTGGACCAAACTTGGCACAAAAATTTAACATGGCCAACTGGGAATACTGGTGGACTTTGGAGGTGATTGACCTTTAACTCTGGGAGTTATAGTTCACCTGTATTCTGTGAGCCCTCTGAACCCCACCAATGACGGATCCGGACCAAATTTGCCACACAGATCCAATGCTGCCAACTTTGTACACTGGTGAACTTTGATGTGATTGACCTTGGCATCAGAGAGTTATAACTCTCCTGTATTCAGAGAACATTGAACACAGCAAGTGACGGATCTGGACCAAACTTGGCACACAGACCTAACATGGCCAACTGTGAATACTGGCAGGGTTTGGGGTGGATTGACCCAATATTTTTGGGGATTGTAGTTCTCCCATATCCTTACGCATTTTCCAATGGGAACATTAATAAAAAAACGGAAGCAAAGATTGAATTTTTTTCTAAGACATAGCGTAACATGTGACCAAAGTGATATGACCTCACACTCAAAAACAAACACAGGTTGCAGTACATTCAGGGACACACACACACACACATATATGAATATGCTGCATTGAATTTCATTCTGTAGTCTAATGTTTCCCAAACTGTTAAGGACAAAGTTAGATCAGGCAGATTGCAGCTCTGACTAGAGTATATTCAGGGACAGACTGATGTATGTATATCACTTTGTTCATGAATATATTGCACTGAATAACTGAATACTTTTGGGGTGCATTAGACTGCAGAATGAATGCACTTCCCTGACTCCATGCAATGGAAACATGCAATGGAACCCACGAGAGTGTGGGTGCCTCAGCAGGCGACAACTCCAAGGATCCCATAGCACTGGGCCATGGATAGTTAAAGCGGGACTAAACTGCATTCATTCTCAAGGACCGGCTGCGACTTGAAAAGCGCTGCACTCCAACCTTCAGAATCGGAGAGCGGAAATCCTCTGCGGGTCGGTGGCGTGGCGGCTACAATTGGCTAAGGGAGACGTGACGTAGTGAGCCGCACAGCGCCCCCTGCAGGCGGTCCTTGGATCTGGCGCGCCCGCCCACGTGTTGCGGAACAGCGCCGAGGGGGGCGTGGAAAAGTTTGTAGCCCTGGCGCCAAATCCCCAGGAACAGCGACTGTCTTTGCGGGACGCCTTTTCCTCAAGGTGGGTTGTGGTCCCGCGTGTTTCCCTATAACCTTACAGAGCTTTCCTCTCCTTCCTCACTTTACACGTGACTCTTAACTCCAGCGATCGGGGTGCAGCTGCACTGTAGAATGAATGCAGTTTGCCACCACTTTAACTGCTGTGGAATCCTGGGAGTTGTGGTTTTGTGTTGTCTAAGGCTTTCATGGCCGGAGTCACTGGCTTGCTGTGAGTTTTCCGGGCTGTATGGCCATGTTGCAGAAGCATTCTCTCCTGACGTTTCGCCTTCATTTGTGGCAGGCATCCTCAGCGGTTGTGAGGTCTGTTGGAAACTAGGCAAGTGGGGTTTATATATCTGTGGAATAATGCCTAGAGTGGGAGAAATAACTCTTTATCTGTTTGAGGCAAGTGTGATTTTTTCAGTTTGATTAGATGCTTGATTAACATTGAATAGCCTTGCAGTTTCAAAGCCTGGCTGCTTCCTGCCTGAGGGAATCCATTGTTGGGAGGTGTTAGCTGGCCGTGATTGTTTTCTGTCTAGATTTCCCCTGTTTTCAGAGTCTTATTCTTTATGTACTGTCCAGATTTTAGAGTTTTTTAAATACTGGCAGCCCGATTTTGTTCATTTCCATTGTTTCCTCTTTTTTGTTGAAATTGTCCACATGCTTGTGGAGGTCAGTGGCATCTCTGTATAGCCTGACATAGTGGTTGTTAGAATGGTCCAGCATTTCTGTATTCTGAAACAATATGCCAGCTAACAACTCCCAACAAAGGATTCCCCCAGGCAGGAAGCAGCCAGACTTTGAAGCTGCAAGGGTATTCAATGCTAATTGAGGTGGCCAGTTGCAACATTTGCCCCAAACAGATAAGAGTTCTTTCTCTCACCCTGGACATTCCACAGATATATAAACCCCACTTACCTAGTTTCCAACAGACGTCACAACAGACCTAGCACCACTCATTGGCAGAGATCTTGTAAAACTACAACTACCAGAATTCAATAGCCTTGAGCTGTGGCAGTTAAAGTGGGGTCAAACTGCATTAATTCTATAATATGCATACACTTCATCATATACATTTACAACAGTATATAATTCTACAATATATTTTTTGCAATGATTTTTTAAATGTATGCACCTTTGACAGGATTAATGGTTCTGGTAGTAAAGTATTGCAAGTTTACAAGGGAAATTTAAGTGAGGATGCCTGCCATAGATGTGGGTGAAACGTCAGGAGGGAATGCTTCTGGAACATGGCCACATAGCCCGAAAGACATACAACAACCCTGTGATCCCGGCCATGAAAGCCTTTGACAACAAATTTAAGTGAAGTTTGCAACATCTCTGTGCTTTGAGAAGGCCAACAATGCACAAGGTTGGCCTTTTGGACACCTTACATAAAATTGCACTTTAAGATGAAATTTGCAAACTTTTAAAGAACATTCACTCTTAAATGTAAATGTGTCTACTTAGTCTTTTGATAACCACCATAGGTATGATTAGCTGTTAAGGGGTGTATATATACTTTTGGAAGACACCCAGTCATGCTAATTGGAAGGTAGGATCTGAAGGGAATGAACTTGCACAGCTTAAAAGTAAACAAGAATCTCTCAGTATGCAAATACACTGTAGAATCAATGTATTCTGACACCACATCTTTTAAACTGCCACTAATGAAATGCTGTGGAATCCTGGGATTTGTAGTTTGGTGAGGCACTGACACTTTCTGGCTGAGAAGGCTACATTTATTTATTTATTTATTTACTACATTTATCTGCCGCCCTTCTCACCCCAAAGGGGACTCAGAGCGGCTTACAAATTACATTCACATACAGTACATTGTATTATTGGCATAGTACAATACTAGCATTAAATTACTATATTGTACTATATCATTACATTGTAATATTATTATTAGTAATATTACATTTAATATATAGTATATAATTAATATTATTACACTGTCTTATTATCAGTATTATATCGTAATACATTATAATATTATCAATATTATAGGTATATACACTATATTATATTATTATATATTATTATAAATTAAGCTTTGAATGCAATTTCCTGTTTCTTGGCAGGGGGTTGGACTGGATGGCCCATGAGGTCTCTTCCAACTCTACTATTCTATGATTCTAAGCTGTATATTATATATATATAGACCTTATAATTATAATATATAATTATATATATATAATTATATAATTATAATATATATATATATAAAGACCCTAAAGACCTTGTAAAACTACAATTTCCATGATTCTATTGCACTGATCCATGGAATCAATGCAATAGAATCAAACTATTAATTCTATATCTTAGTAGATGCACCCTCAGTTCTCTTTGGTACTGTATGCTCAATTGTCCACCTTTACTTTATGTGAATTTGTATACCTTATGCAATTTGATTCTTGCTTATGTTTCTATAGTCCTGAATTCCTTCACATTTAAATTCAGTATGACAATAATTCATGTATGTTAAACTACTTTAGTACATTTATTCTCCCAAGCTTGTTTGCTTTATGGGTGAGCTTGTGATTGTCTGTTTTCTATCTAATTCAATTTTATTAATTAAACATATGTAATAAATTAGGAACCCCCAGTGACACAATGGGTTAAATCCTTGTGCCGGCAGGACTGCTGACCGAAAAGTCAGCAGTTTGAATCCAGGGAGCGGGATGAGCTCTTGTCTGTCAGCTCCAGCTCCCCATGCAGGGACATCTGTTTGATGTGTTATGGGCATTGAATGTTTGCCCTATGTGTGTTATAATGTGATCCGCCCTGAGTCCCCTTCGGGGTGAGAAGGGCGGAATATAAATACTGTAAATAAATAAATAAATAAAAGCCTGTCACAGCGATGGTAAAACACCTCGGCGTCACCTGGGCTACGTCCTTGCAGATAGCCAATTCCCTCACACCAGAAGCGAATTGCAGTTTCTCAAGTCACTCCTGAAATGAAAAAAAATCTAATAGGTTTTCTCTTTACAGGTGTGTAAAATGGCAGAGAGACCCGTCTGGGAGCAAATTGGAACCAGTTTTATACAGCTGTATTATCAACAGTTTGATAACAACAGGGAACAATTGGGAGCCCTTTATGTACGTATTAGCACTGTTTTCTTCTTGGTGTAATGCAGGGCTGGGCAACCTTTAGAAGTTGTTGAACTGGAGCGCCCAGCATTCTGCAACATTGGTCTATATTGGCTAGGATTTACAGGCAGTTAAAAACATCCGACTTACAAATGACTCATACTTAAGAATGGGGGTGAGACAGCAGGAAATGAGAGAAATCTATCCCTTGGAAGGGAAATACACCCCAGAAAGAGTTATCATGGGGAAAGGGGTCTCCACTGAAGCTTTTTCACCAAAGCTTGTTTCCACAGTAAGTCAATTTTTTTCAAAATCCAACAATCACAGGGACAAAAAGTGAAGTTAAATCTTCTGAACTGGGGCACAGACAGCAAAACAACCCCCACAGGAGTGTTAACCCTTCCCTTTGCTGTTAAAAGCTTATTTGGGTGTGTGTGTGTGTACACACACACACACATATAAGCACTTTTAATAGCAAAGGGAAGGGTTAACACTCCTGTGTTTTGCTGTCTGTGCCCCTGTTCTGAAGATGGCTGAAGTTACACTTTAAAATGCACCTGTTCTAACTTACAAACAAATTCAACTTAAGAACAAACCAACAGAACTTATCTTTTTCTTAACTTGGGGACTGCCTGTATAGATGTTGCCGTCCAATACCATCTAAAGGGGTACAGTTTACCCTTTAATGCATGAGTTATTAGTCATGTTTGTTGTGTGGTTGGATGCAGATTTGTGCTGCTTGGGTGTGAACAAAGTGGCTCAGTTTTAGAGATTGCCTCCTGGTTTTGTCAGCTACAATGTACCATCTAACTGGGTTAAGTGAAATCCTCTGTGATGGTTTGTCCCTCTATATCCCCATATCAAAAACCAATAGAAAGGTCCCCACCCCAATATGCTAGTTTTTTGTTTGTGTTTTGAACTAAAATTGGACCTCTCTATTTGCAAGTTCGACTTTTGCAAATTTGATTACAGTAGAGTTCCAGTTATCCGACTTCCGGTTATCCGACATACTGTATTATCCGACATGCCAGGCCAGGCTGCGTGGCCCAGGGTGCTTGATGGAAGGATGAGATGTGGCTGTCGCAGACTTTCCCTCCCGGCAAGCACCCAGTGCTGGGGACAGGCCCGTTGTTCCTTGCTAGGTAGCAATGCGCAGCAGGCTTCTCCAAAGTGCCAGGTGCTTGCCTGGAGGGAAAAGTCTCATCCCTCCGGCAAGCATCCGGCACTTTGGAGAAGCCCGGTGTGTTTTGCTAGGGGCTTCTCCAAACTGGGTGCTTGTCGGAGGGACGAGACTCTTCCCTCCAGTAAGCACCCAACACTTTGGAGAAGCCCGGTGCGTGTTGCTAGGCAGCAACACGCACCAGGCTTCTCTAAAGTGCCGGGTGCTTGCCGAAGGGACGAGACTCTTCCCTTCGGCAAGCACCCGGCTTGTTGGGAGGGATAACAGGGCCTCCCTATTATCCAACAGTTCCGGTTATCCAACATTCGACCTGCCCGTTTATGTCAGATAACCAGAACTTTACTGTATTCATAAACTCGATTAAAACGTCCTCTGACAATTCCTAGGTCCTTCAGTGCAACACTATGGTAAATTTCCACCAGAAGTTGATCATAGAATCATGCTGGAGGACATAAGGATTCCCATAGATAACACTGCAAAAGGAATCTCTAAATCTTCCAATGTGGAAGTTGACCATAGACTCATGCTGGAGAACCTAGAGATCTTGGAGAGATGTTATTTCATGTAAAAAAGGAAATAGGAATTTCATTATTTTTAGCAACTGAAGATAAAACCCTTGAAGTGTAGGCAGTCTGGACATTTAGCTGGAAATGATGGGCACTTTTATCTGCTATAGAGAGATGATGTGCAGTGCTTTGGCTTAATCAGCCACAAAATATTGTCAGTGGGCTTGCAATGGTTCTGGGGTGTGATTGGTTGTGGGAAACGAGGGTTTGTATCAGATTTATGATTATTCATTTATACGTTTTGCTTTCGATTAATCATTTAACATATGCATTACTGACATAAAAAAAACCTTTTGCAGACAGATGCTTCGTGTTTGTCATGGGAAGGACAACAGTTCCAGGGAAAATCCTCAATTATGGAAAAATTGATGGTATGTTATCATTTAAAAGTAGTCGTCAAAGTGTTTTATTCAACTAATCTTCCTTGCACTGGTTTTCAATATTTAAACTTTGATTGGGAAAGCTAAAGAAGAATGTGGACTGACTGGATTGTATCATGTTTGTATGATAGCTATTGAAAGGCTTAATATGATTTTTCTTTCTTGGAAATAGAGACTCCCTTTCCAAAAAATTCAGCACAGCATCACATCCCAAGATCATCAGCCAACTCCTGACAATTGTATTCTTAGTATGGTAGTGGGTCAGCTGAAGGTGAGTTTGGAAATCAGTGGCATTTTAGTTACTACAACTACAAAGTATTTACATCGACAATTACTCATCATGTAAGTTGGATCCTCAAGGCACCCAGACAAAATTGTGTTATTAATAAAATCAAAGTATAAGGCAGGTATAGGCAGGTATATGTTAGCTTTATCTATCCCCAATGTGGCACAATATCTAACTTTTTCTTTAGACAATGAGCTAGCTCTGTAATGATTGGGAATTATAGGATTTTTAATCTAGTATATGTGGAGAAGAGATGTTTAGGGAAACTGATTTACATGTTATTTAAGCTGTCTAAAACTCATCTAAAAGGTGACAAAGCATATAATCTAATCAGAGGTTGATATTGTACAATCCCACTGTAAGATCCCACTTGGTTGAAATTATTGAAGATTAGCTGTTAGTTTTACATGTTTTATCCTGTGATAAATTATGTCTGTTTGGGTTTTATTAAGTTTTATCTTTTATTAATTTTGTCTGTCTTTCAGTTTAAAATTAGGCTGCTTATATTGTTTGATGTGTTCTGTTTTGATGTAATCTATATATATATAAATGTAATGTGCATAATTCCCATGGAGTAAACAACAAAACCACTGAAACAAATCACACCAAATTTGGCCACAAAAGACATAGTCATCCAATCTATGTCTTTCAATTTAAAAAACCTAGAAAAATAGTACAAATTACAGAGGATGAGGAAGAGCCGTTCTCCCCCTGGCTGCCAGTCAGAAAGCTAGGCCCTGCTGCCCTTAGGTCCCACCCCCTTCATTTCCTAGCAACCCCCTGAGCCACAATGGCACCCAGGGGACAGGCAAAGTTCACTTAGGTCTCATCTACATCTATCTATATATATATAAGGATAAAGTTGTGGGCGCAGTGACTATAACAACAAAACTAAACATCCAGAAATACGAAACTTGGCAATACAATGCAAAAGCCTTGCCTCCCGGTTACAACAACACAACCACACCACAAAACCACAATCCGGACCCACAAAACTCACAACAACGCATCATGACTATAACAACACAACTAAACGCCCTAGAAATACAAAACTTGGCAACACAATGCAAAAGCCTTGCCTCCCAGTTGTAACAACACAATCACACCACAAAACCACACTGGACCCACAAAACTCACAACAACGCATCGTGACTATAACAACACAACTAAACGCCCCAGAAATACGGAACTTGGCGACACAACGCAAAAGCCTTCCCTCCCGGTTGTAACAACACAACCACACCACAAAACCACAATCCGGACCCATTAAACTCACAACAAAGCATCGTGACTATAACAACACAACTAAATGCCCCAGAAATACGAAACTTGGCACACAACTAAATGCCTCAGAAATACAAAACCTGACAACACAACGCAAAAGCCTTTTCTCCCAGTTGTAACAACACAACCACACCACAAAACCATAATCTGGACCCACAAAACTCACAATAACACATCGTGACTATAACAACACAACTAAACGCCCCAAAAATACAAAATTTGACAAAACAATGCAAAAGCCTTGCCTCCCAGTTGTAACAACACAATCACACCACAAAACCGCAATCCAGATCCACAAAATTCACAACAACGCATAGTGACTATAACAACACAACTAAACACCCCTGAAATATGAAACTTGGCAAAACAACGCAAAAGCCTTGCCTCCCGGTTGTAACAACACAATCATACCACAAAACACAATCCGGACACACAAAACTCACAACAATGCATCGTGACTATAACACCACAACTAAACGCCCCAGAAATACGAAACTTGGCACAGCACTAAACGCCCCAGAAATACAAAACTTGACAACACAATGCAAAAGCCTTGCCTCCTGGTTGTAACAACACAACCACACCACAAAACCACAATCCGGACCTATAAAACTCACAACAATGCATCGTGACTATAACAACACAACTGAACCGGATGACCATCTGTCTGAAAGGTTTGGGTGGGTTCTTCCTCCATGACAAAAAGAAAGAAAAGGGTTGGACTGGATGCAAACTACAAATTCCAGCACCCCATGGCATGGAGTCCATGCATTGCAATTAGAAGCCTCTTCCTTCTCCCTTTCCCCGCCATCCAACCCATTGACCCAGTTCCATGGCTCCGTAGGCAGGAAAGGCTGGGACGGATAGAACAAAGGAAGGAGGGAGGGGAGGGAAGCGAAGGAATGCCAAGGACAAGAGCCCTCCCTCTCTGCCCGGAAGGCCAGGAGCAAAAGGGAGAGAAAGACCATTGATCCGGTTATATTTATCCTCCTTTCTGACCAGTGTGTTCTTATCAGCGAGCTCAGGATCGGAGCAGAGAAAGGGAACAGCATAGGAATAAAGGAAACAAGGAGAGCACCCACTCTATCTATCCATCCACTCATCTATCCATCCACTCACCCACTAATAATAAACACCTACACAGGCAAGAATCAGCCATGCACTGAGTCTACAAGGCCATTCAGTACTCATCCACCTCCCCAATCCCTACATTCACACTTGTCCTCCAAAAAAAAATTACAATAATAACAATGACAATAATAACAATAAGAATCAACACCATCACAGGCAAGAAGCAGCCAGGCACTGAGGCTGAGAGGCCAGTCAGTGCTACACTGGGCCTTCAAAAAACAATACAGTAGCATCTAACTTATCCAGCCTTCATGACCACTACAACAACAACAATAATAAACACCTACACAGGCAAAAAAAAAAAAAGACTATTGTACCACAATAAGATATAAACCGCACTCAGCAGAATCAGACATCACGATTAACAACAAACCAAAGACAACAGGGATCTCAAGCAATTATCAATCAACACAAAAATTGAAGAAGGTAACAGACTTCAAATACTACTACTAATGTGAGTATAAAGAAGGGTGGAGGTCACAGCATCAATACAACCTAATGTAGACTGACCAACACCACCAGACTAAGCCACAGCAACGCGTGGCCGGGCACAGCTAGTCTATATATATAAAAGACAAATGGTGTTCTCCCCTGCCACTAAACAACAAAAGTACAAGCCCCAGAACCTAGAAATTTGGCAGCACAATCCACCATCCTTGCCCCTACGTTACGGCAACAAAAAGAAAAGAAAAATAAAGTCCTAATTAGAGGGAGAGGAATAATTGTCTTTAGCCAATTGCTGCCAGTTAGAAGATTAAGCCCCGCCCACTTGGTCGCCTAGCAACCTACTCAGGCCTCACTCTCTCTTCCACACTGCCTATAAAATACAGATTATCTAATTTGCACTGGATTATATGGCATTGTAGACTCAAGGCCCATCCACACAGCTATATAACCCATTTATAATCTTATATTATCTGCTTTGAACTGGATTATCTTGAGTCCACACTGCCATATAATCCACTTCAGTGTGCATTTTATTCAGCTCTGTAGAAGGAGCCTCATATAATCCAGTTCTAAGCAGATAATATAAGATATACAGTAGAGTCTCACTCATCCAACATAAACACCCCGGCAAAACGTTGGATAACTGAATATGTTGGATTATAAGAAGGGATTCAGGAAAAGCCGATTAAACATCCCATTCCCTCACGACCCTCTCTGCTGCCAAACGGCCACCCATGTCTATGCCAGGCATCCTCAGAGACTATGAGCTCTGTTTGAAAACAGACAAGTGGGATGTTTATTTCTATCTCACCAATGATATCCAGGATGGGACAACTCTGATCTGTCTCAGGTGACTGTGAATGTTCCACTTGGCCACCTTGATTACCATTGAATGCCCTTGCGCCTTCAAGGCCTGCCTACTTCCTGCTTCAGAGAAGAATCCTTTGTTGGGAGATGCTAGCTGGCCCTCAGGACATCATGTCTGGAATTCCCTGATTGCTCAGTGCTGTTCTTTAGTTAACTGTCCTGATTTCACAGAATACTGGGAGCCACATTTTTTTCATTCCAGGCAGGCAGGAACCATCCAGGCTTTGAAGCTACAAGGCTATTTAGTGCCAATTCCAACATTCACACTTGCCTAAAGCAGACAACAGTTCTTTCTTCCACCCTGATCATTCCACAGATATATAAACCCCACTTGCTTTCGTTACAACACATTTCACAACCTCTGAGGATGCCTGCCATACATACAGGCGAAACATCAGGAGAGAATACATTTGGAACATGACCAGGCAGACCACAGAACTCAGAGCAACCCAATACAAAGAGAAACAAAAATAATAAAATAAATACAAAAAACAAATAAAAAACAAAATAAAATAATACAATTTTAAAAAACTTAAATAAAAATAATATAATCAAATAATAAAATATAATATATTCAAATAATAAAATATAATACATACAAATAATAAAATAAAATAATAAAAACACAAATAATAAAAAATAAAAAATAAAATAAATACAAATAATACAATAAAAATAATAAACACTAAAAATGATTAAAAACACTAAACATTAATACAATAAAATACTATAATAACACAAAATAACTAACAATAATACAAGAAAATAATAAAATATAATAAATAAAAAAGATAAGTTACAATAAAATTAATTAAAAAATACAAATAACATCAAATTCCACAACAATTTTTAACCAATACCACCACCACTTTGCCACAGCAGCGCGTGGCTGGGCACAGCTAGTTGCCTATAAAATACAGGCCGTCTGATTTGAACTGGATTATATAGCAGTGTAGACTCAAGGCCCTTCCATACAGCTATATAACCCAGAATGCCAAGGCACATAATCCACAGTATCTGCTTTGAACTGAATTATCTTGAGCCCACACTGCCATATAATCCAGTTTAGTGTGGATTTTATACAGCTGTGTAGAAGGGGCCTCATATAATCTAGTTCTAAGCAGATAATATAAGATTATAAATATAATATATAATAATTACTGTGGTATAATAATACAAAACAATATAATCTCTAAAATCAGGACAGTCAATAAAAAGCAACACTCTAAAAACAGGGAAATTGGAATTTCCCAAAAGGAAAAAATCAGGGCCAGCTAGCACCTCCCAACAAAATATTCCCCCAGGGAGGAAGCAGCCAGGCTTTGAAGCTGCAAAGCCATTAAATGCTAATCAAGGTGACTAATAGCAGCATTCATACTTCCCGCACCAAGACTACTCACTGCTATTCAACCTGGCCAACTAAGGATTCCACAAGGTAGAATGCAGCCAGGCTTACAAGCAGCAAGGCTATTCAGTGCTAATCAACCTGGCCTACCAAGATTTCCCCTAGGTAGAAAACCCCCAGACTTTGAAGCCACAAGGCTACTCCGTCCCATTCAACATGGTCTAGCAAGGATGCCCTATGTAGAAAGCGGCCAGGCTTTTAATCTACAAGACTATTCAGTGCAATTCAAGCTGGTCAAACAAGGATTCCCCTACAAAAGAAGCAGCCAGGCTTCAAAGCTGCTCTTTGATTGAGGGTGCTACTCCTGCTCGCCAAACAAGGATTCCCCCCGGTATAACACAGCCAGGCATTGAAGCTGCAAGGCTACTCAGTGCAATTCAACCAGACCAACAAAGGATTAACCTTGGTAGAAGGCGGCCCGGCTTTGAAGCAACTCTACTACTCTGTACTATTGAAGCTAACCAACCAAATATTCCCCTAGGTAGCAAGCAGCCAGGCTTTGAAGTAGTGAGGCTATTCATTGCAATTCTAGCAGCCCAAAAAACCATTCCCTTCCAACGCAAGTACCCAGCCTTCCAAGCAGCAAGCCTATTGCTTTGTATTCCAGCTCACCAAACAAGGATTCTCATAAGAAGAAAACAGCCAGACTTTGAGGCTGCAAGGCTATTCACTGCTATTCCACCTGGCTAACAAAGCATTCCCATAAGCCACACCAATGCATGGCTGAGCACAGCTAGTTTGTTAATATATGTCTTCTCCTCTTTGGCATTGAGTGTTTGGTATATATGTTGGAAAGCGCCCTGAGTCCTTCGGGGAGATAGGGCTGTCTACAATAAAAATTATTATTATTATTATTATTGACACAAAGACATAGTATGACATAGCAAATGAGATATATATGCTGGATTTCGTATTACAAAATCACAAGTCAAACACTTCCCAAGTGTTTAGGAGTGTGTAGTAGTAGTAGTAGTAGTAGTAGTAATAGTAGTTATTATTATTATTTCATGTCAGGAACATAGATTTAGTTGGGGTTTGGCTGTAACATTTAAATCACTATGCAGACTTTATTTATGTAATAGGCACATTAACATGAAAGTGAAACTTGTCTTCTTTTCGTAAAGGTGGATGACGATCCAGTGATGGGATTTCATCAGTTGTTTGTCCTCAAGAACATTAATGATAAATGGGTTTGTTCCAATGACATCTTTCGGCTGGCTCTTTACAACTATGCTTAAAACCTCTGTTTTCAAGTGCTCCTTTCCTTTTCTAAAATGTATAACTAAACAAAACCTAGTTTGAAGTTATTTTTTGTGAGATTCATGTTTGAAAGAACATGTATGTCCTGTTGTGTTAATTAAAATAACTAGTATGTTTATTTTGCCAGATATATCTATATTCCTCTCCTGTACATCTGTCACATAAAATATCTCATAAATTGTCTTGGATTTTTAAATAGCATTACATTTGCTGAAACCTATGATTTTTAATAGCATACTTTTTAACAAAATAACCACTACGAAACCCATTTGGTAGACATGAGCCGAGGTTTTGCTATTCCATAATGCCTTTCCTTTGTACAACTTGCAACCACATTTTCACATTATTTGTTAATATGGTGAAGTCGACTCAGGATAAAATGTGCTTGTCAATTCGGCATAAGAAATATGTTGTTTAAATAAATTCTGACAAGGATGTCTGACTTTTCACTGGGCAGAACATTGAAAAACAGCATGCCCTTGCGGGAAACAAAAGCCGTTGCTTCAGGCACATGGAAATCAAGAACTCTGCAATGTGAAGCTGATGTTGTAAAACCACTTAACGATGGGTTCACCGCCTTAGAAGAAAACCTGATAATTGGATCTCAGCCTCTGCATGTTGTACTCTGCAGCCAGCAGAAATACTCCGCAGTGAGGTGTAAAAAACTCAAAAATGAGCAGTACATGAACTATCCTGGCAGAGGAGAAGAAAATAATGCTATTTAGTCTGTAAATGAGTTTTTAAACTATGCATTTTGCCTAAAACCTTTATAGTGATATGTCTTTTTAAAGTAAAAGCAACAAAATTAGGGCATCCATTCTCAAACAGTAAATGTTGGCATGGTAGTTTGTGTTGGGTAGGACTTTGAGGGCCTTGGGCCCCATCTTCACTGCCATATAATGCAGTTCGAAAGTCCTACACGGACTTGTAGCCATAGAAAGAGACCTTGCAGAGCTGCATTATGTTTAACAATATGGCCTCTCTGCACCGTAGTAATATTTCTAGACCAGGAATGAGCAAACTTCAGCCCTCAGGTAGACTTAGGAATAGTGGGAGTTGGAGTCTAAAACACCCAGAGGCCTGAAGTTTGCCCATGCCTGGTCTAGAAATATTGCTAACATACAGCAAGGTTATATTGTTAAGCATTACGCTCCGCAAGATAGTCTCTTCCTATGGCTGGATTTGTATCCAGTGGGGGAGTATCCGAAGGTGGCGCAGGAATTACCATTTTAAATGAATTTGGAATCAATTTAAGAATAAAAAGTACTGATCTCAAGACCAAAAAACACTGAATTGAAAGTTTGCAAACTAAGTTTACTCCAGAAAAAGAAGGAAGGAGTCTTAATTCCTAGAAGGGTATCAAGAAGTGAAAAGCAGATAATCATAAGGAGTTATTCACAGGCTACAGATAAAAACAAATTAATAAACATGGACTGCGAAAAGAAAGCAAAAGGACTCCCAAGTTGTGCAGCTTCCTAGAGATGGAAGGAGCTTTATTTTTATTTTGCCAGTGTACTACAAAAAGGAAGCAAAAAAAGTCGGTAAGTGTAGAAGCAACCAATGAAACATTTTACTTCAATGGAAATTAAAAAAAAACTTTCCTCTTCTTCTGCTATGGTCCCTTTTATTAAATAATTTTTCTCTTTCTCTCCCACTTTGGGGAGGGTCTGATTCACCCAGAATGTTGCAATACCTTTGACAGTTGTCTATGAGCATTCTGCTGTTACGTTAGTGGGCATAAATTGTCATGCTACTTAAACCAGCAGTAACCATCAGATATTAATAAGCAGTTGCCTTAAGCTCTTCCAGGATTTGCAAAAAAATATGTAAAACATCCGTACAGGAAATACAGTGCATTTTATTCTATTTACAGTACATTTGTTATAAATATACATTTCTTGAAAAGCTTAATTAACTGGTATTTTTAACAGAGTAATTACATTGTTATAGTAACATAATAAAGTTAATGAGTCTAAATGAAAAAAAAAACTTTCCTCAAGTGGGACAGGAGATATATTTTTTAGCCAACATTTAGAAATGCAAAGAAGAAAGTGTGCCTTTCTTATGACTTTCAGCTGAGAAACAAATTATGCAGAATATGATAATTTTGCATATGATAAATCACATTAGCTTGGATGGATCTACACAACAGACCTTTTAAGATGGTAAGTACCTTTTCTCATAACTCCTTGCATCACAAGATGACAGTTTTTAAAACTGAGACCAGCTATATACCGTAGTAGCCATTGCCTTTTTATATTATAGATGTAAAGAAGCAATTAGCTAAGAGTAAAAAAGGGTGGTAGTTTTAAAATTTCCAAGAAATATTTTACATCTGGCCTTAAATCAATATTATACTACATTTTTTCCATTCCCATCCAATGTACATTGCAAGTCCTTGATGCTGAAAATTTGAGGTCGAGTAATCCTGTTGCATGATTCTTTTACAGTAATTTTCAAAAAATAATTTATTTGTCAAAAATTGTGCAATTTCAATATACAGTGTTCCCTCACTTATCGCGGGGGTTAAGTTCCAGGACCACCTGCAATGAAAATCCACGAAGTAGGGGCACTATTTATTTTAATATTTATACATTATTTTAGTAGTTATACACTATTTTAAGTCGTTATCAACCAATTGTGTGTTGATAAATTGCCTCCTTCTCCTCCCGTGGCTGCTTGGGCTCCTTTTCTCTCCCTTTGGCTTCTCGTTCCTCCCTTCCTTAGGCTGTAAATTGTAATTTTTATTATTTATAATAGTCTTTTAGAGTTTATTGAAAAACCATGAAACCGAATCCACGAAAAGTGAACCGCGAAGTAGTGAGGGAACACGGTATCACCACTTAGTTGTTGCTATATTTCCCCCTTTTTAAGACCTAGATTTTGGATTTCCACAATTCTGAGATTTCCCCCAATAATAATAATAATAAAAGTGGTATGGGTAGGGACTACATTTGCCCTTATGATAGATCAGAAGCCAGAGGATTACTATAGAAATGGACAAAAGTACATCACATGTGATGGGGTGAATATATTATCCGTTTTCCTTATAAACAATGGAGGAACACACTATGGTAAGAAGATGATTTCCCCCGCTTCCCCCCTCCCATGGGATGAGGTCCTATGTAAGCATTTGTTTGATCCATTGTGGTGGTTCTTGTGTTCTTATGAGACCACATGTCTCATGGAATCATATACCTAGATATATTATTCTTTGTGTCTTGAAAATTTAATATTTTACAAATAAAAAGCAGTTTGATCTTGTGATCCTGGGTTAAATTTCTGAACTACAAACTGCAAAACACAAAGTATTTGCTCAAAGTACCTGCCAAACAATTTGTAAACAATCATGAAGTGAACTCTTTGTCCCCAGTATCCAGCTCCCCCATTGGTCCTATATGGATGGCAATTTTTTTATAGGACCCATTACTGTTATTTTAAAAAAGGTTCAATGACATTATCTCATTGCATTCCTCAAGTCTTAGGTAAAATTTGTCCACAGATAAGGAAAACAAAACAATTTTTGCCCAAAGACTGGAAGTGCTCAGTGTACATTCCAATATTTAAGAAAGAGGGCAGCAGTAAGTCTAGCACAATTGCATCCATTTCTCACACAAGCACAGTGCTGCTCAAAACTCTACAACAAAGACTTTTACCAAATATGAATTGAGAAATGCCAAAAGTCCAAGTTGAGTTCAGGAAAGAAAGAGGCACTAGGGATCATATTGAAAACATAGATTGGATAATGGAGTGTGCCAAAGCATTTCAAAAGAATATCAGTCTGTATTTTATAGATCATAGCGAAGCCTTTGTACAGTTCATAAAAAACTATGGATTGCTCTTAAAGAAACTGGTGCGCCACAACATCTTGAGCCATGACCTGTATACAAGAGGCTGCTGAGAAATGAAATGGCTTCCAGTTGTCAAGGGGATTTGGTAAGGCTGCATCACCTTTTCTATTTAATTTGTCTGCTGAAAACATCATACTTAAAGCAGGATTAGATAATGAGAAAGTAAGTGTAAAAGCTGGAAAAAGAAATATCAACAATAAAGTTATGCAGATGACACCATACTCATAGCAGTACATAGCAAAGACTAGGAACGGTTATTGAAGAAAATAAAGAAAGACAATACAATGAGAAATTTACAGTTGAATATTAAGAAAATAAAAATAATGACCACACATGATTTAGATTATTATAAAGTCAATGCAGACATTTACCTAGTTCAAGAATGTTAATGACTTGACTCAACCATTATTCAGAATGGGGACTTTCATCAATAAATCAGACAATGAATAAGATTGTGAAGGGCAGTTATGAAGGAACTAGACAAGATCTCAAAGTATAAAGATATATCCTATAGTATTTCCCATTTCTATATATGACTGTGAAAGCTAGCCAGAGAACAAAGTTGATAGGAAGAAAATCAACTCATTTGAGCAAGGTGATTGAACGGACAGTGGCGGGACAGCTACAGCAATTCTTAGATGAGACTGCGGGCTTAGACCCCTTTCAATCAGGCTTTCGTTCAGGTCATGGGACAGAGACTGTTTTGGTAGCTATTACTGACGAAATTCGTCGTCAGTTAGACCGGGGCGGATCAGCGCTATTGGTACTCTTGGACCTTACAGCTGCATTCGACACCGTGGACCATGACTTGCTGATCCATCGATTGGCTATGTCTGGTGTACGAGGTTTAGCTCTTAAATGGTTAAATTCGTTTCTCCAGGACCGGAGACAGAGGGTGGAGTGGTTAGGCCAAAGCTCTGAGAGCTCCTGCCTTTGCTGTGGAGTTCCCCAGGGTGCTATCCTTTCACCCCTGTTATTTAACATCTACTTCCGACTACTTGCTGGACTAGTGTGGAGTTTTGGCATAGAGTGCTACCAGTATGCAGATGATACCCAGCTACTCTTGCATCTCGAACCTGGGACAACCACAATTCCTGAGAACTTTAAGCTGTGTTTGGAAGCAGTGATGAGTTGGCTGCAAGCGAGTAGACTAAAAGTGAATCCCACAAAAACTGAGATACTGTGGCCTGGCCAGCCACCAGAGTTAATCCAGTCTCTGCCTGATTTTGATGGGGAAGTTCTGGTTCCATCTGCTACTGTTAAAAGCCTTGGGGTTGTGTTGGACTCATCGCTGACAATGGAGGCCCAGATCACTGCCATAAGTAAGCAGGCCTTTTTTCATCTTCGCCAGGCAAGGAAATTGGCATCCTACCTTTCGACAGAAGCATTGGCAATGGTAATCCATACAACAGTCACCACTAGGTTGGATTATTGTAACGCCTTATATGCCGGCCTTCTGAAGACAAAAACCCAGAAGATCCGAATGGTCCAAAATGCGGCGGCCAGGCTGCTAGCGGGATCATCTATAAGATCCCACATTACACCGATTCTGAAACAACTGCATTGGCTACCAATAGAACATCGGATCTCTTACAAGATACTGATCCTGACATTTAAAGCTTGAAATGGCCAAGGACCATTATATCTTAGGGACCGCCTCATTCCTTTTTTTCATCAAAATCTCCTATACGTACTGGGCCCTAGGGAGGTACACCTGGAAGCTATAAGGCGTAGAGCCTTTTCGACCTATGCCCCAATTCTGTGGAACTCATTGCCTCCATATGTTAGAGCAATGTCGGAGTTACAATCTTTTGTCAAAGCGCTCAAGACTTGGCTGTTTGGTTGTGCATTTAAATAAATCAGATCTAATTTGCCAAATAGTCACTGTTGAATGTTTTTATGTTGAATGTTTTTATATTGTGGAATGATATTTTAAATTGTAGGTCGCTGGGAGCACTCTGGTGGAGAGCAACTAATTAAGAAATAAAGTGACATAAAGTGAAGTGAAATGAATGTGGTTCCAGAGAAGGATTCTGCAGATACTATGGACCATGAAAAAGAGAAATTAATGGATCCTTGAGCAAATCAGGTTGGGACTTCCCTAGAAGCCATGATGACTAAACTAAGGCTGTCATACTCTGGACATATTAAGAGAAGACATGACTTACGTGAAAAGACAATAATGCTTGGTAAGACAGAAAGCAGTAGGAAAAGAGAAAACTTTCATTCCAGGTAAATGGATTCAATAAAGAAAGTCACAGCTCTGAGTCTGCAAGATCTGAGCAGGGCCGTTGGAAAGTAGATGATTTGGGCCCCTTCTACACAGCTGCATAAAATCCAGAATATCTGCTTTGAACTGAATTATATGGCAGCGTAGAAGAGCCCTCAGACTTCTCTCATTCACAGGGTGACTATAGATTGAAGTTGACTTGACAGCAGTTAAAAACTAAAAACATAAGTTGTTGCTTAAAAGAAAATGGCATCAAACCTGAGAAATTAAACTACACTGATTCTAACATCCCATTTAAATATAATTGGAAAATGTTACACATCACACCTTGTAGCTAAAAAAAACAATTACCATAATTTGTTATGTTGGTCTGAAATGTGAGTTCATTATTCCCTTGGTATATTTGTGAAGTATTTTATAACCCCCTTCATTTCCTACTTTTAATCACTGGAATTAAATGCAGGAGGTACCAGAGAATCCACAGGCTTCTATAAGGAAAGATGGTAATCAAAAATAGTCTCAATTCAAACCTTTGTGATGCTCTTAATGCTTGTTTCTCCATTATTTAAAGGCTCTCAGAATCAACATCAGATGTTTGCTCCTTATTTAAAGCTATCCTCTTCTCAACGGCAGCAAAAATCAGACCTAAATGTTAGTCAGCCTTCCATATCCACGGGTTTGGCATCTATGGATTCAACCAACCACAGCTCAAAATATGTAGGGGAAAATGCCAAAAACCTTGAGCACTACAGTGATATGTGGACATACCATGCTGTAGCGTTCTGTCATTTCACAGATCCTCAGCCTTTCTTCAGCTTCCATTGTTCTCCATTTTATATGAGGGATGATTATTTACTATGCCATTGTATATAATGACTATCCATTGACTGTTAGTATCCACAGGGGGTCTTGGAACCAAGCCGCCAGTTGATATAAAGTGCTCACTGTACCTTGTATCATGGTCAGATCTTGCATCACTTCAATAACAAGTGCATGAACTATACTAATGGAAGACAACACGAAAGGCATGGGCAAACTTCAGCCCGCCAGGTGTTTTGGACTTCAACTCCCACAATTCCTAACAACCTACCAGATGTTAGGAATTGTGGGAGTTGAAGTCCAAAATGAGAATTCAGGAATTGATGCTGAGTGACCTTGAGGGATTCGTATTTTCACAAAAATGTAATAGCAAATCTCCCCTGAATTAGTCTTGCCAAGAAAATCTTTGAAGAGGGTCACTATGAAGTCAGAGTCAACTTGAAGGAACATCACAATGGCCTCCCCATTTTTATATATTTGTTTTGTGACCAGAAATGACACTGGAGGTTACATCTAAATTGGTTGATTTGCCCTATTTATTTAAGAAAATGTTTAGTTTTTGGATTGGGTTGCTGTGAGTTTTCCGGGCTGTACGGCCATGTTCCAGAAGGATTCTCTTCTGTTGTTTCGCCGACATCTATGGCAGGTATCCTCAGAGGTTGAGGGGTCTATTGGAAACTAAGTAAGTGAGGTTTATATATCTGTGGAATGTCCAGGGGAGGAGAAAGAACTCTTGTTTCTTGAAGCACATGTGAATGTTCAAAATTTTTCATCCTGATTAGCTTTTAATGGCCTTGCAATTTCAAGACCTGGCTGCTTCCTGGGGGAATCCTTTGTTGGAAGATGTTGTCTGGCCCTGATTTATTCTTGTCTGGATTTCCCCTGCTTTTTTGAATGTTGTTCTTTCTTTACTGTCCTGATTTTAGTTTTTTTTAAATACAGGTAGCCAGATTCTGTTCATTTTCATGGTTTTGTCCTTTCTATTGAAATTGTCCACATGCTTGTGGATTTCAATGGCTTCTCTGTGTAGTCCAGTGGTTCTCAACCTGGGATCTCCAGATGTTTTTGGCCTTCAACTCCCACAAATCCCAACAGCTGGTAAACCGACAGATTTCTGGAAGTTGTAGGCCAAAAACATCTGGGGATCCCAGATTGAGAACCACTGGTGTAGTCTGACATGGTAGTTGTTAAGAGTTGTCCAGTTTTTGGATTGTTCTTTAGGAAGACCACAAAAAACCCAGTTTCCTACTCATTGACTGGATGGCCCATGAGGTCTCTTCTAACTCTACTATTCTATGATTCTAGGTCCTGCTTTCCTTTAGCTAGATGCATAACTTTGGTTCAGTTTCACACCACCGTGGGACAAATGGAGGAACCCAATTCCAAAACACTTCCGGATGATCTGAAGACTTCAAATAATAGGATTGTTATTTTCAAGAGGAACCAGCCATTTCAACCTTATTTTTTTTACTCTTTCAAGACAAACTTGATCTTCTAGATCAGTGGTCCTCAACCTGTGGGTCCTCAGATGTTTTGACCTTCAACGCCCAGAAATCCTAACAGCTGGTGAACTGGCTGGGATTTCTGGGAGTTGTAGGCCAAAATACCTGGGGACCCACAGGTTGAGAACCACTGGACTAGATGGAAATACAGTAGAGTCTCACTTATCCAACATAAATGGGTTGGCAGAATGTTGGATAAGTGAATATGTTGGATAATAAGGAGGGATTAAGGAAAAGCCTATTAAACATCAAAGTAGGTTATGATTTTACAAATTAAGCACCAAAACATGTTACACAACAAATTTGACAGAAAAAGTAGTTCAATACACAGTAATGCTATGTAGTAATTACTGTATTTATGAATTTAGCACCAAAATATCACGATGTATTGAAAACATTGACTACAAAAAATGCATTGGATAATCCAGAATGTTGGATAAGTGATACTCTACTGTAATGGTTTACCCAAAGAAGAGCCCTCTAGGTTTGATGCCAACTTTGTTAGTCTTTCTTAATTGACTTCCGGATGATTTGAAGACTTCAAATGATGGGATTGTTATTTTGAAGAAGAACCAGCCATTTCAACATTGTCTGAGCCACAAATCACGTTTTATTGATTAGCCCATCGGCCGTAGCAAAACATTTAACACATAGACATACATACAACATACAACCCGTGGTACAAAAGAAGTTAAAATAAACAAGCTGTTAACAAGATCCCGTTCAGGTCAAATATCTGCATCACCTCCACAGTTTCAACATATTTTTTTGACTCTGTGAAAACAAACTCGCTCTTCTAGATGAGTGGTTCCCAACCTTTGGTCGTTCAAGTGTTTTGGACTTCAACTTCCAGAAATCCCCGCCAGTTTATTAGCTGTTGGGAATTGTGGGAGTTGTAGGCCACAACACCTGGGGACCACTGTTCTAGATGGAAAGAATGGTTTACCCAAAGAAGAGCCCTCTGGGTTTGATGCCAACTTTGCAACAGTCTTTCTTAAATGACTTGGTGGCTCTTTTCTCCAATGGGAGACTCAATTTGATGACTTGGATGGGTTCCACTGACTGGAGGTTGAACAGGAGGCTTTCAAGAGGCCTGCTGATGCAAACAAGGCTCCCTCAACATTGTATGCAAACCAGCCAGAGAGCTGCATGGCCACATGACTGCATCACATGGGATGATGCAGGCAAGGCCCACCCCCCTCTGCAGTGACGTCACAACACAAAGTCACGTGGGAGCTGCCAACTTTGGGTTGGTGGAAGAGGTGCCCAGGCCCCAGAGGAGGGCAGGTGAGTGGCCCAGGTTGAGTGGCCCTCCTGGAGCGCTCCCCAGCGGCTGCACTGGGAACCCCAGCCTCTCTGAGGAGCTGGTGCTGATGGAGGGAGCCAATGGGAGCCCTGCACCTTAGCCTCTCCTCATTGGTTCACAGGCTGGGATGCAAATTAGGCGGGACGTCACTTCCTGGGACAAATCGAGCGCCATTTTCTCTTTCTCACTGGAAGGAAGGAAAGAAGGAGGGAGGAGCAGGGAGCAGGGGCTCGTGCGGTCCGCCGTCGCCTCGGCGCGAGAGCAGGGCCAAGTGGGGGATGCTCGGAGCTCGGAGGCCCTCAGCGCTGGGCCTGCAGGGCGAAAAGGTGGAGCCGGGCCGGCTGCTGAGCGAGTGAACACCAGACAAGAGGAAGAGGAGGAGGAGGAGGAGGAGGAGGAGGAGGAGGAGGAGGAGGAAGAAGACAAGGCGGCTGCAGCAGCAGCTGCAGCAGCAACCAGGCGCGCGCGCCCCTGAGGGCGGCGCCAGAGAAAGAGCGCGGGAGAGTGCGCGCGCCCCCTGCGGCCGGGGCAGGTAAGTGCAAGTCTCCTAAACAGAAGCCAGGCTCTGCAAGCAAAGAATGAGCGAGTGAGGGAGGGAGCGCGCGCGCGCCCCTCGCCCTTTCTCTCCGCGCGCTGCTGCTGCTGCTGTTGCTTCTGGGCGGAGTCCAGCTGGCCTCGCGCGCGCCTCCCCTCCCTCTTTTCTCTTTGCTTTCTCTTTGGAGAGCGCGCCAAGCGCGGGAAGGCAGGTAGGTCTTAAGCCAGGGCATGGGGCAAACTTGGGCCCTCCTTCCAAGTGTTTTGCACTTGCAACTCCCGCCATTCCTAACAGCCTCAGGCCCTTTCCTTTCCCCCCTCAGCCGCTTAAGCTGAAAGGAAAGGGCCTGAGGCTGTTAGGAATGGCGGGAGTTGCAAGTCCAAAACACTTGGACTCAAATTTGCCCATGCTTGGTCTAAGCCCTCCCACTCTCTAATTTTTCTCACTCGCCAAATTCTCCCGACACCAGGGCGGGGAAAACTTAGGAACGCTAGAATTGGGACTTTTGGAACAGGATTCAGCGTTCTGAGACAATGGTTGTGGATGCTCCTTTCTTGGAAACACATAAACAGAGGCTGGATGGCCATCTGTGGAAGATACACCATTTCTGTTCCTGGGTTATCAGTGCCATTTCCTAATGGGTTCTATCGTAAAAATATGGAATGTTTATTAAATAATAATAAACTTTATTATTAAGCTACCCTGGGGACCCAGCGGGGCCCGGGTTATTTGAAAAAGGCATTGTTTGTTTTGGGGTGTTAAATCATGTCAATTTGGTAATTTGTAACACTATTTATTAGAAAGAAGCCAGTACAGTACAGTAGAGTCTCACTTATCCAACACTCACTAATCCAACGTTCTGGATTATCCAACGCATTTTTGTAGTCAATACATCTTGATATTTTGGTGCTAAATTCGTAAATACAGTAATTACTACATAGCATTACTGCATATTGAACTACTTTTTCTGTCAAATTTGTTGTATAACATGATGTTTTGGTGCTTAATTTGTAAAATCATAACCTAATTTGATGTTTAATAGGCGTTTCCTCAATCCCTTCTTATTATCCAACATATTCACTTATCCAACATTCTGCCGGCCCGTTTATGTTGGATAAGTGAGACTCTACTGTATTTCTTGTGTTCCCATTAGAAAATGCATAAGGATGTGGGTGAACTGCAATTCCCCAAAACCATGTGCCTATCACCTCACACCCCACCAGTATACAAAGTTGGCAATGTTGGGTCTGTGTGCCAAGTGTCCAGATCCAACATTGGCTGCGTTCAGTGCTCTGTGGATAAGGGTGAACTATTAACACTCTGATGCCAAGGTCAATTACCCCAAAGTCCACCAGTATTCAGAGTTGGCAGTGTTGGGTCTGTGTGCCAAATTCGTTCCGGGTCCATTGTTGGTGGGGTTCAAAGGGTTCACGGAATACAGGTGAACTATAACTCCCAGAGTTCAAGGTCAGTCACATCCAAAGTCCATCAGTATTCCCAGTTGGCCATGTTGGGTCTGTGCCATGTTTGGTTGAGATCCATCATCAGATGGGTTCCGTGTTCTCTGACTATGGGTGGACTATTAGGTCCTGGATGCTAAGGTGAACCACCCCCAAACCCTGCCATGTCTGTGTGCCAAGTTAGTTCCAGGTGCATTGTTGGTGGGTTTCAGAGTGTTCTTAGATTGCAGGTGAACTATACATTCCAGTCCCTACAACAATCATCGTGAATTCTCCCCAAACCTTTCAAATATGTTCAAGTTGCTGATCAATTCCTCTGTTTGCTGTGTGCCATAGGAAAGGCTTAAGGGAGAGGCAGTGGGTGGGGTCATGCAAATAGAAAGAAAAAGGATCACTGGGATGTGCTCGCTGTAACCTGCAATGTCCTGGGAGGGAGTGACTTGGTGACTCCTCAGCACTGGGAATTATAGCCTGTTTGTGGAGGCCGGAGGCTGGCTGTGTGAGTAGATACCTGTGCCTCATACAGATTTTCACTTTTATTATGTGTATAGGTAGATAGATGTGTGTAATGTGATATATTATGTTTATGTTTTTACATTTTGGTTATTATTAGTTATTATAAGTTTATATTAATGTTCAGTGTGTTGTTGAAGGCTTTCAAGGATGGAATTACTGGGTTGCTGTGAGTTTTCCGGGCTGTATGGACATGTTCCAGAGGCACTCTCTCCTGGCATTTGGCATTTATGGCATGCATCCTCAGAAGTTGTGAGGTATGTTGGAAACTAGTCAAGGCATTGCAGACTAACTCAACCATAGAAGTCAGTCATAGCAGAGCACTTGATAAACCAACCTGGACATATATTAATTGAGAACACAGAAATGCTGGACCACTCTAATAACCACAATGTCAGACTACATGAAAATTGAAATTCACAAGCATGTAGACAACAGAAAAGAGGAAACCATGAAAATGAACAAAATCTGGCTACCAGTATTAAAAAACTCTAAAGTCAGGACAGTTAATAAAGAGCAACACTAAAAAAGGGGAATTCCAGACAGGAAACTATCAGCGCCAGCTAACACCTCCTAACAAAGGAATTCCCCGGCAGGAAGCAGCCAGGCTTTGAAGCTCAAAGGCTATTCAGTGCTAATCAAGGTGGCCAGTTGAAACATTCACACCTGCCTCAAACAAGAGTTCTTTCTCCCACCCTGAACATTCCACAATTATATAAACCCCACTTGCCTAGTTTCCAGTAGACCTCACAACCTCTGAGGATGCCTGCCATAGATGCAGGTGAAACATCAAGGAAACTCACAGCAACCCTATATTGATATTGTTTTATTTATTCTGTTGATTATTGGTTGTTGTCTGTTTTATATGCCATTGAATGCCACTTTTGATGGAAACCGCCTTGAGTCCTTTCTGGGAGATAGGGCAGGTTACAAATAAAGTCATCATTGTTATCCTCCTCTTCCTGTCTTTATTTTTATCCCGCTGCATCTCCCCATAGGGGACTTGGAGCGGGTAACGTCATAAAAGGCAAGTATTCAGTGCCAACAAATAAATACATGCATGCATAACCTAATAAAACATTTAAAAACATAACAATTCAATCATTTAAAAACTATAATTAAGCAATGCAACAATTAAATTGCAAAAAAATTGTTTTGGCAAGACATCCTGCAGCACATTTTGTGATCGTTTTTCAATGAATATTTCATCAAATCTCAAGCAATTCAGAATGGCTTATGGCAGCCACAAACACCTAGTTTCTAGAGTATAACAAGGACTTTCAAGGTATGGAAGTCATTGCTACTAGTCATCTGTTGGAGTGCTTTGAATGCGATTTCCTGCTGCTTGGCAGGGGGTTGGACTAGATAGCCCACGAGGTCTCTTCCAGCTCTATGATTCTAAGGAACAGAATTCTTTAAAAAAAAATTGTTACATAGTTTTATAGTTAGTTTTGCCATAAAACCAATCCATCCATTTTCAATGGTTTCTCATACAGCCGGCCCTCTGTATCTGCGGATTCAAACATCCAGGGCTTTAAAAACACACCCAAACACAACACCTGGATTTTGCCAATTTATAAAAGGGACACCATTTACTATGCCATTGTGTGTACAGTAAACTCTCAGTTAACCAGCATCTATTGGGATGTATGTAATTTGGTTGCTTGAGAGTTACTATAAAAATAGGCTTAAGTAATATTTCACCTTACACTATACCATAAATTCTGTTTTGACTTGATATTTATATTGAAATACAGTCATTAAAACAAGATGAAGACAAAGGCAAACTTTTACTGTATTATCAAAACAGCTTTGTGAATACACTTTTATTTCTTTGAGATATATATATATATATATATATATATTTTGCCAGTTGCCAGAGTTTTGGTTAACTGAGAGTCTACCATAATGGGACTTGAGCATCACAGATTTTGGTTTCTCCAGGGGTCCTGGATCTGAAGCCATGGCATGATCCACAAATGGGAAAGCCCTTCAGGGATTGATACCATGAATAGTTGAATTTAATCCAAAATAACCATGGTCTTGGATTATGGTACTTTGCATAACTAAAGTCCCATAATCTCTAGTCATCATACAGTTGAGTGTATGATGACCAGAGATTATGGGACTTCAGTTATGCAAAGTACCATAATCTCCTCCTAAGGCAAATAAATGACTTCCTTTTAGTGGTGGTATGTGTTCTTCTGTAAGCTGGCTGTAGAACATTTTTTGATGGTTGGCCTATACTAATTCCATAGATATTGTCATCGGCATAAATAGACTCGATCATCATGATAACTCATGATCATCAAGAAGACAGAACAAAGAAGTATCAATGTTAAGGTTATTTGAGGCAGGCAGTGGTTTTTAGTCCATCGTAGTGAGGCTATCAAGCTCTCTGTGCTGGGTCACCTTTGTTGTATTAACCTTTTCACCTTTCTAGTGTATGTATCTGTCAACAGTGTTTTAATAGAAATCTTAAGAAACTAGAACAGTCTTTAAAAAATCTGATACATCAGTTACTGTAGTCTTCTCTAGAAATTTTCCAAGTTTTGTAGAAGATCTATAATTACACGGATCTGTGGCTGGCATCTTCAGATGATCTGATGGTAGTCAAGCAAGTGGAGTTTATATATCTGTAGAATGTCCAGGGTGGGAGAAAGGACCAATGTCTGTTAACCCGGTGTGAAGGCTGCAATTAGCAAACTAGATTTTTTGTGTGTGTTGAGTTGGATCCACCCATTAACATGTGAGTAAGGCATCTGTCTAGAAGTATCCTGGCCTTTGTTCCCTTTGAATTGTTTACTGCCTAGAGACATCCTTTATCTAGGTTATGTTCACGTATCCATGATTGCTTGCTGCCTGGAGCCATCTTATGTCTGTGTGGTGGTCTTTAGTAACTGTCTTGATTCTGGTGTTTTTCAATACCGATAGTCAAAATTGGTTCATTTTCATGGTTTCTTCCTTTCTGCTGAAATGGTCTGTTTGCTTTTGAATTTCAATGGCTTCTCTGTGTAGTTGGACATAGTGGTTGTCAAAGTGGTCCAGAATTTCTGTGTTCTCAAATAATATTCTGTGCCCAGCTTGGTTTATCATGGGTTCTGCTACTGCTGATTTTTCCGGTTGAATCAGTCTGCAGTGCCCTTTGTGTTCTTTGATTTATGTTTAGGCCACTACTGCATTGGGTGGTATTTCACAATATGCTTTGTATGTGAAAAGCTATCAGCGTAATCTTTGGCTGAATGGGAAACCTCAGGCTCTGTGGTGAAATCTGGCTCACCTGGGATCTCTCAGAAAGTTATGCCATCTTTGTCGAGGTACCACTGAAACTTGGAATCATAGAGTTGGGAGGAACCACAAGGGCCACCCAGTTCAACCCCCTGCCATGCAGGAATACACAATTAGTTAGTATTTTCCCAGATTTCGTACTTTTCCCTCATTGTACACATCTAAAATGCATCTCTAAAGGCTTTGATACTGACTGGAAGAGCTTTAAGATAAAAATATGCTGACATTTTTGGTCCCAGCCTTTTGCTTCCCTGTGGACATCAGGCTGAAAGTTTTGACTTTTTTATTTTAAAGAAGCTTTGGTAACAAAGAGGAAAAAGATGTCTGCTTACTTGGAACAGACAGAACAAGGTTAGGTGGGTTAGGTGGTTTAGTCCAGGGCTTCTTAAACCTTTTCCACCTGTGACCCCTTTCTCCCGAGAAAGATATATGTTTATATAAGATAGGTATAAAAAAAAACTACTGATAATAAATGGGCATTTCCAAGATTTGCTAAACAGGCTGATTTCCTTTTTTTATGAAGTACAGCTAAAGTATTTTCTCCAGAGCCCATTGTAAATACTGCATGTAAATTTACAACTGTGATTTTACAAAACAGTGGGGCAAGATATAATGTGCTAAAATAACCATCATCATCATTACCAGACTGCGGTGTAGTTGTTTATTGTTTACTTGGTTGAGAGGATAATGATGTGTATTTCTGTAATAATGTAATTTCTGTTTTTTAGCCATTTTTTTGCTAATCTGAGTTCCACTTGTGGGAGAAATGCCAGATGATGATAATAACAACAATAATAATAATAACAACAACAATTACAGTGAAAGCAATAACAAAGTAATAAATGAAAATATAGAAAATTGAATATAATGCAATTAATATATCAAACAGAGAAGAAAATATGTAAGATTTTATTAAAGGAATGTATGGTCTCCTAACAAATCCTTTAACAATGTAGAGATACATGAGGAAATATGGGATAATAAAAACAGAGTTCAATAGAAAATGAAAAATATGCATATCTACCCAGATTGAAGTATTCAGAATCACCTTATGCAAAACCTGGAGTTAGGGATATATAATGAAGTGCCAAGTTTGAAATCAGTTAATTGATTTAAAGTGATGAGAACAAAAAAAATTGTAAAGTGTTACAAAAGATTTCTCTACATTGGAAAAACTGGCTTTAAAATGAAAAGAAATGTAAAGATGGCCATAGTGAGGCAAAAATACCACCTTCACATATCTGGTTATATAACAGGCAACAATGTCTGCCTTTCTGTCATACAAATGCTGTTGCTAGGTGACAATCCAGTGATCCTTTGTGATGTCACTAGATAGGCATTTGCTAAGTGAAGGATTGGCTGTTGCTAGGCAAAGTTGTCCTCTGATGTCACTAGAAAAGGTGACGTGTATGAGGGGAAGGGAAGAAGGAAGGAAGGAGAGAGCCACAAAGGGAACCATGTTGTAATAGAAACATTTGTTAGATAGAAATGGCACAGCATTTCTAGTCATAGAGAAAATACTGTTTGATGAACGTGTGAGATATTGTTAGCACCTGGGTAATGACAGTGAATGTCATGATGGGGTTGTGGTAATGGCTGAGTCATAACCATATGAGGTATATTGCAAAAGGGTTGCATCAGCCAGTGTCCTTAACTGATGACCTATCAGCAGGTGGCTATATAAGGAGGATTAAAGAATCCATCTTTCTCTCTCCTGTGTGACTCAGTCATGAGTATCTACCTATTCTGTATATGACTATTTGATTACTCTGATTGTTTGCAAAGACAGGTCTCAATGAGGATCTGTGTATCCTAATTGTAAATTTGTATGTATTGCAACCGTGGAGACTAAAGCCTCCAGATATTTTGGGTGAACACCTAGATCCATGAGTTTATTAAACAGTGTGTAGATAAGGTCAGATGCTGGCAGTTGGACTCTGCTAATAGACAGGCTGAAGCATGTTTTTGCTATAAAAACTACTGTATTTTTGCTTGCTTCTGGGACACTTGCTATCCATCTTGCAACAGTTCAGGGAGGTCATGATTTAGAAACTATAAATTATTTCAGCATCCCACCACAACATTATGAGATCCACTCAGAGTTAGAGGAGGGAGAACGGCAGGGAAAGGAAAGGAAGGAATGGTAAAAGGAAGGGAAAAGAGAAGGAAGGGGGGCGGAGGAAGGAAGTGGGAAAAAGTATGGGGGAGAAGAAAAAGAAGGGCAGGGCTTTAGCACAGCTGCCTAATTACCAGCAGCAGTAGATCTCTACTGACCGAAAGGTTGGCAGTTTGAAGCCTGGGTTGGGGTGAGCATCCAACCTTCAGCCCAGCTCACTGTCCACCTAAGCAGTTTGAAAACAGCTGTGCGTAGAGAAACCAGGCATCGCTTAAGCGGGGAGGTATTTTACAGCACCATAAAAAAGGAAATACCAGAAATGCTGCGATCAAAGAACATGAGGAAAAGTTTGTGATCAAGGGCGTGTCATCATAGCAGATGGAGTGACAGCGCCCCCTGTGGCAGGAATTGAACACAACCTCCAGGATTCCGAAGTTGGAAATAGTTGTCTGTCCTGTATGTCTAACGGCATTGAATGCTTGCCATGTATTTTTTCTGTGATGTGCCCTGAGTCCCCTTCGGGGTGAGAAGGGCAAAATATAAATGCTATAAATAGTAATAAAACAATACAGGAATGAGACACTTGGGCAACGCCAGGTAGATACGCTAGTACTCTAATATGATATGATCTGGCAGTAGCTGACCAAGAGATCTGCGGGATTATAGTTGTTACCTCTGGATAACTCTCAACCCAATGTGTGGCTGCTGTAAAAAAGACAAATTCCAAGATGGAACACAGCATAATGCTATTATTGCATATGAATCCATGCTCTGGCCACCATTGGAATACTGTGTACAATTGTGGTCATCACATTTAAAAAGAAAGATTGAAAACATGCTAAACAGGGTGACCAAAATGGCCAAAGGCTAGGAGAAAACTGCCTATGAGCACAGTTTGTAATGTTTTGAACCATTTATCTTAGAAAATGGCAAGTAAGGGGAGGTGTCATAGAAATGTAATAGAAATAGCTATAATAGAAATAGAGGGAGAAACAAATATGTCAAGAGGAAGGCTCATAAAGCAAACCCTTGTCGGGACCGCCTTCTATCTGGAAATTTATGTCCTCACTGCAAAAGACCATGCAGATGCAGAATAGGTCTCTGCAGTCATTTGGGAACCCACCGCCAAGTCTACACTTGGAAGACAATCATATTCAGCCACAGGTGATAGCCCATGATGAAATGAATGGAAATTTATAAAATTCCAGTTAATCTACCCAAGGTCATGTATCAAAATTGAATGATGGGAAATTATGATTTTGCCAGTGTGGATAATTGTAAAATGGAACTGGGAAGTTAATGAAGGATGGGGCTCCTAGATAGGATGGGTGTGTACAGTAGGTGCTTGATATCCATAGGGGATTGATTCTGGGACCCCTCGCAGATGCCAGCAAATGTGAATGCTGTGGTTCCTATTAAAAATAGAACAGTGACAGAGGTAGAATGCAATTGGATTTATGTTCTACTAGGACACATTCCATAGACAATGGGTTGGCCACCACATGAACAGAATGTTTTTCCATTCTGCTCTAGTATCCTTTATTCTTAAATTGGACAAAAGGTTTTTTGTTATTGTGTCAGAAGTGACAATGGCCGGGCTTTGGAGGTGCCACGACCCCCCTGTTCTTGTTTCTTCTTTCTCATTCCCTTCTTCCTTTTTATTTCCTCCCCTTCCCTTCTCCAGCTTTGAGAGGTGCTTATAATGTCTCCATGGTTCCTTCCTTCCTCCTTTCCCCTCTTAGATATGTCACCTTTCTTTCCCAGTGACATCACAGACAACCACTTTGCCTAGTAACAGCCAGTTTTTCACTTAGCAGCAATCAATTCAGTGACATCACAAAGGGCCACTGGACTGTCACCTAATAAGAGCCTTTGTGGTACAGACAGACTTGCATACTTTGACTTTTAGATAGATAGATAGTGTCTTCTGATTCCCACCAGTGACCTGAAAGCACATATGCATGCGTTGAATAGCATGGGCGATAAAATAGAGCCTTTGGGGATTCCACGGGCTAATGGTAAATAAGCTGAACTATCATCTAGCATCATCTTCGGGGCTTACCTGTTCAGGAAGGAAAAGGGGCATTGTAAAACACTTGTCTTCAAGTCCCATCCCAGCGAGGCAGCCTAGAAGGATACTGTGATTGATAGTAATAAAAACCACCTACAGGTTCAGCCAATTTAGGAAGTCCCCGCAATTCTTATCCATGAATGCCATCAGTGCAGCTCTCTTTCTGAATGTATAATTATTGTATTACAATTTCTTACAAATGCTTACAATTCCATAGTCTGCCATAAATAGTGTGAATTGGCTGTAAAAGTAATATACAGAGTTTCCATAAAGTCTCTTTACCATTTAAATGATAAAGAGGCTTTATGGACGCTCTGTATAAATAGTGTCCATGATTGCTAAAATAAGCATTAAACATGTCAAAATCGTAAGCCACAAAAATCAGATTTAGTTTTTTAAAAAGAAAATGGTACTTACACTGTTGTTTCCTTTTTTTATAGGCAGAATTCAACATGTTCCAGATTCCTGTACAGAATCTTGATTGTATAAGAAAGGCTCGAAAGAAAGTGAAGCGGATTCTTGTGGATATTGGACTTGATAGCTGTCGGGAGTTAATTCACGTAAAGAAATATAATCAATTTAACTGAGTGTTTTTGTTGTTGTGAAATCATATTTTGAATTTGTAAATGCAGGAAAATACTATAATGCAATCGCTCTGTAGTGATCTTTCTATTAATAGCATCTTTGATTTTTTTGAGGAATTATGCATTGAAAAGATATGCAAAAAACCTCCAATTGCTTCTCCATAATTCCCCATTTCAGATGACTTTATTTTGCCTCAGACTACAGAAAAATGGGTGTAATTCTATGTGTCAGGAAAGAAGAGAACTTGGAGTTTGGCTTTGCATTATGTGCGAGCCAGCTCATTAACTGCAGGATTTGGGGGTGTAAAGTGGTAATTCAAGCTGTGTTTGTGGAATTGAAGCACTACCCAAAAGAGAGGATGCAGTAAGTGGGTGTCTTTATTACCCACAATGCCTAGAATGAAGTAGGTAAAAATGGAAGGCAAAGAAGCACCAACATTAGATTGACTAAGAAAAGAGTATGTGTGAGAGTTTTGTAAAAAGATTCTGTAAAATCTATAAAATGGACACATATATACTTAGTATTTGTAAATTTCCCCACCAGGAATATAGTCCACAGATTCCTTTGAGATATGTTTCCTTGGAAGGAAGCACAGCTGTGAAAGATTTCAGGCATTCAAAATAGCACAATGCAGTACTAGGGTGAGGGAAGATTTTTGAGCATGCAGGCTTCTGATTTCCATACTTTCCTCTTGCATGATTGAGTTACGTATCCTCTCCTTGCCTCTCTTGAGCAACCTCAATCTGGATCACTGTTTCAGTGATGTTTTTCCACAAACTACCTGATCTTCAGCAATACAATAGGAGAAAGTAAGTGTGGGCTGCACAATCTATAGCAGAGGGTAGTCTGCTGGCCTTGCTGTGATAAGACCACTCTATTGTGAACTAATGTAGCTAGGGCAAGGATGTCACATTCAATTTAATCAAGGGCTACATCAGCCTCATAGTTGCCTTCAGAGAGCCATTGAATTCATGGACGGAGAATCTGGATACAGAGGAACCCAACTATATTTTTACATAATGATTAGTGTTTTTAGTTTTTACCCATTTTGGGTTCCCAGATGTTACTGAATAACAGCTCCTATACTTTTTGATAATCTATTATGTACTGTGATGGTACATGCTTTAGTTCAGGGGGTTTCAAACTCTGCTCTGTGGAGCCCTTGGGGCTCCACGAGTGATAGTCTGGGGCTCCGTGGTGTCATGCTGCTTCCCGCCTCCTCCTCTTTCCTCCTCCTCCCAGGAAATACAGGGAAATTAAAGTTTGGAGCTGCTGGGACACAGGCTCTTTCTCCCCTGCCTCCCTTGTTGCCCACACACTTTTCCTTGCCATCCAGACCCCTCCCCTTCACCTTCTATGCTTCCAAAACTCTATTTCCCTCCCATTGTTTAGGGAGTGCTTTGAATGTGCTTTTCCTGCATAGCAGAAGGGAGTTGAATTGGATGTGCCTATTACTATTGCTACTAGGAGCCTCCGGTGGTTCAGTGTGTTAAAGCGCTGAGCTGTTGAACCTGCAGACCGAAAGGTTCCAGGTTCAAACCCGGGGAGCGGAGTGAGTGCCCACTGTTAGCTCCAGCTTCTGCCAGCCTAGCAGTTCGAAAACATGCAAATGTGAGTAGATTAATAGGTACTGCTCCGGCAGGAAGGTAATGGCGGTCCATGCAGTCATGCCGGCAACATGACCTTGGAGGTGTCTACGGACAACGCCGGCTCTTCGGCTTAGAAATGGAGATGAGCACCAACCCCCAGAGTCGGAAACGACTGGACTTAATGTCAGGGGAAAACTTTACCTTTACCTTTTTATTACTACTACTACTATTACTACAGAGACAGGATTGCCATCTGCCAGGGTTGCTTTGTTCCTTTCCTGTATGACATAAGGGGTTGACTGGATGGCTTCTGGCGTTGCTCCTATTATTATTAATATTACTACTATTACTACTACAAAGGCTGAACAGCCATCTGTTGGGTTTTTTTTCTCAATTAGTTCACACAAACACTCTCCATCCATCCGCCACTGGCCCGACCCGTCTGTCAAATTTCACGCGATGAGGCCCTCGTGTCCAAAAGTTTGTCCAACTCCTCACCTAGGGAAGCCAGAATGGCTCCTTCCCTGTTGTCCTTCCAGCGGCAGGCTAAAACATTTTTATTCAGGCAGGCTAATCAAGAAGGTTTTTAAGATCAAATAAGTGGGTGCTGTGGTTTTTAATTTTGGATATGTGTTTATGAATTTAAATTGAATTTAAAAAAATACCCATGATATTTAATCCTGTTTTAATGTTTGCATATTTGTATATTTTAAATTGTATTTTTTTTTAATGTAAACTGTTTTGAGTCTCCTTGTTGAGAGAAAAAATAGGGTATAATTAAACATAATAATAATAGCAGTAGTTATGGTAAGGAGAGCTGTTATTTGATGAATGTCCATTTTTTTACCATACATTTAGAATTTGTGATGTTGTATTATATTGTCATGTATTTTTTAATACAAGCAAACAAATCTGTCACAGTACTTTATTGATACTGAGTCCCAGTATAATAAGGACATGGGTCTTAGAACTTTATAAATCTTAATATATGTAAATAACATACCTTTCAGATACAGCGAAGACAGTATGTGCAGTTCACTCTTGAGTCTCAGTTCTTCTTGGAACATTGAGGAATCTTACTTGAGAAATATCTTGATCATTTATTTCACTGCTTTTATATCTCATAAAACTTAGAATAGGTAGCCTTCTGTGTTCTTGACAGTTAGAGGGCCACACTTCCCCCATGCCTCTGACTCCCTTCCGCCCTGCAATTTTTAAACTAGGTTTTTGTTATTTCCATTGAAAGCAATTGCACTATTTTTGTCCTTTGTTGTAAGACCCATAAGGTAAGGTGCCTTCTTGTAAATCAGGGCATCCCTTTTTACTTTGAGGGGAAACAGTCCTTAATTCTGAGAGGGTGCAGGTTTTTAAGGATTTCATTTTTCCCATCAGTTTTAAAAGATTTGTTATTGGCATTTTTCTATGATAATTTGGATTTGAAATCAGTGTTTATGAATACAATAATATTATTTCAATTAACTGTATAAAATGGCATTTTCCCAATTATATGCTGTTCTTACAAGACTGTTTCTTCTTAGACACTGAAACGTTTTGATCCAGGAGAAAAATATTTCTACAACACTTCATGGAGTGATGTGTCTCATTTGGAGCCTGTGACTAAAAGACGAGTATGTATATTCACTATAATTTTCAGAAGACTATCTTTCAAAAGGTTATCTATTATTTACAGAGCTTGCTTATTTGAAGCCAGAGTGTTGGGCATACTTTTGGGACCTTTAAGAAACATTTTTGCTGTGAGCAGTTGATCCATTGCGGTACTTTGTTTATTTTAATATGTCTTCTAGAGCGGTAGTCAAAGCAGTCTTCAAAAACCTTAAGTTATAAACA
The DNA here is from genome assembly GCF_035594765.1 of Anolis carolinensis. Taxonomy (NCBI): domain Eukaryota; kingdom Metazoa; phylum Chordata; class Lepidosauria; order Squamata; family Anolidae; genus Anolis; species Anolis carolinensis. Next base: position 73,879,870 of record NC_085844.1, read on the forward strand.
TGTACTGCATAATGTAAAAACAGTTAAAATCATATAATGCATTTTAAACTCAATTAAAAACATCCAAAAATTTAAATATTTTATATATCTTTTAATTTTTGGATGTTTTTAATTGAGTTTAAAATGCATTATATGTGTTATAAAGGTCTGCTTAAATCAAAATGTCTTTGTCATTTGGCAAAAGAAAGATTTTATGCAAACAAAATTATGGGATAATTTCATGAAGTCAGGTGCACAGCTTCCAAGATATCCTGATTGATCATGGAAGTTAAGCAGGACTAGCCCTGGAGAGTACGTGTATGGGTGGCTTCATGTCAGTGCCAGGTGTTGCTAGAGGAAAGAAGTCTGATTTTCCTTGCCTAAGAAAATCCTTTGAAATTCATTGGATTGCAGCTTGAAGGCATATGTATAAACAAATGTGAAACAGTTGCATTGCTGGTTTGTCTGTGTGGTTTTTGTGACTCGCAGATAGGTCATGTGTGCCTGTACGGTACATAATTTGGAACCTTATAGATCATTATATAAATGTTTTGGTGGTAGCCCCACCTACCTTCTATACCACTAGATAGGATCCTTACCACTTAATTCCTCAGTTTCCTTTTGTCCACTGCTACAGCAAGACCATTAGAAACATTTGCTAGGTTATTGTTCTAGAAACGCATGCAAGTGAATATGTAGAACTGTAGCTTTTTATAAAACCTTATCTATTAGTCCCAGTAGATCTAAATGGTCTTGGACCTCACTTTGAAAAGCAGGATATACATTCAACAATTTAATAAAGAACAGTCTTGGAGGAACTTTTCTAGTTAGTAAGGCAGTGGTATCTTTTAGTACTTTCATGCATTTTGTGAATGTTTGCTGAAGCAGTTGTTGTCTTTTACTTGTTTTGCAGAGATACAGAACAAATCCATTTTGCTGTAGCCTGTGCAAGTTTTCATCAAAATATCTTTGTTCTTTCAAAAATCACTTGAATCGTTGCCATGAAGATGAAAGGGACCAAGAAGTACTTGTCTCTTGTCCAGAATGTTCATTTGCTTCTCATTCCAAAAAAGTGGGAAAACATCTCCGGATGTTTCATTCCAAGAAAAAAATACAAAACTATAGCGTGAGTGGTGGCATGAGACAGTTCCGAAATGATGCAGTAAACTTTGTATGTCAGAAATGCCAGTTTACAGACACACTGTATTACAATACAAAGAAACATGTGTTCGTAACCCACTTCCAGAACGTATTGAGCACATATTTTGAAGAGAGGACTGATGAAAGTGAAGAGAATTATATTGATCACTACTGTAAACAGTGCAATGCTTTTGCAAACAGTCGAGATTCTTTAATATATCATATTTTGACATCAGAAGTCCACAGAGACCTGGAAAACCTACTGCGGCCTAACATTTTGGTACAGCCAAAGAAATTAAGTCATGCAAAGTCACTGCAGATGATCAATATTGCTCCTAAACCTTCCACAGCCAAGGCCGCTTCACCTGGCTCAGCAGGGCCATGTGCTTCCACATCATGTGTTCCGCTTTCACTCCCACCACTCCATCAGAATCCAAATATGATGTCAACAAAAGGAATTCAAAACACAGTTGGACCACTGAGTGTTTCAAGTGCCTCTTGTAATCTTCCCCATAATTCACCTTTAACTTCAGTTGCTCAATCACGTCTTGCACTTATGTCTGGATCCCACCCAGGAGATCCAAATCATACATCTGCAGTTTCCCAACAAGTTTTTGTTTCCCATCGGTTCCCCCTAAAACAGCCTGCAAGGCCGGGAGTTTTCTGTCTCAACCAGTCTGCAGGGGCGATAGGTAGAGCAGTTCCTCCGGGGCTCATTTCATATCCTCATTCTGTCCGGCCTAGTCTACTTTCTGTTAATCAGTCAGTGCGGACAATTCGCAATCCCATGGGTACTCAGCCAGCTGGATCTCTGAACAGAACCACTATGCCCATAAATGGGCCTTCTTCACCAGGGATCCTTGCTGTAAATCGGCCTGTTGGTAGTTTGAACAAGTCCAGTGCTGCAGGGGTTCTTCCAGTGACCCAGACAGTTTCGCCAGGTGTTCTTCAGTTTAATCATCCTGGCACACCAGGTGTTCTTCCAGTAAACCAACCAGTTAGACCTGGGATTCTGCAGTTTAACCAGCCTATAGCACCAGGAGTTCTTCCTATGAACCAGCCAAACAGACCAGGAGTTTCTCAGAATCCTTTACTCACTGGAGGACCATTACTTAGACAGTTAATTCCAACTGGAAAGCAAGTTAATGGGATCCCCACGTACACCCTTGCGTCTGTTTCAGTGGCTTTGCCTGGTCCACCTAGTAGTGGGGCTACAACTGTTTCACCACCTCAGATGCCAGCTCATCTGATGCCATCTACCCCAGCTTCTCAGGCTCCAGCTACTGTGCCGTCTTCTGCTATAACAACTCCTTCCACTGATGTCTCCGCCAAGATGAAGCTGTCTCCTACTGCCATTAGCCTAGCCCTCAAACAGGCTAAGCAATGGAAAACATGCCCAGTTTGCAGTGAGCTTTTTCCGTCAAATGTCTATCAGGTGCACATGCAAGTAGCTCACAAATTCAGTGCAGCAAAGGTTGCCTGTGAAATAGACAAAGTTGCAGCTTATGCACCTTTTTTGAGGTGGCTTAAAGATAAGACTGTCCGATGTTTTTCTTGTAAATGTTTTTTATCTGAATCAGAGCTTATAAAACATATTTTTACACATGGCCTAACTTGCTTGTTCTGTACACATATTTTCCATGACTTAAAATGCCTTGTGGACCACACTAGAGCTGTACATAAAGGAAAGAAGAAACTACATGCCAATTATGATGACAAAGGATTTCAACTTGAGAGTGATTCTGAAGGTGACCTTTTGTTTCCCCATTTTGACTTCAGTATAACTGCAAAAGAAGAACTTTGTGAAAGAGAAGTGTACCTAGCACTCCTAGCTGGGGTAAATTCAAGGACCCTTATTCCTCTATACATCAAACTACAACATGAGGGGGCTGAAATGGACAAGGACAATAAGGTGGTGTCAACTTGCCCCTTTTGTTATAGTACTTTTACTAGTACAACTGCCTATGAGATCCATTTGAAGGATAGGCACCACATCATGCCAACTGTACATACTATATTGAACTCTCCTGGTTTCAAGTGCATCCACTGCTGTGGTGTATACACTGGCAACATGACTCTAACTGCTATTGCTGTGCATTTACTCCGTTGCCGAAGTGCCCCAAAAGATAGTACATCAGCCGTGAAGCTGCCGCTTGAACTCAGTGTCAAAAAAGAGCCTCTGCCTGTGAATGGTGAGAAGCATGAAGCATCTTCTTCAGCCAAAAGGAAACAATCTGACCATCTTTACGCTGCTGCAGGAAATCAAAGGAGTGATAGCCAGCCATTCCTGATTGTAAATAGTGATATGGCCCAATTTCCAATAAAGGACATGAATTTTATGCCTTTGAAAAGACAAAAGACAGATCATAAGGCTGAAACTAAAGGACAGTTTTCACTTGAGGATCTCCATATATTGGCGTTAAATCCAAAGCCATTCCAACATAGCTCAAATGAAGCTCAAAAACGATTTCTTGCAGATTATTTTCACAAGAATCCATATCCCACTAAGAAGGAGTTGGAATTACTATCGTCTATATTCTGCGCATGGAAAGTTGATATTGCATCATTTTTTGGAAGAAAGAGACACACCTGCCTAAGGGCAATAAAACATCATCAGCCATCTGTGCTTCTGGGCTTTAATATGTCTGAACTTAAAAATGTAAAGCACAGTTTGAATTTGAAACATGTATCAGAAGATGTGCAACTATAAAAAACAATCTTATGGTCTGCAAGAAATATTACTTATTACTTCAGCAATTCTCTCAATTTAGTTTCTTGTGACATTAAGATATTAGTAAATGATGGCCACATTTGCGCAAAACTATAAAACAGAATTGCAGGGAATTCTGGCTTATTGTTCCTGAGCAGTATACTAGTGCATGGTGTGCGGTCTTTTGGATGTAGTAACCAGGAACTCTCGGGGAAGGAAAATGCTAGCCTTATCCCTGACCTTTGGCTTGTTTCCCTCCAGACAGACTAGAAATACTAGGGTTTTTTTTTTTTTTGGTTTTTTTTAAAGTAGACGCTGGCATGTTGGGGAATAGCCTTACTCAAACATTAGGAATGAAGTTGAAAGCAAGCAGGAGGATAAGAGTTGCATTTCAAGATTCCCGATCACGTGGAAAGGCATTCCATTTCAAATGGGTTGCTTGTTCATTCAAGAGTGATGAAAATAGGATGGAGGGGCTGGGACTCATGTACAAAGAGTTGTAGTTGAGGTGCCATACTAAAAATATTTGTGGCAAGTTTCTGTTTTCTATAGCTGCTCCTATTTTGAAAGGAAGCACAATAGACAGGACCAGGAAACATGCACCAAGCACACTGCTCTTGAAAGTTAATGTAATACAAAAGCTGTCAATGCTTCATTTAAGTTTGAACAATTGTTCATTGTGGCAGTGGGGTAAGGTATAGTATAATTGAGGCTGTCTCTTTAAGTTTGTTGTGCAGTTTATTCGACCCATGTTTTTTTAAATAAAATATAGTAGTGGAAGACATCCAGGTATTTTTAACGTACCAGTTGTATTTACAAATGCAAGTTTTGGTCAAAGCTCAAACCTGGTAAGACAGTTATAATAAAAATCCTACTCTTTTAATATGTTGGCTTCCAATCTGATTTTCATATTGCCCTCTAAGCCTCCCCACTTCTATATAATGTACTGGTGAAGTAATACCAAGTGTAACAGTCATACTAATTTTTTTTTAAAAAAACAACAATACTGCTTCCATTACAGTGCCACACATCAGAGGATGGTTTGCAAACACTTCCAAAACATCTCCTTTTTCCAGTAAGTCATTCTGAAGGGATTATGCAAAAAGTTGAATTCCTTTTTCTAACATTCTGTTTGACTTTTCCAGTATTGATTTGCTGCTCAATATACAGTAAAAAGTGATATCTAGGAGGGATCACTTCTTTTTTGCAGGGGAACACCCTGGTCCCAATGTATGCCATTCTAGGAAGCAGTTGGCATTGTTTACAAAGGATTGCTAGGTCCTGGCAAGCATGCCCAAAGCAAAACGTTTGCGTATCATGTAACATGTCTGTGTGTGCCTATGCAGCTTGTATCTGGAGTGTGGGATCAATTATAAACTCTTCAACATTGCCCGTGTAGGAAGATCTTGCATTGGCCCTTGGGCTCATATATGAAATAGAATGTGTGAAACTCATTTGCATTGTCCTGAAGCTATTTAACTGATTTAAAGTGCCAAGTAATTTTTATCAGTGTTGACTAAAAACTATCAGTATTATTGCAAAAGTTAAATAATTGGAGAGGTTAAACAACTCTTTTGTCCTAAATTAAACAAAAGCATAAGCAGATATTTTTTATAAAGAGAATAGAGCTGAGTGGTAAATTTTGTTCTTGCTGTTATTTCTGGACATTGTTGGTTTCCGCACTCCCCAAATTAAAAAAACAAATGGTTGATTCCAGTAGACAAAATCGTTCTATTTAACATAAATCAAAACGATTACTGTAACATAGAAAAGCTTTTGAGTACTGAACTTGGCATTTCTTTCTAGTTACTAACATCTTTTGTGCCAAGGGATGTTCGGGTGAAATTGGGTGTTACCAACAATGAAGTTTCAGCAGTTGCATTACAAGTTGTTTAGTTATTTTACATGTCCTTTAATTCAGCCTTTTAGTAGATGTACCAGCAGAAAGGCAAAGGTATTGATATGGGACCTGTGGTCCATACGTATGTGAGTGCATCAAAGACTGGTAGAATGATCATAAATGTTACCATTAATATTGATGGTCCGAAGAGATGGCTTGACCACTCAGAGAAGGAAAGTGATGACCATTTCACATTTGGCCTTCACATATGCAGAAATGATCCCACCTGCAGGGGCATTATGATAAAATAAAGGTATTTGTTCAGTGCAGACAAACAAAAACTACAGCCCGGCTAAAGTTTGTAAAATGCATGTGCTCCTTCCTGGCTCCACAGGTGTGGCCTATAGAGAATAGAAGTGAATAGAGATTCTGTTAGAAGTGGTGAGCAGCATCCTTCATTTCTTCATTGAGTGTCACTTGAGCTTTGAAGGAGTAAAACAAGTACAAAATAAGACTCAAACCTAACATTGTGATAATTTGTTCTGTTCCTATCCAGACTTCTAAATCTTGCAAACCGCGGCAATGGATATTATCAATTTGGACCGTAATTTTTGGAGGGTTCCAATAAATTACATTTTCAATGATATGTGTATAAAGATTATTTTGAAATGGATATAACTGGCACGTTCAAATAATTCTCTTAATGACTCTTGTGTCTGGTTAATTCTGGTATGGCTTAATCAGTAAAATCAAGTGTTGATGCCCTTTCTGTAATCAGTACAAGTTATGTGATGTAATGGAGAGAATGACAAGGCTTGTCAAGTCCATAATAGATCAGATGTGTCCAACTTGTGACCCTCCAGATGTTTGGGCCTCCCAACTCCCAGAAGCCCTAGCTTGCTTATGCAATGGCCAGGAATTCTGGGAGCTGAAGTCCAAAACACTTGGAGGGCCACATGTTCAGCAGCATGGCCATAGATTGATACTTTTTGGTCTATGTGGGAACAAATAACACTGCAAAGTATCTTTCGGGAAAATAGGATTACAAGATTATGGGTAGGAAGATGAAGGGCCTTGATGCTGAGGTCATTTAATCTCTCCTCTGAAAGGAAGAAAAGGATCATTTATGTGAATAACTGGCTTCACAAGAGGGTGCTCTTGGGAACGATTTGGCTTCCTGGACCAGAGTCTGAGGTTTAATGAAGTTGGGCGTCTGGAAGAGATAAGATTGTACTCCATAGAGGTTGACAGGAATGTTTTGGCTGAGAGCCTCACAAACCTGATCAAGAAGTTTTCTTTAATAGTGATGAACTACATTTCTATCACAAAGTTCAATAACGTTATTGCCGTATGGCTACATGCTTTTAGTAACTAGATGAAGTCAGCATACAGCTTCTTAGCTAGGCGATTGGCTATTGGAACAGAAGTTGCAGGTCTAATTCCTGTTATCACAATCTTGACAAAACTAATGCCATTTGACAGCTAAATAGGAAAAGTGTTGCAATAAATTTGGTTCTTTGACTACCACAGAAATCTGATGTAGTTTTTTGCAGATGTTAGTATGATAAAATTGACCATTCAAGATGAATTGAGTTTGACTGCTAACACTTCAATCCATATTTTGCAGTCTTAATCTCCTGCCACACCCCACCCCAAAGCTTTTTTTTTTTTTTTTGCAGAAATTTAGCATCTTCTAGGATGTATCTCCAAAGCACTATGATAATAGTTGTGGTGAAAAAGCATTCCATCTTCAATACGTACAAATTTATTTTAAAAAAATGGAGATTATACAATTTCTTTGAACTGTGAGTAGTTGTCTATGGCTCATGTTTAGACAAAGCTCGAGTCTTACTGTGATGCTATGTGTGTGTTCAAGACTGACATGGGTCTGTGGGCTACAACATGGACCTATTCTGGCATTTTGTGTGTTCAATAAATACGGATGAGAGAGGACATGCTAACCCCACTCAGGTCATACCAATACGGAAAGGGATCAAACTTGCACATGGCTTCTTACATTTTCTCAAGGTACATTACCATGCCAGAATCCTAAATGATTTTACATACATCTAGCTATGTAGCAAAGGTGCTAAGAAACCCTTCTATTGAGTTGCAAAGATGCATAAAGACACCAGCAAGAGTGTCTGCTGCACATTAGTGCCTAATGTCAATAGGGACTAATGCACATTAGGCTTGTTCAGCATCAGTACCAATGTACACTTGGGGCTCTTGCTGGCTCTGCTATGGAGAAACAATAGCAACCCTCCACTGGATATGGAAATTACATAACTGTACAAGTCTAATTCCTGAAATGCAAATCCCCAACAGAATTATTGCTGTTTTTATTCAGTTGGACTGAGCTTTGAATGTTGTCTGCATTGTTAATATTGATAACTCACCATGTTTCCTGAATTGATAAAGTTGACAAAATAAGAATGCACCAATTAATATATTTGCAACAGTAGTGGGCAAAGTATAATTTCAGACTACAGCTTTAAATATCACCACAGGCCCTGCTGATGGAAATTGTAGTTTGTCAACAACCAGAGAGCACTATGCCAACCTGATTTTGAGGAAAATGTTCAAGAAAGGAGCAGCTAGAAAATAAAAACGTATGTGCATTGAAAACAAGTAAATACAGTCACTTAAGGTTACAGGAAGAGGAAGTCATTAAAGCAGAATAACATGACGAAATAAATTATCAACTACCGTAAGTAATAACGGGCAGTGTGGAGAGGTTTAAACATATTAACAGGAAGGTCTGCAAGGACTGTTACTATTTGTGGAAAATAAGCCGAAGTTTTGGCAGTTTGCCTGACTAATAGTGACCTGATATGAATTATACAGTAGAGTCTCACTTATCCAACACTCGCTTATCCAATGTTCTGGATTATTCAACGCATTTTTGTAGTCAATGTTTTCAATAAATCATGATATTTTGGTGCTAAATTAATGAATACAGTAATTACTGCATAGCATTATTTCGTATTGAACTACTTTTTCTGTCAAATTTGTTGTATAACATGATGTTTTGGTGCTTAATTTGTAAAATCATAACCTAATTTGATGTTTAATAGTCTTTTCCTTAGTCCCTCCTTATTATCCAACATATTTGCTTATCCAACATTCTGCCGGCCCGTTTATGTTGGATAAGTGAGACTCTACTGTATATTAAAAAAACTATAAATTGTTTCTCTATATGAATATATGAGAAAAGAATGCGTTTTTCTGAGCCTGGTTTTTAGGACAGGATAAAGTGAAATTCAGAGTACAGATGGCTCAGTTTTGGAATAGCTGAATTTGAGGAGCATTTATACAAAGAAAGATGATGGAAGGGAAAGATCAGAATCAGCCCTCTCAGAATCCATGGTACTTGACAACGGTTAAGTACAAAAAACATGGGAGGTCATCAAGCTGCCTGTTCCCATACAGCTCTTCAGTACAAAGGTAGAATAGGAGACTGAGGCACAAGTGGGAGGGAAAAAAACCTGTTTCAACACTGAAACACACAGAAAACCAGAACTTCGAGATTGTGAAAAAGTATAGTAATACTAAATGTTCTAAAGTCAATATGGGTTTTCAGGCTATATTATCCCACAATGTATTTAAAGCATCCATGTAATCAAAAGTAATCAACCTTAGCATATATTACTCTCATAATATATGAAGAAATTGGTTAATTTTTTGTTACATGATTGCCTCAAATACATTCTTGTGGATAACGTACGCTAAACACTTCAAGATATACCCTGTTTTTGAACATTTATAGTTTTTTACTTTTTCATTGGGCACAGTGATTGAACACTACTGAAGAACAAAAAGTATTAAAGACCCAAAGACAATAATTTTGCAACCTGGTTATCTGTACAAGTCTACCTGTAGTTTACCTTTTTTCTGGTTTAAAAATGGGTACACAATATGGAGAACCGTATTTATTTTTTAATTAAAGTTTTAAGTTATAAGAGCTTTGGTCATTATATTTTTGGCATTATATACACACATTTTAGGATATTCATAAAAAAGAACCTTGTCAGAGACCTGTTGCTGAAATGTTACAGAAATCAGAATATATTGCTGTTCTCCTTTACTCTGAGGCAGTTCAGACAATGGAGCTTTTCCTTTTCTTTTATCAAACAGTGGGTTTCTCTTAAAAGATGGTGAACAGAAGCTGCACACATTCATGAAACATGTGAATGCATATAATTTGGTCCTTATTGCACTGAAATGTACCATAGAACTATTTAAAAAATACACCCCTGTGATATTCAGATTAATACTAGTAGCAGCAAAACTCAAAAATATACATTTTCCCTACATAAATCATTTTTCAGTAATTACAGAAGGCCATGTATTCAAAATTTCCAAAAGAAGCTAGCAAAGAAAAAATATACCAAAGTCCTGGCAACTGGTTGCTGTTAGGTCAACTCTACTGATCCTCTTGAGTTTTTTTCTTGGAAAGGGACATTTTCTTGTTTGGCTCTTGTCACCCTCCTTCATGGAGAGCAGAATTGGGAGAAGTACAAACCGGCAGAACGTATTTGCTTGTTCTACTTGTTTGTTTTCATTCTGGCAAAGCCAAAGAGGGACTGGAGTTTGGCAAAGGGGGAGATGCAAGGAACAAATCTCTTTCATATTAGGTTTCAGTTCTCGTCTCCCATGCTTCTTTCTAATTTGGCAAGATAAAAGAGAGTGGTGGGTGGCTGTTCCTTTCTTTCCCATGTCTGTGAAAAGTAGTTGGTTGCACCAGCAGGGTGAAAGTACACTTGTTCTCCACAGCTCTATCCCCTCCGTTCAATAAGGCTAACTGATAAGGTTAGTGGCCACTCAAAGATATATATATTTCTGAGCCTTTAGGAAGACATGAGAAATCACATGTTCAAAGCAAAAAAAAAAACAACCCAAGCTATATGCAAAGTGGATGAAGAGAGACTGAAACACACACAGGAAGGCAGCAGGCCACTGTTTGCAAAGAGCAACAACCTGAAGAACAGCCTGGCACTCAACCAGTTACAATACTACCATTTGGAAAATGTCATTTTCAGTTATGTCACTTATTCTGTGCTTCACCAAGACAAGGAAAGTAATCTTCCGTTTTGAAGAGATCAGAAGGTTCGTAAGAGGCTGAATTCTGTCTTGAGGAAGATGATTTCTGTAATTAAAATCTCTGTTAAAAGATTTGCACACAACAGAATAAGGAATGAAATTTAGAGTCTACAGTCACTAGGGGTTTTTAAATATAAAAATCAAAATCTACACTCATTCTAATTTTCCAGAGTGAGAACACACTGGGAAATGTGTAAGAAGATGTACAAATCACCACTCTTTGGGAATAAACATTTGGGACTAAAAAATAAACCAAAGCCCCTTATACATTGCCATATAATCCAGATTACCAAATCACATAATCTACATTTTCTGCCTTGAACTGGATTATAGAAGTTTACACTGCAATATAAAACATTTTGAAGCAAATAATCTGGATTTTATATGGCAGTGAAGAAGGGGCCTAAGAAGGAGAAAAGGAGGCAGTAAAATCATCACTACTTTCTATGGAGGTAAGAAAATTCATTATCTGCCTGGAAAGTGCTGGTAAAGGATTATGAAAGGTTTTAATATGAACGTTCTTAATAAATGAAACTATGCTCTCCTATCACAATATGCAAATATAGTCTGAATACCCAGCTGTCTGAACGTCTAACTTAAAAAAAAGAGCAACAGGGAAAACAGAGTGGCATTTTATAAGCAAACATCTGCATGGGATACAACTACAAGAAATGGAATTAGGCTGAAATGTATCTTTCTGCTTCTATTTTACCTCTTGAAACTCTAATGGGTACATTCCATTATACTGATTTCCATTACTGATTTACAAGCTCTAAAGTCATGATATCTCAACACAGAGATTCTGAACCACCCAAATTCCTATCAAATATATTTATAGATGCACAGATATCATACATGTATGCATGGTTCCACTGCATTTTTATCATTAGAATACTTACATTAAGAAAAGATGGCACATTGATTGTGTGTAGAAGTTTTTTAAAAGTATTTGGAAATGTTCCCAGGTCTGATTCTGCTTTTGTGATCTGTTCCTCCATCCCAGAAACACTATTTCCAACCATTTTAACAAAGGCCTGATAGCAGGGAGAAAAAAGAAAAAAAATCAGCAAGATCACATGGAAGCACAGAAAAATACTGAAAGGATATTTTGTAGCTAAGTAGTTTTATTTTAAAGTCAGAAAATGCAACTAATAGCATGACATAAGACCCACAATCTCACTTAGTTTGATTAACATCATGGAAATAAATGGACACAAAGCCTATTTTCCAGGTATGACGCTAAATATTCATTTTGCACAAGAAGAAAACTGGGTCTTATGGGTAATAATTTTCATTTGGAATTTTATATCACTCCATAATTATGAAATAGTAATGGCATCACAGTGAAGATTAACCCCAAGGTTTATTTTAATTTTAAATTGCTGAATTAATTTGAATTTTTGAAAGGTAATGTAGTAGTAGTAGTAATAATTTATGTTACTTCTCTTTACAACTTGAGGCAGAGCACAACAGAGTTAAAATATATCATCATGAAATACATTCAATAAAAACATATCACTTATGTTTCAAAACAGGTAGATTGTGAAACCAATAATAACCTACAGTTACATTTATACTTATTTTCCATCTTTTCCATAGCACTGTAAAAAAAACTCTCATATTAGCCCCAGGGAAAAAAGACTATGACATTGTTACTAGAAACACCAACCTCCAATTTGTCAATCTTTCTATATAGCTGCCTCATTTCCACAGCCTTTGCATGAATATGTGGGACATTTTCATTTACTACTTGAGAGGAATCACTCCGAATCTGGAAAAAAACAGACAATGTTGCCTACAAATGTTGTAGTAGAAAGACTTGAGTGAATAAATTTAATAATAAATTAAAGATTAATAATCTCAACCATTGCTCCTCTAGAATTATATACTTATATCATGCTTTAAAGGCTGGATTTGGCTCAGAATAAAATGCACTCCAATAATATAATTCAAGTGTTTTGAACTGGCTATTATACAGCAATTTAAGCTAAAGTCCAGAGCTGACTGCCAATTGCTTTTCTTTGCAAGAAAACGAGAAAGAAAATGTTTACCTTCTTAAAAGATTATCAAAGGGAGTTAAAACTTCTAAGTAGTTTTGAAATATTTATTATGTTTACATAGAGTTAAAACTTTATTTATACATGATTTGCTTGAAGGCCGTGGACAGTCATTTGCTAAGAATTTGATACAGGATGAGCCAAAGGTTAATAACTTTGGGGGAGGGGGATGAAAAGATCTTACATGCAATTTAATTGTATTTCTTATGTCTGATGCCATGGTATTGTAAATTAAAAACAACAAATAAAGATGTTATTTTAAATATTGATACCCCTTAGTGACTTTTGACCCACCCTGTACAAGAATTAACTATTCCATTTCTCAGTAGCATACCTACCATGTCGAGCATTCCCACAAATTCATCTACCCTGGTCAACAAATCCTCCAGACCCTTGTCTAAAGTTTCAATCTGCAAAAAAAAAGTGAAAGAAAAAACACGAATGGCGACAAGCACAGGCAAAAAGGGGATATCTGTGACTTAATCAAAACAAAAAATAAATTTGGAAACAAAGGTGGAGGTCCTTTCATATATATGGAACAGTTCAATCCAGTACCCATCTATTCTGGTAGGCGTAACCAGTCAATTTTGAATCATGAGTTTGTATTTGTATTCTACTATCAGTGTATTTTGATCTTTTACCATGTTTTGGTGTTCGCTTTTTCATAATTGGGTGCTTTGATATATATATTTTCATTGTATGTATTTTATGTTGACATGTTTTGACTTTGTTGGACCTTGCCTTGAGCTGTTAGGAGAGGCGGGTAACAAATAAAATTTATAAAACTATAAAACCAGGACACGGCCATACAGCCTGGAAGCCACACAACACCCCAGTGATTCCGGTCATGAAAGCCTTCAACAATACATTAAAATGTATGATGATGGTGATAATGACAGAAAGCCTCACCCTGCACTTTTTATAGAATCACAGAGTTGGAAGAGACCACATGGACATCTAGTTGCTGATACAGTAGTCTCTTGCTTATCCAACATTTGCTTATCCAATGTTCTGGATTATCCAATGTAGTCTGTCTCTCACCCGGATCCACAGCTGTTTCTCTAGGCAGCAAGGACTGAAATTTTTACAGATTTAATTCCCAACGATGTTGTTACTGTACGTACGCTCATTTTATGCAATTCGATCTTTATTTGTAGTTAATTTTTTAGTAGTCAGTGTCTTTGGTAGTCAATGTTTTCAATACATTGCGATGTTTTGTTGCTAAATTGATTGATACAGTAATTACTACATAACATTACCATGTATTGAACTGCTCTTCTTGTAAATTTGTTCTAAAACATGATGTTTTGGTGCTTAATTTGTAAGATCATAATGTAATTTGATGTTTAATAGGATTTTCCTTAATCCCTCCTCATTATCCAACATTTTCACATATCCAACGTTCTGCCAGCCCGTCTATGCTGGATAAGTGAGATTCTACTGTATTCATGAGAAAATACACAATCCAAATAAGAGCAGACTCTTCATGGATAATTTCTATGAATAATGCTACTTATGTGAAAATGACATCCACACAGTTGGTAATTTTGGACTGACCAAATACATACGTATGCCATTGCTGCTATTATATAATATTCTTAGTTATACTTTATTATATTGTGTGGATTACCAATTTGAAAATGCCATGCTTCTTTTTAAACCAATATTGAAGCATTTGAATTTTTTAAAAAGTAGCTGGACACAAAATGGAATCTGATCTGTTCCAGTCATTTCAGAAAGGACTAGATTAGAATCATATAATCCTAGAGTTGGAGGAGACCCCAAAGGCCAGGAAAAAGCACAATCAAAGCACCCACAACAGATGGCCATTCAGCCTCTGCTTAAAAGGAAAGAGGCAGCAGCACATTTTGCCTAAGAACGTTTACTGTTAGGGAATGTTCTGCCTTATGTTGAGTCTCTTTTCCTGCAAAATTTGAATCCATTACTCCACATCCCAGTTTCCAGAGCAGCAGAAAACAAGCTAATCCCCTCCTCAATGTGGCCTCCTTTCAAATGCAGGCAGGCCCCAAGTTAGGAACATGAGGATATCTGATAAACTTTGCACAAGTGGATAAGATGAAGTAGAATATGGATTTGGTTTTTAAAAAACCTTTAGTATAATCTTTTAAACCAGTGGTTGTCAAACTTATTTGGCCTACCGCCCCCTTTCCAGAAAAAATATTACTCAGTGCCCCCTGGAAAGGGGTGTGTGGCTTAGAGGGGTGGGTGTGGTTCCTGCTCAAGAGGGTGGGGCTGAGCCTCTCCCCAGTCCAAGATGCAGGGCTGGGAGGGGGAGGTGGGCGGGGCCACAAATGGGAGGCCAGGACTGGGATGGGCGGAGTTACGAGCTCTGAGGCAGGGCTGAGCTTCTATCGCTGTGCTGCGGCGCCTGTCAGGACACGGGGAAGGGCTAGAGGAGGGGGCGGGGCCTCTTCCCAAGTGCCTCCGTGTTCTAACAAGTGCCTCAGGGGAGGTATACAGAGGCTCTTGGGAAGAGGCCCCGCCCCCCTAGCCTTGCCCTTTAGTCCTAAAAGGCCTCTCAAGAGAGGTACAGAGGCTTAGCCCTATCGCGGGCTCTTGGGAAGACGCCACGCCCACTCGTCTAGCTCTGCCCCTTGTGTGTCCTAACAGGCACCTCAGGTGCTCAGCCCTGTCTCCGGCACTTGGGAAGAGGCCCCACCCCTCCTCTGGCCCCGCCCCCATGTCCTAATAGGTGCCATCGCCGCCCCCCTGGATCGCTCCAGTGCCCACCGGGGGCAGTAGCGCCCATTTTGGGAATCACTGTTTTAAACTCTAAAATGTAAAATCTGTTAAATTTGATATTGTCATAATGTGAATTTGTTGGTCTGTGTTTAACTGCCTGAATGTCCTTGCTGCTTGTGCTAGATGTAAATAGGGTTAACCTTTTGACTTATGTTATTTTGTATACTTATACAGCATTGAATGTTTGCCTTTTTATTTGTTTTAAGCAGCTCTCCTCAGAGGTTGTGAGGTCTGCTGGAAACTAGTCAAGTAAGGGTTTATATATCTGTGGAATGTCCAGGGTGGGAGAAAGAACTCTTATCTGTTTGAGGAAGGTGGGAATGCTGCAATTGGCCACCTTGATTAGCACTGAATGGCCTTGCAGCTTCAAGGTCTGGATGCTGCCGGGGGAATCAATTCCAACTGACACCTCCCAACGAAGGATTCCCCCAGGCAGGAAGCAGCCAGACCTTGAAGCTGGAAGGCTATTCAATGCTAAGCTAATAATTCCCAAACTCGGGTCCTTCAGAGGAAAAGGCCGCCTCTCTCGCTCGCTTGCTCACTCACCTGCCCGAAAGGCGAAGGCAGCAGGTAGGCGGCATAGTGGCTGCCCAGAAGCACCAGCGGCTCCGCTCCAGCGGAGGAGGCCTCTTCGTCGGCGAGGCCTGAGGCGCTGCTGTGGCTCTGTGAGACGTTGCCGCTGTCGCCGCTCAGCTGAGGGAGCCCCCCCCCCTCCTCTTCCTCCATCGCATCTGGAAGACAGCCGTCAGCTGACCCCGCGCGCTCTCCCTTCTTCCTTCCAAACGCCGCTTTCCACAACTACGGGAGCCCGGTAGGGACAAGCCCAGTGGCCTCGGGGTTAATTGTAGTTTAAGGGCGTGGCCTGGAAGGGAAGTGGGCGGTCCCTTCTCCCCTTCGACCCATCAGGCTTCAAACTACGGCGTGACGTCACTCTCACAGGCCTGTTTCCATGCTTACAGATCTCTGGGTGCTCCATAGCATGGGGGCATGGCAGTTAAAAGTGCTGTCAAACTGCATTCATTCTACAGTGTAGATCAGGCATGGTCAAACTTTATCCCTCCGGGGTTTTGGACTTCAACTCCCACAATTCCTAACAGCCGCTAGGCTGTTAGGAATTGTGGGAGTTGGAGTCCAAAACCCCCGGAGGGATAAAGTTTGACCATGCCTGCTATAGATGGACCCTTCCCATTCTTTCCCAGCACTCTCTCCAGTCTCCCAAATGGCCAGATTTTTCCTGGGGGATCTTAAAGCCCCACCTCAATGTTTTTTCTGTTTGGATTGCAGTGAGTTTTCTGGGCTGTATAGCCATGTTCCAGAAGCATTCTCTCCTGACGTTTCGCCTGCTTCTATGGCAGGCATCTTAAAAGGTTGTGATGTCTGCTAGAAACTAGGCAAGTGGGGTTTATATATATATACAGTAGAGTCTCACTTATCCAACACTTGCTTATCCAACGATCTGGATTATCCAACGCATTATTGTAGTCAATGTTTTCAATATATCGCAATATTTTGGTGCTAAATTCATAAATACAGTAACTACTACATAGCATTACTGCGTATTGAACTACTTTTTCTGTCAAATTTGTTGTATAACATGATGTTTTGGTGTGTAATTTGTAAAATCATAACCTATTTTGATGTTTAATAGGCTTTTCCTTAATCTCTCCTTACTATCCAACATATTCGCTTATCCAATGTTCTGCCGGCCCGTTTACGTTGGATAAGCAAGACTCTACTGTATATGGAAAGGCCAGGGTGAGAGAAAGAACTCTTGCCTGTTTGAGCAAATGTGAATATTGCAATTAGTCACCTTGATTAGCATTGAATGGCCTTGCAGCTTCAAAGCTTGGTTGCTTCTTGCCTGGGGGAATCCTTTGTTGGGAAGTGTTAGCTGGCCCTGATTATTTCTTTTCTGAAATCCCTCTGTTTTTGAGTGTTCTTTATTTATTGTTCTGATTTTAGAGGGTTTTTTTTAATACTGGCAGTCAGATTTTGTTCATTTTCATGGTCTCCACCTTTCTGTTGAAATTGTCCACATGCTTGTGGATTTCAAAGCGAACCAACCTTGATGAACCAACATGGACACAGCATATTGTTTGCGAACACAGAAATGCTGGACCACTCTAACAACCACCATGTGAGACTACACAGAGAAGCCATTGAAATCCAATGTGCATCTCAAGAGTCTCAACCAATTCAGCATAGTTTGTGGCAGCAACAAACATGAAGTTTCTGGAGTGTAACAACTACAGTAGAGTCTCACTTATCCAAGCTAAACGGGCCGGCAGAAGCTTGGATAAGCGAATATCTTGGATAATAAGGAGGGATTAAGGAAAAGCCTATTAAACATTAAATTAGGTTATGATTTTACAAATTAAGTACCAAAACATGTTATACAACAAATTTGACAGAAAAAGTAGTTCAATACGCAGTAATGTTATGTTGTAATTACTGTATTTACAAATTTAGCACCAAAATATCACGATATATTGAAAAAATTGACTACAAAAATGGCTTGGATAATCCAGAGGCTTGGATAAGCGAGGCTTGGATAAGTGAGACTCTACTGTACTTTCAAAGCAAGTGCTGTACAATTAAACAGGAAATAATACTGTCATACCAGGAACATGTTTTTTTTCAAATTTTGTTACAGAGTGTGGACAAAGTCTGGGTATGTTGCCCTTTTCTTTTTGTGGCAGAAGATCCCCAAATCTCCCACTTTCCTCACTGTTTCAGCACCAGCAAATGATACAATTAGTGCCAGGTCAGGTGTACTGGCTTCCCTCCCTTTTGGCTTTAACTGCCACATTAACATCCTTACTTGTGTGTGTTGGGGTGGTGGTGTCAGAGGTTTGCCCCATCTACACTGACCATGTAATGCAGTTCAAAGCTGGCTTCAAACTAAGGTGGCCAGACAACAAACTCCCACAAAAGTGTGCGAAGAAAAGCCCTTAAAGCGCATCCAGTTGGAAGAATGAGCCAAGTTTACTTTGAGTAATGCTCTGAAAGAAAACTTGTACAATGAAACATTTTACTACGGAGTAAACAACAAAACCACTGAACCCACTCACACCAAATTTGGCCACAACAGACAGTCATCCATTTCAATAAAAAACCTAGAAAAATAGTCCAAATTACAGAGGATGAGGAAAAGACTTTCTCCCCCTGCCAGTCAGAAAGGTAGGCTCTGCTGCCTTTAGGCCCCCCCCCCACTGCTTTTAGGTCCCGCCCCTTCATGTCCTAGCAACTTTCTCAGCCAAAATGGCACCCAGGGCACAGGTAGAGTGCACTTAGGCTTGATCCGCACGGCCTATAAAATACAGATTATCTGATTTGAACTGGATTATATGGCAGTGTAGACTCAAGGCCCTTCCACACAGCTATATTACCCAGAATGCCAAGGCACATAATCCATAATTGTGAAACAGCAGTATCTGCTTTGAACTGGATTTGAACACTGCCATATAATCCAGTTCAGTGTGGATTTTATACAGCTGTGTAGAAGGGGCCTCATATAATCCACTTCTAAGCAGATAACGTAAGATTATAAATATATTATGTAATAATTACTGTGGGATAATAATACAGAACAATATAATCTCTAAAACCAGGACAGTAAATAAAGAGCAACACTCTGAAAGCAGGAAAATTGGGAATTCCAGAAAGGAAACAATCAGGGCCAGCTAACACCTCCCAATTTAGGATTCCCCCAGGTAGGAAGCAGACAGGCTCTGAAGCTGCAAGGCCATTACATGATAATAAAGGTGGCTAATTGCAGCATTCATACCTGCCACACCGAGACTATTTATTGCTATGCAAACTGGCCAACCAAGGATTCTGCAAGGTAGAAAGAGGCCAGGTTTGCAAGCAGCAAGGTTACTCCATCCCATTCAACCTAGCCTAGCAAGGATGCCCTACGTAGAAAGCGGCCAGGCTTTTAAGCTGCAAGACTATTCAGTGCAATTAAAGATGGCCAAACAATGATTCCCCTATGAAGTAAGTAGCCAGGCTTGAAAGTGGCTTTGATTGAGGGTGCTACTCCAACTACTCCAGAAAACGGCCAGGCTTTGAGGCTGCAAGGCTATTCACTGCTATTCCACCTGGCCAACAAATGATTCCCATAAGCCACAGCAACACGTGGCCGGGCAAAGCTAGTATGCTATAATCTTGTAGAAAAGCCCAGATATATTGGATTCAAACACATGCAATGCTGGAAAATATTCTTAAGGTTGATTTCATGATGAGACCTTGGGAATTCTGGATGACTATCTGTAAAGAAAATATGGAAGATTGCTAGAATATATAACTGCAGTGATAGGTCATTGGGTTTTGGGGTCACGTGTCACCAGTATGCTTGTGATGTCCAGCTCTATTATCCTTTCCAACCTAAAAACCTGGCTCTTTAACCAAGCTTTTCAATAGGTATAGAGCCCAAAAGGTTTAAATTGTAGACCCAGTGGTTTTTCACTGAAAGCACTTTATATGACTGGTTGGTTGCTATTAATTTTATGTTTATAATTACCATAATGTTTTATTGACATCTATTTTAGGGCTGATTGATTTTACTTTGGTATTGTTTTATGTATTGATGATGTAAATTATGTTTTCCTTTGATGCTGATGTATCTCTATTTGTTGCACCTTATGTATTGTTCCATTACGAGTACTTTGTAAGCTGCCCCGAGTCCTTTTTGGGAGATGGTGGCAGGGTAGAAATAAATTTTTATTTATTATTATTTCCACCTAATTCCAAGGAAGTTGTTCCTTTGCTAAACCAGTGCCTGGCAGCTGTAATGGACTGGATGAGGATAGATAAACTGGTCAACAGTGACCAGGAGTGCTTCGCATAGTTAAAGCTAATGTGCCAACTGTACCTATTCCTGAAGAAGTTACATCTGGCCATAGTGGTACATTCCTTGGATATATTCCTTTTCAATTACTACAATGTGCTGTAGATGGGGCTGCCATTGAAGATTTTTTTGAAAATGCCATCTGGCCCAAAGAGCTGTAGGTAGGTTGTTAATTGGGGCTATTAGCAACATGGAGCACCCAACTTTCTTATTGTAAAAGCTCTTTGTTGTTTATATGTTCAGTGACCTCATGGACCAGCCCTGTCTGCTGCTGTAACGGAAAACCTTATTTTAATGGGGATTTTTGTCTATGTTATTTAATGTTGTTTATATGGCAAAGGTATGCAGGAGTTAGCTACTTCTGATTGGTTATTGTGTCACCATGGTAACATGGCTACTGCTGTATAAATGTAACTACAGTAGAGTCTCACTTATCCAACCTTCACTTATCCAATGTTCTGTATTATCCAATGCAATCTGCCTTTTAGTAGTCAATGTTTTTGTAGTAAATGTTCAATGTTTTGGTGCTAAACTCGTAAATACAGTAATTACTACAAAACATTACTGTGTATTGAACTGCTTTTTCTGTCAGTTTGTTGTAAAACATGATGTTTTGGTGCTTAATTTGTAAAATCATAATGTAATTTTATGTTTAGTAGGCTTTTCCTTAATCCCTTCTTATTATCCAACATTTTCATTTATCCAACATTCTGCTGGCCCGTTTATGTTGGATAAGTGAGACTCTACTGTATTCTGAGAGGCGAGGTGAAAGGGGTGGAGGTAGCTGGAAGAAAAAGCAGGGAATGTTTTAAAAGTTCATCCAGTTTCTAGCCGGTGAGCGAGATGGAAGATGTATGTTATGTGTTCATGTTTGTAGCTTCCAATGTATATTGAGGTAAAAAAAGACTGATTTAAGTCTGGGTCCTCAGTTAGGAAAAAAACTGAGAGGAATAGAGAGTCTTTTGAGACTAGGATTCAGTCGGGTGACGAGAGTGAAGAGTAACTTTGAGATTGAATTCCCAGTCAAAAAGGCTGTGGAGAAATAATATATTTTTGAAAGGAAAAATAGAGCATTAACAAGTTAAATTAAGTTTGAGTGTTCGGAAAGTTATACATATCAACAGCTTTGTGTAACCAAGTGAGTACAAGACAATATCTATTATAACAACCAAGTGGAACTAAAGAAAAGAACCTTTGTAACGAGATACGCTTTATGTACCAAAGAATTCATAAACAAATATGTCTTTGTTTCAATAAAGATAGTGTCTTCAAGTTGTGAACTGCACCTCACAGAGTCTGCCAGGATCCTTCCATCCCTCTCCCCTCAGCACCATATTGCCTCATAGCGCATACGTATATGCTTATTATGTGTATATTATCGGCAGTGGCTGGGATTTTGGAACAGAGATCGCCCACTGCCAAATGGAGAAGTTTCTAATCGCCCTGAAGATCTTTGTTACAGCTGCCAATTTAATTCTATGCCCAGTGGAAATATTTTGGGCCATCAGACTTTTACAAACTGAGTAGGGATGGGTTTTCGATGCAGCATAGTGCTGCTTTTAAGGGTTGTCTCTGGTCTTTTAATAAATGTTAATATTTTCAGTGTTTAATGTTTTAACTTTATATATTTGTTTTTTAAAATCTTATATTTTTATTAATGTTTTTGTATACTTTTAAATTTGTATTTATTGAAATATGCTGTTAGCCACCTGGAGTCCCATGAATAATGAATAAAATAAAGTAAGTAATTGAATTTTTTTTTTTAAAAAAAAGCTTCTGAGTTAAGCAATATAAACATTTCTAGAGTTTTATTTCAAGTACAAGAATAGAAAGCCTTATCAACTCTTCAAGGGTTCAAACCCTGCATAGTACAAAGAAATGGGGTATAAGGGATTGGGACTATAAATTAGAGAAAGCACATTTCTTTAGAAACACTTTAATGCACAGTACTACACAGTAAAAAAACAAAAATGACAGCTAAAAGTAGAAAAATACATTGTAAAACAATAAAAAATTCCTAAACATTTAATGAATATATTCAATTTTTTTTCTATTAAACCATTTTAACAACTTGTGGCATTTTATGGAACAGAAACGCAGAGCTGGGAGTAAACCCCCTCCTTTTGGAATAATTTTACTGGCTAACTTATAGAGAACCTCAATAATGATAATTTAAAACAAATCTTACTCAAAAGTCTAATATATTGCTAAATTGTAGCATCCGGGGCAAAGTTTTAACAAAGGAGATCAAAAAGTCAAAAAATGTATCAGAAAAGAAGGATCAACTTTTGCGATTAAAGATTCCATGGGTTCAATGTAATTTTAAACAGCTAGATAAATTTAGATGGAATTCGTATAGTGTCTTAGAAGAGTCATAACATGTGTCTAAGCAAACTGCTTATTTGCTTACTCTGTACTGTTAGATGAATAGAAATGGAAACCAATGGTAATTAAAGTTTAAATCTTTGTCTAATAAATATTTTAGTAATAAAAAGAAAATGCCCATCACGCATTATGATGATGCATTAACTAAACCACAATGTGCTTGCCTGTTCTTCACAATACATCCATACAGAAAGGTTCATTCAAACAGAACTATCAGTGACCAGCAGATGGTGCTGATCTAGAAAGAAAGTACTGTATGCCAACACTAGCCATCTCTATTCTCACTTTAAAAAATACATATATAAAAAACAAAATAATTTGGTCAAAGATTCACTGTCCCTCCTCAAAAAAGAAAATGGAGCATCTGCACTGTTCAGTTTAGAAAGCTATTCCTTTAGACAACCCTTCCTGAACTGGGAAGGGGGGTAATATAGCCACTTTTCTGTGTAAACAAGTCAGAAGGCAGGATTTAATGGCAGCAAAACAAATCAACTCTCAAAACTTTTTAAAAAATTATGTACAATCCCCACCCTCCATATTAATTTATTAATGCTTATTGCAAATTCTCTGTGTTGAGTTATTTATCACCCAGATATACACCCATTTCCATGTATGGTGGCAGGGCACCTTCATACATGTAGAAGATACGGAATTCAATAGGCAGCATTTTCAGTAACCTATCCAGAGGGATTTCATAGTTGTTTTAAAAAAGATGATAATAAAAGATTGTATCATTAAATGGGCAGAAAATCTGAGAAGAACAATAACTCTCTCAGAATGGGAAACATTTGAAATAAAAAAATTAAAATATAATATGCAATGGATCTGAAGGAGAACTGGCTAAAAGTGTTCCACCGCTGGTACATCACACTGAAGAAATTAAGTTTAATGTATAAAAATACACAAAAAAACTGTTGGAAGTGCAAGGATCAAGAGGGAAGCTTCTTCCATACGTGGTGGACCTGTAAAGAAGCAAAAAGGTTCTGGGAGAAAGTCCATGTAGAATGCCAGCATATTCTTACATTAAAATTCCCCATGAAGCCAGAATACTATTTATTAGGCATTACAGATTCGGATATCCAGTTAAATTTAAAGGATGATATCTTGCTTACATACATGACCACTGCTGCCAGAATCAGTTACGTGAAACATTGGAAGCAGAAAGAAATACCAAACATAGATGAATGGAGACAGAAACTGAGAGAGATTAAAGACATGGACAAATTAACATTTTTATTAAAGAAAAATTTGGGAAATTCGATTAAGCACACAGACTGGTTCAAAATAGAGGACTACGAATAAAAGGGAAAATAAAAGAAACATTAAAGTGGACATGTTTCCTTTCTCGAATTAAGAATTATGAAGAGTTGTTCCATTTCTGTTTTTGGTTTTTAAGAATTTCTTTGTTTACCCTCAAAATGGATTTTATATGTAGAGACAAAAACAAAGCTGCAAAAGTCTAGAAGGAAGTCTTACTAGGACTTTTTTTTCTTTTTTTGTTTTTTATTTTTTACAATTCTTTCATAAATGTCCTACTTTTCTATCACAATATTGTTCTCCCACTTTACTTGTAAAAAAAATACCCCCTTCCCCTTTTTGCCAAACCCCCTTCCCCTTTATCTACCTATATACCCTTAATAAAAATACATTAAAAAATAAATAAAAAAGATGATTCCATCTCTTATTCTGGGTCCAAAAATCATATTTACATTTTCTGTTGGGTTGCAGTAGTTGACCCTTCGATGTCTAACTGTGAACACCATCCTTCCTTGACAGTTCAGCACATTTCAAATAGCAATAGGTCCGTGAGAATAAAGGTCCTCTCTTTCTTCAGTGTGTTTCAATTGGCACTTCAGACTAGAAACACACACACACTTGGGAAAACCATTAAAGTGTGATCACAGTTCCATCCTCTTCAATGCCTCCTTTGGGAAGAACCAAGCTATGGCGAGGATCAGATTTTAAGGAACTTAAAATTTTGTGAATATTTCCATTACTTTCCCGTCCCAAACTGCTGCTGATTACCAGGTCCCTCTGTATTTTGGGGCAAAGACTATTGCCATTAAGTGGAGAAAGGCTACCGGAAGGAAGGCTATGTGATTTTGGAGTGGGCTGAGGCTCCAGACAGCCCTCAATGACAATGTCAGCATCCTCATCACTCTCCATTTCATCCGGGTGGAAGTTTTGCAAGACATGAGTAGAAGGCAAACTGTGGTGACTTGTGGCACTATCCGTCGACTGGCCAGAGCTCCCAGACATCCGGCTGCTTCTGATGATATTGTTCCTTTGATTTGCTGGCTTGACAGTGATGATAAGATTATGGCTGTTGGCAATCATCATGTCTGTTACTTGGTCTAGAGTTTTTCCTGCGACTTCTATGCCATTGACTTCCAGGACCTCGTCATTGACAGCAAGTAAACCTGTACTCTCAGCTAAACCGCCGGGAACCATCCGCGAGATAAAAATGCCAGGTACCTTTTCCAACCCATGAGGAGTTACTCTTACACTTGTCCCATCACGAATGTAAAATCCTAATGGTTTCTCACAGCTGTGTCGATACAGTCTTACTCTCCTGTGCGTTTCTGGCAGAATGTCCACATCGATGATAGAGGAAACTGGTCTAAAGTCTTGAGGCATGCTAATGTTAACATGGGGACGCCTGTCATTCCGGAGGGTTACCAGTGCCTTCTTTTTTCTGGTTAAGGTGTTTGAACCATAGTTACCATAATCGTCTTCATCTGGAAAGAAAAGAACAAAATTTCAGTTGCACAAATCAAACTATGGGCTTTTCCCAACAAGAATAAGAGAATTAGCTCCAGCTAGTATAAATGGCTAATATATGTATGCTGAAATCTGTGCTTTAAAAAATCCAGATAGTGAATGGACCTGTCAATCAATGAGTGCTGCTGCTGCTGCTGAAAAACTATATCAGTGAGTCTCTCTTCAAGAATGTCTAGACTGATTCGCAGACCAGGCCAGGGGCAAATGTGAGGCAAGTGGCCCAACCTATGCCTTAATCATTACATACTTACATGAAACCTATAAACTGTTATTGAGATGAGAAGTACAGGACAAGGAATGTTTGAAGGTATAAGCAGATATACTTTTGGTTGTTGACTATACCTTCAAAAACCAGGTAAGAAACAATTTTAGAGCCCAAAATCTCCCATCTCAGCCATGAGCAAAGTGTGGTCAATTGTTTTTAAAGTTAGCAATCCCCTTGTACCCTTTTACAGGTAATGGCACACACATTTTTGCAAATTCAATTCCATTTCTGTGTATAAAAGATATGTTTCCTAGGTCTCAAAGAGTCAAGAGACACCAAAGAGTTGTAAAATCATTTTCCATGGCTCAAATGACTTTAAAAGGCAACTACGGTTTTTTTTTTTTGGGGGGGGGGGGGGAGGGATGTCACCAGGGCATGTGGTGCATGTGTATCCTTGCAATGTCCAAGTGACAGGATATAGATCTTTAGAAGATATCCACTCCTGCATTTTTTGTAAAAAAAAAAAAGAAAAAAAGAAAAAAAAGAAGAAGACATTGATGGCTATCTGAGCCAACGTAGAAAGGCTGGGGTGTTTAACCCACTATCTGCAAGTTGCTTTCAACTGGTAGATAAGACATGGCTTTGCAGATTGTATCAGACTACTTGATGGGTGAACTTAGTATTCTACCCATCATTACCACATTTAAAATAAGTAAACAGCTCTCAAATTGAACTGAGAGATCTGCATCTTTACACCTTATTTATCTTTTAAGTATAATCTTCTATCATTTAATGTAATTCCTTATGGTGTGTTGTGATCCTAATGATAAAATTATTGTACAACTTAAAATATATGAACTATAGTCTTTATAAAGTCATTATTAGAAACAAATGAATTTCCTGCATTAGTATATTTATTCTGTGTACTAAGGCATATATTTGAAAGTTGATAGAAATAATAATAATAATAATAACAACAACAACAACAACAACAACAATAATAATAATAATTATTATTATTATTATTTTATTCTTATATCCCGCCCCATCTCCCTGGAGGGACTCGGGGCGGCTTACATGGGGCCATGCCCAGACACGACAGCACAAATCAGATAAAACATCAAACCGAGCAGTAAAACTTCAACATGATTAAAAACAGTCATAAAAGTCAATATACACAATAATATTAAAATCCCGCTTTGGGTCAAAAGATCCAGGCCAAGGTGCAAAGCAATATCAAGTTATCAGGGAGGGATAATTATACAGCAGGTGTAATACTTAAAGTGCTGAATGAATCCTAAAAACAATCCAGAGGGTCTACTGCTTAATAGGTAAATAACATGATCCCACAAGGATCAGTCAACGAAGGCCTTCTGGAATAGCCAAGTTTTCAGGCTCTTCCTGAAAGAAAGTAGGGTATGATGATGTGATGGTAGAAATGCTAAGTTGTACATCTGAAAGTATGATGCACGTGCAGAACTATCATCATCAACCTGCCACCTTTTTTAAAAGGCGAAAAGAGCTAGAAACAAGTATCTGATAACTGACAGCTATGATGTGTGTTTCTTACACACTCATATACTTTGCCCCCGATGGCACAATGGGTTACATCCTTGTGCCAGAAGGACTGCTGACTTGAAGGTTGGGGGGTTGACATGAAAGTTGCCGGTTTGAATCCAATGGGTTAAACCCTTGTGATGGTAGGACTGCTGAACAAATCCGGGGAGCAAGGTGAGCTCCCTCTGTCAACTCCAGCTCCATGTGAGGACATGAGAGTAGCCTCCCATAAGGATGGTAAAACATCAAACATCCGGGCATCCCCTGGGCAATGTTCTTGCAGACGGCCAATTCTCTCACACTAGAAGCGACTTGCAGTTTCCTCCTGACGCAAATACTTAATTGTTTAAGTGTGGCTGTGAACGCATTAAGAAATTAGCACAAGTCATTTGTATATTAAATTTTAAGGCACAGTATGTTGGTTATACACATGTGTGAAAAAACCCAGAATGGCAGCAGTGAAGAGAAATGCTCTCTCCCTCTTCAGGAGTCTGAAACCAGCAAATATGTTGAGCAAAAGAGTACAGGGCAAGCGTTTCCTGTTGCTGTTCACTAGTTCCCCTTCTGCCAAAGACAAAATGAAGCCACAAGTGCCTTGACAAGTCACAGCACCTGGCTGTGTGGGTGGGGTTGATGAATGGATAAGTATTTTCAAAGCTGCTTTGATTTATGGCTCTGGTGAAGCAACTGAGGTTAGGACACATCTACTGTATG
Organism: Anolis carolinensis; assembly: GCF_035594765.1. Taxonomy (NCBI): domain Eukaryota; kingdom Metazoa; phylum Chordata; class Lepidosauria; order Squamata; family Anolidae; genus Anolis; species Anolis carolinensis. The sequence continues at coordinate 73,907,953 of NC_085844.1, forward strand.
CTTCCCTCCTGCGTGTGGTCAAAACATCCGCTGAAAGGTATTATTTAAATTCCACACCGTTTAGAAAAGGAATGCAACTCGTTCTGCTCTCTTGACCTCCTCTCCGTTTTGCCCATCTTTGAGACATTCCTCTTACAGACAGAACAGAAGATTAAACTTTTCAGCAAAAACATCACAACAGTATTTGGAGGAAGAAAAAGACATGGGTCCCACTGATGATAAATGTATCAAGATTTTCAGGAGACAAGCATCTCTATTGGCTTGAACACGGCAGAATTCAAAGTACAGTAGAGTCTCACTTATTCAACATAAACGGGCCGGCAGAATGTTGGATAAGCGAATATGTTGGATAATAAGGAGAGATTAAGTAGAAGCCTATTAAACATTAAATTAGGTTATGATTTTACAAATTAAGCATCAAAGCATCATGTTATACAACAAATTTGACAGAAAAAGTAGTTCAATATGCAGTAATGCTATGTAGTAATTACTGTATTTACGAATTTAGCACCAAAATATCACGATGTATTGAAAACATTGACTACAAAACTGTGCTGGATAATCCAGAATGTTGGATAAGTGAGACTCTACTGTATGTGCAAGAGAACTCTGTGGTTTTAAGTGGCAATACAAGTACAAATATTCAGTTGTATGGCCTGATAAGACTGGGTTCCTAATTTGACAGATACTTCCAGGTGCCTTTACTCCCAATACTGCATTATGTTCTTTGCACTACATGCAAGATGAGCAGGAGTATAACAGACAGGAATGCCCAAAGTGAGTCCAAAATGTACACCTCTGCAGCTCATCACTCCTCCTAACCTCACATGTTCAGGCAAAAATGCTACAACTTCTGACAATTTCCCTTGGTTTCTGTTTTTTAAAAGTTTTTAATATTCTGGTTCATGACACAAGAAACTGTTTTTAATTGTAAAAAGCTCTTTCTGGAACAAAAGAATCTAGTACATTTATAGAAGTGCTTTAACTATAAATCTCAGCAGACGTCCCTGGATACTACTGTAATTATATCATCTTTAACTTAAAAAAAAGGGAAATAAGAGCCACACTGGACTCCTGCAGATCCATAGAAATATTAAGCTGGCATTAGGAAGAAACAGTGTTTTGAGCAAGAGGTTACTGACTTCAAAACCAACACATACACATACCAGAAGCGATGCTCCCACTGCTTGGACAGCTGCCTTTCATAGGGATTGCCAGCCAGATGAAATACCAAAGCTTAGCCAGATAACGTTATGTAAACAAGCAAGATTCCACAGAGAACCAGACTGTCAGGCTCCTATAGGAAGAATTCATTTTGGGCTTTGCATTTTCAGCCTGCTCATGCTCTTAGTGCATTTTTTCCTCTGGGAACTGGGCGACATTGGTTAACAGCTCTGGAAACTACATCAAAGACAGAATTACTTCCACTAAGGAGAGCAGAAGCACTTCAGGCAGCTTTAGGAATGAAGCCAACGACTCATTAAGAGCAATGGGCTGCTCCCCAAACCCATAGATCTCTATTACTAAAGGCAAACGTAAACACACATAACTTAACACCGGGATGTGGTTCAAGCCTTGTACATATTGCACAATGCTTTCCAGACAATTTACAGAATAATAACATTTTTATTTTTTTAAAAGCCCTGTTGTCACACACGCCTCCTCCATAGAGATCAAAACAAGCTTTTCTGCAATGTGGTAAGCTTGGCAGGGGAACAATCCCATCATTTGTTTTAAAAGTGATGGAACAAGCAGAGATACAGAAAGTTTTAAAGGAAACAGATATATAGTGAACTTTGACTCAGGCTGCTTCCTTTATACAGCAGCGATAAGCAAGAAAGAACAACAAGACAGGTATTCTAACCAGGCTGGTTTACACTAATGCCAAAACTTAGGAGCTAAACAATAAACTCTAAATAAACAAGACTAGTTTTTTAAAAAGCAAATCTCCTAAAATAAACGCCAACATCTTTATTAGGACAGTATATTTGTAAGACCAACCAAAAGGCCATATGTGTGCATCCATTTGTGTGCTAGACTTTGAGCTTTCCAGAAATCTTAATACAGCTAGATGGTAGCCAAAGCAGAGAAAGAGAAGAAGCAAAGTCTGGCTGATGCTGAAGCTACAATGTCTGCATTCACTTAGTCTCAAGAAAGAATGCAGGAGGAGGCTACAAAATGTTCAAACCAAGCTTTTCTAAGTGCTATGAAGATTTCAGGTTACACGTAGCATTTCTAGAATGAAGAAACATATACATAGTTGCACTTCTTTAATGTGTTTATGGGAGAATCATCTCTTTTGATCACTCCTTATAACGGATTCTGTAGTTTCTACCCTGAACTCACCTCTGTGCTCATTTCCTGAAGCATTTACGTCACTCTCCCAACAAAGTAGTCCTAAAATGTACTTGCATCCTGCTTTATGCACCACTAGAAGGATTAAAGCTAGAAAGCTTGCCCAAGGTGACCCAGTGGGTTTCCATGACCAAGCAGGGATACAAGCTTTAGTCTGCACTATACCATTGGGGTTTTTACGAAAAGATAATTAGTACACAAAAGTAAACAAAAGTAGCATTTAATACAAACCCAAGCCCCTGATGGAACAGTGGATTAAACATATATTTTTCTTTGCTGAACGTGCTGACCTAAAGGTTGGCGGTTCGAATTTGGGGAGCAGGGTGAGCTCCCACTGTTAGCCCCAGCTTCTGCCAACCTAGCAGTTTGAAAACATGCAAATGTGAGTAGATCAATAGGTACTACTCCGGCAGGAAAGTAACGGCGCTCCATGAAGTCATGCTGACCACATGACCTTGGAGGTGTTTACGGACAATGCCAGCTCTTCGGCTTAGAAATTGAGATGACCACCAACTCCCAGAGTCAGACATTACTAGACTTAATGTCAGGGGGGAAAGGGCGGGGGGAAGCTGTACGCTGTCCATCCTGATGTAGACCATATGAAGCCACTTCTTAAACTCTCCCACTGACTCCTGGTTTCCATCCAGATTCCGTATCTTTTTCTTTGAAGCCATCTGCAGTCTTGCCCTCCTGCATAAATAAATTCCCTATTTGAGGGGTTGGGGTGGTGGGGTGGTAATCATGCAACTTTATAGCTGATGTTGGTCTGCAATTCCCTTTGTAACCCAAGATGAAGAATGCTGGAAGTTCCAGTCCAAAAACACCTGTAAAGTTACATGAATTTAACCCTCTATGGCAGGAAATGGTCCTCATATTAAAAGCCTCTTCCAGTAAGATTCTGCAGCTGGAAGGAAATGGAAAAATATATGGAGGAAATGGAGAAAATAACTGAACCATTTATAGCAGTGGTTCACAACCTTTGGTTCTCCAGGTGTTTTGAACTTCAGATCCCACAATGCTGAACAGCTAGTAAGCCAGCTGGGATTTATGGGAGATGAAGTCCAAAACAAAGGGAGGGCCAACATTTGGGAATCACTGATCTATAGCCTTCTTTTCTCTTTGTTCATCCCGTCTTTTTTTAAAGGGAATGATTTTACATTAAACTAATTCAACAGGAGCCCCTGACGACACAGTGGGTTAAACCACTGAGCTGCTCAGCTTGCTGACCAGAAGATTGGTGGTTTGAATCCGAGGAGCAGAGTGAGCTCCTGCTGTTTGCCCCACCTTCTGCCAACCTAGCAGTTCAAAAACACGCAAATGTGAGTAGATCAATAGGTACTGCTCCAGGGTGAAGGCAATGGCGCTCCATGATGTCATGTTGGCCACATGACCTTGGAGGTGTCTACGGACAATGCTGGCTCTTCGGCTTAGAAATGGAGATGAGCACCAACCCCTAGAATTGGACACGACTAGACTTAATGTTAGGGGAAAACCTTTACCTTTAATTCAACTATATTTAAACTATATTTGCACTTTGTCCTAAAATAAATTCCTCACCTTGAATATTAAACATTTGGGGAACCCTCAAGAGATGCTATGGACTATAATCCCAGCAATCCTTCATTATTAGTCATGCTGGCTAAGGTTTCTGAGGGTCAAAATAGAAAATACCTAGAGGCCAAAGGTTTCCCACCCAGGCTTATCAAGAAGAGAGGTGGGTAAACGTTTGGCTGGCTGGATCTATTTGTTTTCATTGGACAACTGAAGCTCGCCAGCTGGATTCAGAGGCAAAATGGTGGCATAATTGCTTAACAAAGTACATGTATATACACTTTTAGAACCAAAACAGGGGTTTGCCATGCCTGCAGATCCTTTCCAATGCTAATTTCTTTCCTGCTCCCTCATATGCTATTTTGAGTTTAATAACCTGATTTAGCAGGAAACACATGCTTCTTGTTTTTGCTGCTGCTTAACAGATTAGTTAGTGTTTACTAAATAATCTACTACAAACCACCTAGACATCAACCTTCTCCGTGGTCTTTTATTAGAACCAGCTGTTTTATTTTTAGACGTCTGGAAGAGCTCTGTTTCTACACAACAGCTAGCACTGTTAACTTAATTGCACAAGGAGACATTTTCTTTAATAACATTGAGACTTGGCTTTGGAAGGTTAAACTGAGAGAATTTTTGGATGAAATATCTCAAGAACCACACAAAGTTTGGGAATTAGGAAGACCTCTGGTTCAGTTTAAATTTTTGAGAGTTAATCTTTCTCGCTATAAGGCTTATTATGAGCTAACCATGGCATTTCTGATTTCAAGCGCTTCATGATCAGGATTAGCAATTAGAGAAGATTTATCTAAGTTCTGCTTTCAGCAATTTGAGTCAATGACCACTGGAGGCCACTGCTCAGCTTCCAGATGTTTTCTACTTAGGCATCAAAAAGCAAGAATGGCATTCTGCACACACATACCTATGTGGGCACACACTCACATCCATGCACTTACACAATGTAGAATGAGTCACATAACTGAAACATTTACCTGTATATGTTTCAAATAAAAAAAGCAACTCTCTGATGTGGAAAATAGGTTACCCTGCATATCCCATGGCATCACTTTCTCTAACCTATGGCATGGAAAGGAAAATTGGAACAGAAACATTCCTTTCGACTTTCACAGACCTCATACTATCTACCACTTTCATTGCTTTCCATCCTACCTAGTTTTTATCACCAATTATGCCAGTGGTTCTCAACCTGGGGTCCCCAGATGTTTTTGGCTTACAACTCTCAAAAATTCCAACCAGTTTACCAGCTGTCAGGATTTCTGGGAATTGAAGGCCAAAAACATCTGGGACTCCCAGGTTGAGAACCACTGAATTATGCAATTATGCAGAGTGATATCTGTGGTGTAGAAAAATCAATTCATGTTGGGGTTTTCCTCTGGGTACAGGGGTAGAAATTTGATATTAGTTAATGAAAGGAAAAATCTTCTATACCACATCCCACTTTGCACAGAGCATGAACAAGCATGGAAAAAGCACTGAGAAGAATATCCTTTGGTTTCAATCAGGGACAGTTTGTGATATTCCTATCTCGATATTTCACTCAGCTATTGAGGACCCCCACAGGGCTTTAGAGGTTCAAGAAAATTTGCTAGTTTGTTGGTCAAAGTTTCATGAACTTCATAAATCCACTTCTTTAGAGCAGTGGTTCCCAACCCTTTTTGACTAGGGACCCTTTGACCAGGGATGACTCTGATCAGGGACCACTCTTCAAAAATTAGTATCAAAAGGGCTACAAATCACTTTTTGGTCAACTTTAGATTTGGTTTGGTTATTTGAGGTGCTGATTCAGAAAATTGCATTAGATAGACCACATCAGCTCTAGTTTCTGATACAGAATATATGCCATCCAATAGTCGCCATCTGCTCACCCACAGAAAATCATATTTAATAAGGCTTGGCACTATAAGAGGGTTTGGCTTGGCACTATAAGGCTTGGCACTATAAGAGACCAGTCACTCTCGTTGCAACTGTGTAGTAGCAATGAACTGTGGACCATATTGTTGTTCTTGTGGACCACAGGTTGGGAACCACTAATTTAGAAGCTTTCTGGTATCAAATTAATGTAGTAAAATTGGGTTGTTGTTTTTTAACAGAACTATGGAACAAAACTATGGGATTCTTTCCCAGGAGTATATTTGGCTGGTCTTTCAACTATGAAGATAGTCCTAGCTAGAGCTGCTGCCAAAGGTGGGAAGAATGATGACATTCTCAATCTTTTGTTTAACTGATGGGAAAGGAAATAATAATAACTCCATCCTCACCCTCTCCATGGAACTGACTATTGTAGCCTGCAAAGTAACCTTATATGCCCTTGAAGCAATGCTTATTCTTTTCTTATATTCAAGAATTCGTACTGCAGAAAGAAAATAATGCCTTGCCAAAGGAAGCCCTGTTCAACTCAATGATTTCCACCAACATGGCCTCCTGGATTTTCTCCCTTTGGTAGCCTTGATACAGAAAATCTCCTCCAGCTTCTGATCTGTACAACTAGATATTCACACAAGCAGTTTTCTTAGGATCCATCTACACTGTCATATAAAATCAAGATTATCTGCTTTGAACCAGATTATATGGCAGCATAGACTCATATAATCCAGTTCAAAGCAGATAATCCAGATTATATGGCAGTGTAGATCTAGTCTTAGTCATACAGGAATATTCATTCACAGTAAATGAGATAATGGGAAGAAAACTGTCACCCTGCACTGACTGGGAGCTCCCTTGAGTAAAATGAGTGGTATATGTTTTGCCTGTTTATGAATAAAAATTGAGATATTGATGTGGAGAATGAAAACAACTGGGCCATAGAGATTAGGAAACTGTAACAAATAAGTGCATGTGAAATCAATTACAGTGAGTGGCAAAGTGAATCTGGGTAGACGGTTGATTCCCAGCAGGTGAACCTTGGTTTCTTTCAGTAGCCTAATTTAATTTAGAAGGCTTTGTCTAGATACGATTAAAGTGGGAGAGACTTTTATGAACCTCAAGCAATTTGTACAGTGACTTTGATTCAGCACAAACAAAGATGAAATCCAGCCTCAATACAATTCTGTATAATTTCAAGATCCCAACCTATTATATCTTCACTAGCTCTGTTATTTCAAGGGAACTGCCCCCCCTGTCTATTTGGCAATTAAATTTAGCTGGTGAATTCATGCATGAATTTATAAAAGAAACAATTCTTTGAAGACAAAATACTTCACTCAAGCTATTATCTTGTGGGCACTTTCCTGGGAATGATATTGAGAGAACAGAGTGGAGCTTGCTTCTTCAGCAAGATAAATAGTACAGCAAATGTAAAAACAGTTTAAAGCTCCTCAGGAACCAACTTTATAGACTTCATTTCACTGGAATGTGCCTATGGGAAAATGTAATCTTTTCAATGTACTGGAATGTGTACTTTTTACATCAGTGATGAGCAACAACGAAACTCCTACCAGTCCTATCTAACCAAGTCAAAGTGAAGGACGATGGGGGTTGCAATCCAACAACAACCAGAAGGCTGTAAATTCACCACATTATTCACAGAATGGGAATAGTAAAGATTTGGGGTTTAGTGTTGAATACTATGCTGTAGTTGTTCGAGATCAAGAATGAGGAAAGTTCCCAAATTCCTGGGAATTTTCTGGCACCATAAACTAAAAACATAATCGAGAGGTCAAGTACTATTCCTGAGTGTCTCCAGGAATGGCAGATTAACAAAAAGTCCCACAATTTACTTTAAAAAAATAGAAAGAGAAATGACTCCTAGTAATAATTTTAGCTGAAAATTTAGTGCTGCCACCTACAACAAGAGTGAAACTTTGCCTCTGCTCATGCCACACTTCCCAACTCCTGTTGCAAAGGACAAAATATTCGGCTATTAATTCAGTTGGCTTTGCCTAAGAGTAAACTATTAAATATTGCCCCTGCTCAATATGAAGGCAATCTAAAAGAAAGTATATAGAAATAACTGGCATCATATTAAGGGGATGATACAAGAAACGCAACACCCTTTCGATTCCTAAACGTTGGAAGGCTCCCAAGCATTGCTCGGAGAAGCTTAGTCAATCTCTAGATAAACACACATCAGGACACAGCTGGATCGTCTTCTTTAATCAGCTCTACACAGTTGCTATCCAGGATACAAGATCTTTTCCGAACTGGCAGCCCCACCTGTCACCTGCACAGCAGAAGGAAAACAACTGTTGGCTCTACTGACTGAAAGGCTGGCTCCCTTGTTTCTTATCTATGTCATCATGGGGGAAGAGGAATTCAATCCTCCAACTTCCGGACATGAGATCCAGTTCCCAGTCACTCATTTCAAAGGCTGCTGGGCGTGCCATGCATTACTCCAGAGCAGCTCCGCAGGGCACAACAAGGAGTGGCTCTCAGGAGCTCCAACGGAGAGTCAGTCAGTCATAATTTCGTGTTTGGAAAATGGTTGTGACAACTTAGTGCCTTTAAGACAGGGCGTGCGTAGAGCATGGGAACACAGGAAATTAAGAGCACGAAGAGCAAAAAGGATCGCGGAGTCAGGATGGATACCAATGTTGTCCACAGTGCATGAGAACTAAGAGGAAAGCCATAATTACAAAATGCTTCACTCCAGCCAAATAACACATTAAAACTCAAATAGCTCTGATCTAATAGATCGTGTTATTTGTTCTTCATTTTTAATCTTTTTCTGCATTTGAGAACAACCAGAAACCTGAGAAGTTTCCAGTTGGCTTCCTCTATGTACAACAGATAAAGGAATGTAATGTAAGATAAGTCAGATTCCTCCATTATAGGATGTCCCTCCTCCCCAGTTCTCGGCAGTGGTGTAAGTGCTGATCCAAGAGCTTGGCAGCAACAGTGTCCTGCCTGCCTCCAGATCATTTGTCCCACACTCCCAGCATTCCCGGAAAAGATCAGACAAATACCATCCTTGGCAGCTCTTCTAGGCAATCCAAGAGGGCATCCCACGAAGACAGGGAGAAGCTAAAGATACTCCTTTATATGAAGCCAGCTAACAAAGAATTTGCACATTAGATCCTTATTTCTTAACTAATGACCTATCACATTGGATGTAGCTCCAACTTTGCCACATAGCTCTCAGTCGGGATAAAGAAAATTTCTTGTTCCTTTAGCAGTGGTTCTCAACCTGTGGCTCCCCAAGTGTTTTGGTCTACAATTCTCAGAAATCCCAGCCAGTTTACCAGTTGTTAGGATTTCTGGAAGGAAAGCCAAAACATCTGGAGACCCACAGGTTGAGAACCACTGCTTTACAGGATCTCTCCAAGAAGCTTTGCAAGGTAAGAAAGCCTATACAACCACTGTACCCACATGACGGGAACCCATGGTCTCCCCTACCCATAATCTGACAAAGTATGTCCTCGCTAGAATTGTATAGGTCCTCCAAGAAAGGCTTCTGACAGAAGATACCACAGAGTCACTTCAAAAGACCTAGCAAATTCCTAAAGCAACTTCATCTCTAGGAATTTTCTAGTCCCTCAGGGTGAGTCTATGATAACTTTTATAGGAAGTTATTCATTTCAATAGAGTTCCCAATTAACCACAATTTCCTGTTTCTTCAGCAAGTTCAGGAACATATCTCCTGAAGAGACAAGGAGTATACTGGACCTATGGTTTAAAACTTTGTTTTCACAGATGTAAACTCCAACTGAGGCAAATTCTCTCCTCAGGCCTAAATTAAATATTTTCTAGAAAATCACAGCCATGAGGATGCTACAAAATGTTTCTATACTTGATTATTAATCTGGAACACTCACACATATTCTCTTCTCTCAACATTTTGCATCTACATCATGTCGTCAAGATGCTGTTGTTCTCTTCCTTTTACTGTTACTTTAACCCAAGTTTTTTTTAAAAAAACTGAAGAAATCTCCACAAATGTGGATTGCGTTAGTGTTAATTTGCATTGCACTGTGGAGGTGAATATTTGATTATTTGATTATCATGGACAAGAATGTATAAGCATGAATTACTCAAGGCCAGCCAATTGATTTCCAAGGCTGAATGGGGATTTCAACCCAGGTCTCCAAAGGCATAGGCCCCTTTCACACAGCTGAATAAAATCCCACATTTTCTGCTTTGAACTGGAATATATGGCAGTGTGGACACAGATAACCAAGTTCAAAGCAGATATTGTGGGATTTTCTACTTTGATATTCTGGGATATAGGGATGTGTGGATGTGCCCATAGTCCAATGCTCAGACTATTACACCACACTGGCTCGCAATTAATTGTAATTTAAATATCTTTAAATTATTTTTAAAATACTTTTTAGAACTATCTGTATGGATTCACCTGGTCCTCAGGCAAGATTCCATAAAGCAACCAGTGTAATGGGAAAGGCAGGAGTCATTGCTGAAACATTTGCGAAATTATCATGGTGTTTTGCTGAATTGGTAAATTCAGCAAGATAGTTCAGAATTCACATTCATGAGGAAACTGAGAGGGGGGTGAAACTAAAACACAAACATGTTAAAGCTGTCACAAAGGGGAAGAGACTTGAGAATCATTGTTATTTACTGACCCTGAGTGCCAGACAAGAAAAAACATACTAACTTACAGAAAAGTCAACAAGGGTTAAAAATTAAAGATGTGTCTTAATGATTAGGGAAAATGGACAATGGAAACAGGTAGATGTGAATCACATGGAATCTCCTCCTGTGTGTGTTTTCAAGATCACAAGAAAATGTGATTGCAAGCTTTTGAGAAAATAAATCATTTTGGCACCACTCAATAATAACAGCAATTTTTTAAAATAAAAAAATCTTACAAATTAGTTAGGGAGCTAGATAGTGAATCCTGGCATGACCTTCCACTCCATCCCCACTGACTGGGAAGTAGCTAATGTGATCAATAAGGGTGAATTTCTATTGATCAGGAATAACTTTAGCAACAATCCCACTCCCTCCTGGGTATCATTTCCATTGTGACATGTGGGAAGTGGGGTCCCTGTCTCAATTATCCCTCAAACTGGAAGTTGTTTGTGTTAAAGGTGGGTGGGAATGTCAGTCAGCTGCTATTCAATCAACAGGGGACTGGACTCTTATTGCTCACAGTGGCTGCTTCCTGGTTAAGGGGAGATGGGGACTTTTACAGTCCCTAAGATAAAGGTAAAGGTTTTCTCCAGACATTAAGTCTAATCGTGTCCGACTCTAGGGGTTGGTGCTCATCTTCATTTCTAAGCCGACGAGCTGGTGTTGTCTGTAGACACCTGCATGAAGTGCTGCTACTTTCCCGCTGGAGCGATACCTATTGATCTACTCACATTTGCATGTTGGCTAGGTTGGCAGAAGCTGGGGCTAATAGCAGGAGCCCACCCTGCTCCCTGGATTCGAACAGCCGACCTTTTGGTCAGCAAGTTCAGCAGCTCAGCAGTTTAACCTGCTTAACCACTGGGGGCTTCTTACAGTCCCTATGTGCCCCATAAACTACAGTCCCTATGCGCCCCATAAACTAGATAACATGTAAGGATTGTGAATACCATACAGCTACTTTGAGTCCCCTTTGGGGAGTTAAACTAGGGTAAAAATAAATATAATAATAATAATGAATGTGATTACATGTATTTGTAACTCACCAACAAGATTCCAGCCCATGTTTTTAAAACACAATTTCAAACGACAGACATCTGTTTCAAGCTGAATTTATCTCCAAGAAGGAGTGACATTTCTATCCCATCCTAACAAACATCTAGTGTCACATTAATAACAGTGCACATTTAATGAGGTTATGCACATTTAATTCCCACTTGTTTCAGAAATTGCATATTCTCTTGCATTAATAAAATACTTTGTGGATAGAACCTAACATGTACAGAGAGAATAGAAGCCTTCTCCCTGAAGTAATAGCTCTCCAGATACCGAGGGCATTAGAATGAATAAGGAAACTGGGATATTGGTGTTAAACCCCTTTTGCCAAAAGTAGTGCGGGGCTTCCTTGACTGTACCATAAATGTTTCCCTTGGCTTTGCTTGTTCTAATTTTGTTGTAAAATATGAATGATTAATTGATTTCACTTCATCAGTTTGTTTCAGTTTTGTAGCTCATGATGTTCTTCCACTCGTGCCCTAGAACATCACCAAGGAACTAAATAAAATTACTCAGAATTTTGCAGAGTCCAGTTATTTCCAGTTCTTCCTTCAAAGCTTTGTTTTTCCTAAAAAAAATTGGCGGTTACAACAAACCTGTCTCAAAAAATTACTGAGACTAGCTAGGCAACAATGTTACAATCTAGATACCAGTAGTTCCAGGTGGCTATTTTAAATGCAAGATAAATGGACTTTCCGATCTCATTTCTGAAACACAATTTGGTAATCTTCATCACCCAGCACCATCACAAAGCATGAACATGGAGACATTTTCTTTTGGGCACAATAACTTAATATAAATGAGGATGTAGATGTTACTCCTTGAAACTTTCAATGTGCAGCTATGACCCGTTTTGGACTCAACACTCCACACTTGCACATTTCACTTGAATCTGGCTTGCTTTGTACATCCAAACTCACTCAAATAAATTGGAAGATAATGATAAAAAACTTATACACAACTCTGAAAACCAGGGTTCAATTCTCTGCTTGGGCATGGAAATCCACTGGATGACTTTGGACAAGTCACGCACTCTCAGCCACAGAAAACCCATTACAGAGTTGCCTTAGGATCACCTTCAGTTGAACAGGATTTGAAGGTACATAAAAAACAGTATTTCCTGGAAATGCTGTAGAATATTTTTCCGGACAGATATTGTGCACTTGGAAAGACATTTCAGTTTTGTATATTTTTGAGCATATGCAGTCAAAGGCCAGAACAATGCAAACAAGGTAGACTTCACACTGACTCCTTTCCCCCAAATGACAGCATGTTATGATTTTGGCTAAACTCCTCTAAGTGGTATATTAATTTAAACATGCTCATATACTATGCAGCTCATGGGAAGTGAGAAGATTTCTGGACTTGTAACAGTTTTAATCAGAAACTCCTAATAAGCTGATCAAGATGTGCTAAAAGCAGAAGGAGATTAGATAGGCACTCTCCAACGTTTGCCATGAAAGAAGACTGCCTGCTTTTGTGTGGAGTCAGATGTAACTGGATCTTCCAAGTTCTGCCCAAACAAAAGTCCTAAATACACAAGTCCACTAAGTTGTCTATGGCTGAAGCATAAATATTGACCTATTATCTTAAACACTGTTGTGACCCTCCTGATGCAAGGTGGGAATGCAAATCACATCAGCCCTAGCCAGCATGGCCAATGATGAGCGGTTATGGGAGCTGCAGTCCAGTAATTTGTCACAGTTGTCAAATCATAGACATTTCTCCATTTTGTACATTTCTGCCTGTATGTTGTCTGAGTAGGAAGAGCATACAAAAAAAAGCTAAAGAGTGAAGGGCAGAGGTACCTCCCGTTTCTGTTTCTTTAACACTATAGACAACCCAGGATCTGCAAAACCTTGCATGGAAGCCTGAACAAGTAAACACGGCACCCTTACTGACTGCATCCTCTACCTTTCGCAACTACTGTATTGTGTTTTTCATAAAATTAGAGAATAATAGAGTTGGAAGAGACCACATGGGCCATCTAGTCCAACCCCCTGCCATGCAGGAAATGCACAAAGTATCCCTAACAAATGGCCACCCAGCCTCTGTTTAAAACTTTACAAGGAAGGCACTTCCACCACACTCCAAGGCAGAGAGTTCCACCGTTGAACAGATCGTACAGTTGATTAATATGTTCTTTCTAGGAAATCTCTAGGCTCTCCAGTGTGTCTATGGTCAACTTATGGCACTTCTATGTATAAGCTTTTATAGGTCTTCAAGTATGATTCTATGACGATCTGGTGAATGTTTACATTGGCGGACCTAGGGCAGTGGTTCTCAACCTGTGGGTCCCCAGGTGTTTTGGCCTACAACTCCCAGAAATCCCAGCCAGTTTACTAGCTGTTGGATTTCTGGGAGTTGAAGGCCAAAACATCTGGGGACCCACATGTTGTTAGAGATGCATTATTTAAGGTTTTAAAAAGTGGTGTTTCGATTCACCTTCCCCCCACTTTTGTGAATCCTGTGCCTCAACCCCTGTGAATGTTGAGGACCTACTATATTCAGACAGGCTTTAAAGGTTGAAGGTTTTTAAGATCAATTCTAGGGATGCTGTGTTTTTAACTTTGAATTTATTTTAAATGGTTTTTAACTGTGATTTAAAAATACTGTTTATATTTAATCCTGTTTTAATGTTTGTATATCTGTATATTTTAAATGATTATGTTGATGCTTATATGTTAAGCCATTTTGAGTCCCCTCAAAACGGCGTATAAATAATAATAATAATAATAATAATAATAATAATAATAATAATAATAAGACACAGTGGAAAAGCAAGGTTCACGTATACCCTGCTCTCTCTCACCACACTAATGTAGTTGTGTGAAGGCAATAACCCTCAAATAGGTCCCTTATCACTTATCACATCAACTCTGAAAGGCAGGACTCCTTTGCTGCATGTCATGTAGGACAGAACTGATTTTTGCATTACAATTCCCTTAACCTCTGACTGCTGACTATGGGCCCATCTAACATTTAAATGATAGCTTTGAGTCAGATTCAAAGTGCAGTAACTATATAAAACACACTGCGAAAGTGTGCTGCCACATACTTTAAACCCTTTAAACTGAGATAAGCTAAGTCGAGGAATATGCCGAAATAGAGCCCCTAAAGCACATCAGCGTGCCATAGTGTAAACCACATCGCTTGGTGAAAGCAACTCTACAGAATGTGAATCATGGTGCGGTTACCCAAAGCACCAAACTGATATGCAAATGCATATTTCTGCAGAGGGAGTTAAACAAACCTTCATTCTCCATGTATCAAGGCATAGATCCTGGAGATCTTAGAACCAGTTTGAGGCCAATCTAATCATCTGCACAGTGAAACCAGTTTCTGACATTCCAGTGGTTGGATGTAGATGTGCCCGATGTTGGCTGGGGGGAGTCAGAAATATTCAAAAGTCTAAAATACTTGTATGTTGTCAACATTTCTTTCTATAGATATATATGCTAACTAGCTGTGCCCGGCCACGCGTTACTCTGGCGAAGTATGGTGGTATGGGAAATAAAGTATTGAGGAATTGGTGGTAGTTAAGGTCAAGGGTAAAGATTTTCCCCAGACATTAAGTCCAGTCGTGTCTGACTCTGGGGGTTGGGGCTCATCTCCATTTCTAAGCCGAAGAACCGGCGTTGTCCGTAGACTCCTCCAAGGTCATGTGGGATGACTACATGGAGCGGCGTTACCTTCCCGCCGGAGCAGTACATATTGATGCACTCACATTTGCATGTTTTCGAACTTCTGGGTTGGCAGAAGCTGGAGCTAACAGTGGGGGCTCTCTCCGCTCCCCCAATTCAAACCTGCGGCCTTTCAGTCCAGAAGTTCAGTAGCTCAGCGCTTTAACACGCTGCGCCATCAGGGGATATTATTTCCTAAAGGCTGTGAATATACAATATTTCTGATTGGTTTTTTTTGTTTGTTGGAGGCAAGTATGAATGCTGCAATTAGGAAAAATGATTAGGATGTAATGGCCTTGTAGCTTTAAAGCCTGGCTGTTTCCTCCCTGAGTGAATTTTTTGTTGGGAGGTGTTAGCTGGCCCTGATTGTTTCCTGTCTGGAATTCCCTTGTTTTCAGAGTGGTGTTGTTTGCGATATTTTATGTGCTTCTACTGTCTGTGGCCCTGAGAAAACAGAGGATTTGCCAGACTTTGAGGATGGGAATACTTTGTTGGGAGGTGTTAGCTGGCCCTGATTGTTTCCTGTGTGGAATTCCCCTGTTTATTTACTGTCTTGGTTTTAGAGATTATATTGTTCTGCATTATTCTATCCCAGTAATTATTTCATATTAAAGAAGAATCTCATTTATCCAACATTCGCTTATACAATGTTCTGGATTATCCAACGCAGTCTGCCTTTTCATAATCAATGTTTTTGTAGTCAGTGTTTTAAATTCATTCTGATATTTTAGCGGTAAATTTGTAAATACAGTACAGTAGAGTCTCACTTATCCAACATAAACGGGCCGGCAGAATATTGGATAAGCGAATATGTTGGATAATAAGGAGGGATTAAGGATAAGCCTATTAAACATCAAATTAAGTTATGATTTCACAAATTAAGGACCAAAACATCATGTTAGACAACAAATTTGAAAGAAAAAGTCGTTCAATACACAGTAATTCTGTGTAGAAATTACTGGATTTATGAATTTAGCACCAAAATATCACGATATATTGAAAGCAATGATTACAAAAATGCTTTGGATAATCCAGAACGTTGGATAAGCGAGTGTTGGATAAGCCTAAGCCGCCCTGAGTCCCCTGATGGGTGAGAAGGGCGGGGTAGAAGTGATGTAATAATAAATAAATAAATAAGTGAGACTCTACTGTAAATACTACATAGCATTACTGCGCATGGAAGTACTTTTTCTGTCAAATTTGTTGTATAATATGATGTTTTGGTGCTTAATTTGTATAACGATTACCTAATTTGATGTTTAATTGGCTTTTCCTGAATCCCTTCTTATTATCCAACATATTCACTTATCCTGCCGGCCTGTTTACGTTGGATAAGTGAGACTCTACTGTATATTTCTAATCTTATATTATCTGCTCAGAACTGGATTATCTGAGGCCCCTTCTTCACAGCTGTATAAAATGCACACTGAAGTGGATTATATGGTAGTGCGGAGTCAAGATAATCCAGTGCAAAGTAGATAATATAAGATTATAAATGGGTTATATAGCTGTGTGGAAGGGCCTTGAGTCTACACTGCCATATAATCCAGTGCAAATTAGATAATCTGTGGAAGAAGACTCAGTGAGGCCTAAATCTGTCTGTCCCCTAACTGAAACCTGGCTGTCCCTTGGCTGGTTGCTAGGCAACCAAGTGGGCAGAGATTAGCCCTCTAAACTGGCAGCAATTGGATAAAAAAAATTATTGCTCTCCCTCTAATTAGGACTTTATTTTTCTTTTCTTTTTGTTGTATCAACCTTGAGGCGTGGATGATGGGTTGTGTTGTCAAATTTTGAGGTTGGGGGGCCTGTACTTTTGTTGTTTTGTGAATTGCTGTGATGCCATCACTCTTTTATATATATAGATAGTACTACTGGGCTGAGGCAATGGTACTATTAGAGAAAATGAGTGTGTCGTCTTAGGCAGTAGATGCTGGAAGATGGTACTATCAAGTGCTGGGATGAAAGTGTGTGGAGGACACCACTACTCCACTGTCAGTGTCAAGAGGAAATTCAACTGCATCTCCAGTCAGGTTTTGTAGATAGAATTGAACTGAGAGTGCCATCTTGTTCTTGTCAACAAAAGCCCTGATTCTACAGTATGCAATACTGTTAACTTCACTGATGGTAACTGAATTATAGCAATTCTGTTGCAAATGTAATTGTGTTTACCACCTATCTAGCTGTGACACTTTGTACTAAATTAATACAAAGAAGTGTGACTAGTTATTCATTCAAGCAATTAACATTTCCTGCTTTTCCCATCCTCACTCCCATCACTGTATAGAAAAGAAACCAAGCTGCCGTAGCTAGCATAGATAAATGGCACTCACTGCAGCAACTTCTCTTGTCTATGCAATATATTCACTCGGACTGTGCTAGAGGAAATATCTGAATAAACTGTAGTGCCGATAATGAGGAGAAAGAAAACATTCCAGAGTGTTCTTCCAGTTGCAAAACTCATCTGGGTGGAAATTTCCCATCCAGCATAGTCTGCGGTCAAATAAGAGCTAAAGGACATATAAATGGACAAACAAAAGCCTCAAACCAGGTTAGGTATCGTAATGGAATGCCAGTAAATCATAATGAAAACACAATGGCTACCAGTTACTGAATATTATCCAAGGTAGGCTAGCATTTAGGATGGGAGGAAATATGAGTCACTTGGAACTGGCTCTGCTAAAGGAATGCAGTTTTATTTTGTAGGAATTTTTACAGAGGAAACTGCCATCCTGGTGTTGCAAAGGATGTATTTCCACTGCCAGTGGCAAATACCTTGGATGGTTATAATTCAGTTGCTTTTGAAACCTGTGCTTGCCAACATTTCTCTGTTGTGCGTCTCACCCATCCTGGTGGCAACAGAAGAAATCAGTGACAATTGGGAAGAGGCCTATTTATTCTAGGCACTTCGGTGGAAAGGGAATGGAGGAGAGAGAGGGAGAAGGATTTTAAAAGTTGCCTGACAGGTAAAGACAATGCATGATCCAAGCAAAAAATGTGGGAAAGCGAGGCAGTGGTGTCAAGCAACAGCACAGTTGATGCTTCATTCTGGGTAACCTCCAAATTCATCCTGGCCACAATGCAGTGTGATATCATCTTATCATAAAAAGGTGCAAGGATTTCCTATTGGCTTTCAGAGTACCTTCAACAGCCTGGGTAATCCTGCCATCCAACTCTGAAAACTAAAATACAAGGGAGAGATTTCTATCATGTGGTTTCAACTGCAGTGCCTGCTCAAGGGAGTCCTTCTCCACCTTGCCTCTAGCTCATGCAACTCATGATAATTATGTCAGTATTTGTGGAATATTTATGGCTACTTGAGACAAAGGGTGCAGCCAACCATCTCCTTCTATTAATGGAGGGCTCTTTGTTGCACCAGAGACTTACATTTACAGAAAACAGAGGCAGGGAGACTTCATTGTCTCTCGATAACTCTCTGATCCTACCAAAATCCGCCCTGGAGGGTTGGGAGAACCTCTAAAACATTGTGGCAGGCGACTTGAGTTGGACTGCAAGAAAAAGGAGGGATTTGCAAGAATGGTCTCGACTTTCTTCTGTTCAGGAAAGATTCACCTGGATAAAAGTGATTTATGTGGAAGTACGACATCTGATAAATCTTAATATACCAACAATCCTTAAAAAAAAAGCTCATAATCACCAGAACCTGAAGAGTTCTAAATAATGGCACATTCCTGAGTTTTCATGTCCCATGATTTTAGCATTATGATTGCATTTTAAAATGATATTGTTCCAGCCTGTGGAATTCTGAGATTTGCAGTTCATGGAGAGCAATTTAGAATTCCCCAAGAGACATAACGCCCCACCAAATGACAGAACCCAGGATTGCACAGGTTGCAACTGTGTTGTAACTTAAATGGTCCACTTAGAACCCAGGAGACCAGGGTTCAAATCCTTATTTAGCTCTGGAAACAGATGGGGTGACTTTGGATTACTTCAGCCCCAGGAAAAGGTGATACAAACCTCCTCTGAATAAACCTTGCCAAGAAAACCCTATCAACAGTGGAACTCTTTGCCAAGCTCCTTCTTTGGAGAGTTTTAAACGGAGGCTAGATGGCAATTCATCGGGGGTGCTTTAATTGTGCTTTTCCTATACAGCAGGGGGTTGGACTAGATGGCCCATGTGGTCTCTCCAAAATCTATTATTCCATGGTCAAAGGGTTAGGAAGGATGAAAGAAGAGCAGAAATCACTCTCCCTACAAACATACCCCAGTCAAGAAAGCCTCTGACCAAGCAGCTCTTTTTCACAAAGTCTTCTTATACCTCCTCACCTCCAACCTTTCCTCCTCCTCATCTTCTAGCCGGAAGTTTTTAGTAGCACTGACACTGAGCATTCAGCGAAGAAGAAACACAGTATGTAGACATACTGTTGCACTGACATTAAAGAATATATAAAACTTGATTTGTAAAAGAGTGGAATTCTGCTCCAGCTCACCCTATCATAGCTGTATATGCCTGCCTACAATAGCAGGGTAAACAGCAGCTGCCTCTTGAATCCCTTATGGAGATGAGTGATCAGCAAACAGAGAAAATGGGAGAGCAGTGAAGATTGTCTCATTAGCTACCTTCAGCATGTTAAATAGCATAGGTTTGTAAATATGGCCACCAAAACTAAATCATAATGAAAGTAGAGACAAGTGAAAGTAGAAAAAATAATCTCTATATGCATTTGGGAAACTTCCAAAATAGCTGTAGTTTTAGTATCATGTATCAACAAAATCTGCTTGTTTATATAATATTGCCATTCTATTATGTTCTTGAATTTAAAAAATCACATATAGATGAAAAGTTTTAACGTTGTGCTTTGGGAGGCACTATTGCTCTATGATAGAAATTGGAGACAAAGAACGATAAATCATTTCTCTTCTGTACTGCTGGAGTTTCCAGCTGGGGTTTTTCTCTTGAGGCAGAATTGCTCAAACCTGAGGCACTATAGCCAGCCATGGCATGCCCTAGTCATCCTCCTTTTGAGATAACTCTGGCAAGACATCAAGGTAATATTGGAGACTTTTGCACTGCCTTTCCTTCATAGGGAAAGGCATTATCATGCAGTGAAGCAGGGACTTCTTCCACTTCCAGGATATCTCAAGCACATTAGCCACTGTCCATGCTTACTGGGTATTCAGGGAGTTATGGTCCAAAAAATTAACTTTTCCAAACTTCCCCTTTCCACAGAAAATGCTTTAAGGCAACTGTAAGATATTTCAGAATTCAGTTAATGCAGCAAATTATGAAAAAATGCTGTCTAAACAAAATATGAGTATTAGAGCTATGGGTTGCATAACTAGTTACTTAACTTAAGAAACTGAACATACATATGATTTGAACTCTATATTGTTTTACGTACTAGATTACAATAAAATTTGCAAGGTAGGTTTTCCACATTGGTTAAATTAATCTTCAACAGATGTTCAGTCAAAACATCTGTGTATACACAAGCTTCAGGTCAAACAGAGGCTATTATTTTGCAGCTGCTGCATTTGTTGCCCAAAAGTGTTAATTCTGATAAATTGCAAAAAATACTTCAAAAAAGTAGAAGCAATTAACACAATAGCTTGGAGTGGCTTCTTTCTTTGTGCTCCAAGCATCCTCCATATTTAAAAAAGAGAGATACAGCTAAAGAAATTAGTTATGTAAGGGAGTAACTTTTTAAATATTTGTGCTGGATCTTTTCCAGCTGGAAATGTTTTTTTTAAGACAACTCTTTCAATTTTCCTGAAGAGCTTGGGAAAGAGTTACCCTCATGCACGTGATCTGTTTTCATTTCGTTAATACAAGGGATTTTCTGCTTCGTTCTGTAAGGAAAAGCTCAACATTAACAAACGGGTCTTTTGTTTTTAAAAATTTTGTAGTCACCACGTCATGCCCAAACATTTTTATGTTTCCCACCAGCATACACTGACCTGTGCCAGCAGAGCCCTGGGAAAATATGGTATATGAAAAGAAGAAAAGCTCATTGTTGCTACAGAACCAGCTGAGGGTGCATAAAAACTTTAGTTGACCGCACAAAACCCTGAAAATATCTCTAATGCACAGAAGGAATCTGGAGGATCTCTGTTTACAATTCAGCACAGTTTTAGAACTGAAGCAAAAATATCCAAATGCCTCCTCAAAAACTAAACAATTGTTCCTTATTCTTTCAAATGAGTTCAATAACAAAATTAGGAGACAAACCAGAACTAAGGTAGAACAAATGTTTACAGCCCCGAGAAGTAATGCAGGGAGATACACAGTCAAGTCATATGACTCTTGTGAACCAGTTCCAGAGTCACAAGCCACAATTTTCTTCCACGGAGGAATGTTTTTACAATCTGCTATAATGAAAAATTCATGTAGATTTTTTCAGAGACGATTTAGACATTAAGAAAGCTGATTTCTGCTCAAGGGAGACTGAAAAAAACCCCCCACTCTCCCATTTACCGTGCTTTGCTAAATGAGAAAACTGTATCAGCAACCTATTTGTGACTATGTGCCTTCAAGTCACCTGTTGATTTATCGCAACCCCATAAATTTCACAGGGTTTTCTTAGGCAAGGATTAATCAGAGGTGGTTTTGTCAGTTTCTTCCCTCTGAAATGTGGCCTAAAGCAACATACTGTCCTATACAACACAATTTCATGCACCAAAGAGTTGGTTTTTCAAGCTACAGTTATTACCAGGATATAATGAATAACTCCATCAGAGATGAGTTCTGCTTTTGATACTTTTGCTGTGATAGAATAGTATTAATAGTTACTCTCGACTATTAAACCTTAATTAGCTTGGGATACTGTATAAACTTAGATGGCTTGCTGAGACACAAAGAGTATTTTTAAATCTGTTTACTGGTTAATTAACAGTCTAAACAAAGGTGGGTAACTTCAGTATATCTCTGCAGCCATTTTCTAAGCCAGGACTGTTTGGGGACCATACTGACTTCCAAACATTACTATAAAATGTCCAAAACTGTAGTGGTTCTTAACCTGTTGGTCCCCAGATGTTTTGGCCTTCCAGGAATCCTAAAACCTGGTAAACTGACCGGGATTTCTGAGAATTGTAGGCCAAAACACTTGAGGACTCACAGGTTGAGAACCATTGCTGAGTCAGAGATTCACTCTTCTTTTAATATCTATTCAAAGGGAAGCTTCCAAGTAGGGCAATTTACTCTTATATTTTGCCAGAAAATACAACATCTAGGGAAATTAGGTAGCATTTTGCCCACTCCTGGTCCAGAGGAAAGGAAACATCACCCAAAAAGCAAAATAAGGAAATGAACACTTGTTGCTGTAGGAAAGCAACACGAAACAAAACAAAAACAAGTCTCAAATGACCATTTGCAGTCATTGCTACATCAATTCAGAACATTGATACTTTATAAAGCACTTTACTCTGACCAGAGATCGGCAACCAACATTTCTTGGACAAAGCTGTACCTTTGAGGGAGAGAACATATTTTGGGGGAACAATCATCTTCCAAAATGAAGCTCCCCTAAACATTACCTATTGACCAAGAATATTTATCTTCTCATTTGCAACTATTATGTTCCTAAGAGAAGATCCTGTTATTCTAGAACAGTGGTTCTAAACCTATGGGTCCCCAGATGTTTTGGCCTTCAACTCCCAGAAATCCTAACACTTGGTAAACTGGCTGGGATTTCTGAGAGTTGTAGGTCAAAACACCTGGGAACCCACAGGTTGAGAACCACTGTTCTAGAGGAAGACAACTCCTTCAAATAGGAGGGACAGCGGCCCTCAACAACCAAACAAGTAAAGGCAGAAGAAAACCAACTGTCAACCTAAACTTCCTGTGTATATTCCCTTAGAAAAATATGGATGGAGAGTAACAGCAGTGTTTTGTTCAGGGCTGCTGTTCACAGGTGAACTGCTTTTCCCCTCCAGTCATTATGAAATATTAATTTGCTGGATACAGACACTGTGTCTCAAAAGGCAGTTACCCCCAAGGAAGTAATACAGTCACTACACAAACATTTCCCCTTAACATCAACGCCTAAAATATTATTACTAAAGGAGTAGCATAGAACCCACTTCAAACCAATAGACAGACTCAACTTCTGAAACACATTAACATAAGAGCAAGAGGGATTTAAAATCCAGCCTACCCACTTCAACTAAATATGGATGGAAATGTACGATTTTAAAATTATGCCTAAAAGAAAACAAGAAGGGATTCAAAAGGTACGTCTCAACCGAGTCAGTTCTGCAAATAAGGGCCTGCCAGAGAAGATACCTTGTTTTGTTTGCTTATCAATCTAACTAATCTTGTTGATAGGTTCACACACGTACAGATGATCCTGCATGTAATCCACTGCCGTCTTTCAACTATATTAGTTTATTCGGAAGGAGAAGAAGTGTATAATGCATATTCAACCTCTCTTTTGACATGAATCTAACTTTTTGTACACCCCACTTCAGTCCTTACCTAGAAAGGTTGAGCAGGTCTCTTCTGAGGAGTTTGTGAAATTACCAGAAGAAAAAAAAATAGTTCACCTTGGTGATGCAGCTATCACCAATTCCACAGGCAGATTCTTTTAAACATGTTCATATCTCTTTCAAACGCACTGAATAAAGTATAGTGAGCTACTATAGATCACCAAGTCCATATCAGCAAAGCACGTCACTTGCTTGCTGCTACTGGTTCCCAAAAGCTGCAGGCATGGCAAAGCTCAGTCCATAAAATGAAACTCCAAACATCCTGCTAGCCCACATAAACCATACAAGAAAAGTATTAACAGATGTTAGTGCAATTAAGGTCCATTTCCCCCTAATGGCTAAGGTTTCAGCTTCCCAGCCTTACGTAAAGTGAATACTGAAGTACGAAAGGTTGTCATTGTGTGGTTTTGCAAGCCAGAGCTGTGGGCTTAGTAGAAATGAAAGATTCAAGCTAAAGGAAATTGGGAGGTTTCAGTGCCAAAGGCTAGGATGAAAAACAGGGCCAACCTTTGGTGTTTTGGAATGAGTCCTGGGAACTGAGAGTCCACCCTGTTTGGTTCAGGGGTTTACCAAGTGCCTCTGTGTCCGATTTGAGAATCACTTCTGCTGCTACATCTTCTCCAAAGACACAATCATCAGTGTGTTCCTTGGCTCAGGTATGTATCACACCACACTGATCCCATTACACTAGGGGATTCTGGGAACTATAGTCCAAAAAGTAACTTTCACACTGCCAATGTTTATGTCCTTTGGTTTTGACTGCAATTACGTCAAGATGAGAGTCTCTTTACTACAGTCAGCCCTGCAGATTTGATCATTCACAGATTTCATTAATATATTCTCTATAGCAGTGGTTCTTAAAGTGTGCTCCACAGAGCCCTTGGGACTCCGCGAAACATTTGGGGGGGGGGTCTACACTCCCTTCTCTAAGCTTTCCCTTATCTTTCCTGCTCCTCCCCTCTCCCCACCTCCCTCGCCACCAAAAGCATTTCCCCCCGCTTCCCTTGTTGCCAAAAGCTTCTTTTCCTCACTTTCCTTGCTGCCCAAATCCTTTCCCCCTCGCCTTGCATGGCAGAAGCGGGACGGACTGGAAGGCCCCTTAGATCTTCCACTGAAAGGCTGTTAAGTTTATGTTGGTTAAAACTGTCAATTACAAACATTGTATTCTTCTTTCTGTCCTTTTTTTTTGCACTACAAATGAGATATGTGCAGTGTGCATAGGAATCTGTTCATGTTTTTTTCAACTAGTTCCCACAAAAAAAACCCATCCCTCTGCCACTGGCCCAGCCCGTCTGTCAATTTTTAAAATGCAATGTGTCAAAATGTTTGCCCATGCCTGATATATACATATACATACATTATGCATAATATAATATATAAACATTTCTTGTGGCTCAAAAAGGCCTCTGTGGCTGAAAAAGTTTGAGAACATCTGCTCTATAGAAATCTCTAGGTCCTCCTTTGGCCAGATGTTGACTCTATCGTCAACATCTAGCAGTAGTTAATTATAGAGCCACACGGGGTGACCAAGAGATTCGTAAATAGAACACTTCCCTAGGCACGTATAGGACCTCAGAAGGCGTCTATTTAATTAATTGTGTTGGAGGACAAGAGATTCCTAGAGAGGAGATCTCTAGGAATCTTTAGGTTCTCCAGCACAATTCTATAGTGTTATTTGCATTTTTGCATTTTCATGGTGGTCTTGCACCCTTAACCCCAGTGAATGTAAAGCAGTGGTTCTCAACCTGTGGATCCCCAGATGTTTTGGCCTTCAACTCCCAGAAATCCTAACAGCTGGTAAACTGGCTGGGATTTCTTGGAGTTGTAGGCCAAAACACCTGGGGACCCATAAATTGAGAACCACCGATGTAAAGGGATACTGAGGAATATTATAAACAAACCCTAAGACAACATCCATGTGGAGAGCATGGATTTGCAGAGAGCAACCAGTAAGGTTCTGATGACCAGGCATGAATCTTCACCACTCCACTTTCCTAAGTAAGGAAGGTTTATCCTTTTCACCAGCATAAGCAAAGCACAAAAGGCATTCCAAATCAACTGAAAAATGCTATTTCTTTTAAATGAAAGAATAAAGAAGTATTTTCCCATGAACAGAATGCAACTTGGCTGTTCCCTTTAAACTGGAAGAACTTGGCAGATATATACAATATATAAGAGTAGATCAAAAATCTCCAAAGAGAAGAGGTAGCTTTTAAGATACATATACTGAGAGTATGGCTTTCAAACGACGCAATATTTCTTCCAGAAGCAAAGGTAGGTTAAAAAATTTACATTTGTAAATTATTCTGAAATCTAGCCCAAGATATGGTAAAAAGCCAATCTTTTGTTTTCGGTGGAATAACAATGAGATTAAACACAAAATTACAGTGTCTTCTCGACATCAGAAAATGGGAACTAGTAATAAAATGAAATAAGGTGGTAGGTGGCTACTTTGGCTGGGGAATTTTGGGAGCTGCAGTAGAAAGGGGTATGTTTTACTATTTATGAATCTATAATTTGGAAAGTGATGCCCACCTTCCACCCAGTCACTGGGAAATGTTACCATGGCTAATCTGGCAAGCAGATGGCATTTAAAAGTGTGCCATAATTGCACATGATATTTCAGATTACATTTTTATAAGTGTGGGTTATGCAGACCAAATACAAATCTATTAAGGCAAGGCATAACATCAACGCCTTAGAAAATTAACTAATCCCACGGTTTAGCCTCTGTCAACAGGAACAGCATTAAGAGAGATAAGAATGCCTGCAACCTTATGCTGAGAACCCTTCTCCAAACATGCCCCACAGATAGATATAGGATTACAAAAGCAGAAGAGCATCTGGCTCAGAACAAAGCTTTCTGGTCAGTTCTGGAAATCCAGATAAATGCATTGAGCTTAGAGCTAAAATGGCAGAACTCAACAACCATTAATAGCGAGCAATTCCATGGAGAGGTCATAAAAGCACCCGCATTAACTGAACTGACCTAATAATGTCAAGTATTTAGATTATATTTCACTTTTTAAACACAGTTGTAGACAACAGCCATTGTGCTTGCTATATATTTTGTTTCAGAAAAACAGATACACATTCAGATTAGTGTGAGAAAAACCAAACTGTACAATACTGATTTTCAAGTAAAATCTGGTCGCATAAAAGTTTTTCCTACTATAATCCTGTTTTCTTAATTTTTAAATGGGGGCTGTTGTAATTTATCAATATCTCACACCCATATCTATTCTGAAATTGGTGTAGATATGTAGAAATTTATTTCAAATTAATATGATAATTTTCCTTTATCCGTCCTGCACATTTTACCAGTCCCAGTTTAGGCAAGCCTTTGTGAAATTATCATGGTGTTTTGCTGAACTGGAATTGTTTGTGTTAAGGGTGGGAATGTCTGTCAGCTGCTATTTGATCAACAGGGGACTGGACTCTTATTGCTCATACTGGCTGCTTCCTAGTTAAGGAAAGATGGGGACAGTCCCTAAGGTGAAAGTAAAGGTTTTCCCCTGACACTAAGTCTAATCATGTCCAACTCTGGGGGTTGGTGCTCATCTCCATTTCTAAGCCGAAGAGCCAGCGTTGTTCGTAGATGCCGCCAAGGTCATGTGGTCAGCATGACAGCATGGAGCGCCGTTATCTTTTTGCCAGAGCGTTACTTATTGATCTACTTGCATTTTGCAAGTTTTCGAACTGCTAGATTGGCGCGAACAGCTCACCCAACTCTCCGGATTCGAACTGCCGACCTTTCAGTCAGCAAGTTCAGCAGCTCAGCGGTTTAACCCACTGCACCACCATGAACTCCCTATAGATACCTGTACTTATCAATAAAAATCCTTCTGTGCCTGTTGTTTCCTTCGTTGCACCGTTGTTTCATCATATCTGTTTTCACCATGTGTCCAAGATTTCCATATTTACCCCAAACACTTCTGAAAATTCCACCCCCTCCCCAAGTGAGGTACTTCCAATCTTATCCCAAGCACCAGAGATACCTCTATTTCCTAATTCACAACTAAGGTGATATCCAGTTAGAGGGAGTGACCAGGTCTTCCCCTCCTCCTCCCTTCAACTATTCAACCTTTCTCAAGATTGAGGCCATGAAGCTCTTAAGGAGGATTACAGACACATACTTTTCAAAGTCAAAGAATACTAGCCAGCCACAGATCATTTCATCCTCCACATTACGATCATCCAGAACTGCTGCCACATCATAACGCCCTGCCTTACACATCTTTTTACCTTATTTTCTATTGGCAGAAAGCGTGACAAGCTCATCTAAGGTTGGGTTACAGGTCACAGGATGCCTTGCAATAACAGCTTCCAGCCTAAGCTTGTTGAAGCACAGAGAAGGCAGCCAATCTCCGACTGCGCCTTTCGGAGCAGCAAGAATCTGGTATAGCTACACTCCCTCCTTCGAAAGCATGTCTGTTCAAGCCCAAACACTTTGACACAACCAACTTTTAAAAACCCTGTGTGTACTTCATTATTAGTCTACTGAGAGCCAGCTGGCTGATTTACTCCAATCACTATCCCCACCGCCAGAGGCAGACGGGTCATCGCTTTGTGCAAATGATTAAGGATTTCACATTAGTCACCCAGGATTGATCATTGCCTAAGAAACTTGTAAGCCCCCCGCACCATGCAGCAGGTAAAGCTCAACCCAAAGGCTGCAGTCAAGTTACACTATAGAATTCATTATTCAAGCCTCATGTCATATTGCCGAACCCATGGTTTAATGCTCTAAATACTATCTGATACCCAAGTGTAATTGGTTTAACTCGGTTGTGCAGCTGAGCTGTTGAACTTGCTGACCAAAAGGTTGGTGGTTCAAATCTGGGGGGCGGAGTGAGCTCCCATCATTAGCCCCAGCTTCTGCGAACCTAGCAGTTTGAAAACATGCAAATATGAGAAAATCAATAGGTACTAGACTTAATGTCAGGGGAAAACCTTTACCTTACTCAAGGAATGGGGGAAATACTGTTCTCTTGATGTTGTTGGAATCAGCTTTATTTATCTTTAGCCAGGAATGCCAGGGGTGATGGATACCAGGAGCTATAGATTTCCCTTCTACAACTCTTGCCTTAGTGGAAATAATAGAACACATCACTTCTATAGTGACAACAAGGAATTA
This sequence comes from Anolis carolinensis, assembly GCF_035594765.1. NCBI lineage: Eukaryota > Metazoa > Chordata > Lepidosauria > Squamata > Anolidae > Anolis > Anolis carolinensis. The sequence goes on from NC_085844.1 coordinate 73,936,726, forward strand.
GGCTTTGCCAGTGTGGCACAGAGATTTGGGTGTTAGGCTATGACTCAGACAAGGAAACCCAATGGGTGTCCTTGGGCAAGTCCTGCTCTCTCAGCTCAGAAAAAGGAAAGACAAACAAATTGTGCCCTGTGGCAAGTTGACCTAAGGCTGCCATAAATCAGAAATGACACGTTGAGGTTCTAGACCCTGTTCATGTCCTGAGATACACACACACACACACGCCAAAAGAAGATAAGCAAATAGATGACACAAAAGCATACAAGTAAAATCAGCAACATTATAAACTAAGCTATAAAAAGGCAGGAAAAAACCCTCAAAAGGAGTAATAATCTGAGCAGAGTGGTTTAGATTGTGAACGAGGAATGCACTTCTGGATAGTATCCCAATAGACTTGCAATAAGTCATTACTAAAGACACGGATTGTTTTTTATAGGTATCCTTTCATCCCTTATCTTGACAAAACGACTAGTGCAAATTGACCTACCATTCTTTTGCCTACTATGAGCTTATACCAAGAGTCCATTGGCAGCTATGTGGTCCATTAATGATAATTAAATTCCCTATTGGACAATATCGTTATTAAGGCTCCCCGAATTGCCACAAAACTGTGGATGACAATCCATTTCTTCGGGACTCAACAAACTAAGTGGTACTAAAATTAGGAAATGAAGATGGAACAGAATTTAGTAAAAAAACTAGACCACATGTTGAAGTTAAGAGATCACCAGTTAAACTCAGTCCCAAATGGAGATTGCATACTGAATGATCCTTGGTAGATATACAGATTTGGAAAGTGCAGTCCAAAAACAACATTTCCACCAGAAAATCACCAAATAAAACAATATTATGCACCTTTTTTTACAACCAGAGGTTCAAGATCTCCCTTGTCAAACTTTTTAATAGCTAATAGGAGGGATGGAAAGAGTCTGCGGCTTGTTGCCAGTCTTTCTAATACTCTTCCACAGCTGGCTGCAAACAGCACCTGTTTTTAACCAACACTGCAACTAGTTTATCATTTGTAATATATGTTTCAAAACTGAAAGGCTGAGAGGCCATCTTATTATCTTTTTACTCCCCTCAATATGAGAAAGAAACACATGACTCAAGATAAACATACCAAGCTGGACTTGAAAGGACTTGGTTTCTTTGGGAGGATAAAGTTTTAAAAAAGCAGTGTCTCATAAAGCTATGCTGAGAATAGCAAGGATTCGACTCCAAAGCAAACTTGGACTGGAGCAGATTTAAAGTACCCATCATTTTGTTAAAGACTTTCCAAGTTTTTCCAAGGATGACTAAGAATCTGATACACATTCCTCAGGCCTTTTGTCGGTCGACATAAATAAGCCTATTGAAATGTCAGTCTATAGCACTTAAAATATATGTATGTATATTAGTCAAAATAATAAAATCAAAAGGGCCAGTGAAAATTGTGCAAATATTTCACAAGAGCACAAGCTTTTCTGTATATAAAAAGCAATAAGCAGACGGTAAAACAAGAAGTAATCCTAATTTCTTCTCTAGTTTGAGGTAGGGGGGAAATCATACCTACAGATTGCTAAGTGATTTATTCTCATCCACTCATTAAACAAAATAAGGCTGGAAGATAGTGGCATGAGACATTTGGCACAGAACCTTCCCCATATTTAGATCTAATACTCATCTTTCCATCTTATATTGGACTCCTGTTAATGTGGAGCAACGAAAATTAACAGATCTTTCCAAAAGAAGAAAATAAAAACGGATTTAACGGAAAAATGAAGAGCTCTTCAGTAGAAGTCATCCTGTCAACACTGCATTTGGACATTGCTGAAAGTGATTTCAACTTGGAAAAGAGCAACGACAAGCTTTGTTTTCATTTGAAAGGGTTATTTCAAAGATCCCTCGAGAGAAGGCGCTCCAATAAATCTACATTTACAAAATATACATTCAGCTGCCAGGAGACACTAGCAGAAGCATGCTTTAAAGACAAAAGGAACTAGGAGGAATGTTTTTGCTGTATGCATCCACTCGCAAGTAGGGTGTAAGTTGTTTGGAAGCGACTGGTCTAGTTTCTAGTTGAGAACACCCAACACAGGTCCTCGGGGACAGAAGACTCCAGCGTCCCAACAGCATTTCATGCACACTGCCTGCTCTAAATGGCTAGGGTGGATATGTGGGATGAGGGAAATGGAATTTGCAATTTACTAGTAGCTGGGCTGCTGACAACAGTTGTTTTGTTGATCTCCTCCCTAAAGAGCAATTCAAAGTTTGGCATGATGAAGATATCGGACACAGCACATGTGGTTCTGGCAGGAAAATTAATTTCTCCCAGAAGCTTGAGAATTTTGACACTTCCGACAAGCAAGTGTTTTATTTTTTTTTAATGACTGTGCACAATGAAGGAGTGATTTCGACACAGCTAGTGTAGGCTCAACAGGAAGAGGCAGGGTGTGGAGACAGGTGTCCCAAGATTCTCCAAACCAGGTAGGCTTGCTCTTCAATGAGCAAGGGAGCAGAGGAGGGAAAGTCACTGGCACCAGAGTGCCTACATACCAGCCAAACTGGATTTTCCCATTCCAACAAAACACAGTCATGGGTGAAGCGAGCACATTCCAATTTGTGGGAAGTAGGTTATTATGTTCAGAGTCAACGGTTGATAGTGAGTAGAAAATGAATGCCATGAACAGCAGCCAGAGCAGCTGCTGTGGCATAATCTTCTCTATCCAAAGCAGAGAAGGGTGGGAGATAAAGACAAGTGATAAAAATGAGTAATGTTCATGAATGCTGAGACTTTAACGCTTTGTAAAGGACAGGCTATATAAGCTAAGGAGGATTCAAAAGGGAGTTTTAATGAAGGCAGGCTAATACAAAACCAACATTGTCAATACACAGCATGTATGACAAGTTATATTTGAAATGTGTATCTCTCCTGAAAATTAATTTGAGGCTTTTGTACATATCAGGCTCAGTCCAAAACTAAATGACAACGCAGTGGTTGCAGTGCCTGTCCATTCCAGCTCCCCCAAAGTACTTAAAAGTTCTGTAACTCACCAAAAATTATTCCTCCCGACACTGTTTGTTCATTTAGATTCATCTGGAAAACTGGTTCTTGCCCCTGACTCTAGATAACTCATTAAATGTTACATAGCACCTATCCAATTTCAAATTCTTGGGTACTAGATAATCTCCTCTATTGCAAGAACTATCCATTTCTATCTAGTACGGTATGTGTTTCATTTCTTTAACAAATTATCAGCCTAACAGAAAACACATCCTCTTCTTCCAAGATTGCTGAATCTACTCAGTAGCATTTAGTGGGGACAGCAAAAGCCTTTCCAAAGTCCAAACACCCTACATAACATCTACTGCATTGTTTATCCAGAATCACACACACAATCCTAAACCATTAAGGAGGTGAAACATCCTTATGTGGAATCCCATAATTACTTATTATAAGCATTTGCAAATCACCCTTCAATTACACTTCCAGAAGAGTTTACAGAAACAATACAATGATGCATAAACAGGAAAAAAGGAAGAACAAACAAAAACCACAAGGCAAGAATGGAACAATGGTAATAGCACCCCTAGTTCCATCCTAGCCTAGATATCAACAAGAAGACAAAAATGTAATAGAACTGAAAGCTTCTAAGGAGCCTAGGAGAATCAAGAGAGCCAGATTCTCCCATTTCTTGGTCTATCTTCCAGTACATGTTGCCCATCATGCCAATCAAAGCAATCTTGGGCCCAAGCCCAGGGCAGATTCTACTTTCAAATCCTCCATTCAAATGGAGCTAAAAATTCAGTTTAGTCAGAGAATGCCAGGAACCTTATAGTATCTATAAATCGGTAATAATATATTATTAAAGAGACTGAGATGCCCTCCAAATTATTTGGACAAACCACTGAATCCACAACTCAGCACAAAAACCTGAAGACAGCATCAGGCCTTGAAAATAATTCACAAAACAGAACATTCTGTTTTGCTTCTGTTGTCCCTGCCTCCCAAAGGAATTCATCTCTATCCTCAGAAACAAAGCTTTCTTGGATGAGCAATGCTAAAAATCTGTGACTGACCCAAGGTTCCCTTTTTAAAGATGTAGCCGTGTTAGTCTCTTGCAGCAGAGAAAAGGGAAAGGAGGGAGAGGATAGAAAGGAATGTAGTAGCACCTTTAGGACTAACTGGTTTTTATTTTTTTTGTGAACTTCATGACTAAGGACTTCGTGCTATAGCCCTAGAACATATCTACGATACTTAACCACCTGCCAAATGAACCTATTGTGATGAAAGAGAAATTGGGTGGGGAGCGGAGAATAAGGTAAGCACATGTTCAAAACAGAAAGTGTATACCATAATCAGCCATCAGTTTGAATATTCACTTATGTTGGATTTAAAAATAGATTTACATTTTCTAGAATGCATTGTAGTATCTAAATATCTCTATACTTTCAAACAATTACTATGATAACTTACAAGGTCCACTGAAAAATGGCTTGAAATAAAGGAACAAAACAGAGAGACCTACTAAGTGTGTTTCATAGTATTCTATAATGAGTTTGAGGATGCTTTTAATGCTGGAGGAGGAAGGCAAATAGACATCCATTTATATGATAGTCTAATCCAGCAGTAGTGGATCAGACAATAGTGCAGCCAAAAAATTAAGAAAATTGTAAAAGGGGCAGATGGCCAGGCATGATTACTCGTGTAGTTTTGAAAACTGGATATTCTTTCATGTTATACAGTTGACATATTTAAAAATTGAGTCATGGCTTTTAGGAGTATCCAGAAGAGATAATGTACCACCACTTTGCCCCCCAAAAGGTCAGTCGAAGTGAGTTGGCAAACTAGTAAGAGTGGCTTCAGTTGAAGGTTTTGACTGAAATAAAGGCTACTGACTGACTGAAAAGGTGTGTGTGTGTGTGTGGGGGGGGGGGGGGGGGTTAATTTAGCCAAACCCTAGCCTATTGTAAGTAAAACTGTAGGTCTGTGTTCAAAGGTACAACATGTGTGGCCCTCCCAATGATGAGCTACACTTCTCATCATAGAAGCCCCCGATGGCGTAGTGGTATAAAGACTTGTGACTTGAAGGTTGGGTCGCTGCCAGGTTCGAATCCAACCCAGGGATGAGCTCCCTCTATCAGGTCCAGCTCCATGCAGGGACATGAGAGAAGCCTCCCACAAGGATGGTAAAAACCTCAAAACATCTGGGCGTCCCCTGGGAAACGTCTTTGCAGACGGCCAATTCTCTCACACCAGAAGCAACTTGTAGTTTCTCAAGTCGCTCCTGACACTTAAAAAAAACTTATACCACAACCCTAACTCTGCAGGCTGTGGCTGATAGCAATTGAAATCCTGGAACATGTGTGGCCATGCATGGCCCAACCCGGCTATAGACAAAGCTCCTGTCTAGCAAGAGAAATTACCTACCTACTGACTTTTCAGGTAGACCTCTGAGGTTCTAAGACACCCTTTAAAAATAATTCGGAAGGGACTCTGATTGAATAGTACTGTACCCACATTGCTCCACCCCGGGGGGGGGGGGTTTACAGTGGAAAATTATATGCAATATTTATCAATGGAAAGCAGTTGGATGCACTGGACAGTACTGGGCAGTCAAAGGTTAAGCTGGGTTCACACACTTAGAAGCTTTTTGGAAGCCAGGAAACATGACAATGATGTAATGAATGCTAGAAAAGCATTGGACGCTTTTGGTTTGAGTCTCCTTAGCAGACATTTGTTTATTTTTGTATACAGCAAAGTTATTAAAAAGCCTCCTCCTGACCCTAAGAACTTAATAAGATAAGAGAAAGTTGGCATGACTGTGCACTTCCTTGGTCTTGGCTATAGAATCCACAATGAAAAGGGGTGACTCATGAAAGAGAATGAGAAGTGGAGAGAACAAACAAGCCAGCAACCTTATGTCAATCACAATACTTTCGATCCAGATGTAGCCACTTTGGAAAAAAAACGATCTATCACTTACTAACTAAAGCCCTCTTCAAGTAAATAACATTATCAGGATCTACTTCAGGTAGATCCCCTGGTGGTGGCGCAGTGTGTTAAAGCGCTGAGCTGCTGAACTTGCAGACCAAAAGGTCCCAGGTTCAAATCCCGGGAGCGGAATGAGCGCCCGCTGTTAGCCTCAGCTCCTGCCAACCTAGCAGTTCGAAAAATGCAAGTGTGAGTAGGTCAATAGGTACCGCTCCGGTGGGAAGGTAATGGTGCTCCATGCAGTCATGCCAGCCACATGACCTTGGAGGTGTCTACGGACAACGCCAGCTCTTCGGCTTAGAAATGGAGATGAGCACCAACCCCCAGAGTCGGTCACGACTTTACCTTTACCTTTACTACTTCAGGTAAATAACAAAATCTGGATCCAATCCAGTGGCTATACCCTTTTTACAAAAAGGGAAAGGCCATAGCTGGACAAGAACCTAAATACAGTGATTCCAGAGCCTCCTATGGATATTTAAATCAACTGATGCTTAAGTCCCATTTTATAGAATGGCATAGTGTCTTTTCTAAAAGGTAAATTTGAGGTGTTTTTTGGGGGAAAATTTAAAGAATATCTTCAAGCTGTGAATGGCGAAATACATGGATGCAGAAACTGTGGATAGGGAGGTCTGAGTGTCCTACTGTAACATCAAAAAGCCTTGGCCAGGCTACCCAGGATATACTGGGAGGAAGAGTAAAACATTTTTTCCTGAATTTTGGGCATAAAATACTAGTTGAAAACATTTATGAGAACAAAATCTGACTAATCTGTTCTTATCACAGACCCTTTTGCTTCTCTGTCAATTGAGAAGGAATAGAAACAAAATGTTGGTATGTGTGTGTGTTTGTGAGGGAGGAAGGGAGAGAGAGGGAATAGAGAAAATCCCCTATAAATTGGATTAAGGGGAGTTAGTCACTCCTGGCTGCTTCTCAAACAGAAGTCAGACACTAAAGACTTTGCCATTCACAAAACCCATGTGTTTACACTGACCTTACTGGATGAGAAGAAGACCAGGAAAGAATGGGGAGCAGTTGCCTGTTATAATATGTGATCAAAAGCGGCCCAAAATCTCTCCTCATTTCTATTCCCACAGCATGCATAACTGCTGCAAAGTAGCATAACTATTACTACTATTCATGTATGCAAAACATTGCAAATTCAGCATTAAACACTTTCATACTTTCCCTCTGAGGCAACACTGAAAAGCCTGACCACAATCCAAGCTCCTATGCAGCATCTTCCAAGTGAAACTTCCTGTTGCTAATCTCCCAAACCAAAATATCCCTGACCAAGGGATAGTTATTTATTAAAAGCAGTCCAGATCTTCAAAAAGTGGGTGGGTTAGGGAGGAGATAAGAGAAATGAAGGATAGGAGGGGGAGACATGCTGATGTAAACGTGTCTTTCCCCCCACCTCGCCTCACCCCGGACTGAGCTTATTCATTTAGCGGCTTTGCTATTGCAACTCAGCATACATTTACATGACACGAGTGCGGTTGCCAGAGGGAGAACAAGAGAGTGAGAGAAAGAAGGCTGTAATTGAAGCCACCAAAAATAACCCATTGGCAAAAAGGCACTAGCTATTTAGCTCTGCACCTCCCCCCTCCTTCTACAATTCTCATGGACATAATTCAAGAGTCAGTTTTGCCAACACACCAAAATACGAGTGCCTTTTTACCCTTGCAGAAAGGGTGGGGAGAAATGGACCAGGAGACGGAGAAAGTACACCAAAGGGTTCAGTTGATTCAACACATCCAGTGGGAGAGATGCAGACAAGACCACCAGTTGTTTGAGACTTCTCTGAACCCCCTTCCAAATATCTTTTCCCTTCTCCTGTTAGGCAATTCCTGTAGCCTGACTCAGCAGGCTGATAGGAATAACAGCCTGCCAGTAATAAAATGCTGGTGTAAGGCATTTAATGACTGTTCTTCTTTAGAGGCACACCAGACTCAAGAGTCATAAAAAGATGCCAGGTGAGGCATTTCCATACGCCTTGATCGAAGTAAGGAGCAGAGGGAAGAAAGCTGATCCGCACACTTGTCTCCATTCTAATTTGTAAAATTGTTTAGCATAACCACAGATCAAATGGAGCTTTGCTAAAGAGGCGAAACATGAATACACTATATGAAATATCAAGAAAAACAAACAGTACTCAACAAGTGCATTAGAATGCAACCCTCACAACTGCACAGTCAGCTACATAAACTGAATCATATAAATTACATTCCAACACATCTTAAAGGTTCCTGGTTAGGACCCATTTCTTTAGAGCAGTGGTTCCCAACCAGTGGTCCACAAGAACCAAAATATGGTCAGCTGTCTCACCATTACTACACAGCCCAACCAAAATTTTTTTCTTGGTGTCTTCGTTTTTAGGCCTGGGGTTATTTGGGGTGCTGATTCAGAAAATCACATTGGATAGATCAATGGTACTCAACCTGTGGGTCCACAGGTGTTTTGGCCTACAACTCCTAGAAATCCCAACCAGTGTACCAGCAGTTAGGATTTCTGGGAGTTGAAGGCTAAAACATCTGGGGACCCACAGGATTGCGAACCAATGGGATAGATAGACCACATCAGCTCTAGATTATTAAATATGGTTTTCTGTGGGCGAGCAGATGGCAACTACAGGATGACATATGTTCTTTATCAGAAACTAGAGCTGTTGTGGTCTATCCAATGCAATTTTCTGAACCAGCACCCCAAATAACCAAACCAATCTAAAGTTGATCAAAAATTTGTAACCTTTTTGGTACTAACGTTGGAGAGTGGTCCCTGGCCAAGTGGTCCCTCGTCAAAAAAAGTTGGGAACTCTCTTGCGGCAGGGAGGAAAAGCAACAAATTTTCTAGGGAGCAACAATAATAATTGTTAACTTTATAATGCGTGTGTGTGTGTGTGCATATAATAAAAAAACGTACTCATTACAGTACAGTGAGACTTCCACATTTGTGGGTTTGATTATTCACAGGTTTGATTAAAATACTTTCTTCACAAATCTCTAGGTCTTTCAGTGAGACTTTATGGTCAGCTTCCAGTGGACTCCTTCTGGATGTCTCAGAACTTCCCAGGAGTGTTCTCCCAGGTAAAAAGAACCAAGAATATCATTCTTTCTGGGTTTTTTTTCAGGGCCCTATACTATTCATCCCAATCAATGTGGAAAGTTCACTGTACTCTTAAGCATTGTTTCAGGGGAATGGCATACCAGTATTATGTGTATTCAATTATCTTTAAATATTTTTCTTTCTCATGTTCTGTATGCCATTAATTCACTTAATAAAAACTTATTTAAGAAATAAAAACCATTACTCCTTGAGAGGGATTTAGTACCATCTTTGTATATGCAAGTGAAAATCATCATCATGAGAAAAAATAACACATTACAGAGCCCAATTTTTTCTTGGTGTCTTGGTTTTTAGGCCTGTTCCTGGGGTTATTTAGGGGAGTTTATTCAGAAAATTGCATTGGATAGACAGCATCAGTTCTAATTTTTTAAATATGGTTATCTCGATTTTCCATGGGCAAGCAGATGAAAGCTGGTATACTACACATGTTATCTCAAAAACTAGAGCTGATATGGCAAAGCATGTGCCATTTTTGGAATCTGCAGGTCAAATAAATAACTCAAAGGTTGTAAGCCACTCCACGTCCCCTCGGGCAGATGGGTCAGGATACAAATGTTCTTGTTGTTGTTGTTGCTCCTCCTCCTCCTTCTTCCCAGAAACAGATCTAACATTTATGGCACCAAAATGTGTGTTGGCTAATGTTATCAATGCAATGCTCTTTCAGTAATAAGTAAAAAGGCTGTGAGTTATTTCATCCCATAAAACCTGTTGTTGAATTCTTACCGAAAAATTTCATTTGTGGCTAAGAACACTTTACACATATGCGAAAAATAAGGAAGCAAGAGAACGCTCACACGATTTGTCCTTTGGAATTTAAAACAAGAGTGGGATGTTATTGTATTTGCCCACTCAACGGTGGATTGTATTTAAAGCATGGGAAATGGAATTCCTGAACAATCATCTTGGCTATTCAGATGCAAAAAGACAGTTCGTGGCTGCAATTTGCAAGGGTAAGTGAAGTCCAATGAGATGACTGTATCCCGTTAACATGCATACTTGTGATTCAGCATTGGCGGGAGCGGTGAAAAGCGGTGCATGCTTAATACGACCCTTCATGCCCACGGGACAAAAGAGAAAGTCATCCAAACCTAATGGCCATAAATATTCACAACTATATGAATACATGTACCAAGGTAGCCTCCTTGTAATACTATCAGTAGTTCAAATGTACCATTATTAAAGAAAAAGAGGGAATTTCTGTAAATATGACAAATGAAACCCCAGAATGGCAAGCGATCCCAATGTACTTCTAAAAAAAAAGGAATTACTGTTTTGTCAAAGGCTTTCATGGCTGGAATCACTGTGTTGCTGCACGTTTTCCGGGCTGTATGGTCATGTTCCAGAAGCATTCTCCCCTAACGTTTCACCCACATCTATGGCAGGCATCCTCGGAGGTTGCGAGGTCTGAGGATGCTTGCCATAGATGTGGGTGAAACATCAGGACAGAATGCTTCTGGAACATGGCCATACAGCCTGGAAAACGCACAGCAATCCCGCCCTTGTTTTGCTTAAGGCAGTTTGTGGGGGGCAGGGGAGTTGCACCAGAATCTCTCCAAACAAAGCTATTTTCTTTATGATCTAGTTCACAAACTCATTAAAACAAAGTACTCCCACTTTTAATGGTTTCCAAACAGCTTTTTAAAACCACTTGGATGGTAGCTATTGCTATTGGAGTATAGCTCAATTTACTTACCAGTAAGCATTGTAATCTGCTTCATCAGAACAGAGAAAAGAAGCAATGGCAATTAGGTAGCATTTCCCCCTTATATGAAGCAAACTCTCCAGCAAAACTCCTATGTATTTTTTAATATCACGGGCCAATAATTAGTTTCATTCATAACTTATACTTATGCTCTATCTAGACTGGCAAAATACCTGGACTAAACTCTCTTTGATCGTTCATTCCACAAAATAGAGATCTGAAATCGAAGCCTCGCCTTCGATTTTGGGTGCCACGATGCTGCTTTACAACTGTTTCTCCAAAGTAAGACTCATCTATACAGAGAACAAGAATGGACAAAGTGAGGCCCATCAGCCACACACAGCTTCCAGCTCTTTCTTGTGTTACATACTATACTTATTTTTTAATCAAAATCTGCAGTCACTGCTAATCTTCAGCAGGCAATTTCTAAATGCACTATAGTTAATGGTAAAAGAAACTACCGTTATATACTTGAGTATAAGCCGACCCAAATATAACCTGAGGCACCTAATTTTATCACAAAAAAATGGGAAAACTTATTGACTCGAATATAAGACAAGGGTGTGAAATACAGCAGCTACAGGTAAATTTCAAAAATAAAAATAAAAATCAATAAAATTACATTAATTGAGGCATCAATAGATTAAATGTTTTTGAATATTCACATAAAACTGTAATTTAAGATAATAATAAGACTTTAATAGATAAGACTGTCCAAAACTCTGATTACCTAAATAATCGAAAGCACTGAAAAAATCAGCTTATACACGAGTATATATGGTACATGCATTCTAAATAATGTAACAAACAATGTAATTCATTTTTGTTTGATATAAGTATTCAGTTAATTTTAAGTACACTTAACATTCATTTGTATAAAACTATACATTTAAAAGTCAGATATGAATGGATTTATTAACACAAAGTGAAAAGAATTTTAATACATTTCATTATATCTAATTAAGATTTCTAAATTCATCTCGTCTCATTTTACTCTATTTACATGTACCTAAATTTTAGGTATTAATGTTTTAAGAAAGGTTAGAACACAAGGTCCTTGAGCAAATGCCAAAATATAGTCTCACAGCATCCATTGATTTTCCTTCCCATCCCATCTACTCCTTGATGACTCAGGGTTGTGTTTTTCAGGTGCAAGAACATTTAGAGATGCTGTTCCATCTTATCTTCTCTGAACTAAATTGTCCCAAAGATACACCACATGATTTTTCTGAATCTTTAGTTATTATTCATTTTTTGCAATAAGAGCATTTTGTGCCTCCAAAAAGCCACACAAGAAACCAGATGAACAGAAAAACAGACTTCTTCCAACAAGTCTGCTTTTACTGGTAAAGTCCCACAAAAATCAAATACCTACCTTGCAATTTTTTGAGTTTGAAAACAATCTTCAATGTACAAGGTATAAGGTCCTGAATTTTACAATGCTCAGCTTCTTTTAGTATACTGAACTTTATTCAGAACCATCTTTATCTACCAAAACAGTGTAAATTCAATGCAGTTTTGTAGAAAAACCTTCTAGCTCAATGCTAATTAAAATGCATTTCTTTTGATTTGGGGTTACCACATTTCCCTCCAAAACACTGGCCATATGCCAAGTACAATTCTTGTTTCATGTATGCTTCAAGTTGTTTTTATGGCAAATCTATCATGGGGTTTTCTTAACAAGTCTTGTTCAGAGGGGATTTGCCTTTGCTTCCTCTGAGTCTAAGAGAATGCGATTTGCCCAAGCTTTCATACTTAGGAGACCACTAAAGAATACCAGCTACCGTAGGGAAGGAATTGGCACAATCATCCCCAAATATTCCTTTCCCAAGAAAACACTATGAAATTAATGGGTCTGCCGCACGTCAATAGGCAAGTCAAAAGCGCATGCGTGAACACAATCTCTGATGAAGCTGACACCTAGTATTACAGAGAACATTTCAGGTTTGGTTGGCTTAATTACTGAAGAACAACGCTATGAGAGCCAATACCACAACTATGACTGTCCGAAATTTTCACAGATAAGGGCTGGGCCTGTGAAACAAAGCCTCAGAAAGACACGTGAGAAGCATTCTTTTTATTTCAGGTGAAGAAAAGACAGTCGACAGTGTTAATACTTTCCTTTTAATGACTGTTTGATGTTCAGTTAAGCAAACATTCCCTCAAAATTGGTCAACCACATCTCTCCTCCAGGCTATTTAAGGGGAGAAAACACCATTGTACTATTAATGATGCTTGAAATAGGCTGCTAGAAGAAACCAAGGAAGCAAATGCTAGCTTGGGAGTTGGTTGCCAGAATAGCTTAATGGAGCTGTTCATGTTTACAGACCAATTCAGCACTCTCAAAGTACAGGTTAAGCATCCCTTGTCCATAATTCTGAGATCCAAAATACTTCAAAAATCTGAAGCTGTTTACTGAGGTAGCTGAGATAGTGACATCTTTGCCTTCTGGTGGTTCAGTGTACCCAAACATTCTTTCATGCATGTTATTTAAAATACTGTATACAATTACCTTTTGGTCATGTGGGTATAGCAGTGGTTCCTAACCTGTGGTCCGTGGACCACCAGTGGTCCCCAAGAACTAAAATATGGCCTCACTGTTACTACACCATTGCAAGGAGAGCGACTGGTCTTGTGAAACCCTCTTATAGTGCCAAGGCAACGGGGATGTTGGGAGGGGAAAGACTGACTAACCATGAAAGGCATGACAACAAGCCTCCTGATTGCTGTTTCTCCTCCCTCCCTCTCTCCCTCCCCCCCTCCCCCTAAGCAGAGTAATTTCATGTGATGCCTTGAAGCGGGGCTCCTTGGTGTCTTCTTTTTTAGACCTGTTCCTGGGGTTATTTGGGGTGCTAATTCAGAAAATTGCATTGACTAGACCACATCAGCTCTAGATTATTAAATATAGTTTTCTATGGGCGAGCAGATGGTGACTATTGGATGGCATATGTTCTGTATCAGAAACTAGAACTGATGTGGTCTATCCAATGCAATTTTCTAATTCATCACCCCAAATAACCAAACTGAATCTAAAGTTGACCAAAAGCTGATTCGTAACCCTTTTGGGATTAATGTTGGAGAGTGGTCCCTGGTCAAAAAAGGGTTGGGAACCACTGGTGTATAGGGTATATATGAAACTTACATGAGTTTAGACTAGTGTCCCATCTCCAAGGTATCTCATATATGTATATGCAAACATAGATATTCCAAAATCTGGACAAATCTGAAATCCAAAACACTTCTGGTCCTAAGTATTTTGGATAAGGGATACTTTAGTGCATATATTTACTTGCACAAAGCAGTAACTAGACTACTACACTACCAAGGGGCTTATATGTCCCAAAACCAAAATTACAACCCATGGGACATCTTGCCCAGAAGAGCGGGGTTTGTACAAACAACAGGTAGGTCACTGAGTAAACACTACAGCATGCTGGACGAGACACAGCTTTGGTCTGATCCAGGACGGTTCTTCTTACATTCTTGGCACACTTTCAGAGTGTTCTTAGTCCACTGCTAACAGGAAGCTGCTGAATCCAGCAGTGAAAATGTTATGCTGTTTTTCTGTCTCTTTCTCTGTCCCTCACACATCAGCCTACAAATCTGGAGTCTTCCACGCGATTCATGAAACTTGTTACCCACAGCAAACATGGAAGTGAAGTGTAGAAAAACAAGACTACTGTTATGATTGAGCCTCATGGCTCTGTTACTGACAGACGCGGGCGTAAGACTCCTCGAGAGTCAGATACTCTCGAGGAGCGAGAGAGAAAAAGACTGCGAGACATATTTGCAGCACCATCTGACGAGGAGTCTTTCGAAGGGTTTACGGAGAGAATGGAGGAGGGGCTGGTTAGCTCAGAGGAGGATGAGATGGATTGGACTCGGGTAAGGGAGGAAGTGGGTGCCACTGGCCATGATGGGACAGAAGATGAATGGGGACCTTCAGGATTAGACCCATGGTTTAGCTGGAGGGATGGGACGGGATCCACAGCTGGAGATGCTGTTGGGCGTAGTCAGAGGTGTTCCAGCTCTGACGAGGAAAGTGATGAGGAAACGCCCGGGTTAAGGAGGACAGCTGACAGTGATGAAGATTTGTAACTGGCATAAAATGGGGCTTGAGAGCAATTGCAAATTGCGTTGGGCAAGGTAATCTGGGCAAACGCTTGGGATCCGTGTGTGTGTGGGACGCTTCCCTGAAGACTTGTGTGCTTTCCTGTGCTGTGACCTTGACCTTCCGTCGTCTTCTTGACGGACGCCATCTCCTGCTTTGAGAACTCGGACTGAACTGACCACGGCTTGTCTTCCCCCCTTCTTGGACTTGGAAAAACTACAAACGTCTGCTTCTGGCTTTGATCTACGGAACGGAACTGGTCTACTCAACTGCTACAATCCTTGGCTGATTTACTCGTGTTGGAGATCCTGTCTACTGTGTGTGTGGGGGAGCGACGCAAGTTACTCTAAGCACAGTGTTGGCAGCAGAGAGGAATCTGCTGCCAATTAGTTGCATTCTTTGTATCTTTTGTTCCTTGGCTTTCGTTTCGTTTATACCCAGGCTGAAGCAAGCAGTTTGTTTTTACCCGGATTAAACTCCGGTTTAATTCGGTTTATCTTTTGAACATTTACTTTTGCCCCTTTTTGCTCCTAAAGGCAAAAACTGCCTGGCCCTTGTGTTTTACGGGCATTTTTGAGTTCTGTAATCTAATAAACTCTGTTACTTTGAATCTTGTGGCGTTCTGTCCTTGACAGATTGCCCAACGCCCATAAAAAGTTTATTGCAGCAATAAACCCGTCAGGAAGACGATGGATGAGTTAAGGGCCAAAGTAGACCAATTGCAAACGGCTTTTACCGTTAGCCAAACAGCTCAGGCTGTGAAAGGACATGTTTTGACTCCTGAACGCTTTGACGGAACCAGGTGCAAGTTGCCAACCTTTTTGGCACAAGTGGAGCTTTATTTTTCTCAGCTCAGTGCTCATGCTTTTCCTACAGACACTAGCAAGGTGGCCTTTATTTTGAGTTTGTTGACCGGTCCCGCAGGACAATGGGCCACTAATTTAATTTTGGGAAATGACCCAGTCAAGGACAATTTGAATAATTTCAAAAAGTTGTTAACTGATACTTTTGGGGATCCTCTCCGCACGGAGAACGCTGGGTGGGCTCTGTATCGGTTGAAACAGGGAAAGGGGACTGTTTTGGATTACTTAAATAAGTTTAACCTGTATCGCCACCAGCTGGATTGGGGGGAAAATGCATTCATGCTTTTATTTACTGCCGGGTTAAGTGATATGCTCCAGGATGAATTAGCACGCTTGGAGCCGGCTGAAAGCTGGGACGCCTTAGTAGCTAAGGTGCTGCGTTTAGACGCAAGGTTCGAGGCTCGTAAACACTCAAAAGCAATGTGTGCGCCACCCATGCATGTAACCAGGGCACCTGTGGTGATGGGGGAAGAGCCCATGGAGCTTGGGGTCTTTAAAAAGCTGTCTACAGAGGAAAAGAGCCGTAGGAGGCAGCTGGGCTTGTGTTTGTACTGTGGGAATGCTGGGCATTTTGCCAAAAATTGTAATGTGAAACCTTCCCAGCTTTCGGGAAAAGGCCAGCCCTAGTGCGACGTGAGTCCAACGCACTAGGGCTCCTCAAGCAGTCAACTGAGGGGAGGAAGCATGTTTTCGTACCCATTACATTATCTGTTGGGGGAAGGGAACTTGTTTCTACTTTGGCACTGCTGGACTCAGGGGCTACGGTCTCCTATGTAGATGTTGAGTTTGCTAAGAAGCATGGCATTCCTAGAGTGCGCAAGGCATGCGACGTGTGGGTGGAAGGAGCAGATGGGAGACTGCTGGAGACTGGGGTGGTTAACCATGAAACCTCAGCAGTAACGTGGGAGGTGCAGGGAGTAACGGGAACGTTTGTGTGGGATATTACGAGCTTGCCTAGATATGATGTGATCCTGGGGATGGATTGGCTAGCTGTAGTAAACCCACAAGTAGATTGGGCAACACGTAAAGTGATCTTAAAGAGGCAGGACTGTTGCACTCTAAATGTTACTCATTCTGATATGGAGGGAGTGCCTGCTGAGTATGGGGAGTTCTCTGATGTATTTTGTAAAAGAGAAGCGGACAAATTACCACCGCACAGGCCATATGATTGCGCCATCAAGTTGGCAGAAGGTGCGAAACTGCCAGCAGGGAGGCTGTATGCCTTGACTGTACCGGAAAGGCAAGCTTTGCGGGAGTTTCTAGATGAAAATTTAGCCAAGGGGTTTATTCGCCCATCTAGTTCTCCAACTGCGGCACCAGTATTCTTTGTAGCCAAAAAGACTGGGGAACTTAGGCTGGTCTGTGACTATCGGATCCTAAACAAATACACCATTCGGGATAGGTACCCGCTCCCTTTAATCTCGGAACTGTTATCAAGGGTGCAAGGGGCTAAGGTCTTTACCAAGCTTGACCTGCGGGGGGCCTATAACTTAATCCGTATACGGGAAGGGGATGAATGGAAGACGGCATTTAACACGTGTTTCGGATGCCACGAGTTCCGAGTCATGCCTTTTGGGCTTTGTAATGCTCCTGCGGTATTCCAGAGGTTCATGAACGATGTGTTCAGGGACCTAATTGACCAATTTTTAGTGATTTATTTGGATGATATCTTGATTTTTTCTAAGGACGAGAAAGAACATCGTCAACATGTCAAGCAGGTTCTGCACCGACTGCGGGCTAATGGGCTTTTCGCCAAGGCTTCCAAGTGCGTCTTTCATGTGCCTGAAGTGGAGTTCCTAGGTCATGTAGTGTCAGGTAGGGAACTTAAAATGGACCCACATAAGGTTGACGCCGTCAACTCATGGCAGGAGCTGAAGTCTAAGAAGGATGTACAAAGGTTCTTGGGTTTCGCTAATTACTACCGGGAGTTTATTCCGAATTTTGCAAAGCTCACGGTACCTTTGACGCAGCTTCTGCGCAAGAAACAGCCATTTGTGTGGGGGCGGGAAGCTCACGAGGCGTTTCTACAACTAAAGTCTAGTTTTCAATCGGACAACATACTAACCCATCCTGATGTTGACAAACCGTTCGTGGTAGAAGCGGACGCTTCTAGCTACGCGTTGGGGGCTGTATTGTCTCAGAAGGATTCCTCAGGGACCTTGCGTCCCTGTGGATTTTACTCGCGGCAACTAACACCCTTCGAGCAGAACTATACCATATGGGAGAAGGAGTTGTTGGCGATTAAGGTGGCGTTTGAGGTGTGGCGGCACTGGCTTGAAGGGGCACGGCACCAGATCGTGGTCAGATCTGATCACAAGAACTTAGAGCACTTGCAAACAGCAAAGAAGTTAAACCAGCGTCAAATCCGCTGGGCTTTGTTTTTCTCCAGGTTTAACTTCAAGGTGCAGTTCGTGGAGGGGAAGGCAAACTTGCGGGCCGATGCTTTATCCCGCAAGCCGGAATTTAAGACCAATGAGCAGGTAGTATGTCAGACCATCTTGCCTACTGCCTCTCTGTGTGTTGTAGATAATGAGCTTGGGTTACATGACCAGATCCTTGAGGCTCAGAAGGATGATGTGTGGACTCAGGAGCAACTGATGCTGCTCTCTGCAGGTAACCGTACCATACTGCCGCATCTCCAGGATCAAGACGGGGTATTGGTGCGTAGGGGGCAGGTTTACGTACCAGTGGGGACCCTCAGGTTGGAGGTGATTAGAGCCCACCATGACGAACCCATGGCTGGGCACTTTGGCAGGTTCAAGACCGTACAGCTTATCACCAGGAGCTACTGGTGGCCAAAGATGCGGCAAGACATTCTGCGCTTTTGTGACAGCTGCGCCGTTTGTCAGCAGAGTAAGACGCCTGTTGGGCGCCCTAGAGGGTTGTTATCGTCTTTACCTGTTCCGGAGAGGCCATGGCAAATCATTTCCATGGATTTTATTTCAGATTTGCCTAAGTCTGGGGGTTATACTTGTATTTGGGTGGTGGTGGATTTATTTAGTAAACTGGCTCATTTTATTCCTTGTTCAACCATTCCGGCGGCCCCTACGTTGGCCTTACTATTTACAAAGCACATCTATCGTTTGCACGGAGCACCCGAGGTGATTATTTCAGATAGGGCTCCGCAATTTGTGTCACGCTTTTGGAAACACTTCCATGAGTGTTTGGGGACTAAGTTAAACGTGTCTTCAGCTTTCCATCCGCAAACGGATGGACAGTCGGAACGGGTTAATGGGCTCTTAGAGCAGTATCTGCGTTGTTTTTGTTTAGATCAACCCACGGCTTGGGTAAAGTGGTTACCGGTGGCGGAATTTGCTTACAACAATGCGGTGCACACGTCTAGTCAGCATACGCCATTTGAGCTAACTTATGGTTTTCACCCACGGGGAGGTGTGGCGCCGTCGACCAATGTGGTCTCTTCGGACCCTGTGTACCGCTCTTCGGAAATGGCTGCATTGCATGATGTTGCCCGTCGCTTACTGTTGGAAGCTAAGGCAACGCAGAAGACTCAGGCTGACCGCCACAGGCAGGCAGGGGAGGAGTTGGAAGAAGGGGATTTGGTGTGGTTATCTTCCAAACATATTAAACAGGCTGGGGGAAAGTTTGCGCCTCGGTATTTGGGTCCCTTTCCTATCGTTAAAAAGATTTCTTCTGTTGCGTTTCGTTTGCGTTTACCGTCTAGTTTAAAGGTCCATCCAGTCTTTCATCGTTCGCTGTTGAAACTTGATACCTCTAGTCGTCGTGGTGCTATAGCGGAGGGTATCACTGCCACTTCTCCGCCATCGGGGGAGGAGGCCTTTGTGAGAGGGGATAGTGTTATGATTGAGCCTCATGGCTCTGTTACTGACAGACGCGGGCGTAAGACTCCTCGAGAGTCAGATACTCTCGAGGAGCGAGAGAGAAAAAGACTGCGAGACATATTTGCAGCACCATCTGACGAGGAGTCTTTCGAAGGGTTTACGGAGAGAATGGAGGAGGGGCTGGTTAGCTCAGAGGAGGATGAGATGGATTGGACTCGGGTAAGGGAGGAAGTGGGTGCCACTGGCCATGATGGGACAGAAGATGAATGGGGACCTTCAGGATTAGACCCATGGTTTAGCTGGAGGGATGGGACGGGATCCACAGCTGGAGATGCTGTTGGGCGTAGTCAGAGGTGTTCCAGCTCTGACGAGGAAAGTGATGAGGAAACGCCCGGGTTAAGGAGGACAGCTGACAGTGATGAAGATTTGTAACTGGCATAAAATGGGGCTTGAGAGCAATTGCAAATTGCGTTGGGCAAGGTAATCTGGGCAAACGCTTGGGATCCGTGTGTGTGTGGGACGCTTCCCTGAAGACTTGTGTGCTTTCCTGTGCTGTGACCTTGACCTTCCGTCGTCTTCTTGACGGACGCCATCTCCTGCTTTGAGAACTCGGACTGAACTGACCACGGCTTGTCTTCCCCCCTTCTTGGACTTGGAAAAACTACAAACGTCTGCTTCTGGCTTTGATCTACGGAACGGAACTGGTCTACTCAACTGCTACAATCCTTGGCTGATTTACTCGTGTTGGAGATCCTGTCTACTGTGTGTGTGGGGGAGCGACGCAAGTTACTCTAAGCACAGTGTTGGCAGCAGAGAGGAATCTGCTGCCAATTAGTTGCATTCTTTGTATCTTTTGTTCCTTGGCTTTCGTTTCGTTTATACCCAGGCTGAAGCAAGCAGTTTGTTTTTACCCGGATTAAACTCCGGTTTAATTCGGTTTATCTTTTGAACATTTACTTTTGCCCCTTTTTGCTCCTAAAGGCAAAAACTGCCTGGCCCTTGTGTTTTACGGGCATTTTTGAGTTCTGTAATCTAATAAACTCTGTTACTTTGAATCTTGTGGCGTTCTGTCCTTGACAACTACTTTCCCCATGAATGTTTTCTGCGCTCCATTACCATGCTCAAAACAAAACAACCAGATGCCACTGGAAGATATTACCAGACAGGCATAATCTCAATCAATACCAAAGGCTGAATGAAATAGGAGAAGCATCAGACAGTGCTCATGGGGGACAAAACACAGTTAATGGTGGCCTGAAGGCATATTGGTTGTTTCTACCTGGGACACTTTTAATGAGATCAAGGACTGGGGAGAGCCTGGACTGGAGACCTTTAAGATCCAGCTTGAGCTCAGGAAGGCCAAGATAACAAATAAATACAATAGGATAAGGAAAGGGACATGAGCTGCAGCCTGGAGCTCTAATGGCTGTTAACAATTTTAACAGCTTTCTGTTGCGATTCCAATATTTGCATGAAGCTAAAAAGGATTAAGTGCTCATTTCACTGCAAGGCTGCTTCATCTTCTTGCAATGCTTAAGCCAGGAAGCGGTAATGGCAGAGAGGGGAGAAAAAAAGGAAGAAGAACATATGTCACCTGTTGAAAGTGTTTTGCATTGTCATATTAGAAGAAAATAGGTGCATCCCTTGGCAAGATGAACTTCTTTGCTCATGTCTGCCTTCCAGAGAGTGGGCAAAGCCAGCCCTTCCTCATTAGCAAACAAAAAATCTTATCCATATCTACATAGAAGGATTTTGCATTACAACCCACATGGATGCTCAAGGGATTAGCAGCAGCAGCAGCAGGACACAAAGACTGTCCTTCACAAGAGACCAGCGGATGTCTGGTCACGCCAAGGCAAAAAGCCAATGGCTCACTTATTACTGGTCCTATATTTTTATTTAGATATGCTTCTTTTTTTTAACCCCCAAGGCTCGGGGCAGATAACCATTCCTTTCTTATCACAACCACTGAAGCAAGGCACCTTTCCCAGAGTACAAAGGCTAAATGAACACAATGCGCCCCAAGGCCAACCCAGTCAAATTCAGGTGGGATTTAAACCCATGTCCCCGTACCACAGTCTATTAACTTTTCCACCTGTGAAGCAAGTCTGTTTCCATTGCGATTAGCAGCCCTGATGCTCAGTAGACTTAGCAGGGGAAAGAAAAAACCCTGGAGCAGAACAGCTGTGCATTTCCCTTGATCTTGAAATGAGAGCGGGATATTGGCCCAAGATGGCAATCTAGTTACAACCCGCTCAGCCACTGTCAAGCGACAGCAGAAAGTCAGATGGCAGAGGAACACCCATTTCCTTCTTGGGAGTTCCTGAATGCTCTGGTCCCAGGAACAAATAGAAGAACTGAGCACCTTAAACTCAACCTTAGGTCTAAATCCAAGTGTTAATCTCAATTGAAGAAGGCTCTTTGAAACCACTTCTGAATGAAATGCAACACTTACAACAACCGCACTGATTCTGTAGGTCTCATTGGGAGACACAATGAGATTGAGCTCTTTTTATCATCATCAAATTCATACTTATCCACAAGAGATCCATAACAGAGCAAATGCAATAATATTGCAGAATAAGAATAAAAACCTATTCAAAGAGCCGGGAAATGAATCAGGGTGTTTGTTTAATGAAAAAGAATTAAATGCTTAAACAAGAAGGAATGTTTTATTTTGGGGACAAAAAGAGAAGCCAGACCAAGCGAACTATACCCTGCTTTGTAGGTATCTGTGGCTCCCAAATACACTCCAAAGAAAACTTTATAAAAAAATGTTTAATTCGTTCTACATTTGAAGCTGTGAAATTGAACACCAGCTGTAAGATTGTAATGGCTGGTAAGGGAATACAAAAAGAGGAACACAGGAAGAAGATGTATTTTACTGCAAACAGATTTAACACTGGCTATGGCTGTCAGTATAACAGTCTATCGCCTTCAAAACATGATTGCCAAACACAGCAGTGTGTTTACTCCAGGACTCAAGGACTAAGCCATTTTCCCCACCCCATTCCTCCTCCTCCCTCGGCATTATTTAAATAAAGGAACATTGTAAAAATGTGGTGCAAGATCATGAGACTCTGCATTTTCCAGTACTATATGCAAGTTAAATCAGAAGTACACCTTGTTTTTTCAAGAGAGAATTGATCTGGAGGTATAAGTAAATTTGAATTGACACTGTTAGAACAAAAGAAGGAGCTGTCCTTCATGATTTAATTGCCATTTGCTAACAGTAGTATTTGTTTTGACCAAGAGACAGCATATATGACCACCACTTTCCACATTATAAAATGCAATCCCTGTATTCGCCGGGGATACTTTCCAAGACCCACCGTGGATACCTGAATCTGTGGATAATAGTGAACCCTATATTTTGACAATACTTGAGCCATAGAATAGCTTTGGGAGATCTAGACAAGCTCACAAACACATACGAGGTGGATTATTTTGGGGAGAGTGTACTGAATCTAGAAATAAGGGTGTCTTACTGTATAATGACACTCCACACTCCAGTTGTGAAAAGTAATGGACAATACCAGTAGACTAAATCACACTTAAGCCTCATTTAAATCTTATAACACAACACATGGATTGAAACATCACACAAAACTAAGCTCCTGACTATGTGCAAGAAAGGTCCACAGTATAACTTTGGTTTAGATCTCACTCCTAAGAGAGTTTATTCACATTTGTACCTCTCCATCACTCTGTCACTCAGTTATCTCAGCCTAACTCTAAACACAGCCATATGGGAACAAAATCTTTACTTCTTCAATATCTCTGCAAACCTGAGAATGGTTTAGCAATAGTTTGGGATAGTTAATATGCACGTCAAATAAATTAGGTGCGAATCAGGTGGAGTGGGAACTAACGCAACAGTGGGAAATAAGTAATATAACATAGATGGTTCTTTCCCTTGCCAGTAGTGTGTGTATTTACCTGTTTAAAAATATGTTGATTTCTAGTGTGTAATTTTTTTAAGGATTCTAGCTTTTTATGGTTGCAATGAGGAAGGAAAGGGGAGGTAAACATACATTTAGTATATAGGCAAAGAAATAAGTCATTGGTGGATCATGAGTAGTTCACGTAATATTGACTAAATTTCAGCTATTTTTAAAAAATAAGATCCAAATTAAATGATCTGCATACCAAGAAAGGTTTTTAAATAACACTAAAGCAGGTGCAATATCATTCACATTTGCATATTAATGAGATGAATATCCAAATTATTCTAGGTGCATGCTATTTTGATATGCTGATCCATTTCAGTTCTCTATTTTAAGACAAAGTCCTGCTTCCATTATAACATATTATGCTCCCTAAATACTGTGGCTGAGGATCCAATACAAATAATATTCTCCTCTGAAGTGGAGCTTCAAAAATTGTAAATCACTTGAAAAAATATAGAGCAGATACATTCTCTTACCTTGCGGCTGTACAAATATTCTAAGCGTTGGGTATGCAGTTGAAAGAGACTTAAAGAAGTTGTCGTTATTATTAATAGGAAGTAGATCCCCATGTATATCTGCATATCTAATAGTTACTTTCATGTTGACTATATGATGAACATGAAGAATAAGTTTGTAGAAGTCTTCAAAGTTTCCTGGCTTATAGCGGTGAATGGAAAATCTTCTAAATTCAGCACCAAACTATAATCAAAGGAAGAAATGAAGAGAAACAGGTGTCAGGATTTTGCAAATGTATTTGCTACAACATGAAAAAAGGGAAAATCTGACTAATAAACTGGGTTGGTAAACAACGTTATTTTCTTATTACAATTCCAGATAGAAGTAATAATGGAGCACATTGAGTTTCAAATAATTGACAATAGGTTAGTCAAAAGGAGATCTTTCATATTTCCATCACTTGGGTGAGTTCATCCATAGGGAGACATTTCTCAGAAATTGACAGTTGAAGATTTTTTAGTTGCTGTAATTCAATAATTAGGACAAGCTATACTTTGAATGCAGTTTCTTTCAGAATCAAAACTCTAGTCTGAATGTATAAAAAAGCAAACCACTGAGCTGTTTCTCCTTCCATTCCTCAAACCGAGTTCAGCTTCATAAATTCAGGCCTGTCTCCACTTAGTGCACAATCTGTAGGCAGAGCAATTGCTAACCATGACATTGGCCATTTAACTACCATCTCCAACCACAGTTGTAACAAAGGTGTGCCCTCTCCTATGGTCCCCCACGTGAAGTAGAACAAAATACATCTCAACCAAAATGCAGCATTTCCACTTTCCCCTAGTTTATAATGCTTCATTTCTCAGCAGCAATTTCCTCGTGCAAGATCTCAATGTAATTTACTTTTAGGGATTTCAGTTTATCCCTCATTTCCCAGGAAGATTCACTTCCTACCCTGCAATTATCAGCATCTTCAAACAAAAACACAATAGACACTTTTGCACAAATCTATTTACAAGCAGAGAGCTTGGGAATAAGACTGGTTTACCATTTGGAGATCAAAACAGAATCTCTGCTGGGACAGGTGACTAGTTCTGAAGGGATTTGGCCCCTATCCCATCCTTGATTACAAAAGCTGGATTACAAAAGAATACAGAGGCACAAAAGATTTTAGAAGCCCTGTCATATCTTCCTTCAAGCCTTATTTTCCAACAGCATCTTCCCAAGACCTAGCATGATCCAATCACGATTGCTGTTGTGTACCTTCAGGTTGTTTCCCACTTAGAGCAACCCTAGGCAAGCCTATCATGGTGTTTTCTGGGGCTAAAAGTGTACAACTTTCTTAAAGTCACTCAGTGGGGTTTCACAACCAAGCAGGAATTTGAACCCCACAGTCATATTCCAACAAACCTACTGTTCACAAACTGCAAGTCGGTTCTGCTCAATTCAGTGAGTGACATTTGAGAACATTCTTCTGAGAGTTTTCTTAGCCCATCCCCATGCACCAGTTCTGACTGAGAAGGCACAAGATTAAGTTAAAGAGGAGAGAAGATACAAACGGACTGTTCTTGGGGGAAAACTTGCTTCAGTTCAAGTGCTCTTAACATCACTGTATTATAAAAAGAAGCCCATGGGAAGTCTTTTAAACGTCTTCTTAAATATACTGTATATTCTTCCCCTTCATGGTGTTGGAAACTCGTCACAGGTGCTGGTAATGAGCATCTTGAACTCACTGCATGATATCAAGTGCAAGAGATGTCAAGCACAAGAAGGCACAGCGTTATCCAAGAAAACAAGAAATCTGTTAAATCAGCGTAGGAGAGATTTATATGATTACTTGACAACAGAAGCCATAGATAAATGTTAAGGACCACCACAAAATGGCTGCAGGAAGACAAGATGGGAATGGACTTGATGAAATAATTTTTCTTTTCAAGTCAGGAATGACTTGAGAAACTGCAAGTCACTTCTGGTTTGAGAGAATTGGCCGTCTTCAAGGACATTGCTCAGGGGACACCCGGATGATTGATGTTTTTACCATCCTTGTAGGAGGCTTCTCTCATGTCCCTGTATGGGGAGCTAGAGCTGACAGAGGGAGCTCATCCATGCTCTCCCCAGATTCGAACCGGCAACCTTCAGGTCAGCAACCCAACCTTCAAGTCAGCAGTCCTGCCAGCACAAGGGTTTGATCCATTGCACCACTGAGGGCTCCATGAAATAATATTGAAAAATAGGAATGAATTCAGAATATAGGTGCAATCTGGGATATAAGAAAGAAGCACAGGTAGTAGCTACCCACTGCAATTCACTGTGAAGGATCTGTGGTGTATAACAGTCTTTCTTAAGTTACCTGATGAGGGGAACCAGCAAAGCTATTTTTCCGATGTACCAAGGTACAGTATCTTATTTGTTGTCCATTGACCACAACTGCTTTTTCTGCTTAATAAGCCATTTTTAAGTTAATGGGAATATTGAAACAACTCAGAAAACTAGAATCGTCCAGTTCATTTCTGAACAAAGACAAATGACATTTTACTGAACATAAGCCTCATGGAATCCTTCCAATAGAAATAACAACAACAATGACAAGAACCGTGATAACAGAACTAGCATGGTATAATGATTTGAGTGTTAGACTGGGAATTTGACTCCCTGCTCAACCATGGAAACTCACTGCCTGACCTTGAGCAAGTCACACTCTTTCGGCCTCAATGGGAGGCAATAGTAAACTTCCTTTGAATAAATTGTACCTTAAAAAAGACCTTAATAGGGGCGCCAGACTTCATATACAACTGGCCCTCTGTGACCATAGATTCAACCACCCACAGAATGAAAATATTCCCAAACACACACAATCATCCCCCCCCCTATATTTTGCCATTTTATACAAGCGGCACCCTTTATAGCAGTGGTTCTCAACCTGTGGGTCCCCAGGTGTTTTGGCCTACAACTCCCAGAAATCCCAGCCAGTTTATCAGCTGTTAGGATTTCTGGGACTTAAAAGGCCAAACATTTGGGGATCCACAGGTTGAAGACTACTGCTTTATACTATGCCACTGCTTAGAATAGAACTTAAGCATCCATGAATTTTGATATCCATGGAACCATTTGGTATCCTGGAATCAAACCTCAGTGGACACCAATGGCCCGCTATAATAACAAGAATATAGCAACAACCACAACTGGATTCTGTGCAATCCGGAAGCTTGCATACCACAATGAAAATCAATCCAACAATTAAGCAGCAACTATTTTATGAACTTTAGTCTCTGCCAAACAAAATATCAGCACTTTTAAGGACCTATAAGGGATTGTCTGACAGATTGATGTCCAGATGTTTGCACACAAATACACATGTGAAGTCATAGAGATACTCTACCACCAACAGTGTAAGAATCACAATGGAAATACTTAATATGGCTTAAAGCTCTTCTAAGTGGCTTGAAAATTCAGTGGACTCTGAGTGAGCCATCCTTCTTTTAAGACCAATTTTTAATTTAAGTAATGGTAAAGGTTTCCCCTTGACATTAAGTCTAGTCATGTCTGACTCTGGGGGTTGGTGCTCATCTCTATTTCTAAACCGAAGAACCGGCGTTAACTGCATGGAGCGCCATTACCTTCCCGCCGGAGCAGTACCTATTGATCTACTCACATTTGCATATTTTCAAACTGCTAGGTTGGCAGAAGCTGTGGCTAACAGTGGGAGCTCACCCCGCTCCCTGGATTCAAACCACTGACATTTCGGTCAGCAAGTTCAGCAGCTCCGTGGTTTAACCCACTGCGCCATATTGTTCCATACATACTCTCTCACTGCTTTGAAGTCATTTACATTATCTTCTCCCCAATTAAAGGCTGGTGAATATCTGTGCTACACATCTCAGTACCACACTGATAACTGTCTGCCTCTCCCTCTCTTCCACAGAATGTTTATCAGAAGTGTCTCCTCTGTTACTTTTGAATCATCCTATCACTAGTATGCCAAATAGCTTTAGAGGACTGTATGTCTCCCTATCACCCAGACTACACTAAGACACCAACCAGAACAATCCTTCATTATGGGAACCTAATCTACTTATTACGGCAGTTTTTGCACAATGAAGTACAGTAATCTACTTTGACCCACTTACCTAATGCAAACATCCCTACTGACATTACAAAGCTAAAGAAAGAGGAGGGAGAGCAACAAGGGGTTTGAAGGTAATTTAGGCTGACAGTGCTACGAATGGTGACTAACAAAACAGAATTACACATGCTTACTTTCCAAACAATGGGCTCTCTTCCTAAGACTCTCCTGAATATTAGTCATTGCCTGGTCAATTCTCAGCTAAAGCAACAAAGGCTATCCAAGGAACCAACTTGTCTTAACAGAACAGAATTATTTTTTGTCTTTTCCCATTAAAAAGAAAATGCCATATATATGAATGCTGTAAACAACACTGATGGAATGAAGATTGAGTTTGATCAAGTAACAAGGCAGCCACTATGCAGGCAAGTGTTTCTCACTGTTTTGTTTAAATATTATGCAAAACTCAAAACTGTGGCACAAAACCTGATCTTAGAAAAAGTGATTCATTAAAGTTCAGAGCAAATCATTCTATTTTGCAAAGAAGTGCAAAGAATCAGGCCATCAAATAGATGTACCATCTCTAACCTCAACCTTTCCAACAGCCCTGTTTCCCCAGCAGGGAAAGTCTCATGTGAATTAACCAAGGAATTTCCAGGGAAACAGAGTGTGATAAAATGAAGCAATTGGCTTAAACAAGTGAAGAGAAAATTTGGTTAACACCACCACAACAAAGCTATTTTTCCAGACTCCGATACTGTTACAGGATTAGTAAGACAGATACAATGTGGTGCTCAGCTTTTGAAGGGTGCCAGCAATGGAAAGTAAATTCCACTTTTCAAATTAATCCAGCTGCATGTTGCATTAAATATGTGACACGTGGCTGTCCCTGTATTTTTTATTTACTGATAATTAAACCTGTAGTGACACAGTTAATACCAGGACCACTACATAGCAGGGAGATTTAACTTTCCCGCCATTAGTTTTCTTCCCTACATTTCTCCATTACAAGAAGTTCTGAATGAAAAAGACTTGTGCTGGTACTAATGGAGACTGCTTATTTCCACTGATCTGCAGATAGTTATAAATAGAGTGAAACAGACTTTATTTAAAGTTATCTTCAATACCTGGTTATCAGAAGTCAATTTGCAAAGTTAAAGCTTTCTGAGCACTTCCCTTATGGACTTGAAAATCATACCTGATACAATACCAACATAAGCTTGATTTGGATCTCCCTGTGTGTGCAAGCAAGAATTATCGCTCCTATTTGTAAACCCCAACATGTGTGTGTATGTAAGGGAATCCATTGAGAGACAAGTGCCATCACATACAGGCCAAATTCAGAATATGTACTTTTAATTCCATTTTTTTTCCTGCCAGGATTCTTGTAGGAAAAAATTAATTCCCATTGGCTCCCATTTCTCAGCCCTGTAAAATTAACATTAAGGGGCCACTTTCTCAGAATATACTCCCTTAATGTTCAAATTTCCCTTTTTCATGTCACCAGAAAACCCAAATCCTTTATTCTTTTTAAAGCCCTCACTCTTGCTATACCCAAGTCAGTATTCTAACTGATTTTCAGAAAAAAGAAATTGCAATTACCAAGTTGCTCCAGCTCATGACTGCCTAGAGACCATTTGTGGCACATGGAGTGCATGCTAGAACTAAGCCCTTTTAGTATAACTGGCATTTATTTTTTTATTTGGGACAAACCATCTCAAAAATTAAGACATAGTCTGCCCAAAAGAAAAAAAAAAGATAAATACAAATTATACTAAATGTGTTTACTATACTAAATGGGTGCTCGTAAATCATACTGAAGTGATACTTTTATAAAATTTCCATGACTGTTACTAAAAAAGCCATCTGAGTCCTTAACTTATTTCCAGCATTTATCTGTCGTTTTCTTGTGTGAGCTCAGGTCTCTTTTCCTCCCCATTTCTTCCTCATAGTAACAACCCTGATGCTGATTGTGTCTTTTAACATAAATTACTTAGCAATCAGATATTTACAATCTCTGCCTCTTCTTTTTGGATGGTAGAGATTTTTCCAGATAGTTGGTCCTCATTCCATATTCTGTCTTTGCCTGAGAATAACCTTCCTGGATCAGATCAAAGTCCATCTCATCCTCTGTTCCACTCCCCACAATTGCCAGCTATTAAGAACACTGCTGAATCTATTTAGAGATTTCTGGTTGTTTAATTGTCAGTATTTGTGCTTATACATTAAGCCATAAATCTTATCTTTGGTTCTTGTCAAAGACCACTGTGAGTGATGAAAACCTGATAAAAATTAGAGGACTAAAACAATGCTCTGATTGGTCTGTATTTGCATCTCAACTAAGCCCTGCCTTATCTGAGACGCTGTCATTTGAATCTGCCTCATCTATCTGTTTATTCAGAGAGAGGCTTGTTTCCAGTGTTGATTGAACAGACTTCATTAGCTTTCTTATGTCTGAGGCCATTTTTAGTTCTGACCCACTACATATTGAAATTGTGCCTATTATACTGGAATTCACCCATTTTGTTTTTTCTTAGGAGACGGTTACAACACTTTCACTGGGTCGCTTTCAAGTCTGGGAACTTCTTTTTTTGTATTTGGGTGTTCAGCTGCTTGATTGTCTTCCAAATTTGTGAGTTTGCCTCATTAACGGATGCAATCCGTGCAAAGCATATAGTCCCTGCATCATTCAAACTGCTGAGCTGCCAATTTTTGTGGGAACTCTACTGACTGCTGCCACATCATTGGTGCTCTTGCACCTCCTTCCTTATTCTTCATCAGTTGGTTGTAGCTTTCTCATTATTTCACAAGTGTATGTTAATTTATGGAAGCAAATTCTAACCTGCAGTTCTTTGGGTACTTAGGAAAATGCTTTATACCAAGTTTGACCTTTGGTGCATCCCATCCAATACTGATGAGCTGGTAGAAGTATTGCTAGTACTGATTGAATATCGCTTGTCCAAAATGCCCAGGACCAGAAGCGTTTTGGATTTTGGATTGATGAATCTGGATTTTGGAATATTGCATATACATAACAAGGTATCTTGGAGATGATTATGTGCAGTCTGCACATAAAGTGCGTGCATATTACTTAACTGTACAAAGATCCCACTTGGCCACCACGCTCACCAAGAGATGCAACAAAAGCAAAACATTCCCATCACATGCACCAGCTGTGGCATGTTCCGCTTTTTCACACAAAAACTAGACAACTACATCTGCTCCAAATGCAAACAGATGACTCTGATGGAGCAGAAGATCCAACAGCTCGAGCACCGTATTAAGACCCTTAAGGACATTCAGGCACTCGAGCTCTTCTTGGACACTGCACAACACGCTGCTGTAGATCTGCAGCCTGCATCACACCAACACCACCAAGACCAGGATCAGGAACCTTATGGGGAGATCAACTCAAAGGTAGACAACCCTCAGGCTTGGAAGGAGGTCACCCATAGAAGGAGACGCAGGACCAGGCAGCCTCCGCAGAACTCCTCTGCTCAGCTGCATTTACACAACAGATTTGAAATTCTTACATCATTAACATACAATCAGGAAACACATCTTGTGGAGGACCACAGTTTCTTAGATACCACTCAGTGGACCACCCTGGATCAATGCGCAGGGGATAGCCCTGACGGGGACAGTGCATCACCACAGTCACACTTATGTAATCATGCAAATGCTCCATCCCCAATCATAGACCAGGAGCAACAGGAACATCCTTGGGAGAGTAATGGGCTCTCGGATGTATCTCAATGGATTGTCATTGATGAATGCACTGGGGATGTTGAGGAGGAGGACAACACTTTACACCTACATGATTCACTTCAACAGGAACACTCTTCAGGGGACATACACACTGTCTTGCACAAAAGGGACCCTGTCAATCCTCAAAGGAAACAGGTCTTGGTAGTAGGTGACTCCCTCCTTAGAGAAACGGAAGCCATCAATTCCAGACCGGATGGGATGGCTCGAGAAACATGCTGCCTCCCGGGGGCAAAAATACACCATATCACTCAGAGGCTCAGCAGGCTCCTAAAGCCCCATCACCCTCCCCACCTTATGTTGATTCATGTAGGTACCAATGACACCGCTAGGCATACTTTTCAAAAGATCACAAATGATTTTCGAGCTCTGGGAACAAAGCTAAAACTGTATAATGTACATGTGATCTTTTCATCCCTCCTCCCCGTTGTAGGACACGGCTCTACAAGGGCCGGAAAAATAGTACAAGTCAATAACTGGCTCAGAAAATGGTGTCAAGAGGAGCATTTTGGCTTCCTTGACCATGGTCTACTCTTCCAAGAGGATGGACTACTGGCAAGCGATGGGGTGCATCTCACACAAGTAGGAAAACATCTTTTTGCACACAGACTCACAAACCTCATCAGGCGCACTTTAAACTAGATCCACTGGGGGAGGGGAACAACAGCCTGACGAACACTATATTACCCACGACCACAGGGAACCGCCGAAAGGCTAAACGGAGGGCTGCACAAACACAGCAAGGACCAAGTACAGAGAGCACAATAATCCCAAATAAACAGTTTGAGGGGAGGTCACAGGGGTTACATGTCTTTATACTAATGCTCAGAGCATGGGAAATAAGCAAGACGAACTCCAACTCCTAGCACAGCACCACACATACGATGTCATAGGCATCACTGAAACCTGGTGGGATGACTCCCATCATTGGAATTTAACCATTGAGGGCTATAACCTCTTTCACAGAAATAGAACAAAGGGGAGAGGAGGGGGAGTAGCTTTATATGTCAAAAACAGTTACGTTGCAGAAGAAATGCAAGACTGTAATCCGGGAAACCAGCTTGAAAGCATCTGGATAAGAATCAAGGGAACCGGGACTCAAAAAGATCTTGTCGTGGGTGTCTACTACAGACCTCCGAGTCAGGATGAAGGACTTGATGAAGCCTTCTGTCAACAGCTGACCAAACAGGCACAAAGAAGAGATATAGTAGTCATGGGCGATTTCAATTATCCCGATATCTGCTGGAAAACAAACTCAGCCAAGAGTACAAAGTCCAACAAATTCCTCACTTGCCTTGCAGATAATTTTATGGTCCAGAAGGTAGAAGAGGCAACAAGGGGATCAGCAACTCTTGATCTAATCTTAACAAATGTGGAAGACCTGATCAATACAGTTGAAGTGGTTGGATCCTTAGGGGCAAGTGACCATGTGCTCCTGCAGTTTGCAATACAAAGGAATGCTGAAACTAAGACAAGTCAAACACGCATTCTGGACTTTAAGAGAGCTGACTTCCAAAAATGAAGGAATTACTGAGCGGCATTCCATGGACGCCGATATTAAAAAACAAGGGAGTTAAGGATGGATGGGAGTTTTTCAAAAGTGAAATACTCAAGGCGCAAATGCAAACAGTGCCAACAAAGAAGAAAAATAAGACAAGTGCAAAGAAGCCAGAATGGATGTCCAAAGAACTTCTAACTGAGCTAAAGCTCAAAAGTGACATGCACAAGAAGTGGAAAAGGGGAGAAATCACCAAAGAAGAATTCAAACGTATAGTCAACACCTGTAGGGAAAAGGTTCGCAAGGCTAAAGCGCAAAATGAACTCAGGCTTGCCAGGGACATAAAAAAAAAAACAAAAAAGGCTTTTTTGCTTACGTTGGTAGAAAAAGGAAGAAAAAGGAGGCGATAGGGCCATTGCAAGGAGAAGATGGGGTGATGGCGACAGGGGACAAAAGGCAGAACTACTTAATGCCTTCTTTGCCTCGGTCTTCTCACAAAAAGAAAGCCATCTTCAACCTCAGCAACATGGAATGGACGAAGGATTGGGGGAAATCCAACCCCAAACAGGGAAACAAGTTGTCCAGGAACACCTGGCCACTCTAAACGAATTCAAGTCCCCAGGGCCAGATCAGCTACATCCAAGAGTACTGAAGGAACTAGCGGAAGTTATTTCAGAACCACTGGCAATTATCTTCGAGAGTTCTTGGAGAACGGGAGAAGTCCCAGCAGATTGGAGGAGGGCGAATGTGGTCCCTATCTTCAAGAAGGGAAAAAAGAACGACCCAAACAATTACCGTCCGGTCAGCCTCACATCAATACCAGGCAAAATTCTGGAAAAGATCATTAAGGAAGTGTCTGCGAACACTTAGAAACAAATGCGGTCATTGCTAATAGTCAACACGGATTTACCAAAAACAAGTCATGCCAGACTAATCTGATCTCTTTTTTCGATAGAGTTACGAGTTGGGTCGATACAGGGAATGCTGTGGATGTAGCGTACCTGGATTTCAGTAAGGCCTTCGACAAAGTCCCCCACGACCTTCTGGCAAACAAACTAGTAAAATGTGGGCTAGACAAAACTACGGTTAGGTGGATCTGTAATTGGCTAAGCGAACGAACCCAAAGGGTGCTCACCAATGCGTCGTCTTCATCATGGAAAGAAGTGACAAGTGGAGTGCCGCAGGGCTCCGTCCTGGGCCGGTTCTGTTCAAAATCTTTATTAACGACTTAGACGAAGGGTTAGAAGGCACGATCATCAAGTTTGCAGACGACACAAAACTGGGAGGGATAGCTAACACTCCAGAAGACAGGAGCAGAATTCAAAACGATCTTGACAGACTAGAGAGATGGGCCAAAACTAACAAAATGAAGTTCAACAGGGACAAATGCAAGATACTTCACTTCGGCAGAAAAAATGGAAATCAAAGATACAGAATGGGGGACGCCTGGCTTGACAGCAGTGTGTGCGAAAAAGACCTTGGAGTCCTTGTGGACAACAAGTTAAACATGAGCCAACAATGTGATGCGGCTGTTAAAAAAGTCAATGGGATTCTGGCCTGCATCAATAGGGGAATAGCATCTAGATCCAGGGAAGTTATGCTCCCCCTCTATTCTGCCTTGGTCAGACCACACCTGGAATACTGCGTCCAATTCTGGGCACCACAGTTGAAGGGAGATGTTGACAAGCTGGAAAGCGTCCAGAGGAGGGCGACTAAAATGATTAAGGGTCTGGAGAACAAGCCCTATGAGGAGCGGCTTAAAGAGCTGGGCATGTTTAGCCTGCAGAAGAGAAGGCAGAGAGGAGACATGATAGCCATGTACAAATACGTGAAGGGAAGTCATAGGGAGGAGGGAGCAAGCTTGTTTTCTGCTGCCCTGCAGACTAGGACACGGAACAATGGCTTCAAACTACAGGAAAGGAGATTCCACCTGAACATCAGGAAGAACTTCCTCACTGTGAGGGCTGTTCGACAGTGGAACTCTCTCCCCGGGGCCGTGGTGGAGGCTCCTTCCTTGTAGGCTTTTAAGCAAAGGCTGGATGGCCATCTGTCGGGGGTGCTTTGAATGCGATTTCCTGCTTCTTAGCAGGGTTGGACTGGATGGCCCATGTGGTCTCTTCCAACTCTACTATTCTATGATTCTATGATTTCTGCAAAGAATGCATTTGTTTCATATATACCATATACACATAGTCTGAAGGTAATTTTATACATAGTATGTTTTAATCATTTTACAAACAAAACAAAGTTGGTATATACCGAACCATCAGAAAACAAAAGTGTCACTATATCAGCCATCCCTTTTGGACAATGTTGGATTTTGGAGCATATCAGGTTTCCAGATAAAGGCTATTCTACCTGTAATAGTAGGAGTGGTGTTTATTATTTATTATTACTTAAGTCAGGGGTCCCCAAACTTTTTAAGCTGAGGGCCGGTCCACAATCCTTCAGACTGTTGAGGGGCCAGATTATCATTTGAAAAAAACAAACAAACAAATTCTGATGCACACTGCACATGTCTTATTTGTAGTGCAAAAACAACAACAAGAAGAAAAATGAAAGAACAATACAGTATTTAAAAATAAAAACAATTTTAACCAACATACATTGATCAGGATTTCAATGGGAAGTGTGGTCCTGCTTCTGGCCAATGAGATAGTCAAGTTAATTAGGATTGTTGTTGTTGTTGTTGTGTGCCTTCAAGTCATTTCAGACTTTGGGCGAGCCTAAGTCTAAAATTTATTTATTATTTATTTATTTACTGCATTAATTTACTACATTTGAATCACACCCTTCTCACCCCAAAGGGGACTCAGAGTGGCTTACAAATTATATGTACATACAATATATTATATTATTAGCAAAGAACAATATTAGCATTATATATTACTATATTGAACTATACCACTATACTATAATATTATTAGTAATATTATATGTAATATAGAACATATAATTAATATTATTATATGGTATTATTAGTGTTATATTGTATTTCATTATAATATTATTATCAATATTATATGTATATACAATATATTATATTATAAAACTGAGGGCGGGGGCCAGGTAAATGACCTCGGAGGGCCGCATCCGGCCCCCGGGCCTTAGTTTGAGGACCCCTGACTTAAGTAAACAGAGCCCCCGGTGGCGCAGCAATTAAACCGCTGAGCTGCTGAACTTGCTAACTGAATGGTCAGTGGTTCAAATCCGGGAAGCAAGGTGAGCTCCCGCTGTTAGCCCCAGCTTCTGCCAACCTAGCAGTTCAAAAACATACAAATGTGAGTAGATCAATAGGTACTACTTCAGCAAGAAGGGAACAGCACTTCATGCAGTCATATGATCTTAGAGGGGTCTACGGACAATGCCGGCTCTTCGGCTTAAAAATGGAAATGAGCACTAACCCCAAATGAAATCATTTTTAACTAAAAGTGGCAACTGAAACATTCAGTCCTGCTCACACAGCTGTCATTTAGACAATACCACAGTCATCCCAGTACTAAAATTAGTGAAAGAAATCTGGCATTTTGTCTTTTCAAAAAAAACAATATTCCTACCCTATACAGTTTGTTCTTTTTGTTGGGACACCATTTCTCATGTTTGGAAAAAACAAGAAAACAAAATCAACTCTTACATATATTGAAAAGGATTTTTTAAAAAGACTTTAAAAATCAGTTACCAATGGCTTGATCTCCATCTGGGAAGAAACCTAAAATCTGTACTAACATGCCCCAATAGCAGAAGGTATCATATTTCTAGCAGCACCTTATTATGAAACACCAAGAGATCAGAATAAGTATATCTACATTTGTGGAGAAAAACATTTCACACATAATGTATTTTTAAAAATTGTTGTCATCCTTTTAATCCCATTGCCACACAAGTTTTAAATGTGAAAAGAGCTCTGCTTCAAACTTAAAAGAGTACTTGCTTAAGATTTAATTTGTGTAGATACACACACAGAGTCTCAAACGTAGTAGTTTTGCTTACTAAATATCAGGACAATCTACATACTTGTAGTTTGGTGTCTGCAATAAATGATAGGCTGAGTAGCTATCAAAAAACCAACTGAAAACATACTTCTGCTCATTGGCTTATGAAGAGGAGGATTAGAAAATGATACTGCTACTATTATTCTGATTTAAATCTGTTACCCGTATCCGGGCTCGGTTTACTTTATTCGCCCAATTAACATCTCTGGCAATAATCAACTTATATACCTCCAATGAATTCTATTGGCTCTGGGAAATGGATGCTTCTGTTTGATGTTTTGTTTTATGTTGATATCATTTATTTGATAGGTTATTTTTAATTTTAGATATTAGGTTATAATTTGTTTTTATATGTTGGGTTATTTTTTATTTTTTGCTGTTATGTGTGTATTTGTTGTCGTATTCAGACATTGAATGTTTGCCTTCTTGTGACTGGAACCCTCCCCAAGTCCCTTCAGGAAGGTAGGGTAGAATATAAATATAGCTTATTGTTGTTGTTGTTATATGAAGGAAATCTTAGCCATGGTTGCAAAATTTTGGATTTCAATTGTCAGTGTGCATTACTATATTCCCAATAATGCATGATCAAACAAGACAGATTACAAGCTGATCATATTGCTTCACCCATCCAATTGTTCATTGGATGCCACAGGACTAACCAACTTTAGCATGAGCTCGTAGAAATTGAAACTACTAGAATGCCAGCAGTATTCACTGTCTAAACCAGAACAATCTTGGAAAAAGGTATTTTTGAGAATAAGTCAAATTACAAGGCAAGCCATTTCTGTTGACCCCAAAACAGGATTCCTTCCCACATTGTGTGACAACTGGAAGGTATTAAATCACAAAGATTTAATTATTCTTTTTGTTTTGTTGAAGGACTAATGATAGCTCAGAATTGGAAGAAACCCGTACACATCTCCACTGAAGCCTAGAAAAAAACTGGAAATAGTAATTTTGGCATTCACAGTACAAGAGGACAGAAATGACTGATTAGAACTAAGATTCTTTTCAAAATGGTTTCATCCTATTAATTTCATCAACAACAGCCAAGAGTTTCCACCTCCTTCACGGTCACATTTGGACCTATGGATACCTTAATTGAGTAGTAAACATTTTGTTATTTTCTCATGCTGTGAACCAATTACCCAAAGATTTCATATAAATCCTTGAATGTTTCTTTTGCAATACATGGCAAATTTCTTGTTCGTTCCATTTTTAAAAATGGTTACATTATGGCACTAAGTCATGTTGTTAATAACTTAATACAAATTAAAACAAACAAACAGAATAATCTAGACATTGTTAGATGGGAGAAGAACATCATCTGTTTTATTAACTTGTTCACAGAATGAATCAAGGACAGAGCAACTAAGGATACTTGAAGGAGTTTGATTTTTGTGAATTCTGACATGACCTGACAGGCACTTCATAGGCCAGTAGTACATAGATCAGAACTCTGGTTAACTATCAGATTCTGTACTTTGTGTTCCAAAGCTGTCCTCCTTTTGTGAAATATCAAAGTTTTCTCTGAACTTTCAAACAGGTTTTAAAGGAGAAAATCCACAAAGGAATACAGCAATAGGATACAATGAATAAAATGAAATCAGAACCCATACAGATAATAAATAAATAAAACTTTATTTCTATTTCACCCTATCTCCCCAAAGAGACACACGGCAGATTCCAACAAACAACAGCATACATCCAATGCCTTCATAAAATAGATAAGATATTGACATAAAATCCCAACAAATGTGAAATGGACACTAAATTGATTTGCTAGTTCCGTTTTTGCCTGATATAAAATCCTATGTCAAAATGTGGTTTCTTCACAAAATGCATGGGGAACTAAGGCAGTAAGTATTCTCAATCTGTGGGTCCCCAGATGTTTTGGCCTTCAACTCCCAGAAATCCTAACAGCTGGTAAACTGACTGGGATTTCTAGGAGTTGTAGGCCAAAACACCTGGGGACCCACAGGTTTTTTTTTCTCGTGTCAGGAGCAACCGGAGTTGTTTCTGGAGTGAGAGAATTGGCCGTCTGCAAGGACGTTGCCCAGGGGACGTCCGGATATTTTGATGTTTTACCATCCTTGTGGGAGGCTTCTCTCATGTCCCCGCATGGAGCTGGAGCTGATAGAGGGAGCTCATCCGCGCTCTCCCCGGGTGGGATTCGAACCTGGCAGCCTTTAGGTCAGCAACCCAACCTTCAAGTCACAAGGCTTTTATCCCCTAGGCCACCCACAGGTTGAGAACCACTGAACTAGAGGGTCCTATTTTAGACTGCATATTCTTGATGTAAGGGAACAAGGCTTGTCAAGTCAGGGCTTACATGCTGGAAGTCTCCCTCATTTCTGATTTTATCTTCTTCATTTTTCAGGCATATCGGTCACCTTCCCAATATCGTAAACAACTTATTCATTTTTTAAAAAGTAAACAACACTAGCAAACCGGTAAGAATGTGGCAATATCCCAATACACCTAAATATGATGAAAGGTTATCCTGTCACAAAGCTGTTCTACTTGATAGAAGCTAGCCATTTAAATACACCTAACAATTATTTCTTGTGAAGACACTATTCAAGAAGTTTGATTTTTTTTCCAAGAGAAAGATTCACCTTGGAAAATTCTAAATTCCTGAACTCCTACTTTACCTGGGAAGGCCAAGAGCTTGAACACTGTTCCCACCTAAATATCTCGACGTCACCTTAGATCGAACACTAATATTTAGGAAACACTGTGTGAACACCCAGCACAAAGTAGTTATACGCAATTACATCCTGCGGAAACTTACTAATAGTGCATGGAGTTCAGATCCAAAATTAGTAAGAACATCAGCCATGGCCTTGTCTTACTCAACAACTGAGTATGTCTGCCCTGTCTGGCATAAATCTGCACAGCAGGTGAATATAGCACTGAATGAGACATGTAGAATAATCACAGGATGTCTTAAACCTTCATCTGTTGATAGACTTTATAAGCTACCCTGTTTCCCCTAAAATAAGACACCCCCAGAAAATAAGACCTAGTAGAGGTTTTGCTGAATTGCTACATATAAGGCCTCCCCCGAAAGTAAGACCTAGGAAAGTTTTTGTTTGGAAGCATGTCCACTGAACAGAACACCAGAACATGCAGGATTGGTAAATGTACATACCACAGAGTGTTATACATGGTAGTAACAAGAAATTCTTGATAGGATTCACTGTTTGTCTGCTTATGCTGGTTTGTGATGACAACCACTGTACAGTATATAATAAATGTTCATTTTTTTGTTCAACAATAAATGTAAATTCTTCTTCATGGAAAAATAAGACATTCCCTGAAGATAAGACCTAGAGCACCTTTGGGGTCAAAAATTAATATAAGACACTGTTTTATTTTCAGGGAAACACGGTAGGTGGCATTGCCCTCCCCCCCCCCCGATGTGCAACGGAAAGTTGCTGCCAATTATGAGAAAAATAAGATTGAACACTGTGAAAGCCAATCACTGAATGGCTATCAGCCTCCTCCCAGTAGACTTAAATCAAGGGAAAGTTTCATGAGAACCACCACTCCTCTAAATGCTCCTCCAGCAACAGAAAGACTATCCCTGTGGGCAGCAAAATCAGGCAATCCCAATTGGATGGTCCCCACGAGGGTCTTCCTCCAGGGGCAAACCAAGAATGGGCAACTTGGAAGTCCCTGAACAGACTCAGAAGTGCAGTGGGCAGATCAAAAGATAACCTGGTCAAATGGTACAACTTAGAAGAATCCTCCACCTTGTGTAATTGTGGAGCAGAACAAACAACTCAGCATCTGCATGCTTGCCCATAATGCCCTGCCTCATGCCAGAGGAAGAACTGTTTAAAGCTACAGACAATGCAGTCGCTGTTGCCCGTTTTGACACGTAAGATGTGAAAGACACAGTTTACCCAGATCTCAGCTGAGACCAAGCTTGAAAATGTGTGGACTTCCAGCTGTTCTTGGACTGCAAAACAACATAAACAACAAGGCAGTGGTGTGGGATAATGGGAGCAGTAGTTCAGCAACTCCTGGAGAATCACACATTAGATTCTTCAAGCACTGTTTCAACTACTTGTCTAGCTTCTACCTTCTACTGCCCAACAAATTGAACACTATATTTACAACAACACTAAACCCTCTCTTTGCTTGGAGAACTATAGCAACTTATATAAACATAGCAGTTTTCCCAGGAAACCTGCATGTGTATTAGTAAGACTACAAGTCTTAGCCCAGTGGTTTCAACCTATGGGTTACTAGATGTTTTTGGCTTTCAATTCCCAGAAATCCTAACTGGCTGGAATTTCTGGGAGTTGTAGGCCAAAACACCTGGGGGCCCACAGGTTGAGAACAACTGTCTTAGACGATGCTACAAACTATGGGTGAACAGGTTTATTAGATCAATTCCGATGAAGTGTCAAAATCAACAGCCAATGGCTACCATGCATAGTATTTCAAAACCTCAAACCTCAAGTTACAAATTGCACCTACCTAAATTTAAACAAAAATTAGCTTGCGAATTTCACATAGCAGTGGACGTTCCTTAAGGTCCAATGAAACACTGAACACAAATTCTCTTTTTTAGACAAACAAGGAATAATGTTGACTGCAGAGACCACCACCACTATTGTTTCTAATGCTTTAAAGATAAGGGAAAATTTCCCCCTTGACATTAAGTCTAGCCATGTCCGACTCTGGGGTTGGTGCTCATCTCCATTTCTAAGCCAAAGAGCCGGCATTGTCCGTAGACATCTCCAAGGTCATGTGACTACATGGAGCACCGTCACCTTCCCATCGGACCAGTACCCATTGATCTATTCACATTTGCATGTTTTTGAACTGTTAGGTTCGCAGAAGCTGGGGCTAAGAGCAGGAACTCACCCTGCTCCCTAGATTTGAACCGCTGACCTTTTCGTCAGCATGTTCAGCAGCTCAGTGGTTTAACTCACTGCACCATTAGGGCCTCCTCTAATGCTTTACACTCTCCCAATTATCCCCATGCTGTATATGTTGATGCTGTTTTTAAATACTTTCCAGCTAGGATGGGAAAAAAGAGGGGCCGGAAAAGGATAAAAGAGATATTGTGAGAAGGAACTTCTTTGTCGGAAGCTGTGTTAACTGAGGTATGTCTGTACTTGTTTGCGTTGGACCCAGCCAACAACCAGTTTGTATTCTGAGACAGTTCCTCTATCCAGTTACTTGTTTGAAGCCTCAGAGCCAAATACAGAGAATACAAATCCACCATTCCCAGTTCTGTCATCTTTCCCCCTTTAAACACAAGCAGAACACCACAATTCCAACCCTATTGCACCTGAAGGCCCAAGATGCTGAACTGCACCCACTCACTCCTACTTTTTCCATTAGAGGATAAGCAAAAAAAACCATGAGTACTCCTTCTCACCTTTCGAGTTCTTAAGACAGGTTTTGACAAGTTGTGACTGTTTACAACATAGAAATGAGTAGATTTAACTTTTTAATTTTTTAAAAAAAATAACATGACAGCATGAACATATTCTAGGAAGAGTATAGCATGCCAACTGGCATCTTGACCTGCATCTGATCCAGCCAAGCAGTGCCTTTTTCATAAGGCTTTTAAATTTTAGTGTTGCTTGTTTAGATCTTTGTAAGACCTTATTCTCCCCGTATGAACCTGCTTCAGTCAGAAGATCCTCAGGGAAGGGCTTTCTCTTGATCCCACTATTTACAGGCCTGTCTAATGAGAATATGTGAGATGCCAACTACACTGCCATAGAACCTAGTTTCTGATTATCTGCTTTGAACTGGATTATATGGCAGTGTAGACTCATATAATCCAGTCTAAAGCAAATAATCTGGATTCTATGGCAGTGTAGATCCATCTTGAGAGGGCCTTCTTGGTGACTTCTCCCAGTTCATTGGAAACTCTTCCACAAGAGGCTAGCCATCCCCCATATCTGGAATGTGAAGATCTTTTTGCATTTACCAATGAACTGGGTGCACAGAAGGATATTTAATTGGTACATTTTATTTTATTCAATTTATTATGGCTTTATATACATTTATACTGTATTCAAATTCAACTAATTTTAACAAGATTGTTCATTCGATTTTCAAAAGGTTTTTATATTATCAGGAAGCCTTCCAAGCTCTTGTATTTTGTTCCCCTAAGAAAATAATAAGTGCTCTCTTATCAATGCAATCATATTTGGCATTTTACAGAATATCCACTTGATGTTTTGCCTACTCATTCTTAAGGCATGTCTGAACAGAGTAGGACATCCTTCTGAGTAATCAGGGTTACTCCTGGGGAAATGTGTCACAAACTTAATCCTATGGCGAGACCTTGTAGTATAGTACTCGACCTTAGTGTCCTCCTGAGGTCCTGTACTACAACTCTCATCATCCCCACTCAGTTTAGTTCATGAGTGTTGTGGTCCAATATGTTTGAAGGGAGCTCGGAGTGGAGACGGGTGTTATAGAATCATAGAATAGTAGAGTTGGAAGAGACCTCATGGGCCATCCAGTCCAACCCCCTGCCAAGAAGCAGGAAATCGCATTCAAAGCACCCCCGACAGATGGCCATCCAGCCTCTGCTTAAAAGCCTACAAGGAAGGAGCCTCCACCACAGTCTGGGGGAGAGAGTTCCACTGTCGAACAGCCCTCACAGTGAGGAAGTTCTTCCTGATGTTCAGGTGGAATCTCCTTTCCTGTAGTTTGAAGCCATTGTTCCGTGTCCTAGTCTGCAGGGCAGCAGAAAACAAGCTTGCTCCCTCCTCCCTATGACTTCCCCTCACATATTTGTACATGGCTATCATGTCTCCTCTCAGCCTTCTCTTCTGCAGGCTAAACATGCCAAGCTCTTTAAGCCGCTCTTCATAGGGCTTGTTCTCCAGACCCTTAATCATTTTAGTCGCCCTCCTCTGGACGCTTTCCAGCTTGTCAACATCTCCCTTCAACTGTGGTGCCCAGAATTGGATGCAGTATTCCAGGTGTGGTCTGACCAAGGCAGAATAGAGGGGGAGCATGACTTCCCTGGATCTAGACGCTATTCCCCTATTGATGCAGGCCAGAATCCCATTGGTTTTTTTAGCTGCTGCATCACATTGTTGGCTCATGTTTAACTTGTTGTCCACAAGGACTCCAAGGTCTTTTTTGCACACACTGCTGTCAAGCCAGGCGTCCCCCATTCTGTATCTTTGATTTCCATTTTTTCTGCCGAAATGAAGTATCTTGCATTTGTCCCTGTTGAACTTCATTTTGTTAGTTTCGGCCCATCTCTCTTGTCTGTCAAGATCGTTTTGAATTCTGCTCCTGTCTTCTGGAGTGTTAGCTATCCCTCCCAGTTTGGTGTCGTCTGCAAACTTGATGATCGTGCCTTCTAACCCTTCGTCTAAGTCGTTAATAAAGATGTTGAACAGAACCGGTGCATCATTTACAATCCTTGCTTAGATCCCAACCGATCCTTTCCCAACTCTTGCTGCCTTTCTAAAAGGATGAATAATTTCCATGCTAAACCTACTAGTATAAAAAAACCCTCTAAAACCAGGACAGTAAATAAAGAACGATACTCTGAAAACAGGGGAATTCCAG
The DNA here is from genome assembly GCF_035594765.1 of Anolis carolinensis. Lineage (NCBI taxonomy): Eukaryota > Metazoa > Chordata > Lepidosauria > Squamata > Anolidae > Anolis > Anolis carolinensis. The sequence continues at coordinate 73,981,592 of NC_085844.1, forward strand.
ACAGGAAACAATCAGGGCTACCTAACACCTCCCAACAAAGGATTCCCCAGGCAGGAAGAAGCCAGATTTTGAAGCTGCAAGGCCATCCAATGCTAATCAAGGTGGCCACCTGCACCATTTACATTTGCCTCAAGCAGACAAGAGTTCTTTCAACTATCCTGGACCTTCCATAGATATATTAACCCCACTTGCCTAGTTTCCAACAGACCTCACAACCTCTGAGGATGCCTGCCATAGATGTAGGCGAAACATCAAGAGAGAATGTTTCTGGAACACATGGCCATACAGTCTGGAAAACTCACAGCAACTCATAAAATACAATCTTCTACACAATAAACATTAAAGGATTCTGAGCATTTTGGAGATTTAGAACGCAAACAGGGTACAAGTTTTAGTTAATGGTAAATTTGTACCTTGATTTCATTAAAACATGAGCTCTCTTTTAAATATCACTGCACTGATCTAAAACAAAAGCAAGTATTCTTGAAAACTATGCATTCTTAAATGAAAAAACTATTATCTTCAAATACCTGTTTCCGCATTTCATAAATTAGAACAGTGGTCCTCAGCCTGTGGGTCCCCAGATGTTTTGGCCTTCAACTCCTAGAAATCCTAACAGCTGGTAAACCGGCTGGGATTTCTGGGAGTTGGAGGCCAAAACACCTGGGCACCCACAGGTTGAGAACCACTGAATTAGAGATATTAATCTGGCTAGTTATGTATATTTTTGCTACTTGACAATTCACGTGTGCCTGTGTGGGACTATGCCGATGCATCACATTATACACATGATCAGGCAAGAGTGTCAGTTCACATATTCAACTTCCTGTCATTAAGCACACAAGTAATTAGTAAATACAAGGAAATCACAGGATGCACATGTATGTGTGAATCATCCCATGGTGAAAAATAACATTTGAAAACCATCACTCGCACTTGTCAATGAGTGCACACACAGGAAAGTACAGGAGTTGTGGTAGGAGTATGCCAATGGTAAGAAGCTGCTAATTGTCGTTCATAAGCAGGAACAAACATACTTAAGCCATTGACAACAACAGATCTTAGACCAGATCTGCTTCAAATACGAGAAATATTTAATCTAACCTACAAGTAGCCTTTATTGAAATAGAAACACAAGTTATCTGCATAAAGGATCCTGAAATAAAAGTTGGGCATCTCTAGCAGGATTATGATAACTGGATTAAGAGGGAGATTCTCAAACCAAAGCAGAAAGAAAAAAACAATACACACTTTCAAAAATGCTGATTGTTTACCTAATTTTTCCCCTTATAGGCAAGCCCCTTCACCTGAATATTTCTCAAGACGCAAGTTAAGAATGTTACTATTGCCTGGAGAAAAAGACCGCAAACATGACATGCTAATTATCATAAATCGATTTACTAGGAATGTACTTGAGTGGAGTTAATCACCCAGAAGAATGCTACTCTTCGTCAAAACATCTTTTCTTTAGCTTTTTAAAAACTAACATCTGCCTTGCCTTCCAAGGAAGTCACACCGAGGCAATGTCACAAAGCCAGTGTCTCAACTTCATACCATTGGTGTTTTTAAAAACCAGCCAAACAAAAAAACCAAACACAGATACATCAGGGCCATCTCTCCTTCTTCAGTTTTGCACACATTTCTAACAGGAAAGTAGTAGCCGTGACATCCATGTCAGCACTACACCTGAACTCTTACCAAAGAAAGAGAGAGAGACTACCCCTACTCTTCATCTTCACCATTGTACCCAGAGCAGTGCAGTTCAAGGGATACTAGTCATCATACTAAATGTGCTTGTTTCTGGTCTTATGCCTCTCCTGAGAAAACAGCCTCTGCTCCAAGGGTTCTCTGCAATGCTGCAGGAGATTCTGCGATGCAGTACAAGTATGTCATAGTCATCATAGGCTATCTCTTGTGGCAGTGTAGATGGGGCCTATGTTGAATTGGCTGGAATTTATTTATTGAAAAACTATAGCAAATTGTGCTGCAAGATATCCCGCAAAAACAAAATTTTTGCAGATTACTAAACATTTTCCATGTTTTTATGATAGAACAAACTTTATAACCCAGGAACAAAAATCGTGGTACATTGTGTAATACTAAATTTTGAGTTCATTTGGTGAAATCGGTCAGGCATTTTGCTACAAAGCTGACCTGGAGGGTTATGATTGAATCTTGCATCAACACTGGTGACAAGTCAACATACCTACCATATTTTAAGACAGCAAGTCATATAGGGTTTCATGAAGCAGTCCAAGAAACACACAGAGGTCTTCCTATTGCACCCTCTCCCCACCCCAGTAGTTGCAGCCTAAAGCGACCGCTTCACTCTACCCAATGATAGGCCTGGCTCTACATTTGGGAGCATGTTCAGCAGTGGGAAGTACTGTCTCATACAACACACAGCCAACGTGTGAGACTCCATTGCCACTAGACAGGGAGATGTTACCAACAAGATTTTTTTTAATGACCATGATCTGGGGTAGACAGGCCTATCAACAGCTCTTAGGCATGATTGTTAAATGGAGCGTACATATTCAGAGGCATGACATCTTCACATAGCAAAAGAATTGTGGAAGCTCCGAACATCTACTAGCAGACTCCTCTGTCTCTCTACCATGAGACAACATGGCTCTTTGGACTAGTTCACTTGACCCATCACTGTTTTTTGTTTTTTACTATTTTTAAAACTGGGAAGCCTTTTGGAATCTGAGGTTGACTACCAAGCAAGTGAACCAGAGGTATGTAATCTATGCCTCATTACCCAGACAGATACCCTGTCATTGGCCAGGCCCAGAGGAAGGGCAAAAACGCTGTTTTCGCTCAAGTTCAATGTTCCTTAGAAGGCTCTTTATAAGGCCATGGGGAAGGGAGGGGAGGGAGCCAATAGGCCGAGATGCAGTTTAGACTACGGGTGCATTGACACTGTAGAATTAGTGCATTTTAATTGGCAGGGCTCAATACTATGGAATCATGCGAGTTTGGTGAGGAACCAGCACTCTTTGGCAGACTGAGTAAAACTCCAGCTCCCCTAATTCCACAGCATTGTGTCATAGCAATTACACTGCATTAATTCTACTGTGTGGATACATCCCATGTCTCATGGAGAAAGTTGTCACACTCTGCAAGCAACACCCCCTTACTCTAAAGAAACAGCCATGTTAATCTGGAATATGACTCCATGAAGGGATCTTGTGTAGAAACTTTGAGGCTAACTGAGAAAGAAGTTGGTAACACCAGGTTCTGTAAACTGTAGAATCAATGTGGTTTGACATCACTTGATTCTATGTGATGGAATAATGGCAGTTATAGCTTGCTGATGCACCAGTAAGTACCCTATGACAAAGAATGCTCAAGATCTTCTCAATCCTGCCCAATTTACATGTCTGAACACATTTCCCTCTATGAACCATCTAGGACAGGGGTCCCCAAACTAAGGCCCGGGGGCCACATGCGGCCCATCGAAGCCATTTATCTGGCCCCCAACGGCACAAAGGCAGAAGGGGGTTGGGCTAAATGACCCAAGGGTTCTCTTCTTCTCTTCCTATTATTATTATTATTAAACATTGAGGCTGGGAGGCCATCTGTCAGGGGTGCTTTGCTTGTGCTTTTGGTGCCCAAAAGCAGAAGGGGATTGGACTCAATGGCCCAAAGGGTCTCTTCCAATCCTCTTTATTATTATTATTATTATTATTATTATTATTATTATTATTATTATTATTGTTGTTGTTGTTGTTGCTTGGTGGCCAACTATAGTCCGGCCCTCCAACAGTCCGAAGGATCGTGAACTGGCCCCCAGTTTAAAAAGTTTGGGGACCCCTGATCTAGGAGATTAAGATCTTTGGGGGAGGCCCTGCTCTCGGCCCCACCTCCTTCGCAGGCACAACTGGTAGGGACGAGAGACAGGGCTTTCTCAGTGGTGTCCCTTCAGCTTTGGATCTATCTCCCCAGTGAAACTATCTCCCCAGTGAAATTGGATCAGCGCCCTCCCCTCTGGCCATCTGAAAAAAGCAAAGTCATGGCTGTGGGACCAAGCCTTTGGTTAGTGAGCAGTGAAAGAAATGAATAAGGAATATGTACAATTGACAATTGGAATGACTTTGAATAATGATGCATCTAGAGAGCAAACTTGCCCAGCATGACAAACTTTAACCATTAATGTAGTTTCAGAAGGTTAACCTGGTATGACGTGAGTTGTAGTTCGCACACAAACTTATTCATTTTGGACAATTAAAAATTGTCTTTTTCAAATAACCTGGGCAATGCCAGGTATCTAAACTAGTAATTAAATAAACGCAACTCCCAGGATTTCATCGCATTGAGCCAGGGCAGTTCACGTTTTTGCCAAACTGCATACATTCCTCAGTGCAGATGCACCTTAAGTCTACTTAGGGCCCTTCCACACAGCCATATAACCCAGAATATAAAGACAGATAATTCACAATATCTGATTTGAACTGGGTTAACTGAGGGCCCTTCTACACAGCCCTATATCCCAGAATATCAAGGCAGAAAATCCCACAATATCTGCTTTGAACTGGGTTAACTGAGGGCCCTTCTACACAGCCCTATATCCCAGAATATCAAGGCAGAAAATCCCACAATATCTGCTTTGAACTGGGTTAACTGAGGGCCCTTCCACACAGCCCTATATCCCAGAATATCAAGGCAGAAAATCCCACAATATCTGCTTTGAACTGGGTTAACTGAGGGCCCTTCTACACAGCCCTATATCCCAGAATATCAAGGCAGAAAATCCCACAATATCTGCTTTGAACTGGGTTAACTGAGGGCCCTTCCACACAGCCCTATATCCCAGAATATCAAGGCAGAAAATCCCACAATATCTGCTTTGAACTGGGTTAACTGAGGGCCCTTCTACACAGCCCTATATCCCAGAATATCAAGGCAGAAAATCCCACAATATCTGCTTTGAACTGGGTTAACTGAGGGCCCTTCCACACAGCCCTATATCCCAGAATATCAAGGCAGAAAATCCCACAATATCTGCTTTGAACTGGGTTAACTGAGGGCCCTTCCACACAGATCTATATCCCAGAATTTCAAGGCAGGAAACCCCATGATATCTGCTTTGAATTGGGTTATCTGACTCCTCACTGCTATATATTTCAGTTCAAATTAGGTATTGTGGAATTTTCTGCCTTGATATTCTGGGATATAGGGCTGTGTGGAAGTGCCCTCAGATAACCCAGTTCAAAGCAAATATTGTGGGATTTTCTGCCTTGAAATTCGGGGTTATAAGGGCTCTAAGGCCACTTCCATACAGCTGTATAAAATCCACATTGAACTGGTTTATATGGCAGTGTGGACTCAGGGCCCTTCCACACAGCCCTATAACCCAGAATATCAGGGCAGAAAATCCCACAATATCTGCTTTGAACTGGGTTTTATTAGAGTCCACACTTAGACAATGTGGGATTTTCTGCCTTGATATTCTGGGATGTAGGGCTGTGTGGAAGCGCCCTAAATAAAAACTTATTGATTTGTTACTTCCCTAAATAACAATCACAAAGAACTGAATCTAGAAGCATTGTTTGCTGTGTTTTTTTCTTTAAAAATAATGTTTTTTTTAATGTTTAAATTATATAAACAAGAGTTTGGCTTGAAAATCATGCTAAGGGCCCTTCCACACAGCCCTATATCCCAGAATATCAAGACAGAAAATCCCACATTATTTGAGCGTGGATTCAGACAACCCAGTTCAAAGCAGATATTGTGGGATTTTTCTGCCTTGATGTCCTGGGCTATAGGGCTGGGTGGAAGGGGCCTGAGGTGATTGTCTTCTTTAAGAGACATCCAGCTCTGTTTCCTACCAGAGAAGAGAGATGGGGCGGCTCAGGAGAAAGAAAGGGAGCCAGACTCGGAGAGGCGCAACTGTCCCAACAAGTTGAAACAGGAGGAGAAAGAGGAGCGAGTTGGCGGAGCTGAAGGCACGCAGAGCAGCATCAGGGGCGAGAGGGGGGAGGGAGGAAGAGGGGAAGGAGGGGGTGTGTGTGTGTGAGCCAGGCCTGGAGAAGTCGGGGAGGCAGAGAAGTGTGGGGAAGCGCAGAAGAGAAGGAATGCCAAGACCTCCAACTCTTCTGCGGGAAGGAAGGCGCCTCGAACAAAAGCCTCCGGGAGCCGCAGAAAGTTTCCCTCTCCATTCATTTGGAGGAAGGGGGGCGGATGGGGCGTGGAAGGAGGGGCTTACCTTGCTTTTGACTTCCAAGGGCTCGAAGCCCAAACTCTCCTGGCTCGGGGACGGGCTAACGCTCCGATTCATTTTCCCGGGCGTCGGTCTCCCCCTCCCCGAGCCGTCCTCCTTCTCCAACGCCGCCAACTCGCTCTCCTCGCTCCGAAACAACGGCGCCTCGGGCTCGCTGCGGCCGTTGCTGCCCACCCTCTCTCCTCCGAGCGTCCAGGCTCCCAAGATTCGGCCACTTTGTCTCCGCCCGCCAATCAGGGCGCCCGCCTGCCTCTCCGCCGCTCTGTTTGTTGCCCTCGCTTCCCAGGCAGCCCGCTTGCCTGCCTGCCTGCCTGTCTGCCCGCCGCGCGCCTCTGACTCAAGGGGGAGGCGGGGCCCCGACGAAGCCACGCCCACCTCCTTCGCGGCACCGCCCACTTGCCTTTTTCGTATCTCGACTCCGGCGGCTGCCAACCGCCTCTTGGCCGACAGGGGGCGCACGGAGGGCGGGGCGGAAAGAGACTCCGAGTGTGACGTCACGCCGCCTCGCTTTCTCATTGGTTGGGTGGCTTTTCGGTCAGGATGCCAAACGTCTATTTAAAATGCTTGATGCATCTTGAATCCCTTTTGTCCGAAATTGTTTTTTTGTTTTTTTTACAATTTGGAATTGTTGCATATAAATATATTTTATCTACATTTAAGACCCTATATATTAACTATACTATCAATTTGGTATATATAATGCGATACAGTACAGTCTCACTTATCCAACATTCGCTTATCCAACGTTCTGGATTATCCAACGCATTTTTGTAGTCAATGCTTTCAATACATCGTGATATTTTGGTGCTAAATTCATAATACATTAGAGTCTCACTTATCCAAGCCTCGCTTATCCAACGTTCTGGATTATCCAACACATTTTTGTAGTCAACGTTTTCAATACATCATGATATTTTGGTGCTAAATTCGTAAATACAGTAAGTACTACATAGCATTAATGCGTATTGAACTACTTTTTCTGTCAAATTTGTTGTATAACATGATGTTTTGGTGCTTAATTTGTAAAATCATAACCTAATTTGATGTCTAATAGGCTTCTCCTTAATCTCTCCTTATTCTCCAACATATTCACTTATCCAACGTTCTGCTGGCCCGTTTATGTTGGATAAGTGAGACTCTACTGTACCTTAGCCACACTACAGACCCTACATTAGCTATACTACCCATTTGGTATATATAATGTGATATCTTATCCCCATTAAAGACCTATATTGCATATACAATTCATTTAATATATATATAATATATTTAGCCCCATTAGAGACTCTATATTAACTATACTAGTCATTTAATATATATAATGCAATATCTTAGCCTCATGAACGACCCTATATTGGCTATACTATCCATATATAATATAATATCTTAGCCAGATTACAGGCCCTATATTAACTACTATCCATGTAATATATATAATGTGATATCGTTGCCAATTTAGAGACCCTATATTAGCTATACCATCCATTTAATATATATAATATATCTTAGCCCCGCTACAGACCCTATATTAACTATACTATCCATTTAATGTATATAATATGATATCTTAGCTCCATTAGAGACCCTGTTTTAGCTATACTATTCATTTAATATACATATAATGCAATCTCTTAGCCCCATTAAAGACCCTATATTACATATACTATTATTTATATATACATATACATATAAATACATACATACATACATACATACATAAATGAAACCTTAGCCCCATTAAAGCTCCTATATTAGCTATACTATCCATTTATATATATATATATATATATATATATATATATATATATATATATATATAATGCAATATGTTAGCCCCCCGGAAAACCCTATGTTGCATATACTATCCATTTAATATATATAATGCTATATCTTAGCCACATTAAAGACTATATTAAATATATATTTAGGGTATTTCAGGTTTCCAGATAAGGGATTCTTATTATATATTTAATATATATCAAGCAGACTCTTAGTTAACTCAAGCAGCCGGGGCTCTCTCTCTCTCTCTCTTTTTTTAAAAAATTCAAACATATAAACAAAGGAAAAGCATAGTTATAAAATACAACAAAAGAAAAGGAAATTTCTGAAAAATTGCAAAAACCACTACCAATGGAAACCAAAACATTTTTGAATTATATACAAAAGTAACTAACACACCTTTATCTACAACTTTCAAACTTTGATTTAGTTGTTGCAAATTGAAATAAATTGTATCACTCTGTAATTTGCCTATTAGAAACCATTGCATATTAAATGTAATATTTAATATGCAAGAGGCTTGAATTCTCAAGCAAGTGGCCAAAGTTTTTTGAAATAACAATTACTGTAAAATCAAATCCATTTTAATAGTACCATAAAATCAGTTTTTATAATATAGTAAAACTGTGTTAATTTAAGTTGAGTTAATTTATTTGCTTTCAATTGCTATATTTCACTATAAATATCAAATCAATACAGAGTTTATGGTTTGGTATTAGTTAGGCCTATTTTTTTGTAGTGACACAAAGCATCCAGAGGCTAAATTTACACAGCATCCAGACATCCCCATGGGTTTACTGAGGGTCCTTCCAGACAGACCCTATATCTCAGGATCTGATCCCAGATTTTCTGTTTATCCCAGATTATCTGGTACTTCAGGCTCATATAATCCAGTTTAAAGCAGAAAACCTGGGATCAGATCCTGGGATATAGGGCCTGTTTGGAAGGTTGGTGCTCATCTCCATTTCTAAGCCGAAGAGTCAACATTTTCCGTAGACGTCTCCAAGGAAATGTGGCCGGCATGACTGCATGGAGTGCTGTTACCTTCCTGCCGGAGTGGTACCTATTGATCTACTAATATTTGCATGTTTTTGAATTGCTAGGTTGGCAGAAGCTGGGGTTAATAGCAGGAACTCACTCCGCTCCCCAGATTTTGGTCCTCAAGTTCAGCAGCTCAGTGGTTTAACCCACTGCACCACTGGGGGCTCCATATAGTCTATAGTTGGACTATAGAGGCTCTGAAATAAAGCCAGGTGCTACAGGCTCTATTTCAGAGGTAGGAAATGGCATTACTAGCTGTGAGCATTCCTTGCCTAGGAAAACCCTATAAAATTGATTGGGTTGCCATAAGTCAACAGGCAAAGTGTAGGCACATACACAGATCTTGGTGATGAGACCCAAGTCTCCTTACAAAATTAATTTATGTTTCATTTATACACCTTACATAGTCTGAAGTTCACAATAATGTTATGCATGCGGTTTATGTAAGTGTGCACGGAACCATTAGGAAGCAATCTCAGCCACCCAGGTGGACAATTTCAGAGTATTTCAGATTTCCGGATAAGGGATGCTTGAACTTTCTGTACTCACTTCTATGTGTTGCCTTGAAGTCGCCTGTTGACTTATAACAACCCCATGAATTTCATAATATTTTCTTATGCAAGGAATAATTGGAGGTGATTTTGCTAGTTCCTTCCTCTAAAACTTAGTTTACAGCACCTTATATTAATTGGAGATCTCCCATTCAACTCCACTTACTTACTTAGGCGATCCCTTGTAGGCTGAGGATGATGGTCCTCCATTTCTGGTGTCCTGGGGGTGTGTCCATAGGTAGCTGAAGAGACCTTTTCTTGATCCGCATGTTCTCCGCAGTGAGGACATTAGTTTTCAGGTGGAAGGCGGTCCTGGTCAGGGCTGGCTTGACGCGCCTTCCTATTGGCACATTTCTCCCTTAAGCCCTCCATTCGTGCCTCTTTAAACTCCGCAGCACTGCTGGTTACAGCTGACCTCCAATTAGAGCGCTCAAGGGCCAGGGCTTCCCAGTTCTCAGTGTCTATGCCACAGTTTTTAAGGTTGGCTTTAAGCCCATCTTTAAATCTCTTTTCCTGCCCACCAACATTACATTTCCCATTCTTGAGTTCGGAGTAGAGTAACTGCTTTGGGAGATGGTGATCGGGCATTCGGACAACGTGGCCAGTCCAGCGGAGTTGATGGCGTAAGAGAATCGCTTCAATGCTGGTGGTCTTTGCTTCTTCCAGCACGCTGACATTTGTCCGCCTGTCTTCCCAAGAGATTTGCAGGATTTTTCTGAGGCAGCACTGATGGAAATGCTCCAGGAGTTGAGTGTGACGTCTGTAGACCATCCATGTTTTGCAGGCGTAGACCAGAATTGGGAGGACAATGGCTTTATAAATGAGCACCTTGGTATCTCTACGGATGTCCCGGTCATCAAACACTCTCTGCTTCATTCTGAAAAATGCTGCACTCGCAGAGCTCAAGCGGTGTTGTATTTCAGTGTCAATATTGACTTTTGTGGAGAGGTGGCTGCCAAGGTAGCGGAAATGGTCAACGTTTTCTAATGTCACACCATTAAGCTGTATTCCTGGCATTGCAGAGGGATTGACTGGTGCCTGTTGGAAGAGCACTTTGGTTTTCTCGATGTTCAATGAGAGGCCGGGCTTCTCGTATGCTTCTTGTATGCTTCTTGTAGGTCTTCTTCTGAATGCGAACAGACTACGTTGTCATCGGCACTAGTCTTTTTTAAAAAGCTTACACAACGTTGTATCGTAGTATTTGAACTCATCCTAGGATAGACACGACTGTGAGGCCTCATCTACACTGCCATATGAAATCCAGATTATCTGCTTTGAGCTGGATTATATGGTAGTGTAGACTTATATAATCCAGTTCAAAGCAGATAACCTGGATTATCTGATTTAATAATATGGATTACATGAGCTATCTTGAATGGTTTCCCCCCACTGTCAGAGATTATGTATTTGAAGGATTGATACATTGGCAAATATATTAAGAGTATTACAAACCAATAAAGAGATACTTACTTTGCATCAGAAGATAACTTTGTAACATTTGGCACCGGATACATTGACACAAGGGTTTATCCCTGGAATCAGATGCAACCCAGACAGATCCAGTTTTCTGTCTCCTGTCCCTGGTGAATCATTGATCTAGGAAACTCCTGTCTTTCTCCACTGAGACAGGAGACGATGTCGGGAAGGGGATTACATCTGGAATCTCATTCTTTTTAAGACATGAACGGCATTTCTTCGATTCTAAAACACCATTGATTGTAAGACATATAGTACTGTCAGTACCACCAATAGGAAAAAAAGCTTTATTTATATTTGTAATTCTAAGACACACCTTATTTGAGAGATGGTTGTTTTGAGGGGAAAAATGTGTCTTAGCATCAAAAAAATATAGTATTAATTCAATTTCTATGCCACCCTTCTGAATTCAAGGCAACTAATATAATATTCCTGTTGTTGTTGTTGTTGTTGTTGTTGTTCCTGCTCCTGCTGTTGTATGCCTTCAAGTTGTTTCTGACTTATGGCAACCCTACGACAACCCTGTCACAAGGTTTTCTTAGTGAGATTCACAGCATAGAAAGTTATTTTTTGAAAGCAATGCATTGCCATCATTTGTTGCAATGTTTGAAAATTAATTCAGTTTCATTTCTGTGGCAATTTTGTGTGTTTTTTGTTTTCTTTAAAAAAGATGTCCTTGTATTGCTCTGTGCGCGCAAAGGTAGAAGAATGGTACCTCCGGCCTTTTTGTGCCATGCCGTCTAAACAAGGGATCCTGGAGGGAGCTGCTGTTTACTTTGCCTATTGTAAGCAGACACACCCCGCTGCAAAAGGATTGGAAAACCTGCTTTCCCCACCTTTAAGCTTCATCTCATTATTCATTGCAGACATGCTATGGCAATGTGTCACTGAACAATTTGTTTCTCCAGCCCTGCTTGACTATTCTCCCAATGCTGATACTGCTAAAAACCTTCAGGCTAAACAGAGGAAGGAGTGGAAAAAAGCCTGGGCAAGCGTGTAATAAAATATTGTCAAAAGAAGCCTCTTTGTCAAAAACTTTGGGCCCTTCCACACAGCCATATAACCCAGAATATCAAGGCAGATAATCCACAGTATTTGCTTTGAACTGAATTATCTGAGTCCACATTGCCATATAATCCAGTTCAATGTGGATTTTATAGAACTGTGTGGATGGGGCCTTTGTTAATTTCAAGTATCCTTGTAGCATCCACTAGTGTTATGTGAAATTTTTGTGTTTATGTTAGCACCTACCTAGGGGGAAATGGCACACTGTGAACACAGTATAACATTTGCTACAATAACACCACTGGGTTACAAATATCTGACTTACAAACAAGTCATAGTTAAGAATAGAGGTGAGACAACAGGAAATGAAATAAATCTACTCCTCAGAAGGGAAATTCACTTCTGGAAGAGTTATCATGGTGAAAACTTTGGCTTTATCACAGGTCCTTGTTTCCACAACAAGTCAAAAAATTCAAAATCCAATTTATCACAGGGGGAGAAAGTGAGGTGAAATCTTCTGAACAGGGGCACAGTCAGCAAAGCAAACACCACAAGGGTCATAACCCTTCCCTATGCTATCCAACGTCATACACACACACACTTAAAAATGCCCCTTGTTCCAACTTACATGCAAATTAAACTTAAGAACAAACCTACAGAATCTATCTTGTTCATAACTTGGTGATTGCCTGTAATATATTTATATTCACAGTTAAACAAATTGTTGCAAACTACAACACATCACAGACACTGCAATAACATATATCACTGTGCGACTAAGAGACACCTTTCTGTAAATATTTATAATTGGGAAACTACTTAAGTTTGCAGCTAAGTTAGGTCTTCTAAAATCTTCCACAGAATTTACTTGCATATTGTTTCATTTTCCTAGCAATATGCTATTAACAGTCAACCCTCCACATTCACTGGGATTAGGAGTGCAGGGCTCTCGTGAAAGTGGGGAAAATGTAAATACAAAACCCCACATTTATAGGAATCTAGGTCCTTCAGCATAACTCTAAGGCAGTGTAGACTCATATAATCCAGCTCAAAGCAGATAACCTGGATCAAACACTGGGTTGTATGGCAGTGTAGATCCAGCCCGTGTCTACAGTGCCATACAATCAAGTTCATCTGGATTTTATATGGCAGTATAGATGGGGCCTCATATGCACACATGAGCATTAATAGATGCTAGATAAATGTAGTTTCATGCAGACATGCTGGCAATCGGAGAAGTCTATCGACAACAGGCTTCTCAGCATGGAAAATGGAAGAAGAGCACCTCCCCATGGTTGGAGTTGAGCATTGCCTCCAGTCACTAGAGATGAAAAAGCCTAGCTTTTACCTTTGTCTGTCTATTGTATGTCATTCACTGTTTAAAAAGGCATTGAATATTTGCCTATATGTGTATTATAATCAGCTCTGAGTTCCTCCAGAGAGATAAAGCGGAATATAAATAAAGTGTATTATTATTAAATTGGGTGCTAATGTTTTGATATTAAGCTGCTTTGAGTCTCCTCTGGGAGAGATAAAGTGGGGTATAAATAATAATAATAATAATAATAATAATAATAATAATAATAATAATGATGATAATAATAATAATAATAATAATGATAATAATAATAATAATAATGTGATAGGAAGGGACATCTGGGGGTCATCTGGACATCCCTGGTGACGACATCCTTGCAGCACATCCAGCAATAGGGTAATAGCTGACCACTCTGAATGCATCCACACTGGATCCACCCCGGTGGTGCAGTGGGTTAAACCCTTGTGCCAGCAGGACTGCTGACTTGAAGATTGGGTTGGTGACCTGAAAGTTGCCAGTTTGAATCCAACCCAGGGAGAGCCTACCACAAGGATGGTAAAAAACATCAAAACATCCAGGTGTCCCCTGAGCAATGTCCTTGCAGATGGCAATTCTCTCACACCAGAAGCGACTTGCAGTTTCTCAAGTCACTTCTGACACGAAAAAAAATCCACACCGTTGAATAAATGTAGTTTATGCCATGACCTAATGCAGTGGAACCCCCTGACAAGAGTGCTGGTGCCTCATAAATCTACAAATTGCAGATCCCATAGCACTGAGCCATGGGGTTAAATCTGCCTTAATTTGACAGTGTAGATGCATCCACTGTCACAGATCCCCTCATCTTCAGATAACCTGGAAGAAGTGGTCATGTTAATGGGGCTGGATGGTGGGTTTGTAGGGAGTTGATTCTTGTAAGGGCAGAACAGAATTCTGATCTATTCAACACCCCAAAAAGGCAAACTGTGATGGCACAGGTTAGGTAAAGGTAAAGGTTTCCCCCTTACATTAAGTCTACTCGTGTCCGACTCTGAGGGTTGGTGCTCATCTCAATTTCTAAGCCAAGGAGAGCCAGCATTGTCCGTAGAAAACCTCCAAGGTCATGTGGCCGGCATGACTGCATGGAGTGCCATTACCTTCCCGACAGAGCAGTACCTATTGATCTACTCATATTTGCATATTTTCGGACTCCTAGGTTGGCAGAAGCTGGGGCTAACAATGGGAGCTCACTCTGCTCCCTGGATTGGAACTGCTGACAGGTTAGACTGATCATAAATCACTGATAGGATTCCGGAACCTTTTGCATTTTGAAATGTTTCTAAGCCCCAATGTTTCACCAATGGAAGCAGTTTCAATTTCTGCCTAATTTCTGCCTTCAGTTCCATATAATCCAGATTATCAAAGCGGCTAATCCACATTATCTGCTTTGAACTGGATTATATGAGTCTACACTGCCATATAATCCAGTTCAAAGCAGATAATCAAGATGTTATATGGCAATGAATGGCCCTTCCAGACAGGCCCTGTATCTTAGGATCTGATCCCAGGTTTTCTGCTTTAAACTGGGTTACATGAGTCCACACTGTCAGATAATCTGGGATAAACAGAAATCCTGGAATCAGATCCTGGGATACAGGACCTGACTGGAAGGGCCCCTAGATCCAGCCATTATCAATATAATGAAAAGAAAAAGTTCTAGCTTGCTACATAGCAGTTTACTGATCAATAACATGATATAATTTGTTCCAGTGTTTCACGTTGGATAGGATCATGTCAAAACAAACCAAAATAAATCAAGTAGAACTTTTGGGAGGTGTTTTTGGTTTGCATTGGGTTGTTTTGTTATTGCTGTTGCTGTTGTTCCTGACATTTTAATTATAGAAGGGAAACATTGTTCATGGCAAATGGCTGAGATCTCGAAACATTGTTTAAAACTATACAGGTAACAAAGAGGTAAAATGCCAAGATTGTAGTTCTTTGTAGATTCTGCACTAAAATGTGACTCCTAAGGAATGATTGCAAGTTGGCTCAGTGTTTGGTATCTGTTCTCTCTGAAATGAGTTGAGTCTGCTATTTATTCATCATGCTACATCAAAGTATCTGCAGTCGGAGGAAAGGTTTAAGGCTATTAGGCACTCCTCCATTCCCATAAAGCAAAGATAAGCCATGGCTGTCTGGGATCATGAGCCTGAATTCCATCAGCAACTGGAATTATTGTCAGTTCAATTGGTTCCATCATTTATTTTCTCTACACACAGATCTTCATGTAGCTGTGCATTACATTTATTTATTTGGCAGTTTCCTGGTTATTTGCTGTGATTTAACACCTGTCCAAGAAGTCAAATTCCTTTAGTATTGTAAGGATTACAATCTTTACCTGACTTGTTATCTTTCTAGATTTACAGGGAAGGAGGAGAAGATCTAAATTGGTTGGCATTTGTGGCACGGCTATTTCACAGCTTGCTTTGATATTTTTATGTTGTAATATGTGCTTACATGGAATTCATGCTACAAAGATTTATCCTACAAAGACTAAAACATGGATTAAAATCTCCTAATAGATTTTCAAAACACTTTAGGTTTCTGATATCCATTCAAAAGCATTAAACGAAGCCACAACTGAATTGATAAAATATTGTGTTTGCAGAATAACTGTGGGTACTGAATGACATTATTATTTTGTTTTTCTAATTCAGCACCCAGAATACATAAACAACAAAAACAATACTTAAAAAGGTGTTTCCATTGCAGGCTTCTTTATGGTCATGTCCTATTTAAATTATGGGCTTGAATTTACTTCATCTGGGTATCTCAGATTGTGATTGCATATGCCTTTTAAAGTGATCGTTAACTGACCTTTTAAACTGCTATAGCAATCATACGCCCCTCCAGTTGTTATTAGACTGAAGCACCCAGCATTTGTCACCATTGACTATGCTGCCTAAGGCTTCTGAGAGCTGCAGTCCAACAACATCTAGAGGGTCATATGATTTACTACCTCATCAGACAGACTACTTGGCCCATTGTATGCTGCTTGTTGTCCCCTTTCAGGACAGAGCCCATTACATGATGCACGTTTACTTCTGGCCAGGCTCCATCCAGAAAGGGGAGAGCAAGTAACGTGTTGCCTTACCAGCAATGGGGGGAAGCTGGGCAGTCATATGATGTGGGGCATAGAGGGATGGGTTCTCCATGACCCCCCACTGGGAGCCCATGATTCATGGCATAGAATATTTAATTCAAGCCTTGCTGATTACATTTTTCGGTACTGGACACATAAACAACAAAGAGAGCTAATCTGGATTATATGGCAGTGTACTGTGTTTCCCCGAAAATAAGACAGTATCTTATATTAATTTTTGCTCCCAAAGATGCTCTAGGTCTTATTTTCAGGGGATGTCTTATTTTTCCATGGAGAAGAATTCACATTTATTGTTGAATAAAAAATGAACATTTATTATATACTGTACATTAGCTGTCATCACAAACCAGTATAACCAGACAAACGGAATACTATCAAGAATTTCTTGTTACTATCATTATTTCCATGTACAACAGTCTATGGTATATACATTTATCAATCCTGGATGCTCTGGTGTTCTGTTCGGTGTGCATGCTTCCAAACAAAACTTTTGCTAGGTCTTACTTTTGGGGGAGGCCTTATATTTAGCAATTCAGCAAAACTTCTACTAGGTCTTATTTTCTGGGGATGTCTTATTTTAGGGGAAACAGGGTAGAAGGGGCATCTGGGTCCATCTAAACTTTCATATAATGCAGTTTCTGAATCATGATTATCTGCTTTGAACTGAGTCATATGGCAGTATAGACTCAGGCTGGATCTATACTGCCACATAATCCAGATCATCAAATCAGATAATCCACATTATCTGCTCTCAACTGGATTATATGAGCCTACACTGCCATATAATCCAGCTCAAAGCAGATAATCTGGATTTTATGTGCCCGTATAAATCCAGCCTAATATAATCCAGTTCAAAGCAGATAATATGGACGCCGAAATAGATGATATGGCATATTTGAGTATTTCTTGCCTAAGAAAACTCTATGAATTTCATGGGGTCACCATAAGTCAACAGATGACTTGGTGGCACATACACACAAGCACAGGTTTCTATTAATGATGAACTAATTTATCACATAACTACTCCCATTGGTTTTTCAGGCTGAAGCACTCCAAGAAAGAAGGGGAAAAAAGAGTATGGGCAATCTGTGCAGTTCAGTAGATATCTAACATTAATTCAGATTTTATTGATTCCTACTTCTAAAACTGGTACTAAAAGCAAAAAAACAGAGATGGAGAATCTTTGATGAGTCATATGTTTATGAAGTATGACTCCCACCATTCCTCAGTATCCATAAGTTTGACTATTCCTCGTGAGAAACAGGACAGTCATAAACTGGGACTTAGGCTTTGAGTTTTGGAAGCATCTTGTCTTTCTACAGCTTGTGTTTTGAATGTTGCACTTCGGCCAGACTCCACCAAATAAAACAATCTTGTGTAGACCTTCAGATAAAATTATGTTTTATGCTATGAACTTTGTTGTTTTAGGTTTTACCATCAGAATGTATTTACTGTAGTCAACTGAGAAAACCCATTTCAAGGTCTTGATATTTTTGTGACAGTAAACAGTCATCATGAAGGCCGTCTGTCATCTGGATGTTTTAGTTTCTTGCTTTCTGATATAATTTTTTTGTGTGTATTGTGATGTCCTGTTACACTAATCAAAGCTAAAATGGAAATACATTAATATCTTTGCATCCATTATAGAATTTTTGAATGCAATTTGCTGCATGTCACCCACCAACCATTAGTTATTTCAACATGACAGGCAGTGAACATTTAGAGTGGTGACATCATTGTTTAATGTATTTCCATCCAGTGTCTCCAAACCTTATAAATTATTTGGTGAACTAATAAATATTTTTCCATCAGTTGGTACAGTCTAAACTGTGCAGATTTTAATGACCAAGCTGCCCCAGGAAACTGAAGCCAATGACATCAGTGATTCTTTTCAGGGTTAATTTCTTTTCCCCTGGGTGCTTTCTTATGTTCATGACAACAGTTTTTATACATATCTGGCAGAATCAGGTACATATAACATGTCATTTGTCCATCTCATCTCTTTACCTCTCTTTCTGTTTCAACATACTTGCCCTATGGCTATGGGCCCTCCTCCACATGAAATGTCAATTTGTCTTGATGAGAGGCAGATGTTTTGGCATGCCTTGAGCTATTGCTAGATAACAACTATGTGCATTTTCTTACCATTTTAGAGAGAAAAAAGAGCAAAATACAATTTAAAATGTAGGGAAAAGAGAAAATAAGCATGAAAACTACACAAGAAAATGTATAGTGGGGTCAAGTGAAATGAAAGAGGAAATAGTAGGGCTGAGATCAGAGAGTAAATGGAAAAACAAAGGGAAGGGAAAGCTCATTGATATCATTTTGAGAAAGAAAGAGTTTAGCACACCATATTCTCAGAATAGGCTGGCTGCAATTCTGTCTGGTTCTTCATTGGAGAAAGATTTCAGTTTGACACTACTTTAATTGCTATGAAATCCTGGGATTTCAAGTTTGGTGAGACACCAGCACTCTTTGGTAGTGAAGCCTGAAGACCATGCAAAACTGTAATTTCCACAATTCCACATTATTGAGCCATGGCAGTTAAAAGAGAATCAAACAGTGTAGCTGCATTCTTAGTCAACGGCCCTAGTCCAAATACAATAGAGTCTCACTTATAAACGGGCCGGCAGAATGTTGGATAAGCAAATATGTTGGATAATAAAGAGGCATTAAGGAAAAGCCTATTAAACATCAAATTAGGTTATGATTTTACAAATGAAGCACCAAAACATCATGTTAGACAACAAATTTGGCAGAAAAAGTAGTTCAATACGCAGTAATGTTATGTAGTAATTACTGTATTTATAAATTTAGCACCAAAATATCACGATATATTGAAAACATTGACTACAAAAATGCGTTGGATAATCCAGAACGTTGGATAAGTGAGTGTTGGATAAGTGAGACTCTACTGTACATTTAAAATATGGTTATTCATCATGAACAATCTGTATCTCCCCTTGTTTTCTAAAGTGAAGTTTCATATATGATATATAGAGTATGGAGCTCCTGTTGGCACAGAGGGTTAAACCGCTGAGCTGCTGAACTTGCTGACTGAAAGGTCGGCAGTTTGAATCCAGGGAGCAGGGTGAGCTCCCCCTTTTAGCCCCAGCTTCTGCCAACCTAGCTGCAGCTTCTGCCAAAACATGCAAATGTGAGTAGATAAATAGGTACTGCGCTGGCAGGAAGATAAGGGCGCTCCATGCAGTCATGCTGGCTACATAACCTTGGAGGTGTCTAGTGACAATGCCGACTCTTTGGTTTAGAAATTGAGATGAGCACCAACCCCCAGAGTCTGACTAGACTTAATGTCAGGGGGAAATCTTTACCTGCCCTTACTATAGAGAGTACATCTCACATTAGGAAACTGATCTTGATAAAATGCAGGGCTGTATGATTGGAGGAAATACTTTGTTTCTTTGTCCTTTTGTGATATTCTTTGCATAGAGTTCCAACAAAATTGAACTCTGTGAGGGCTGCTGAATTTATAAATCCTCTCTTTCCAGAACCAATCCCATTCTGTATTGTCAGACAAGAGGCCCTGCCCAGTTTGATAGAACATAGTAGTGGTCTTCCAGAATAGCATTAATACCTGCACTTACTGGGTGAGAAATGGTAGAAACCCAGTATGTGTTATATTAATGTTGCAGGATTTTTCTGAGATGAGATGGTATGCCAGGAAGAAGGCCAGAGTTACAAGTCTGAAAATATCCCCAAGAAGTTTTCATCCCCAAAAGCATTTTTGTTTTAGATTTGAAACAGACTTGGAATCTGCATTGTCCAGTCCACATAGGATCCATCTTGAAGACTGTATATAAGGAATAGATATTTTTCTCTGGGCACATCCAGACAGAGCGCAAAATGTGCCCCTCCCAGATATTCGCGGGGGGCATCCAGATGATGCCTCACAAAAATCATGAATGCTTTTGGCACAAAGCAGGGAAATTCTGCTTTGCACTGAGATTATTTGTTAGTGGGTTTTGTTCCACACCTCCTTGAAAGGTGTGGGGCAAACCCACTATGGCCTCTGTCTGGACTGGCCCCTCAGAAGTCCTGGGACTTCTGAGAGGACTGTCCGCACAGCCTGGTGGGCTGAATCAAGAGCTAGAACCAATCTGACCATAAAACACCTCATCAGCTGAGTATTATCAGCATTTCATTTCACTTTCTCACCAGATAATTTATCTGCCTATTTTTCTTGAAGGTGGGCTGACTTTTGAAGGACCTGAAAGCTCTCTCTCTCTCTCTGTTTACAAAAGTCTCTCTGTCTATCTGCCAGCCCATTAACCTCTACATCTGCATCTGACAAATCCTCCTCAGAAAATTGGCCCCTTTCATGAATGTGGCTTTGAGCTTCCTGTCTCTGTTCTGCAGAAATCTTTGGCTCTAAGGCAAACCTGTCCATACCATTATCCACATTGCAATCAGACACAGGCCCAGAACCCTCATTGAATCAGACAAATCAGACACTAGCACAGGATAGACTACAACAGAGGGTTCTAACCCCTGTTCCAATGCCCCCCGAACCCTTTAAAAATAAAAGAATTTATCCAGCCGCCTTTAGTGTGGTGCCAGAGCTCTCTTGGCATTCCTATCCATCAGGAGAGCTCCAGCTAAATTCTAAAGGCGGCTGGATGAGTTCTTTTATTTTTAAAGGTTTTTTTTCGGAGGAGAGGGGTTTGAGGAGTGTGTCTGAGTGTCTCCCTGTTCTCCCGGAGAGCTCGGGCTTTTGGGGCAGTGTGCGGACTACAGTCCCCCCAACTCAGGTTTTTTTTTAACCCAGGTCAGCGTGGACTTTACCACTGTCTGGAACTGCACTCTGCTCAACAGAGAATGAGTTGTCTAGTATTTTGTGCCTGGCTAATCTGGAGGCCTCATGCTTGCTGCTTATTATGGAAGATCATGTGCAAAATTGGTGCTCCACGCCAATTTGACTGTCTTTGAAATGAAGTAATCCTGAGTCTTCCTAACGTGACCCTGTCTTGATCTGAAGGTCACTAGGCTACTCCAAAGTAATTAGCACAGAGAACACTGCTGCCCTTGAAGCTGAGAGGCCCCTAAACCTGTTAGCAAATATAAATTAAGAAGCTCTCTTTGACATTTTTCCAATTAAGCCACATGTCTACCAGACTGTTCGCCTTTCTGTTATTGTTTCAAAACTGATGTGTGTGCGCGTGGGGCTTAAATTCAGTTCCTAAATAACTAGCCAGTTCTTACAGAGAAAAAATAAAATAGCACATTGATTTCCATTAAAATTGAAGTAAATTTTTTATGAAATAAATCTCTCAGGCTTAACAAATAGCTAATGTTCCAAGAAAGTGTCATTCATCAAATCTTTGAAAGCAATTGTACCTCTCAATATATTATACCCTTAGGGCTGTGTGGAGCTAAACTTGGGCTTCGCTTCACATCTGTTTTCTTTATTATTGTTTGGTTATAGTGGGTTATTCTTGACTTATTGTTTGGTTATAGCTGTTTATTATTGTTGTTATGTCCTAACCAAGTTAGCTGTGAATGAGAGATTCCCAAAAGATTCTATTACGAATAGCCCTGCAAACGCAAAACTATAGTTCCCTCGATGGAGGGCACATCTACACTGTAGAATGAATACAGTTTGACACCATTATAACCACCATGGCTCAGTTCTATGGAATCATGAAAGCAGTTGTTTTATAAGGTATTTAGCGTTCTCTACCAAAAAATGCTAATGTCCCACCAAACTACAATTCCATAGCATTGAGCCATGGAAGTTAAAGTAGTGTCAAATTTCAATAATCCTACATTGTAGAGGCATCTGGAGTCCATCATATTTTCCTATGTCTTTTCCCTACTGCCTTTAGCCTTACCAAGATGTGCTTGTTACCTAATTCATTACAATCAGATGCTAATGATTTTATTCATTTCAGTGGTGCCTATAATTCCCATTTCACTGAGCTGATATGATTGAAAAAACAGGACAGGGCAGACGATACACGAGTTTAGCTTGGAATAACAACGAGATGTAACTGCAACACACCTTTTTTTCAGTCCAATATCCTATTAACTGATAAAGCTCAGTTCTAAGGGTTTGTGGGATCTGTAGTTTCGTAAGGTAATTAGATATCTCTGCTAGACAGAGCTAATGAACTTGTATAACAACCTTATTTAAGCCATGTTGTCGAAGGCTTTCATGGCCAGAATCACTAGGTTGCTGTGAGTTTTCCAGGCTGTATGGCCATGTTCCAGAAGCATTCTCTCCTGATGTTTCGCCCACATCTGTGGCAGGCATCCTCAGAAGTTGTGAGGTCTGTTGGAAACAAGGCAAGTGGCGTTTATATATTTCCACAGATATATAAACGCCACTTGCCTAGTTTCTAACAGACCTGACAATCTCTGAGGATGCCTATCATAGATGTGGTTGAAACGTCAGGAAAGAATGCTTCTGGAACATGGCCATACAGCCTGGAAAACTCACAGCAACCCACTGATGTAAGCCTTTTTTCATCTTCTAATCTGTTCTGAGTTCAAATTGTTATTTCATATACTCATGGTTGTATTTTGTATTGTACTGTCTCTTTATTTTATGAGTTGTTTTAGACACCTTGTGCCATATGTAAGCCGCCCTGAGTCCCATCGGGGAGATGGAGGTGGGTTACAAAAGCAAAGTTATTGTTGTTGTTGTTGTTGTTGTTGTTGTTGTTGTTGTTGTTGTTGTTGTTATTGTTATTATTCTCAGGCCCCTTCTACCCTGCCATGTAAAATCCAGATTGTCTGCTTTGAAGTAGATTATATGGCAGTGTAGACTCATATAATCCAGTTCAAATCAGATAATCTGGATTATCTATTTTGATAATCTGGGTTAAATGCCAGTGTAGAAGGCGTATCATAAGACTACAGAAAACTCTCACATGTATGTATTCAGGATACATGCTTTCTCCATATGAAGATTATCATTGTTTTGAGAAAAAATATACGGTAAGTAGAACTTGGAGGGATGTTAGTGCTTTTGGATTGTATTTCAAGATAGCAGGCAAGGTTTAATGGCTATTGCTTTAAGCAACCAGTTACTACCTGTGGTGTGTGACAGACAGAAACAAAATGCAGATGGCTACTTTATACTTTTTGGTACTAATAATGCAAGTCACTTTTATTTTGTTCACATTTCCCTGAACTTTTGATTTGGAGTTTGCATCACAAACAGACACACCATCTCTTTCCTTCATGTATCAGGATTATTTTTATGTGGAAGACTTCAGAAAGATCAAGCCTGTAGTTCTAGCGAGCAACAGAAGTGAAGACAAAATATTTTCTCAGAACGGCCTGATTTTATTGCATTCCACAGTCATGTGTGCAAGTCGGGGTTAACATCTGTTTAACAGCAGTTCATGCAAATAGGATTCCGCTTACATTCTGTCCGACTATCCAGCTGAGCTTGAGACATGAGTTTTGAATTATGACTCATTCAGGTAGCAAGAAATCCCAATAGTTAGCTCAAGAGCTATTGGCTCATGGGTTGTTTTCTCTCTTTCTTTCTCATAAAGAAATCTATCTGCTTTTTCCTCCTTAGGGCATTGAGTTATACAAAATGCAGTATTTAGGACAGTGGTTCTTAGTAGAGAGTATCCCTCCCTTCAATGTAGTAGATAGCCTCCAGCAATTGATTCCGACAATATTCACAGAATAATAGCCCTCTTCATTCTAAGTCCGTGATGGCAATATAGTCTCATTAAATAGAATAATCACAAATTAAGAAAAAATTTCTACATCAGTAGTCCTGTTGTTCTGTTGCAGCAAAAACAGAAATAAATTTTCTGGTATCTCAAAAGTCATAAACATTTCTGGCTGTAATAGAGGCACTAAATATGATTTTAAAAATGTATTAAACTGTTTTATCTGATTTTAACGGTGGTACATTTCTATTGTGACTATTTCAAAATTTGGAAGCTGCCTTCGGTCCCATTCTAGAAGAAAGAAAGCACACACATGTAATCTATCTATCTTCTATACACATAATAAAAGTGAAAAATTTGTACGTGTGTATGTGGAGGAGGTGTCCACTTACACAGACAGCCTCCCATCTTCACAAACAGCTATACAGTGTTCCCTCACTTATCACTGGGGTTAGGTTCCAGGACCACCTGCAATAAGTGAAAATCCGCGAAGTAAGGACACTATATTTATTTTAATATTTATACATTATTTTAGTAGTTATACACTATTTTAAGTCTTTATCAACCAATCGTGTGTTGATAAATCGCCTCCTTCTCCTCCCATTGCCGCTTGAGTTCCTTTTCTCTCCCTAAGGCTTTTCTTTCCTCCCTTCCTTAGGCTGTAAATTGTAATTTTATGATTTATAATAGTCTTTTAAAGTTTATTGAAAAACTGCAAAACAGCGAATCCGCGAAAAGTGAACCGTGAAGTAGTGAAGGAACACTGTAGTTCTCACTGAACAGGAGACACCCATAGCCCTCCCTCCACTGACATGCAGGTTATAGTGAACACCATGAACATGTAGTCCAAACTGTGCCAGTGTCCTCCACAAACACCATTCTGCCCTCCACCCAAGTGAGGCCTCAAGGTCAGTTAGAGAAGCCAGAAACTGCAACATTAGATAAGGAGCCAGGTGAAGAGCTGAGTGATATGGAAGGCTCCCAGGGAAAAGTACCTGGAGCTACAGAGGTCAACAAAAGTCTTTGTTTACAGATTAGAGCAGAACATAGGCAGCTGCGGTCAGAGCGCTTACGTGGGAAAGTTGAGGAGAGAATTAGTGGGAAAGAAAATGACTTCATGGGTTATGTTATAGATTTGTTTGTGGGCCAATATTAATAGGCAAGTTGTTACCTAAGAGTGAGTTCAGGCAATGTAGCATTCAAGGGAGAAGCTATGCCTGAGTTCTCTGGTTCTTGTTTCAAGTCAAGCCTTGATTTTGGAGTTAAGTATCCTGGATATGTTCTTTGTTTTTGTTTTTCTATGTTTTGCTCAAGTTTTACTAAGTATACCTTTGTTTATGGACTGTGCTTGTGACTTTGTGTGCTTGTGACTTTGTGACTGTGCTTGTGACTTTGTGGCTATTCCTGGACTATATCACTTTAGGATTTGCATGAGACATTTGGATTACTGCCTGGTTATCATCTATTGCTAACCCTTTTTTAATTATACATCTTCTTTCCTTATTCCTGTTTTTTCATATATTTTAAGTTTATTATGCAATGCTTTTGACACGAAATAAATAAAAATATATTTTAAGTGTTCATTACAATAAATTGCTTGCTTATACTTTGGTCTCTTGAATACTTTATTGTTCTGATTTGTCTCAGAATGTTTTTAAGAAAACGCTTCTGATGCTGGGATTTATCAGAATATAGTCTTGGACAACAGAAATGTTGTTTAGATACAGATAGACGATATATAGATGGAATAATGGATGGATGAATGGGTAGACAGATTTTTTAAAAATGAGAACTACAGAAACAAATAAACAACTTCCAGCACACTTGTCCCATTGGAGGTGCCCATCACCAATAATATAGTAAGAAAATAATAGTGGTATGATTCATTTAGTGCATACTTTTATCCTAAACCCATTCTTCTGTTCTGTTATATTATCAACAAGGATAGAGAGCCTAGTACCAAACAGGATTTTTCAGAAGACTGCATTTCCATCAGAATATACAGTCTTTCTTTTGGAGATTGTAACAAGAAGATCCCAGGTGTTCTAAGGAATTTCTATTGGTTCCTGTATAATTTCCCAAAGATTTCCTGTTGAAGTTCCTCCTTTCTGAAAACTGCATCTCCATTGTGTCTGAACTGTTTCACCTCTGACTCCAGCACAATGCAGAAACTCTAGAAATTGATGTCTTCCTGTCATTCAAAAGTCAGTTTATTGACTCCCAGTTGACTGAATATATAGTTCTTTTTAGGAGCTCCAGAGATTGTAGATCTCATATTTATTACAGAAGACCAGTCTGTAAAAGTACTTTTGCCATACTAGTGGAATACTGAATTTTAGAACCACAGAAGGAATCGGGCATTAAACAGTTCCATATTAAGACTCCATAACTGCTACAAACGGAGTTAATCCTGATAAGGAAAAGCTCATATTTATCTATCTAGCAAGAAAATTACTGTATTTCTTTGATTCTAAGATGCATTTTTTCCTATGTTAACATCTCTAAAAATGGGGTGTGTCTTAGAATAGCCCTTGGTGTTCATAGCCTCGATCCCTTGGTGTTCATTGTGTATTTTTGTTGGTGGTGGCAGTACTGAAATTAGGGTGAGTCTTACAATCAATACCATCTTAAAATGGAAGAAATACGGTATTAACTTATAGCAGGTGATGATTAGTATTCCTGGTCAGATTGCTGTCCAGGACCCGATCAGTGATGGATAATCTGATAGTGTCATTGAATCAACTGGATTTACCTACATGTTGACTCACTGTTCAACTTTTTATTCAGTTCTGTACTTGAATGGAAGCTAGCTAACTATAAATATTTCAGCCATTACCTTCTTGAATTCTCCAGTCAATACGGTCATGCATAGGGCTTGTCTAAACAGACTGAAAAAAATCAAACTCACCTTCACTGGTTCACTGGGCTTTAATCTGTTTCAAATAGTCTTGCCTTTTACCCCCAGGTTTTACAAAAAGTCCAGACTTTTAGACATGTGGACAGTCCTCTAGGTGGCACTGCTTTGTTATGAAGCTGGGGAAAGGAGTTAGTGCAGGGTGGAACTGGATGATGGGAACTGAGCAATCCCCCTAGAACAGGGGTCCCCAAACTAAGGCCTTGGGGCCACATGTGGCCTATCAAAGCCATATATCCGGCCCCCACAGCACAAAGGCAGAAGGTTCTCCTCTTCTATTATTATTATTATTATTATTATTATTATTATTATTATTATTATTATTATTATTGTATGACACAGCAAACAAGATAGACATGCTGGATTTCATATCACAAAATCACAAGTTGAACACTTCCCAAGTGTCTAGTACTGTGTGATATATTTTCGGATGATGCGTGCAGATCCCAGTAGGGTGGCCTTTTGCAGTTGGCAGATCCTAATTTATTATTATTATTATTATTATTATTATTATTATTATTATTATTATTATTATTATTAACGACATTGAGGCTGGGAGACCATCTGTCAGGGGTGCTTTGCTTGTGCTTTTGATGCACAAAGGCAGAAGAGGGTTGGACTAAATGGCCCAAGGGGTCTCTTCCAACCCTCTTTATTACTGTTGTTGTTATTATTACTACTATTATTATTATTATTAACATTGAGGTGAGGAGGCCATCTGTCAGGGGTGCTTTGCTTGTGCTTTTGGTGCACAAAGGCAGAAGGAGGTTGGACTCAATGGCCCAAAGGGTCTCTTCCAACCCTCTTTATTATTATTATTATTATTATCATTATTATTTTGTATGACACAGCAAACAAGATAGATATGCTGGATTTCGTATCACAGAATCACAAATCGAACACTTCCCAAGTGTCTAGGACTGTGTGATGTATTTTCGGATGATGCGCGCAGATCCCAGTCGGGTGGCCTTTTGCAGTTGGCAGATTGTGATTTTCTCAATGTCTATTGTTTCCAAATGCCGGCTGAGATCTCTTGGCATGGCAGCCAATGTGCCAATCACCACTGGAACCACCTGCACTGGTTTCTGCCAGAGCCTTTGCAGTTCGATCTTGAGGTCCTGATATTATTATTATTATTATTATTATTATTATTGCTTGGTGGCCAACTATAGTCCGGCCCTCCAATGGTCTGAAGGATTGTGAACTGGCCCCCTGTTTTAAAAGTTTGGGGACCCCTGCCCTAGAAAGTAGATTTCTCCCAAATTAAATTTTCTGTATTAATGTGCCTCAGCCTAAAAGAAAATACATTTATTTACATGCATGATCAGGGTGTGTGTGTGTGCAAAGTGTCCACTGCTGTATGGCTGAAAGCAATGTAGAGGATTGGAAATGTGGAACAGACCCTATAGTGAGTGTAGCTGGGGAAAATGTATGGCTGGTTATGGCGATCTCACTATGCTATATGTGATATAGATCACTGCAGTCTGTGCAGACCAGAAACATGTGGTGCTAAATGGATTTTTTTTGTAAGTAGTCAAACCCTTAGATGCCTGGAGGTCCTGGAAGAGCAACTCTGTTGAGTCTGCCCTTGCTCCCAGAGCTTGGGTGCCAAACTGCTCCCTGACCTTGCCTTGGTATTGTGGTGCTGATGCCAAACTGTAGGAACTAAATCCTCAGCACACAAAAGCTCATCAGAAGTGCTTCCACACACTCTGATCTTTGCCAAGAAATGAAGGAACAATAGTAATAATTATCATAAAATTATTATGCGCCATGCTGTATGCAGCTGCAAAGATGCTGCGTAGCTGATTATTGATTTATCAGCCAAACAAAGAGCCCCTGCTGTTCAAAGGCAATTTACATGGCATCGGAAAGAGTTTTGCCACTCTTCTGCTCTTATTTCAGCTGCTCAGTGAGCATAAGCCTGTTCTCAGCCAGAATGCAATTTCAATATGAGGTAGCACACCATTCATCACTCTTGGAACAGGCCATGTACTGGTGATCATTCTTCCAAAACCTAAAAGGAGAAGAGAATTTCACACCTGGGAACCTTCCACGCCAACGCAGAAAACCAGCCAACGGGGCACAAGACGCAAAGCTGCCAAAAGATCTTTGAACACACACCATTGCAAAACAAAACTAATGCCTAGCTGGATCTTCAAGTCATTGTTCTGCATTTTGCTTAAAGACGACAGGAGCCCATTCAGGAATACCAGCTATATAATTAATATAAAAAGAGGGAAGGAAAAGGGATACTTGTGGCATTACTATAGCATGAGGCAGGCAAACTGGCATTGCAGCTGGACTTTGGTGATGGTCCCTATCACATAACACTGTATACATCCCGTTGTCAATCTGTGCCCCCTCAATGTGATTCTCCCTTCTCTAGCTCTCAATCCTGCAACATTCCCATAATCTATCTTGGGATAATGGGTCTATTACGCTTCTGTACCAGCATGCTAGCAATAAAGTGATATCAAAGGCCTAGATTAACTCCCCTATCAGAAATTATGCAATTGATATGGAATGGCTTAGATCTTGTTTTTGGATGACGTGTCTTATCATTGGAATGTATTTTAATTATGCTTTTATGTATGTTTTTAATTTATCTCATGCTTTTGTTTTTATGTTTGAGGCACTGTATAGTGTTGTTTGTAAGCCACCATGAGTCCCCCTCGGGGTAGAGAAAGGTGGGGTATATAAATAAGGCAAATAAATAAATAAATAAAATGAGGTTATAAGGGCATGCAGAAAAACCAACATGTGACTATGGATTGACAGATTTGCACAATTGCACTAATGAAGAGAGGTGTGATATTGAAGGTGTTCTCAACGCAGTTTATATCCACTAACAATGATAGCATGGCTGTAGCAGAATATTAGATTCATGTTGTCACAGGTTCCCAAAAAGGCACCCTGGATTTGCAGTCACAGACACAAGCGATATCTGTGACATGTACGCTTTGTGGCACCTCTCTGCTCTTCCCCTGCCTCTGTGCTTCTTAAATCAAGCACACTGGAACTTTGCATCTCTGCCTTGAGCCCTTGGTGGTTCATTGTTTTTTTATTGTTCCAAATTATTTAAAGTTATTCACACTCAGACAGTCAAGGCAGAAGAGAGAAATCAAGCATATGATCCTGTATTTTTATCACTTCCCTTCTGTGCTTATCTCTGTGTTGACACCCTGAACATGACATCTGTCTCACTTGAGCGGAGGTGTGGTTCTGGTCCGGTCTCTAGGTACTGAGTGATTTTAACTCCTCAGTTATCCATGCTACAAGGCACATGTCTTGGGAATGATTTTTCCTGGCATATAGCTTCACCAATCAATTAATGCATGTGACAGTCTCACAAGAAATTATTGCATCATATGCTTTTGTAGACCACAGTCTATGTCTTCATTGGTTAGTTACTCCCTTTTCCATCCATCTTTTTATATCATTAATATGGTCTAAAGCTAAAATCCCAGTGTGCAATATGTTCCTGTGGCAGAATGCTCAGAAAAGTTACTTTTTTGTACTACAATTTCCAGAATCCCCAAGTTATCTTGGCCATTTTCCAATATACTCTATTACTTTTCAATTCACGGTATCATTTGAAAACTTTACTCTATGGCCCAAACAGTAGTGTAGACTTGACTCAGCAGTTGCATGGTGTCAAATTGGGATGCAGATGCTTTACAGAGTAAGTATGGAATCACTTCACAAAGAACACACACTTTCTCAGAGTGAATGCCCTGTCTGCTGTGGTTTGGCACCTAACAAACTCATTCCAAAGATGTCAATTACAAAACTGAAATATACAAAATTATGAAATATGATTCTATGAATCATGTTATTTCCCCAGGAAAGCTCTTGAAAAGTGTGTGGTGGAGGGAATATAATTTTTAAGTCCAGATTTGTATGGTTTTTTTTTTAAATAAAGTAATGTTGGGCCCAGATGAACCAATATTTGGTTGAGAGTTCCTGTATGTGGACTTGTCAGTGACAGCATTCAGTATTTACTCTGGTCTCTGGAACAAAGGCATTGGCTGAGATGAAGAAAGAGCAGCTCTGACAGCTAGTATCAACCTGCTTTAGAATTTTATATCTTGGCCCTCCCTCCCCTTGAGTTCACCCTAGAATAACCTGTTTGCTTACTTTCCACAGACAGCACGGCTGCTTTCAACACAATTGAAGTGTGGCTGCCATCTACAGACAATTTAGGTATTTGAAACAACTCCCGACATAGCTGGTTCTTAAAAAGAATACCCTGGAAACATGTCTTTATCTCAACCTGTATCCTTACACAAGGAGCAGGCAGAGCTGGGACTTAGGAGATCTAACTTGTTAGTTAAGCAGCACCATCAATCGGAGCCTGCTATATAGGCACTTAAGTTTGAGCAGAAAAATGTATTGAAGGACTACCAGGTGCTGTAGAGGCAGGAACTGACAAAACTGTCTCTGACTATTCCGTGCTTAAGAATATATGAAATGTATAAGAATCGCCATATGTTGAAAGGTGACCTGAAGGCACATATGCACACATACACAGCAGAATGGAGTTTAATCCTTCCACACAAAATTCTACCCTTCGTTCTCTTAATTTTAGCAGCATAAATTAGGGTTGTGTGTGTGTATATGAGGGTCATTTTGCTGACAATACTGCAAACTTAGAAATTCTTGCTTATTTACTGCAAATCACAACCTGTCAATAGATGCCGGCCTATCTTCTGTCCTCCTCTGTTTACAATCAGGCCCACACCTTCCCTGGGGTTAGGGGGACAGAACCCTCTTGAATGTGAAAAATTACAAATAAAAAAATGCTACTTTTTTTTGCCCGAGAGAACACTTCTCTAGGAACTCTATGGCCAACTTCTACTGAACGTTGACTACAGCATCATATTGGAAACCTAGAGGTTACTAGGTGTTCTGGAGGAAGTTGACCATGAAATCACACCGGAGGACCTAGAGATTCCTACAGAGAACATTTTAAATCAGATCCATGAATAATCGACTTTGCAAAAATTAAAACTGCAAATGTGGTGGAGCAACAGTGCATGTTATGCCATGATGATCCCACTTGCAAATATTTATTCTCTTGATAAAACTTGATAAAAAAAGGCAGGACAAAACCTCTTTTGGGTTTTGGTGTGTGATTGTCCAGGAAAGTGTTGACGTTCACATTATTTAAATCTACTTGGGGAATGTGTTGGAAATGTTACTCCACTACCACAGGCTGGCAAGACATTGTCTTCACTTTGTGTCTTCTGAATTGTAGGCTTAAAATCCTTTTAACTTTTGAAAATGGTAGTACCAATTATGATTACTTGTACTACTTTCTAACCACAGCAGGAGGAGCACTATACAACACAAGTATTTAATACTTCTTTTAAAATGACATATGGTCTTGCTGAAAGAGAAACCTCAGGGTATGCAATCTTGGTGAACAACTAACAAATTCCTCCTTAAGGTAGAGTTCATAGATTATACCTTTCTTAGATTGCAGCTGAGGTGTATTAGCATCCTTTCTCTTGTTTGTATAGTTCTGCTCTCATCTTCCTTGACAGTCTGAATGTTCCCTTTTCTGTTCAGTGTTTTGATTTGTGGCAGTATATGTTTTACAAGGTTTTTGTTGCTTTTATTTGCCATGAAGCCAGAGTTGAGGGAGAAGTTACATTTTTGAAAGTTTTATTTAAGACTAGCTTGGGAACCCGGCAATGCCTGGGTTATTTGATAAAGACATTATTTTTGTTTGTTAGGTATTCTCAGTTTGGAGTGGGTGAACTACAATTCCCAGAATCGTGGGTCAATCCTCCCCAAACCCTGCTAGTATTCAAAGTTGGCCATTTTGGGCCTGTGTACCAAGTGTGGTCCAGATCTGTCGTTGGCTGGTCATCGCCTGGCTGCAGTGCTCTCTTGATGGGGGTGAACTGCTACAACTCTCAGATTCCAGGGGCAATTGTCCCTAAACATCTGTCAGTATCCACAGGAGGCTGTGTTGAGTCTGTTTGCCAAGTTTGATCCAGATCTGTCATTGGCTGGGTTCAGTGCTCTTTGGATGCAGGTGAACTACAGCTTCCAAAATCAAGGCCCATTCCCACAAACCCCTGCAGTATGTTCAGTTGGTCATGAGGCTTCTCTGTGCAAAGTTTGGTCCCGGTCCATTGTCGGTGGGGGTCACTATTTCTCTGGATGCAGGTGAACTATAACTCCCTTTCCCCCAAATGTGTCCAATATGCTCTTTTGGTTATGGGGGCTCTGTGTGCCAAATTTGGTCCTGGTCCATCATCAGAGGGGTTTGGAGTGCTCATTCATTGCAGGTGAACTATAAATCCCAGTACTGACTACTCCCAAATGTCCAGGCCATTTCCCTTCCAAACCCACCAGTATTCAAATCTGGGCATATCGGGTATGCATGGCAAGTTTGGCCCAGACCCATCATTGTTTGGGTTCATAGCATTTGGGTGAACTACAACTCCTCTAAATTCTCCAGTAGGAGTTACAGTGCTCTGACTTGATGCAGGGTGAACTACAACTTCCACCATGTGGAGTCAATCCCCCAAACTCCTCCAGGAAATTTAGTTGTTGCTCAGTTCTGCTATGTTTGTTATGGAGCCAGATTTGAAAGGGAAGGGCAGTAGGCGGGGTCATGCAAATTCCACACCAATGGAGAACCCTGGGATGCCTGCCTGTGGTGGAGGAAAATGCAAAATCTAGGATGAAATGGTCCCCAAACGAAAGCATTCCTTGGGTGGTGGGCCATAGTGTTTGGGGATGACATTGGCGGGGGTTGGGCTACATGTTCATGGAGCTCGCTGTAACCACAATGTCAGTGGAAGAGAGTGACTTGGTGGCGCCTCAGTACTGGGAACTATAGCCTGTTTGTGCAGGCTGGAAGCTGTCTGTATGAGCAGACACCTGTGCCACATGCACAAATACGGGTTTTCACTTTTATTATAGATATAGAATAGAATATAGAATAGTCATACCGGCCGGCCACATGACCTTGGAGGTGTCTACGGACAACGCTGGCTCTTCGTCTTAGAAATGGAGATGAGCACCAACCCCTAGAGTTGGACATGACTGGACTTAACGTCAAGGGAAACCTTTACCTTTACCTATAGAATATAGAATAGAATATATGGATATAGAATATAGAAAGAATATAGAATATAATATAGATGTAGATGTTCACCTGACAGAATTGGCAAACTTATTTTCTATTTAAAGAAAGCTTTCCATATGGTTGGAGTCAGTAAAACCTTTCAGAACATTTCAGCAGTTTATATGCTTTTCCCTTCTCCAAATATATGGCTGTCAAGAATTTTAGCCCTTACCTCTTGATGGAGTTTCTTCAAAATTGATCTACATTTTCCAACTGATATAAAAATACACTAACTCTGCAATGCTTGATGGCAAATATAGACACAGAATTTATGTTGCCCTGACCATGTTCTCTAACAGTTTATTAACAGAACCAGCATGAGGTGGAGAGTGGAAAGAAAGAAAAAGTAACTATTTCTGAAAATCAAATCACTATGTCTCTGTACCTCTCATTTCAGAATTTACAACTGAACTGTAATTAAAGATTAGACCTAAAATCCATATCAGGATCATAACTTTAATTAAATCAATCTAAAAGAACACATAATTGTGTTCTTTTTGGTCATCTTAATAAAGATATTTTCTAATATGAATTCCATTTTTTTTCTTTATGGCCATATAGCTGTCCTGTATTTTGAACAAAATATTAAAACAAGCTGTATCCTAAACCCAATGAACCACCATCATACTATCAGCCTTTAATTGGATATCTCCAAAGAAGTCTTCTCAGTCTCTTAGCACTTCTTCTTATTTCTGGGATATTCAAATTCTTCTTTCTAGTAGAAAACACAACCCTAAATGACAAAATGCAATTTATAATATATAAATACAGTAGAGTCTCACTTATCCAACATTCACTTATCCAACGTTCTGGATTATCCAACGCATTTTTGTAGTCAGTGTTTTCAATACATCGTGATATTTTGGTGCTAAATTCGTAAATACAGTAATTACTACATAGCATTACTGCATATTGAACTACTTTTTCTGTCAAATTTGTTGTATAACATGATGTTTTGGTGCTTAATTTGTAAAGTCATAACCTAATTTGATGTTTAACAGGCTTTTCCGTAATCCCTTCTTATTATCCAAGATATTTGCTTATCCAAGCTTCTGCCAGCTCGTTTAGCTTGGATAAGTGAGACTCCACTGTAATTGTATTTATTTATTTATTTATTTATTTCATTTCATTTCATTTCAATTATTTATACCCTGCCCTTCTCACCTGAGGGGACTCAGGGCGGCTTACAAGTGGCAATTGATGCCATTACACTGATATACAATGAACTAAAATGTTAAAACAGTTAAAATAGTCATAAAATACAATATACAAAGTTTAAAAGAATGCAAAGTGCTTATGCCATTCATCCATTATCTAACTGTATTTGTGAAGATTCTTTTTGTAAATCTCCCTTAAAACTGTAGGTGGCGGAATTCAACTACCTTGTGCTGTGCAAACCAGTGGCTGGAAAAAAATAGCAGGAAAATAAAAGAGGAGGAGAATGGAAGAAACTGATAAAACTGATAATCTTTTCTTCTCAGTAGCAAGCATTCATTGTCAGAATTCAAAAGGCAAGCTATTAGTGGGAGAATAAGATAGCAACTTTCAGATGGAACTCACTGTGTGCTAACAGTGGCATCTCATCCATTGTTGCCTCTTGTCCAACAGTGGAAAGAAAACACAGCACAATTCCATAAATTCTTGCCTCCGGAAAGAAAATGGTAAAAGGCACTCAGGAATGAGAAATGAAATGCAATGCAGATGGAAGTTCACAATCATTTTTAAATTCCATTGATTAAAATGTAAAATATTCCAAGCATCTGCTACCTTCTTGAAGCACCCCAGGTGCTCACTTATATGAGAAACAGGTTGTTTCTTGTTTCTACCCCGTCTGTACACCTGGACCGGAGACAGAAGGGATTGTCATTCCTGATTCTGTTTTCATATGAAGCCTGTTCTCGTTAACCTCTTGAGCTTGTGACAGATGCCATTTTTGGCTAACCTGTACTGACCCTCTGCTGCAATTCCAGGGGCTTAAAAAGGTTGTTTGATATGTATTCTGAAGTCAGCACAAATCACCTTTTGACCCTTGACTGAGCCCACACTTTTCAGCTGGTGGCCTTTGCTTCACAAATTGTTAAGCTCTCATGGAGAAAATTGATAATGTTCAGAAAAATGAGGGGCGTAAAATAAGATTCATTCCTTTTCCGTCATATTTTTTTCAGACTTGTAAATTAAGTTAACTCACAAATTTGAGAGAATTTATTAAAGAGCATATATTAAAGAGCGTTTTCTCCAGTGCTTTTATCTATTTTATTGGACTTGTCATTGCCAGGACAATACTATCCATCATTTTTGTTATTGCAATACCTTTTATGGTTAGAAATCAGTATACAAATATTGTGAAATAAATATATCTGTGTAGAGTTCAGGAGGTGGTTTTGGCAGTTCAGCCCATGGCTAAATTTTCTCAGTGGCCTGAATTGAATATAACAGCTTTAGGAAGGATGCCAGAAAATAGCATTTAAGGCATTTTAATCATCTCAATTAAAGTTAAAGCCCTAGCTTTAATTTCCCTTAACAAATAGAATAATTCTATTTGCTTGATTCGCTGTAGTAATTATAGTTAACTGGCATTATTGCTGTTATGGGATGATGGAAGCTATGTATGTAACTTTGTGTCATATGTACATGGTTTGTGAGTTTCTTACTGGCATACGTATTCTGAGTCTGAGATGATACCACTACCATTCACTTGTAGATGCCAAAAATCTCAGGCAGATCAATTTAAAACAGCTATATGGATATCTTCCAGTTATCATAAATAGGCCTATTGTTTCACATGAAAACATTGGCCAAGATTTTGGAGCAGAAAGATGTAGCATGACCTTCTGCTTAACAGTATCATGCCAATTCCCTGCTTCCAACCACAGTTAACCCATTTTTATTTGCTACAATCGTTTCAGACTTGGATTGGAGGAAAATAGGAGGGCAGAGGAAAAACCCAGTTATAGGAAGTGTCAGTAATACACAATTGTAGCATTACATTCCACTTGAATGTCATAGTCTCATCCCATGAAATCCTGAGATTGGCATTTAGGAGCACTTCACATTCTCGGAGAGTTCCAGTGCCATGTGATTCCATATGATATTGCCATGGCAATTGAAGTGAAATATTGTGATATATTTATGTAGTGTGGTTGGGCCTATGTTATTTCAGCTGTTACACAGTGAAAAGGTATCCCCTGGGACTTCCAAAGGCTCCTCCAGGAGTGGCAGAGAAAAACATCATTGCTATGCATCCAGTAATAGGAATATAGTGGAGTGTTTCCCCACTTTTCCTTGAATGGCTCTGTTGGGGGACTGCAACAGGAGAAAGGTGGCTTTGGGAAATAGGGATCTCATCACATGAGGTTTGGACTCTGTCCTTGGATGTTTTTAGGCCGGAGCCCATCACATGACACAGGGATACTTCGGTGGGGCCCTGTCCTAAGTAGGTAAGTAAAACTTTATACAGTAGAGTCTCACTTATCCAACATAAATGGGCCGGCAGAACGTTGGATAAGCGAATATGTTGGATAATAAGGAGGGATTACGGAAAAGCCTATTAAACATCAAATTAGGTTATGCTTTTACAAATTAAGCACCAAAACATCATGTTATACCACAAATTTGACAGAAAAAGTAGTTTAATGCACAGTAATGCTACGTAGAAATTACTATATATACGAACTTGGCACCAAAATATCACGATGTACTGAAAACATTGACTACAAAAAAGCGTTGGATAATCCAGAATGTTGGATAAGCAAGTGTTGGATAAGTGAGACTCTACTGTATCTATCTAAGAAATATCCTAGGGCGGAGCTCAGAGAATCATTGAATCATAAATTTGGAAGAGACCTCATGGGCCATCCAGTCCAACCCCTTGCCAAAAAGCAGGAAATTGTATTTAAAGCACCCCCAACAGGCCATCCTGTCTCTGTTTAAAAGCCTCCAAAGAAGGAGCTTTCACCATACTCCGTGGCAGAGAGTTCCACTGCTGAACAGCTCTCACAGTTAGGAATTTCTTCCTCAGGTTCAAGTGGAATCTTCTTTCCTGAAGTTTGAAGCCATTGTTCCACATCCTAGTGTTCCCGTGTTCTCATTGCTCAAAGCAAGGCCAGTGTGTGTGTGTGTGTGTGTGTGGGGGGGGGAACCGGGTGTTGACACTTTCCCCTGTGTGATGGAGAAAGTAGAGATGTGATGTGGGGCACATGGTGACAGATTTCCCTGCTGCCCC
Organism: Anolis carolinensis; assembly: GCF_035594765.1. NCBI lineage: Eukaryota > Metazoa > Chordata > Lepidosauria > Squamata > Anolidae > Anolis > Anolis carolinensis. Next base: position 74,020,065 of record NC_085844.1, read on the forward strand.
ATGGATTTGTCACAATGCCCGGTGATACTCCTGGTGTCGCCCGCATTTGGGACCTCAATGTGATGAGTTCCTAGATTACTCTGACTCTAGATGGAAAGGAGACATTCCATCCCTGTTCTTTTAACCCCTCTGCTGAATTAAGGAAAAGGTAAAGGTTTCCCCAGATGTTAAGTCCAGTCGTGTCTGACTCTGGGGGTTGGTGCTCATCTCCATTTCTAAGCCGTAGAGCCAGCATTGTCCATAGACACATCCAAGATCATGTGACCGGCATGACTGCATGGAACGCCGTTACCTTGCCACCGAAGCGGTGCCTATTGATCTATTCACATTTTGCATGTTTTCGAACTGCTAGGTTGGCAGAAGCTGGAGCTAACAGCGGGCGCTCACTTCGTTCCCGGATTTGAACCTGGGACCTTTCGGTATGCAAGTTCAGCAGCTCAGCACTTTAACACACTGAGCCACCGGAGGCTGGGTTAATTGATAGTAAATTACTTTTGGGCTTTGATTTCAGTTTCCAGAGATTGGGGCCAGCTGAGGACAAAGGGAGAAAGGAGGAAAAACTGGGACATTTGAAAAATAGCTGAAAAAGTGGTACTATTAATCAGAGGATTAATCAGAACTTTCCCTGCCAAATGAATCAGCCTGCCAACCACTTTTATCTGATAGCTTTTTAACGGAGTTTATCTCAACAAATTTGTCAGTTCCACTACCTTCTGGTTTCATACTTCAGCAGTATGTTGATTTAAGAGCTGATGAGACTGTGGACTGACTGGCTGCACATCTTGTGGACATTGGTGTCCTGCCTATTTTGTCTGAAAAAGGGGCATTGCAGAGGCCCAGCTGTCAGACTTAAAGCCACTTTTCTAATCTAAAACTCAGCCCATCTGGATATCTGCAGCAATGCACCCCACGCTAATAAAATAAACAGTGACTATCCAGGAAATGATATCAGAAACAATAGCCAGAGGAGCATCTCCCTCCTGCGGGGTTGTTGGGAGTTCACCAGAAATCCAGGGGATTTTGGAACAATAACAAAAGCTTTCTGCCTTTTGTTTTCGAAAGGTTTGAAACAGTAGTCTCCTTAGTGACATAGCTGGGATTTGCCAGGAAGCGATTAAGAATTGGTGCTGGTGGTGGAAGAGAAAAATGAGGAGTGGCGAATGGATTGAGAATATTGCATGACGAACCACAACACAAGGCAGAGAAGCAGCCAGTCAGCTTTGATGTGGAGCAGATGTACCTCTGCATTCCATAGGAAAAAAAAAACCGTCTGAGGCCCCTCCGAAAGGCAGGAGGAAGCAAAACAAACAAAAAATAACCCACTCAAGCACACACACAAGCAAGCAATTCTGTTCATTTAAATGCAGGAATGCTCTCCCCAAAGCTTTCCATTTGAAAAACAAAATTTAAAATAGTTTTTTTTTTAAAAAAAAAAATCAGAATTCAATGCACAGTATGTTAGAAATGCAACTTATAACTAATGACACAATATTTGGTTCCATTTGTACGATCAGGAAATTGAAGGTTACCGGTTCGAATCTGCGAGACGGGGTGAACTCCCGTTTGTCAGCTCTAGCTTATGGGGACATGAGAGAAGCCTCCCAGCTAACACATCCGGGTGTCTCCTGGGCAACGCCTCTGTAGAGAGCCAATTCTCTCACACCAGAAGCAACTTGCAGGATACATTGTTCCCTCACTTATTGCGGGGGTTAGGTTCCAGGACCACCCACAATAAGTGAAAATCCGCAAAGTAGGGACGCTATATTTATTTTAATATTTATACATTATTTTAGTAGTTATATACTATTTTATACACTATTTTAGGAGCCCCGGTGGCAAAGTGCGTTAAAGCACTGAGCTGGAGACCCAAAGGTCCCAGGTTCAAACCCCGGGAGTGACGTGAGCGGCCGCTGTTAGCTCCAGCTCCTGCCAACCTAGCAGTTCGAAAACATGCCAATGTGAGTAGATCAATAGGTACCGCTCTGGCGGGAAGGTAACGGCGCTCCATGCAGTCATGCTGGCCACATGACCTTGGAGGTGTCTACGGACAACGCCAGCTCTTCGGCTTAGAAACGGAGATGAGCACCAACCCCCAGAGTCAGACATGACTGGACTTAACGTCAGGGGAAACCTTTACCTTTACTACACTATTTTAAGTCTTTATCAACCAATTGTGTGTTGATAAATTGCCTCCTTCTCCTCCTGTTGCCGCTTGGGCTTCTTTTCTCTCCCTTTGGCTTCTCCTTCCTCCCTTTCTTAGGCTGTAAATTGTATTTTTTATGATTTATAATAGTCTTTTAGAGTTTAATGAAAAACCTCAAAACAGCGAATCCGCAAAAAGTGAACCGGGAAGTAGTGAGGGAACACTGTATTCTCAAGCCCCTTCTGACATGATAAAAACAAATCAGGAAACTCAAAGGAATTCTTATGGTTTCTCCACTCTTCCCAATAATTAATCAACACACTTCTCTTTTCTTCAAAGACTCTCCCACATTCTTTTGGCCAGATGTTAAAAAAGTTGAAAGAAAAATGACTATTTGAACTGTTTTGAACCATTCCTAGGGTTGAAGTCTCTTGCTGCTTTCTAAGGGGACCTTGTGACCTCCCTTACAAAGCACTGTTCATAAGGGTCGCTTCTCTGTGAAACCATGCATGGGACACAGATGAACAGGATAGTTGAGCCTTGGCAGAAGTGTCTCTTGGCAGACTTGCCTCCCAAAACTCACACACAACTATTTACAAGGAGGATTTACTCTGACGTCCAAGAAATCAAAACACATGCAATGATGAGTGCTGGACCAGAACTGCCAAGCAGAAACCAGAAGAAGTCTCCTGGCTTAACAGAACTGATAAAGGGTTGCTGTGAGTTTTCCGGGTTATGTAACCAGTAACCACATAAGTGGTTATGTTCCAGAAGTATTCTCTCCTGACGCTTCGCCCATTTTGGACTGCAACACTCACTGAATATTCCAGCCATTGGCTGTTTTGGCTAGCGGCTTCTAGGAACTGTGGTCCACAATGTAACTTTTATACTCTGACTTACCTATTATAGTAAGAAGAGCTCCATTTTTTTCATGCCAGGAGCGACTTGAGAAACTGCCCATCTGCAAGGACGTTGCCCAGGAGATGTCCAGATGTTTTATCATCCTTGTGGGAGGCTTCCCTCATGTCTCCGCATGGGGAGCTGGAGCTGACAGAGGGAGCTCACCCACTCTCCCCGTATTTGAATCACCGACCTGTTGCTCAGCAGTCTTGCCGGCACAAAGGTTTAATCCATTGCGCCACAAGAGGCTCCAGAGCTCTGTTGAAAACCATTCTCAAGTACTGAGTATTCAAGCATAGAATTACCTATTAGATCCCTTCCCCAGTGACAAGTAAATAAGCATGTTGTTTTATATTTCAGGAACATTTTCTGTTTCCCATTAAAGGATTCTTTGCATTTTGGACTTCTCAAATGGAAATGATTTGACATATACAAAATAAATACCATGGGTGAGTAAAACTAAATTGTTTTCAGTTTCTTATAGCTACAGACCTTACCATTTGAATACCCTGGAGGCCTCATTCAGTTTGACCCTATTATGCCAGTGAGACTATTGGTACATTCAAAAACATTTCTAGATGGGTAATTTCTTTCAATGAGAACAGGAAAAAAAGGATTACTTTGAAAGCTTGTTTGATTGCCTAATATTGATCAGCCGTTCACTATGGTTTTGCAGGTCAGAAGAAGGAAAACAGTAAAGACAGGCATGGTAATTACAGAGGGACACAACCATGGCAACTGGTGTTGTCTGCAGATTTCTGAAGTTTTAATTGAACATCATCAAAGATACAAAGAATGAGGCTATTGATCCACCTGTACAGAAGGTAGAGCTAACAGTCACAGTCTGTTAGAGCAGGGCTTCTTAAACTTTTCCCACTTGTGACCCCTTTCTATTCAAGAATTTTTTATGTGACCCCAGGTATATAGGTATATAAAATAGGCATAAAATCAAATATTTATTGATAATAAATCAGCATTTGTTATATGGCCCAAAACGAAAGGAAAATGAAAGCAAGTATGGTGACCGTGCAGCTTTTTCTTTTGTGTCACTTTTTGTTTCGTCTGAAAATGGCATCTTTACTTTTTTGCATCCGTATGAACGATACTGGAGCCTTTGGTGGCTCAGTGTGTTAAAGTGCTGAGCTGCTGAACTTGCAGATCGAAAGGTCCCAGATTTAAATCCAGGGAGTGGAGTGAGCGCCCGCTGTTAGCTTCAGCTTCTTCCAACCTAGCAGATCGAAAACATGCAAATGTGAGTAGATCAATAGGTACCGCTCTGGCGGGAAGGTAACGGCGTTCCTTGCAGTCATGCCGGCCACATGACCTTGGAGGTGTCTACAGACAACGCTGGCTCTTCGGCTTAGAAATGGAGATGAGCACCAACCCCCAGAGTTGGACAAGACTGGACTTAACGTCAGGGGAAACCTTTACCTTTACTATGGGCGATACTAAATGGATAGACGAATGAAACATATGAAACAAATACTGTGCACATCACTACTGGAGAGTGTAATTTGCTCACTCTATCTCACATTCTCATTGTAGACTAGTGTATAAAAGAAATGCCCCTGCAGAAAAAGGTAACTGAGTAGGCAATTTTGGGAGCTGCAGTTCTCAATCGGGGTGTTGCTTCTCTTCACTGTCTTAGTGTGCATTAAATATGTGTTGGAATGAAATGTATTGGCCAAATTCTCTTGTAACAAGTTGAGTTCCGCTAATCTTATGCATTGTAAATTTTGTGGGAGGGCAACATGTAGTGCCTGTGTTTGCCAGAGATAGTCCTTGCTTCATTTTGAGAAAAATGCGCAGTTACATTTTGGACTAGGAGATTCCCATGTGGAATATGGGAATTGTGATCCAAAAGGAAACTTTCTGAACTTTGGAGAAAATAGTCGATTGAGGGAAAGATTGACACAGGCAGCTTTCTCCAGCAGAGTGCTCCTGCTGCTTAAAATGAACGGGTAAAGACTCCTCACCCACTGGGATCACATTCAAATTATAAGGGCTAGAAACATTAGCATTAGTCTAGTTCACTGATTCTGCAGCTACCATCATGTCTTCAGCCCTTTCTTCTGCTACTTTAAGACACCTAAAAATGGTATTTGTTTAGTTAAGGTTTAAAACAAAACAAGGGAGCAGTTGTGAATTTTTTTTTTCTTTTGCACTGTCTCCCTTTGTCCCTCTCCATCTTTGAATAAGCTTGAGTGAAATGAAAAACATCCTATGTTATATTTTGGATGACCATCAGAAGAAGGGATTGAAGAGATTACATTGAGCAGCAGCCTGTCAGTAAACAGCTTTTTAAAGGAGGTGAGCCTTGTGGTCTTTCTGAAGTTAAATAACTCAGGAAGCTGCTGTCTTTGGTTTCAGACCTAAACAATGGGATAAAGCTGAATTTATAATTAGGAAACATTAGAAGATCATATTGGAAGGTCTTCGTTAATCTCAGCATTTGGGGCAAAACAACCATTTTCATACAGTTGACAGGGAAGAAGAGATTATTGTTTCCAATCTGACTTCAATAAGAGGAGAAATCATTTTCTTTCATTTCATTTCATATATGGGAAATAATCTATTTGTACCAAATTGGGACCTGTAATAGAGTTTTACACCATCTGTAGTGTCTGTTTTAAGGACAAGACAGTCTTCACAAAACCCTTGTACTTCTAATGAACATCATGGGTTATGCTGATTTTAGTTAGCTTTGACTTGCTTGTATTTGCTTAAAACCACACTTATTAAATGCAAGGCCCATCATTTCATGTGGCCCTCAAGGCTTTAAATGCCAGGGCAACATAGCTACATTTATACAGTCTTACAGTTACAAACAGTCCTTTGAAGGCAACCATAAGGCTGATGTGGCCTTTGGTGAAAATGAGTTTGACGTCCCTGCTTTAAGCTCTGGCATATCACACAGCTTCGGGATTCAGTGAAAAGTAGTACCTCTGCTGATATGAGAACTGGATGCCTATGACAGTCAAGAGCTCACACAGAGATCTGTGGCTGGCAGGGAATAGTGACAGTGACACAAAATATGGGGTGATGGTCTAATGGGGCTGATGCCATCTTGGCATGACTGGGCCATGTGGATGCCAACTTGGTTCCACAGTGGGTTTGGCAGGATATATGTAGCTGCCTCTGAGGTCAGTTTTTGGCATTTCTGCTCTGAGCTGGCCACAAATATATCAGCCAGTATAGATTTTCTCTACTTTTCAGAATCAGAAAAAATATTTGTGACTGTTGATCATTCACAATCCTCCCTGGGAAGTGGGATTGTGCAGGTTCATTGGGGATAAACATTCCCTCCCTAATTGGCACTTGCAAATGTCTTAGGAAGAAAAGACAGAAAGAAAATTTCTGGATTAGACCTGCTCTTGGATACAAGTTCTTGTTTATTTGAACTTGGCCTTGTAAACTCATTAGCTGAGCACTGAGTGGAATAGCAGTACAACAGGGTCTAGGGAGCAAATTGAGAGCATTGCAGTACCCAAAAATTTATGTTGAGCACTTAGAAAATGAGCATGCAAAGAAATGAGCAGACAAAATTATCATGGGAATGTGAACACAGCAAATGTGATCTAGGTATAGATAACGGTTTCCCCTGACATTAAGTCTAGTCGTGTCCAACTCTGGGACTTGGTGCTCATCTCCATTTCTAAGCCGAAGAGCTGCCATTGTCAGAAGACATCTTCTAGGTCATGTGGCCAACATGACTGCATGGAGCGCCGTTACCTTCCCGCCGGAGCGGTACCTATTGATCTACTCACATTTGCATGTTTTCGAACTGCTAGGTTGGCAGGAGCTGGGCTAACAGAGGGCGCTCATTCCGCTCCCGGGATTTGAAACTGGCACCTTTTGGTCCGCAAGTTCAGCAGCTCAGCACTTTAACGCACTGTGCCACCAGGGGCACCAAATGTGATTTAGGTAAAGATAAAGGTTTCCCCTGACATTAAGTCTAGTTGTGTCCGACTCTGGGGGTTGGTGCTCATCTCCATTTCTAAGCCCAAGAGCCGCCATTGTCAGTAGACATCTCCTAGGTCATGTGGCCAGCATGACTGCATGGACCGCCGTTATCTTCCCGCCAAAGCAATACCTATTGATCTACTCACATTTGCATATTTTCGAACTGCTAGGTTGGCAGAAGCTGGGCCTAATAGTGGGAGCTCACTCCGTTCCCTGGATTCGAACCCTCGACTTTTCGGTCAGCAAGTTCAGCAGCTCAGTGGTTTAATCTGCTGCGCCACCAGCCCTCCCCCCCCACTGATCTAGATGTGAACAATTTCCAGTCTCTCACTGTGCAATGTTAGAAATTTCCAGGGAGCAGCAGAATTCTGATTTGGAGAAGCAATGCCTTCATTTTGCCAATAGCCACAACTTTAAAGTGGAATAATCTCATGGCTAGATCTAGAGACATCAAGAAGTGTGTGAACCCATTGTGTTAACCCACAGCAAACTTGGAGAAGGAATAGTATTGTCCAGTGAAACAAGTGTAACAAGCAACACTTAAATTCCTGTTTATACACAAATTAAGAAACAGGAGCCTGGTCCCATATTTCACATGGTAACCCTGAGCAGGAATAGTTGGGAACCTGAGTCCCTCAGAGTGGACAGAGAGCAGATCCTTAGTTGTGCTTGTGTAGGAATCAATAGAGAACCAATTGCATTTCTGCCTTCCTTTGAAATATAGGTTATAGAATTTCCAATAAGAATAACTAATTCTCCAAAATGTTTGCAACTGTGTCTTCTTGAAGGTGGAGTGATGAACACCCAAAAAAGAAATCCTCCATCGCTGCTTAGCTAATGCTTACCTCCAGAGGGAGTCAAAGCCAATGTCTAGAGTGGAGCTGCTCAGTCGTATTCACTTGGTACACACAGAAGGATATTTTGGGAGCCTTTGGGCACCAAAAACAATACAGGGAGCACTGAGTGAGTCAGAAATCACAGGTTGTGGTCCAGGAGCTAGCAAAGACCTTCTTGTTAATAGAAGTGTTGATATGTGACGCAGCAGCTGAAAAAGCCAAAGGGATTTTGGCCTGCATAAATAGGAGTATAGTGTCTAGATCCAGGGAAGTCATGCTCCCCCTCTATTCTGCCTTGGTCAGACCACACCTGGAATACCGTGTCCAATTCTGGGCACCGCAATTGAAGGGAGATGCTGACAAGCTGGAATGTGTCCAGAGGAGGACGACTAAAATGATCAAGGCTCTGGAGAACAAGCCCCATAAGGAGTGGCTTAAAGAGCTGAGCATGTTTTGCCTGCAGAAGAGAAGGCTGAGAGGAGACATGATAGCCATATCCAAATATGTGAGGGGAAGTCATAGGGAGGAGGGAGCAAGCTTGTTTTCTTCTGCCCTGGAGACTAGGACGCAGAACAACGGCTTCAAACTACAGGAAAGGAAATTCCACCTGAACATTAGGAAGAACTTCCTCACTGTGAGAGATGTTCAGCAGTGGAACTCTCTGCCCCAGACTGTGGTGGAGGCTCCCTCTTTGGAGGCTTTTAAACAGAGGCTGGATGGCCATCTGTGGGGGGTGCTTTGAATGCGATTTTCCTGCTTCTTGGCAGGGGGTTGGACTGGATGGCCCATGAGGTCTTTTGCAACTCTTTGATTCTATATTCCAAGTCCAGACATTTTCTTTCTATTTTTCTACCTTTCTGTTCTTCCCTCTACTTCTTATAGTTTATCCTTAAACAAACATTACATTGTCAATCCTTGAATGCTACAGTTGCCAGTCCAGAGCTTGAAAATTTTCTTTTAAAAATTACATAGTAAAATGTTTAGTACCAGGAACCATTAAGTTATATTTTAAATAAGTTTTAAGTGTTTTAAATTGTTGTAAATCTTGTTTTTAAAAGAACATTGTTAATTGATTCTTTTTTTCAACTTTTTAAAACTAATGTTCAAAAATAATCTTTTTACAATTATTGTAAGCCACCTTGAATTCCATTTTGGGAAAAATAAATGAATAAATAAATAAAAAAATAGTAACTAGCTACCATTGTAGTTGTGTACTTATGGCCATTTGCTGTCAAGTCATCCATTGACTCCATAAATTTCGTAGAGATCTCTTAGGCAAGAAATACACAAAGTCGGTTTACCATTACTTTCCTTCAATATATAGCCGGTATGTTGCATCTTATATTTCTTGGTCATTTCTCATCCAAGTACTAACCAGGCCTGCCCCTGCTTAGCTTCCAAGATCAGATGGGACCTGGTGCCTTCAGGATATTTAGTTCTTTTATCTTAAAAAAAGCATAAACCCACAGCTCTTTATTTTCCCATTACTGAAAAGTGTTCAGAATAGTTACTTCTTACATACTTTAGTTTAAATCAACAACAATAAAATCATACAAGCCTTTGGGCTGTGGTTCAAAACACACTTTCCTTGCTTCAATACCCCATAAATTTTCCTCCATTATTTAGTAAAGTCCCAGTAACTTTAATGCGAAATGTCAAAAAAGTTTCAACAACAACAACAACAACAACAACAATAATAGATTCCTTGTCAAGTCACAATAGTGATAATGTTAACTGCTGGAGAAGGGATCACATGTAATGACTTAAACAAATTACATTCACATAGTCGATCGTAACTTGTAATTTCCAAACTTGTGATGGCTACGGTATAATCATTTTAAAACAACAATACACTTTTAATGCATGAGGTTGTTTCACCTACAGCTGGAGAACTAACATTCACCGCAAGGGGTAGCCAATGGTGTATTGGTAAATTTGGAAGTATAAGTGCTCATGATGGCAATTCTCATAATCCTGCCTTCCAGGAGAATTCAAAAATGGGAATGATCTCTTTTAACAAACCTGCTATAGTAGTTCTCATGTCCACCAGATTTAGGGTTTTGTAAAGTTAATGGGTCTTTATTGTGCCTATAAGACTATGCTACCCTGAACTATTATGCATTGTAACTGTGATAGCTCATAACAATACGTTACAGGATAAACCGATTTTCCTGCAAAATAATTGCAATTTGTAGTTGAGTTAAGCGAGGACAGGAAAGCTTGTAGTGCATTTCAGTGCCCTTCGTCATCAAAATGTCTCAGTATTTTGACATTATCCGTTTGGCTCCAGTAGGCCGCTGGCTATAGTAAATATTTATCCTCTCCTTGAGTTTTGCTAATCTCTTTCTGGCAGGACTGTCCGCTTTGGAGAAGCCGTATGATGAGAGAATCAGTCAATGAAATTCCCCTCTGCCCATCAAACCAGGAGAAATAGAATCTGCTAGACTGGATCCTTGCCAGAAGAATGCTGGCAATGCTATTTTTCTGAGTCATGAGAGCCATGGAGCAAAATGCTCTTATTGTTTTAGAAACAGCTAGTAGTATTCTCACTTGCGTGATGTTGCTTAATAAGATTGACATCCCAGTCCTCCCAGAATGGAGCAAATGGATTTGCCCACTGTGCTGGCATAATGACAGATTGCGTGAAGCTGTTCTGGAGTAGCTGTTAGCATGACCAATCTAAGCATCTATATGCAACCCTAAGTAAGCTTTAGGGCTCATGCTACTAATTCAGTGCAGACGATCTCACCCTGTATAATGGGGATCAATGTAATAAACATGTGCTTGTTGGGTATGCAGAAAATCAGTACACTTAAGCCTTTATTTAGAAACAACAACAACAAATAAACCCTCAGAAAAGATGTGTAGCAATAGTAGATTTGGAAAATAAATCTCTTAGCACAGTTGACACGAAGGGATTGTTCAATAAAGATCACAATGCCTTTGACCAAATAACACAGAGAAGCTGCTTATTGTTTGTAGACTAAGCATAAATACATTACTTAAATAAAGAACTTATTGACATTATGCTGACAGCATTATCTGTATGTATTTTCACAGAGTAGCTTCAAATGAAGTTAACAATTGAAACCATTGTTTTGTTGTGGATGATAGGAGAGATAACACCAAGAATGACCCCTTCATTGAGGCTGAAAAGGATTTTATTTTCAGCTGAAGACTCTGGGTGGACTTTCATCCAAAAGCAAACCAGAGCCAGGATAAAGGCATTGACATTGCCTTTTATACATTTTCAAACAAAGAAACATGTTTCCACATACGTCTCATCATCAGTACGCCACTTCACATGTCTACATACATGGGCATAAATATGTACGTATCAGCATTTTCCTATCTAATCATTCTAACCAGCCTGTAGCAAGTTACAGATAACTACGGCTCAGCTATAGTACATCAATCAGGGGCCTACTTTTGACTTGTCAAGAGAGAAGTCCACTCTCCCTCCATTAGCATACCTGGCACCATCTTGTACCAAAATGTATAGATAACAGACCCCCCTTCTCCCTGTCCTGCCAGCTTGTACATTTACACATACCCCTTGCACCTTTTTTGTGCCTGTGTCTGAGTGCCTGGTACAGAGACAGCATACTTTTTCTACATTTCAGTGCTTCTAATGTGCATACAATATATGTCTAAAATCTATATTTTCCAGTTCCTCGTCAGTTTGAGCTCTGTTTTGCAACATAAGAAGTTGTTGTGTAGGTTTCAGCTGTGCTTTGCAGTCGAGGAAACTGTTATATAGCATTTAGTTCTGCTTTGGGAAGCAATTAGACTGGGGATTATAAAGAGAAAACCAAAGTGCTCTACCAGTAGGCACCAACCAATCCCTCTGCTGTGCCAGAAATAAAGCATAATGCTGTAAAGCTAGAAAATATTGACAATTTCAGCTACCTAGGGAGCCACCTCTCCACAAAAGCTGTCATCGATGCTAAAATACAACACTATTTGAGCTCTGCGAGCGCAACATTTTCTTGAATGAAGCAGAGAGTGTTTGAGGACTGGGACATTTGTAGGGATAATAAAATGCTTCTTTATAAAGCTATTGTCTTTCTAACTCTGTTGTACACCTGCAAAGCATGGACCGTCTACAAACGTCACTCTTGATTTCTGGAAAGATTCTACCAAGGTTGCCTTCAAAAATCCTGCAAATCTCTTGGGAAGATAGGTGGACAAACATTAGCGTTCTGGAAGAAGCAAAGGCCACCAACATTGAAGCGATGATCCTCTGCCATCAACTTCACTGGACTGGCCACGTTGTCCAAATGCTTAATCACCATCTCCCAAAGCAGTTACTTTACTCTCAGTTCAGGAACGGAAAACTGAATGTCAGACAACACAAATTTAAAGATGGGCTTAAAGCAGTGGTTTTCAACCTGTGGGTCTCCAGATGCTTTGGCCTACAACTCCCAGAAATCCCAGTCAGTTTACTAGTTGTTAGGATTTCTGGGAGTTGAAGGCCAAAATATCTGAGGACCCACAGGTTGAGAACCACTGGCTTAAAGCAAACCTTTAAAATATGGAATAAACACCAAGAACTGGGAAGCTCTGGCACTTGAACATTTCAACTGGAGGTTAGCTGTTACCAATGGTGCTATGGATTTTGAAGAGGAACAAATGGAGGGTGAAGGGAGAAACATGCCAGTAGGAATTACTTCAAGAAAACCCTTTCATCTAGAAATCAATGTCCTCATTGTGAAAAACCATGCAAATCCAAAATAGGTCTCTACAGATACTTACGGACCCATCGCCAAGACCCTACACTTGGAAGGCAATCATACTCGAACACAAGGGATCACCTAGATATGATTACACTGGAGATTGCTCTTTAGCAGAAATATATAGAACAAAGTTGTGCTTTGTATGCTCAGTCAGAAAATACTCAATATAGGTTGAGCATCTCTTCACTAAAATATATAGGACCAGAAATGATTTGGATTTCAGATTTTTCAGATTTTGCATCTACCACACATACATAAAAAAGTATCATGGCTGTGGGACCAAAGTCTAAACACAACCTTGCTGAGTTTCAGGGCTCATCCTAGTTTTGTGTTCCACCAGGGAGGATACAGCAGGGCTGATATTTTGGTCCTACCCAACAGTCTTATACATACAGCCTGAGGATAATTTTATTCACAGTATTTTAAATAATTTTGAGCACAAAACACAATTAGTGTACATTGAACCATCAGAAAGCAACAGTGATTCTATCTCCGCCTCCCATGTGAATAGCATTTGAGATTCCTGAAAAGAATTATATCTGCTTTCTACTTTACTTCAACTTCGCCTCATGCTGCAATGTGGACCTTTCACAAAATTAAAATTCAGCCCTGGGCCAAAATAAGTCCCCATCTTTGCATGAATTAATGAACTATTCTAGTATGCTAATTAATCAGCTAGCAACGAATAACTGTCCCATGAAAGACCAGAGATCTGGCCTTCTGTTTATTATCTGTATTCATGTAAATATTCCCTGATAAGGATACCGATGGCTGTCGGTGTCTTGTGCTGTTTGAGCATTCTTAAGGACAATTTAAATAGGTCAAATGATAAAACCACCTGAAGGATGGTGAATTAAACAGGTCTGTCCCCCAAACTACCTTCCCCTTCACACTTTGTTATCATCTGGATCCCATCTGTTTCTAGTCAGGCATCAAAACACATCAGGCTGCTCAAATGAAGCGACGTTTTTTGCCTTCAAGCAACCTCATTTGCCGCCTTGTGTTTTGTTTTCGCATTTGCTCACTCTGCTGAGCTAGAGATACAACCTACTTGATGGCTGCTCAGCAACAGAATCGCTAAGTGGCCTTCCCGACAGCTTGTTCTGTTTAATGTCCCACTCTTTCCTTCCCTTGAAAAAGAGTCATCAAGGCTTCATATTATTAGGCCTCATATAGTGAGTTAAACAGAAACTTGGAACATAATGTAGTTCAACTAGTTGGTAGCGGAAAGCTAGAAATTAGGAGGAGACCTCATTTCAAGAAGCACTGCTACTTCTGATCTTTTCATGCATTTATAGACCAACATGATGTCTGTGTATGTATATGTGTAAGACCTTTCAAGCATTCAGGGGATTGTTCTCAAATTATTTTGCTCACTTCTGATTGGGAGATGTTAAAATGGAGGTGGGAGTGTGGGAGAACATTGCATATGGATCTTGTCCTTGAAGTCTCGCAAGGTTCATCATAACACCTATCAGCATATATATGAAATGACTCGGAGCAATACAGTGACAATTTGAATGTAAGTGTTATCTATATGCTGATGAAACCCAGCTTGAGATTTCTTTATAATCTGCTTGGATTCCCAACACAGTCTGAACAGATGCCACTAACCTAAATGAAACTGAAGCAAGGCAGATAAGAGATTGAACCAAAGTAGAGTACTAAAGGGAAAGGTTGGAAGTTCAGCTGGTTTTTTTTTTTGTGTCAGGAGCAACCGGAGTTGCTTCTGGAGTGAGAGAATTGGCCGTCTGCAAGGACGTTGCCCAGGGGACACCCGGATGTTTTGATGTTTTTACCATCCTTGTGGGAGGCTTCTCTCATGTCCCCGCATGGAGCTGGAGCTGATAGAGGGAGCTCATCCACACTCTCCCCAGGTGGGATTCGAACCTGGCAGCTTTCAGGTCAGCAACCCAACCTTTAAGTCACTTAGTCCACTACGCCATCTGGGGGCTCCTGGAAGTTCAGCTAAGCCAGAGAAAAAAATATACTGAAATAAGGAAAAATTATAACTGGCAGCATTGGGAATCTCAAGGAAAAGGAGATGATGCATTCTGACCCCACAACTGAATAAGTGGCATTTTCTACTAGGAAAAGGTAAAGCTTTTCCCGACATTAAGTCTAGTCATGTCCGACTCTGGGTGTTGGTGCTTATCTCCATGTCTAAGCCGAAGAGCTGGTGTTGTCCGTAGACTCCTCCAAGGTCATATGGCCGGCATGATTGCATGGAGCACTGTTACCTTCCCACCGGAGCAGTACCTATTGATCTACTCACATTTGCATGTTTTTGAACTGCTAGGTTGGCAGGAGCTGGGGTTAACAGCAGCGCTCATTCCACTCCTGGGATTTGAATCTGGGACCTTTTGGTCTGCAAGTTCAGCAGCTCAGCACTTTAACACACTTTATCTTATTTTATTTAATTATTTTATTTGTTTACAGTGTTTATATTCTGCCCGGAGCCTCTGGTGGCTCAGTGTGTTAAAGCGCTGAGCTGCTGAACTTGCAATAGGTACTGCTCTGGCAGGAAGGTAATGGCCCTCCATGCAGTCATGCCGGCCACATGACCTTGGAGGTGTCTACGGACAACGCCGGCTCTTCGGCTTAGAAATGGAGATGAGCACCAACCCCCAGAGTCAGACACGACTGGACTTAACGTCAGGGGAAAGCTTTACTTTTACCTTTACTATATTCTGCCCTTCTCACACCGAAGGGGACTCAGGGCGGATCACAATGTACATATACATGGCAAACATTTAATGCCATTAGACATATGGCACACACAGACAGAGACATAGAGGCTATTTAACATTTCCAGCTTCTGACTTCATGAGGGTATGCTTGATTCCGGCCACAGGGGGAGCTGCTGCTTCATCATCCACTGTGATGCCGAGTCCTTGATGGATTACTTCCTCATCTTCTGGCACGCACGCTGCTGGACCTTTTTATGGTGACGTAAATTAGTTAAATTAGCCTCCCCGCATAAGCGGTCCCTACATTTCCTACTTGACAGATGCAACTATCTTTTGGGTTGCTTAGGTAAACAACAAGCTGGCGCTATTTATGGTTGGGCACTCAATACAACCCGGGCTTCGAACTCATGACCTCTTGGTCAATAGTGATTTATTGCAGCTGGCTACTAATCAGCTGCACCACAGCCCAGCCCCTATGTTTATTTTGGTGCCAGATTTCCCAGATTCAGTATCGACGTCTGGACTACCGATGTGTTATTAAATATACTGTATTGTTCATTCTACATTCTTAATTGTATATGTAAGCTTATTTACATGCCAAAATGTCAACCTTTCCTGGAATCCAGGCCCAGCTCTTAGGATATAGCTAAGATCACTGTTAACTTTCTGACATTACTGTCATCGTTCACATCAAGAGAACCTCACTGATCTTCACCTTTGGATGGTTGTCAGCTGTTACCAGAAACACCAGTCTTCTTAATTCATGGAAACTTTGGAAAGTAATCATGCTGAGCTTCCTCATCGCACTCTGATCCCTTATGTTTACAGTGATGCTCTTGGATGTGTACTCCAGGGTCTCTTTCATGCCAATCCTAGATGATTGCTACTGGCATATTTTTTTTGTCCTTGAATGCAATCCAATGCTTGCTGTGTTCTCTATAGAGACTTTTAGTTTATACAGCACTGAGACTTTTACTGTGTCATAGTTCTCTCTTTGATCAGTAAATTATTCCCTTAATTAGTCTATGAATATTAATAACTGCTAAGCACATTGAAGACAGGTGTCCTGGCACTGTATTTGTTGTTTTCAGAACATGTTTGGCTCATAGAAACATGCTTGGTTTTTGTTTTGCTTTTTGTTTTTTGTTTTTGCAAAAGCCATTTTTAAAAAAATGAAATGATAGCTAACTTCGGAGAAAAGTGCTTGGAAAAAGGCACTGTCACCCGACTACAATTTAAATCAAAATATTGCCAAAACCTCAAAATGGGAAATAACAAGTTGTTCATAGTTGCAAATATCGCATATTTCCAATTCTGGTTGGGGGAGGAGCGGGATTTGGAAAAGAGAAACACATTCAAAAAATGCTTAACAAATCCGGAACAAGTCTAAATATTTTTAGTTCTGACTGGAATAGAACCATTGATTCAATGGGGCTTAGTAAAGGTAAAGGTTTTCCCCTGAATTTAAATCTAGTTGTGTCCGATTCTGGGGGTTGGTGCTCATCTCAATTTCTAAGCCGAAGAGTTGGTGTTGTCCATAGACACCTCCAATGTCATATGGCTGGCATGACTGCATGGAGAGCAGTTACTTTCCCACCAGAGTGGTACCTATTGATCTACTCACATTTGCATGTTTTCGAACTACTAAGTTGGCAGAAGCTGGGGCTTACAGCAAGAGCTCACCCCACTCCCTGGATTCGAACTGCTGGCCTTTTGGTTAGCAAGTTCAGCAGCTCAGCGGTTTAACCCACTGCACCACCAGGGGCTCCCAATTGGGCTTATTGATGTGTTATTTTACTGTTCCGTCATTTCTTCATTGGTTTACTCTAATTGGGATTAACCAATTTCAGGCTATGTATCTTTAATTTTTCTCAAGACAATTGAAGCTTACATTTATAAGATACTAGCTTGGGGTCCCGGCGGTGCCCGGGTTATTTGAGAACTGAATTGTTTGCCTTTGTTCCAAGTTTAGTCTCGATCCAGTGTCAGTTGGCTTTAGTTGGTACGGGTGAACTACAACTCCCATATGCAAGTCCATGGTCGATCCCCCTCCAAACAGCTCCGGGATGTAAAGCAGGTCATGGGGACTCGATGTGTTAAGTTTGGTCTTGATCAGACATTGGTGGGGGTCGCAGTGGTCTGGGGAAGTGAGTGAAGGTATTGTCAATCCCATCATCCTTGGTCTGTTGTTCCCTCAAATGATAGGAGGACGTAAAGTGGGCCACATTGCACCTATATGTCAAGTTTGGTACAGTTTCATCATTCATGGGTATCACAGTGGTCTGTGGAAGGTGAATTGGATGAAGGTACTGGAAATCCCATCATCCTTGGTGCATTCTTCTGCAAACCACACCAGGACATAAATTGTGTGACATTGCACCTGTGTATCAAGTTTGGTACAGTTTCGTCATTCATGGGAATCACAGTGGCCTGTGGGAGGTGAATTGGATGAAGGTACTGCAAATCCCATCGTCTTGGTCCATCCTCCCCCAAACTGCTGCAACATATAAAGTGTGTCATTTGGGATATATATACCAGATTTGGTTCAGTTCTGTCATATGTAGCAGTTGCTGTGGTCTCAAGAAGCGAGTGAAGGTACTGCATGTCCCATCTGTGTGCCAAGTTTGGTCCAGTTCTGTCACTGGTGGGCATCGCAGTGGCCTGTGGGAATCGTAGTGATTGAAAGTACTACATATCCCATCACCCATGGTCAATCATCCCGCAAACGGCACCAGGACATAAAGCGCGTCATGGGGTAGGCTGTCTGGAATTGTGGGAGTTGGAGTCCAAAGCACCTGGAGGGCCCAAGTTGGCCCGTGCCTGGTTTAAAGGCTTCCATAGAATCCTAGAGTTAGAAGGGGTGCCCATCTAGTCGAACCCCCTTCTGCCAAAGAGGAAGACACCATCCAAGCCCTCCTGACAGATGGCCATCCAGTCAAAAATACAATTGGGAGATAGATAGTCCTAGATTTGAAAGGGGTCTCTGAAGGTCATCCAGTCCAGCCCCTTCTGCCACAAAGGAAGAGACCATTCAAGCCCTTCCGACAGAAGGTCATTCCAACCATACATACGATTGAGACATTTATTTGTTTATTTAATTCTGATACTTCTCCCCCGCCTTTCTGCAATGGACCCGAAGTGGCTTGCAAGGTCATTAAGCCACGTGCTAACATCCACCATATAAATAAAACATAAAAGTAACGTCAAGCAATAGTAGTATAAATAAGACATAGCTGGGTTCAGTGGGGGCAGGTGAACTACAACTCCCATATGCAAGTCCATCATCCATGCTCCATCCCACTCCAAACAGGGCCCGGATGTATAGTAGGCCATGGAGACTGTATGTGTCAAGCCTGTTAGAGTGAGTAGGCCAAAGCCTGCTCTGTGGTAGTTTTTTGCCTCAGTAAAAACTGGGGGGGGGGGGGGGGAGTAAACGATCCTTAAAAGGAAAGAATAAAAAGATAGTCATTATTTTCTCTTTAGTCGGCTGTGAATAGTACTGTGTCCCAATGAGCCAGGGAAAACCTGTCTTCTTTGGAACAGTACTGAGGGGGGAAGATGGCCCCCTCCTTTGCGGCCTAGCAGGGCCTAGCAACCTGCAAAGGCCTTGACCTGTCAGTAGAAGCGCTGATGGGGGGGGGGGTGAGGTGAGGGGGTAGAAGTTTTCATAAACAAAGGAAGCATTAAAACATAATTATTTCCCATCATTAGTTGGATTCAGAATGCTGTGAATGTGTGAGTGGGCCGAAGGATGTTAACTGTCCCAAAGCTAGCTTCGTTCTGAGGAGATAAGTAGGCCGAACGAAGCCAGTTGGTAGTAGTTTTTGCCTCAGCAGTCCCAGTGGCCTGTGAAAGTGGAGGCCAATCAAAATGCGAGCACATATTCCGCCAGGCCAATCAAAACGCTGATACATATTCCGCCAGGCCAATCAAAACGCTGATACATACTCGCATTTTACTTTCATTATATACTAGCTTGGGGTCCCGGCGGTGCCCGGGTTATTAGTAGACGGCATTGAGTTGTTTGGGGATGTGAGGAAATATCACTTAAGTTTGGTCCAGATCCGTCATCAGCTGGGTTCAGTGCTGTCTGTATAAGGGTGAACTACAACTCCCAGAGCCAAAGGAGAATCACCCCGAAACCCTGCCTGTATGCTCAGTTGGACATGATGAGGCAGTGTGCCAAGTTTGGTCCAGATCCGAAGTCGGCTGGGTTCAGTGCTAACTATATAAGGGTGAACTACAACTCCCAGAGCCAAAGGAGAATCACCCCGAAACCCTGCCTGTATGCTCAGTTGGGCATGATGAGGCAGTGTGCCAAGTTTGGTCCAGATCCGAAGTTGGCTGGGTTCAGTGCTGTCTATATAACGGTGAACTATAACTCCCAGAGCCAAAGGACCTGGCAACCCGAAAGATAGTTGCATCTATCAAGTAGGAAATAAGGTACCACTTATAAAGTGGGGAGGCAAATTTAACTCATTTATGACGTTGGAATGAGGAAGTGCCATCACAGTGGATCAACCTATTTACGTACTGCCGTCTGACCTTGTTGAAGGAGAGTGCTGTATCCAAAAGACACAGGCAAAAGCTGCTCTGTTTGGAACAGGGAAAATGGCCGCCTCTTTTGTGGCCTAGCACAATGGAGCCAGGCTGCAAGGCCTGAAACGTGTTAGCAAAATGATCAAAGGCGGCTTGGATTGGGGCTTTGGGGGCTAGAAGTGTTCATAAGCATATCATTAAAAAGATAATAACAATGTTCTCTGCTGTCTTTTGAGGAAAGTAGGGCCTTACAAGGAAGTTGAAAGCTGAGGCAAGATGGCGTCCCCTTTTGGGCCTAACGGCGTGGGGCCAGCCTGGAAGGCCTTAAACATGTCAGCAGAGGGGCCAAAGGGGGCCATCTGTTGTCAGTGGGTTCATGGATCGTAGGGGTGATGTGTGTCAAGTTTGGTCCAGGTCCGGTCTTCGTGGGGCTGGCAGTGGTGTTTTTTATTACCAAAGTGTAGGCCGAAAGCTGTTAACTGTCCCAAAGCTAGCATCGTTCTGAGGAGATAAGTAGGCCGAACGAAGCCAGTTGGTAGTAGTTTTTCCCTCAGCAATCCCAGTGGCCTGTGAAAGTGGCGGCCAATCAGAGCTGGCCCATATTCCGGCCGGCCAATCAGAAAGCTGATCCATATTCCGCCAGGCCAATCAAAACGCGAGCACATATTCCGCCAGGCCAATCAAACGCTGATACATACTCCGATACAAACATTGACTTTTATTATATATATAAATATAGATGCTGGGAACATACTATATATGTACAGAGTGAGTGGAATAAGAAGTCACAGCATTTATTATGTTGCAGAATGCATTAAACTGGTCTCCTGATTTTTATTCTCTGTTTGCAATTATGAAAAATGGCATAATTGCTGGTCGTGGCAGGCCACATTTGCTCCCAAGTAAGTTGACAGATGCTGTGGAAATATAAGAGCTGCTTGCTTTCCTCCAGTCCTGCTTGCAGCTAGGAAACCAAATGATTAAAGTGATTTGGATAGGGAACCAAGAACACTGGTGTCATAAAACCAGCCCATTCTTGTGAAAGCAGTCTCAACCTGTTCCTATGCTCTACTGTTACTCTAATGTGCATCTCATCAATTAGCTTTGATTGATTTGGCAAAACAAATACAGAAATGTCACCCAAATCTGAAATTTACACAGTTTATTCTGTCTTTTGGAAACTCTCTAAACGTGGCTTTGTTGGATTTTCTGTTTTGTTTGCTAACGTGCATCAGATAGAAGAGCTTACCACAAGGTTAGCAGGGCTGAGTTGGGTCTCAGAGGACTGAATCACATCAAGGTCCAGGTGATGCTCAGAATCAAATAAAGCAAAAGCTGTATTTGCACTGCGTACACTCATTACCACACCCTTGGTATTCATGCATGGGTTATTGTGTAAACGGGAAGCTTTCTTTAAACGATTCCACATATGTATGCAGGCTGTAAACCTCTCACTCCCATAAAGGCACAACAGGAGATGGCGCGCACCAAGTGACATTTATTTATTTATTTATTTATGTGCAGTATTTATATTGCGCCCTTCTCACCCTGAAGGGAACTCAGAGCGGATCACATTGTACACATATAAGGCAAACATTCAATGCCATATAACATAGAACAGAGACAGAGACAGACGCAGAGGCAATTTAAACCTTCTCTAGCTTCCAGCTTTCTGAGGGTATGCTTGATTCCGGCCACAGGGGGAGCAGCTGCTTCATCATCCACTGTGACGTCAACTTCCTCATTCCAACAGCGGCTGGGTGATTTTTATGGTGTCATAAATTAGCCTCCCTACATATAAGTGGTACCTAAATTTCCTACTTGATAGATGCAACTATCTTTCGGGTTGCTTAGGTCAACAACTAGCAGGGGCTATATTTTTATTTTAATTGTTGGATGCTCACCCTACACGGGCTGGCCTCGAACTCATGACCTCTTGGTCAGAGTGATTTATTGTAGCTGGCTGCTAACCAGTCTGCGCCACAGCCCGGCCCCATACATAACAAGTAAGCTGAGTTATACTTACCCACCAGACACATGCACTAAAGATGGGGAGATCTATACATTTGTGCATGTGAGAAAAAGGACAAGGATGTGATTTGAGCTCTAAAAAAGACAGAACCATCTTTTGACATATACCGTAAGATTCCCATATAATTATAACATATGTGATCTCTCAAGCCATCTTACTCACAGGGCCTGGCTCTGAGAAAAGACCGCTCAGAATCAGACACTTTCCAGAAAGTGTGCCAGAATGAGACAGAGTGAGGTTGGCAGAGCTTATAAGACAATCACCAATGTGCCTAGGAATAGCAACAAAAGCTTCAACCACTGCAACAGATATATTATGTGCCACTGTTGATATATTAGATAAATGCAGTAAAAGGTAAAGGTTTTCCCCTGACATTAAGTATAGTCGAGCACTCTGGGGGTTTGTGCTCATCTCCATTGCTAAGCCGAAGAGCTGGCATTGTCCATAAACATCTCCAAGGTCATGTGGCCGGCATGACTGCATGGAGCGCTGTTACCTTCCCGCCGAAACAAATAACAGGCTTTTATTTGGAGCAGTACCTATTGATCTACTCACATTTGCATGTTTTCGAACTGCTAGATTGGCAGTACAACTCCTTTATCTATGGATTCAATAACCATGGTTTCCCTTCCCATGCTCCAAAAATATTCCCCTGAACGAGTTTCTGGGCCTTTTTAGCTCCTCCAATATGATTTCATTGTATGCTTCTGGGATAAAAATAGTCAAAATATAATGTTCATTATTAGGATTCAGGTATCCATGGAGTGGGGCAGGGCTCCCATGAATACAGGGTTCAAACTGTATAAAGATTCATTGAACACACACAATTAAAGACTGGAAAAGGCAACTAACAAAACATTTAAATATAAGTTTGGGAGTAAGCTTAAACAGCAGTTGGTATTCCACCACAGAACAAACTAAGTCACATAGAAAGAATGCAGGCATAGCCTTCATTTATTTGAAGGTAGGTCTTACTAGAATAAAACTCCAAAGCCAGCAATAAAGGATAATAAAATCATAAAGGGAGGGATAAATCATGCAGTGAGATTCTATTTTGATACTTATTATTCCAAAATGTTTTGAAGAGAGACAAATGTTTCTATGGATTTGTTTTCTTTTTACTGACTCCTTAAGAAATGTGACAGTTTAAGCAGTACATTTTAAAAAGCTGCTCCACCAATAATTTAATCAGGTTCAAGAAAATGTTATTTCTGCATCAGCCAGTAAAATGACTACCCACTGAATATCCCAAAATATCCCAAAATAATAAATTTAGGATATGGAAAAATAATATCCCAGCTCTGAAAGATTATATTCAATGGGTTGCTGTGAGTTTTCTGGGCTGTATGACCATGTTCAAGGAGCATTCTCTCCTGACGTTTCACCCACATCTATGGCAGGCATCCTCAGAGGTTGTGAGTTTGGTGGAAAATAGGCAAATGGAGTGTATGTATATCTGTGGAATGTCCAGGGTGAGAGAAAGAACTCTTGTCTGTTTGAGGTAAGTGTGAATGTTGCAATTGATCACCTTGATTAGTATTGAATAGCCTTGCAGCTTCAAAGCTTGACTGCTTCCTGCCTGGGGGAATCCTTTGTTGGGAGGTGATTAGCTGACCTTGACTGTTTCTTGTCCGGAAAGAAACCCTGTGGACCCCTTACCAACCTCTGTTTAGCCCTGGTATTACTATATATTCTACTAGCTGTGCCCGGCCACGCGTTGCTGTGGCGAAGTATGGTGGTATGGGAAATAAAGTATTGAGGAATTGGTGGTAGTGAAGGTAAAGGGTAAAGGTTTTCTCCTGACATTAAGTCCAGTTGTGTCCGACTGCACACTGAAGTGGATTATATGGCAGTGTGGAGTCAAGATAATCCAGTGCCAAGCAGATAATATAAGAATATAAATGGGTTATATAGCTGTGTGGAAGGGCCTTGAGTCTACACTGCCATATAATCCAGTGCAAATTAGATAATCTGTGGAAGAAGCCTAAGTGAGGGCTAAATCTGCCTGTCCCCTCGGCTGAGTTGGTTGCTAGGAGACCAAGTGGGCAGAGATTAGTCCTCTAACTGGCAGCAATTGGATAAAAACAATTATTCCTTTCCCTCTCATTAGGACTTTATTTTTCTTTTCTTTTTGTTGTATCAACCTTGAGGCGTGGATGATGGGTTGTGTTGTCAAATTTTGAGGTTGGGGAGCCTCTAGTTTTGTTGTTTTGTTGGCCGCCGCGATGCCATCACTCTTTTATATATATAGATTTATGAATGTCGATCGGCATCAAAGTCTATTACAAAAGAAGCAGGGATTTTGCATGGAGGAAATATATTTGTAAACTTGTATCTCCTAATTGAACCTGGAAGTGTTTGTTGATGGAGTAATAAGATTCAATATTTGGGTGACATCTTTGTATTCAACTAATAGGAGACTTTTATTCTTAAATCATCTATGATGCCGTTCTGTCCTTAATGGCACCTTCTATAGGGTACTCTATAGGAACTGGCACCCTCTATAGCCGTACCTCAAAACAAGGAATATTGCTGCCAAGCTGATTCATTAAAGTGACATTGAATATAATTTGCTTAGTAATGAGATCTAATTGCTAAATTACAATGCCTACCTCTAACCTTGAACATCTGTTGCAGGAGACCAAATGAAAATGCTGAAGAGTTTTTATATGTAGGACGTTGTTGCACCAGTGTGCTCTCGACCCA
The DNA here is from genome assembly GCF_035594765.1 of Anolis carolinensis. Classification (NCBI taxonomy): domain Eukaryota; kingdom Metazoa; phylum Chordata; class Lepidosauria; order Squamata; family Anolidae; genus Anolis; species Anolis carolinensis. The sequence goes on from NC_085844.1 coordinate 74,044,610, forward strand.
TTTGTTTCAATTAACACTAGGGTGGGATGCAAAACAGCTCCCCCCCAACTGTCCAATCCATCACATGTATTCAACTGCTTCTCAGGAATGTATTTGCTCAGGCTTATGTCAACAGTTTGATTCATGGTGCCAAAGGATATCCAAACAATGCAGCCCAAGGCCAAGTCTCTCACTCTGCTCAGTCTGGGGGGCCTCTGTAATAAAAAGATTTAGGATGGATCTACAGTGCCCTATATACCAGGATCTACTTTGAACTGGATCAGATTCTGGTATATAGGGCATTGTAGATCCAACCTTAAGTCTGTGTTCCCTTGGAGCAGCCGTAGACTTTGGCAAGGCAGAAACCCAATGTCACTTTCTATTGCAGTGGAATGCTAAGGGCCACCACCATCCCACCACGGCCACTTGAGGTTAGCATGACTGGTTTGGGTCTCAGATGGCTGAATCATATTGTTATTCCCAACAAGGATGGATTCATTGAATTAGTGGGATCTATTTCTGTGTTGACTCAATATTTAACCATTATGTCATGAAGTTTTCCCTATTTTGAACTAGTCAATAGCATTCAGAATATTTTTTGCAATAGGGTGACCACCCCTCTTATCAAAAGACAAAGTGCATGTGTTTGCATAGAATTAACATTTGGTAATTTATATCTCAAGTTGAAAATGAATTTCAATGGTTTTATATTGTAAGCCCCCTTGGGTCCTAAATTGGGAGAAAGGAAAGATAATCCATCAATCAATTCATTAATAATTCTAACTTTCTCCCAGTGTGGCCCAAGGTAGCTTACAATCTAAAATCATGTATATTGCTTACAATGTAAAACAATTTAAATTCATTTTCAACTTTAGATGCAAATTAGCATATGTAAATAGTATACAATCACATGTTCTTTCTATCTTTTGGTGGTGTGTGTGTGTTCTTACCCTAATACCCTAATCAATCAATCAATCAATCAATCAATTATTATTATTGACACAATGACATAGCAAACAAGATAGATATGCTGGATTTTGTGTTACAAAATCACAAGTCGAACACTTCCCAAGCGTTTAGGACTGTGATGTATTTTCGGATGATGCGCGCAGATCCCAGTAGGGTGGCCTTTTGTAGCTGACAGATGGTAATTTTGTCAGTGTCGATTGTTTTTAAGTGCTGACCAAGATCTTTAGGCACTGCATCCAGTGTGCTGATCACCACTAGGACCACCTTTACTGGCTTGTGTCCGAGTCTTTGCAGTTCGATCTTTAAATCCTCATATCGCGTAAGCTTTTCCAGTTGTTTCTCATCAATCCTAGTTTCGCCTGGGATTGCAATAGCAACAATCCATACTTTGTTTTTTAACACGATTATGAGGTCAGGAGTATTGTGCTCCAAAACTCTTTCAGTCTGAATCCAAAGTCCCAGAGTAGTTTGAAGTATTCATTTTCTGTAACTTTTTCAGGCTTGTGATTATTATTATTATTATTATTATTATTATTATTATTATTATTGTGTTTATTTATGCCGCACTTTATCTCTCATGAAGGGGATTCAAAATGGCTTATATTAAAACTATGATTGTCCCACTTGTTTCCATATATATATATATATATATATATATATATATATATATATATATATATATATATAAAATATAAATATAAAATACAATATATCTACAGTGAAAGACTGTGAACAGGTGATCTGTGCTTAGTCTGCTGTCCACTGGTAACTTAAAGGCTGTTGCTGTCCCTTCTTATGGCCCTTATGTTTTTAAACCCAGACATGGACAGGACAGCTCTTCAGGTACTTAATAAATACCTTCATCAGAGAGAAGACTGGCTTTCAAATAGAGGACACTCCTCTGTAAAGTATGATACGTGGCCACTTTGCAATGGAGAAAAACAATCTACAAGGTATTTCAACTGATTCATCAACAATACATCAAGGAGGAGAGGAAAGCATTTCAAATTGAGTTGGGGTGCATCTACATTGTAGAATGAATGAGGTTTGACACCACTTTAATTGTCATGGCTCAATTCTATGGAATACTGGGATTTGTATTATGGTACTCTTTCATAAAGGAGGCTAAAGACCTCCTGGTATCCAGCCATGACATTTAATGTGGTCGGTGGCTCAATGGGTTAAACCCTTGTGCCGGCTGAACTGCTGACTTGAAGGTTGGGTTGCTGACCTGAAGGTTACGGTTCAAATCCACGAGATGGGGTGAGCTCCTGTCTGTCAGCTCTAGCTTGTGAGACATGAGTGAAGCCTCCAAGCAGGATGGTAATACATTCAGGCATCCGCTAGATAACGTTTCTGTAGACAGCCAATTCTCTCACACCAGAAGCGACTTGCAGTATGTTCTCAAGTCGCTTCTGACACGATTAAAAAAAGCTAATGTAGTGTCAAACTGCATTGATTCTACAGTGTAGATATACCCTTCATACATCAACACTAACTTCTGAGGTGGTATAGAGTCTCCTTCTTGTGTTAGCCCTAGAGAATGAAAGATATAAAATGGACATAAGAGAAGCATGTTTATATTGTGCTCTCTCCACCTTTTTTTTTGTTTTGGGCTGGTGTTAAGTGAATCTTTAATTGCCAGCACATACTAGAAACCTTTTTTTACAACAAAGTGTTCCCATGTTTCATTACATAAACTGGAGTAAAGTTGTTGGATTTGTTTCTGAGTTACAACAATAATACATCCAAAGAGAATGAATGAATAATGCATTAAAAGGATGCATAAAAGGTTAGTAGGAAATGTTTTTCAGTTCATTAAAATGAAATAATACACAATCTAAAAGCTTTGTAGAAAGAACACCACTTAGACTTTCTAAACAGTAAAATATTATGTCGCACGGTTCTGTCTGAAATAGCTTCTGCATTTTAAATCAACAAGTTGGAAAAAATAATCCTCCCAGTGTCTGCAGCTATAAAATAACCTTTAGAAATGTATATTGTCAAAGGGAAACAAATGTCAGTTTTCTGATCTTCATTCCTTGATTTGTAGTTGAGTTTCTCCAATCTACTGGCTTGTGATTTACAGTTGTCTTGCTGATTGCTAAACAAACTAAAAACAACAACCCCTGATTGGTTTCTTCAGCAGTTTGGAGTTTGTTTTAAACCAGTGCTACTCAAAATAACATTCCAAGAACTGGGAATAGTTATTGGCACATTTCCAGGAAAAACTATGGTAGCCAATGGCACCCTGGGAGGTGTGGGATTGCTACTAGTCCCCCATTAGTAGCAAGGTTCTTGATCAATGAAGGACTTTATTGCATGAGCCACTATTTCATGACAATTGTGCAATCACTGATAGAATGGCTACAGAAGCACACATCCATTTTGGATATGTATGTTTCTTAAAAAAAACAACAAAGAAAATTCTCAGTCTGGCTATTCTCTGTCTATCCACACCCACAAAACCATGCGCAGAAGGGACACAATGATCTGCCTTTAGACAATAAAAATGAAATGCATAGATACAGGATGGGTAACACTTGGCTTGAAAGGAGTACTTGTGAAAGGGAACTAGGAATCTTAGTAAACCACAAACTGAACATGTCAACAGTGTGATGCAGCAGCAAAAAGAGACAATGCAATTTTAGGCCGCAGCTATAGCACAGCGGGTTAAACCGCCAGCTACAAAGATTTTGCCGACCAAAAGGATGAAAGTTCAAGCCGCCGCTGGGGTGAGCTCCTGGCGTCAGTTTAGCTTCTGCCTACCCTAGCAGTTCGAAAACAGCTGTGAGTAGATAAATAGGTACAGCTTTATCAGAGAAGTAAAAGTCACCTCTGAAAAAACCATGCCGGCTGGTTGATCAACAGGCTCCTTGGCATGGAAGAATGGAACAACAGTGCCTCCCCATGGCCGAGTCCAGCACAGCCTACAGATGCTGAAAATGAAAGAGGGAAGCCTGCTTCCATTTATGTATTATCTGTTTCTGTCAATTGTATAATGGCATTTAATGTTTCCCCTATATATGTACTTGTAATCCGCTCTGAGTCCCCTCGGGGAGATAGAGCAGAATATAAATAAAGAATAATAATATACTTTATTATTATTATTATTATTATTATTATTATTATCATCATCATCATCAATAGGAGTACAGTGTCCAAAGAAGACATAGTTGTCATGGAACCAGCGTCCTGACTGATTGATGAGTCAGGTCTCACCTCTGATCACCTGTCAGACCACTTAGGCAATGGGTGAAAGTGGTGCCGACCGAGAACAACTTTGTTGATTTTATCTGCTGAATCCCAGTGGCACTGAAAGCTTTATTTACATTAATATTTACAGTACTAATTACCAAAGCTATCTGGACACATCTTGACTCCGCAAGATCAAACATGGAGCTTCTCTGTCTCTCTCAGAGTCTGTTATCAGCATACTGAAGCACCTCCCCGCATTCCACAGCCTGTGACATATCTTCCTGTCACGTAGGTCAAACGGAAGTCTTTGTCCTTTGCACTTCTAGCAATAAATCAGGGCTCGCTGCAATTAACCTCTTGACTGCTGGAATGCTTGCCGGAACAAAATACACACTTCCACAGCAACAATAGATTAAACATTTCACCACATATCAACAAAACACTAACAATAGTTCCACTCTGTTCTGCACTAGTCAGACCTCACCTGGAATACTGTGTCCATTTCTGGGCACCACAATTCAAGAGGGATGCTGACAAGCTGAAACTTGTCCCAAGATGGGCAACCAAAATGATTAAAGGTTTGGAAACCAAGCCATGTGAGAAATGGCTTAGGAAGCTGGCTATGTTTAGCTTGGAGAAAAGAAGGCTGAGAAAGGACATGAGAGCCACGTGTAAACATTTGAATGTATGTCTCACTGAGGAGGAGGAAGGTTTCTTTTCTGCTGCTCTGGAGACTTGGACATGGAGGAATGGATTCAAATTGCAGGAAAAAAGATTCCACTTAAACATTTGGAAGAAGTTCCTGATGATAAGAGCTGTTTGGCCATGGCATATACTGCCTCAGAGTGTGGTGGAGTTGCCTTCTTTGGGAATGGATGAGCTCTAATCACCCTCTTTATGAGGTAAATTCCCATTAAAATAGCAGAGTAAAATGCAGCAGTGAGATTTATGCGCAATGTGAGTTTCGTAAGGCCTCTTTGTCTTCAGGAAGGCAAAGGGATGCAAAGTTAGCTTTAAAGTTTAAAACCATTTATTGAGGTAAAAAGAAATCCATTGATGGATAGAAAAGGTTTGGAGCTAACTATCTAATCTAATCTGTTCTAATACACATAAATGGATTAAAATAACAAAGCTCTAGATAGCTACATCTTGGCTAATAGGAGCGGACAGAGTGCGTCCTCTCTGGAACAAAGCAGGAAGCTGGAATGGCGACCAAACCTCGTGGGTCTGTTCTTCTCTAGGGCCATAAACATTCAAAAAGCCAAATTGGGGAAGTTACATCAAAGCCCTAGGAGAGATCACATTTCTAGAAACATCAAAGGGTGGGGTTGACCCAAACAGGATGGGAAGGAGGAAACAATGGTGAAGCCTAATCAAAGCATACATGGAACTGGGGAAGGTGTCCCTAACTCTTTTCTAGGCTTCCTATCTAACCATAGAGACTTAAGTAGTACAGGATGACATTTTTCAACACTCTTGAGGTTCCCAGAGGCTGGGTGGCCATCTGTTGAGAGTGTTTTGATTGTCTGTTCCTGCCACGTAATACCAGGGGTTGAACTGGATGTCCTTTGAGGTCTCTTCCAACTCTATGATTCTATGATTAAAATAAAGTGGGAAACGTTGTTGTACAAATGCCTTTTGACTCATATAGTTGCAAAGCTGTTATGAAAAGATAGTTACAGAGCTCTAGTCAGTAGAGGAACCTACAGCTCTTTACCATAAATACCAATCTATGCTCAACTATACATTTCTAAAAAGCATATGCCCCCTCCTGCCCCCTCTTGCTATTTAAGACAGCGATAATGTATAGATGTTAACAAAATACATTGGTGAACTGAACTAGACACTAAAAATGTCTGCCTCACGCTGGGCCTCTCTTCAATCATGCCTTGCTGTTAAGAGGCAATCTCTCACGGAATGAATGAAAACAAAACAAAATGAGAATACAGGTGCAGCAAATGGCCGGAAAAGAATTAGAGCATCTTTTTCTCTGCTGGTGTCTCCTTGACAAAGAGGGAGGCAGGGCGGGCGCTTTCATAGCTGTGCTCCACCATGTAATTACACCGTGATGGCCCATTAAAGGTTCCTTCAGAACAACAACTTTTTGTATCCACTCAGATTATTGCAACTGCTAGCCATCTATTTCAAGAGATAATACTAGTAATTAGAGTGGTTTCTCATGATGGGTCATCATTATTAGGTGGCAGATGCTCAGCAATAACTCTTGTGGGCTGCTTTATAGACAATTATGTTCATTAACAACAACAATATTTTTCTTCCCAAGCAAACAAAACACACGCACACTCAAACCCAACTGTGTATATAAATTAAAATATTGTAGCGTTGAGTTTTTTGATCATCTTTCTGGCTGCTTTTCAGATTAACATCTTGTAGAGTCAAAAATGAATATGGGAACACTTGCTGCTTTTAAGTCTATGCGTATTCACAGTGTTCACAATTCACCAGGGACAATCTTCCTTTTTGTATTAGTTGTGGATGCATCTGATCTAGCCCACAATTTATTTTTTGATGGAGGTAAAGAATAAAATAAAATAGGTACCCCTGGTGGTGCAGAGGGTTAAACCGCTGATCTGCTGAATTTAAATCCGGGGAGCGGGGTGAGCACCTGCTATTAGCCCCAGCTTCTGCCAACCTAGCAGTTCGAAAACATGCAAATGTGAGTAGATCAATAGGTACTGCTCCAGCGGGAAGGTAATGGCACTCCATGCAGTCATGCCAGCCACATGACCTTGGAGGTGTCTACGGACAATGCTGGCTCTTTGGCTTAGAAATGGAGCTGAGCACCACCCTCCAGAATTGGACATGACTAGACTTAATGTCAGGGGAAAACCTTTACCTTTACCTTTACCTTAAATAATAAAGTAGCATCTCTAACCCATTTCTTATATATAGGCAATCGATTGGCAATCAATAGTTTCTTGTTTCAGTGTGAGAATATAGCACTCGAGCTTTGTCTGTAGAACAGTGGTCTGAATCCTATTTTAGTCATGATTAAGGAAAATCAGTTAAAAAGTTTATTTAATGGATTCAAAGAATGGATTGAATGGGTATATTCTAGGTCAGACTAACTAAGAGGATGTCAGGCAGAGGTGAGCCATTTACCAGCACCCACATCTGCTGTATTGTCAATAAAGTCCTCCCTCCCATGGTCACTATTGCTTGGACAAAGCTGTTAGATTGCAGATGCATCTGCTATGACTACATAGCCAGATGGAGAGTGAAGACATCATCTGTTAAGGTGTATCAGGTTCTTCTGGAGTGTCTTAGTGGCTGAAGCAGTCAATTTGCAACTGGCTACAGTGACATAGCCAGATGATTCTATAATTTCACTTTTTCCGCCTCCTTCCTATTATCCTCCAGACATAATAGCCATGTTTCTGCATCTCTATGGTGATCCGCACTTCAGCTCTCATGATTGCATAGGATTGATGGTGTCAAACTGCATTTATTTTACAGTGTAGATGCCCTGGACATCACTGAGGAAAGTAGGAGCTGCAGTGGTGCAGTGGGTTAAACCCTTGTGTCTGCTGGACTGCTGACCTGATGGTTGGGTTACTGACCTGAAGATTGCAGGTTCGAATTTGCTAGACAGGGTGAGCTCATCTGTCAGCTCTAGCTTGTGGGGCCTTGAGAGAAGCAATGTATCTGTAGATTGCCAATTCTCTCACACTTGCCAAATCGCTTCTTACACAATTAAAAAAAACTGATGAAAGTGCAGCACCGCTGCAGCAATCAAAAATAGATGTATTCAGGTTAATTTATCAGTGTATGTATGCTACGAATAGTATGCCAGTCATATGATTTGTATGTGTGCTGTTGAAATAGCAAAGTGAGTCTTTTGTTTTAAGAAAGATAGAGAAACATAATCAGCCTGCAGATTGCAAGACATTTTTTTTCTGGAACATAGCAGCTTCCAGTTTAGGGGATGCTTCTTCTCAAGATTGCAAAAATAAGGTTTAAACCTTGACGACAATATGTGGTGGAAGCTAAGAAACAGGACAAATGGACTGAATACCACATTGGAAATTCCCCTCCCGTATCATAAAGGCTTGTAATAATGTAATGGAAAACCCAATATATTACCTCTCAGCAATCCGCTCATGTGAATCCAATATAGCAATAGCCCTGGAAGACCTAAAGATTGTAGCGCACGCACTGGTAGCCTCAAGGTTGGACTTCTGAATTGTGCCTTACATTGGGCTACCTCTGTATCAAGTTCAGAAACGTCAATATTTTCAGAACATGGCAGCCAGATTGGTTACAGAAACATCTAGCTGCCAGCATTTAAACAGAATTGAAGACCTATCTCTTCCAGCAGGCCTACCTAGACAATTTTAAATGCTGAATTTTAAATGTACACTCTATTAGCATTTTAATACATGTATTTTAGTATATTTTAATCCTTGTACATGTGATTCTTTTGTGATGGTGTATTTTAATGTATGTATTTTATGGTGATGTTTTTTAACTGTGTTCTGCCCCATCTTGAGCTGTGAGGATTATTATTATTATTATTACTGCTACACTATACCATGCTACCTCTTCTGTTGTAATAAAAATATCTAGAAATCAAGCCTATGATCTAAACTAGAAAAAATTTGCACTGAATACTTTAGGCATCTAAAATGTCTGACCCCCTTTACTGGAAAATTGCTTGTCTGTGCTGGAAGGAATACATTGCTTAAAAATATTGGGTACCTAAATGGCTGGAGATCTTGTGAGTGATAAAGAAATGGCTGTCTGACTCTCAGTAATGGACAGAAATGAGCAGGCTGCCTCTCAGCCTTCTGAGTGGTTACCAGGAGATGAAATTGCCAAAAGAGCTCTAACTTTAACAATGACTGACTGAAGAGCCTTGGGGTTCTCTGTGGAATAAGAAGTATTCCCTGTTGAGAGGAATGTGTGCATCTTGCAACAAAAAGGAAAGCAATACATCTGTGCTGTGAGACCAGTTTTTAGAAGTTTCACTTGGTAGGGCCACAATAGTTTTTAATTTTTTTTAAAAAAAACTGAGTTCAAGCTAAGAGTTTGTATCAACAGACAGCATTAAATCTGATAATGCCGCTTCTCCCAACTACATTTTCATATAACAGCGGCCAGAGGAAGGATTTCCAATTCAGCCCAAGATTGGGACACTGGGAACTGACATCTGCAGTCATTTTTTTTAGGATAGCAGCCCTGAATGGGCCTGTTACAGCTGGAGGAAACTACAGGGAACTAGAGAAATGTCTGATAATGGGTCCTGTAGCTAGATCCATATCGGTAACATAATATATAAAGATCCCAGTGGGAAAAAGCATCAGATGTCATTGACTTTTTTCTGATGTGCTCTGATCACGCTACCTGCTCTCTACCAGCCATAGAATAGTAGAGATGTGCACAAATTTTTTAGCTTAGTTTTCTTTGTGCTATTGTTTTGTTTCGACCATAAAACAAATGAGACGCTTTCGTAGGAAACGAGAGGCGACATGAAAATGAAAGCCGCACAGTCATCTTGCTTCCTTTCGTTTTCCTTTTGTTTCGGCTTCTTAACAATAAGCAGGTACTGATAGAGGGCTGTAGTGCTTTCCCATTACAGCTGATGTGTACCAATGGCTGTTAATAATATTATTAATATAAATAATGATAGCTACCCTGGGACCCTAAGCTGAATCTGATAGAGGTATGCTTGCCCATGACATCTGATGTGTGCCAATGGGTGTTAATGATAATATTAATATGCATATAAATAACGATAGCTATCCTGGGACTCTAAGCTGATTCTGAGAGGGGAGTGCCACCCTGTTACATCCAATGTGTGCCAACGGGTGTTAATGATAATAATAATATGAATATTAATAATGATAGCTATCTTGGGACCCTAAACTGAGTCTGAGAGGGGAGTGCCTCCCTGTTACATCCAATGTGTGCCAATGGGTCTTAATGATAATATTAATATGAATATAAATAACGATAGCTATCCTGGGACTCTAAGCTGATTCTGAGAGGGGAGTGCCTCCCTGTTACATCCAATATGTGCCAATGGGTCTTAATGATAATATTAATATTAATATTAATAATGATAGCTATCCTGGGACCCTAAGCTGAGTCTGAGAGGGGTGTGCCTTCCCATTACATCCAATGCGTGCCAATGAGTGTTAATAATAATAATAATAATAATAATATTTACAATAGTACTCTGTGGAAGACCTAAACGTTTTAAAAGTTAGTGGGCTAAAAGGCGTTGAAATGCCCTCCGTGTGTGGCGATTTTCACCCCTCTAGCCCAAAACTTGAGCAGGGGAGCCCTCACATTGCAGTCAATGATCCGAAAATTTTCATTTTTTTTCATAAGCCAGATGAAAATTTTGTTGGTATAGGCGCCCCATTTTCATTAGCAGGAACAAATGCGAAAATGAGACCAAACGAATGAAACTACACAAAATGAACAGCAATTCCATACAAAAGCACAACACTACAGAATAGCCATTTGGGGGGATGTTGCAACAAAACCATGACGGTGGTGAATGGAGAACCATAGCAGAATTCTGTCAGTGAAACCCTTATGCTACTTTGGGCAATTTAGGTTTTGAGCCTTCATGTGTTAAATAGGTATGTACCAAGTATGCATGTCAAAAGCCTAAAACCCTTCAACTATGAAAACAGGGAAGAATTGGAAGCTGATTTGTATTGATAACATTGCCACAGTTATTAAGTGCTATGAACAACAAATGATTACGACAAACCCACTCCAGGTACCCTGTTGTGAAACTTGCCCTCCTGCTCAAATATTTCTGTCAGTTGTGCCTACCAATGTTTTCCAACACTCAATTAATTCATTGCTGGAAGCAAATTTCTTCAGTTTTGAAATTTAAAAAACTTTAAGCCAACTTCTAAGATTTTAACAGGTTTCAAAAGCAGTTCCACTTGAGGCCATATGCAGAAATAATTAAATGTTACTGCTCTTTTCCAGAAATGAAAGTAGCTATGAGTGACTTTTTTTTTTACATTTATCATATATTTTAATGTACATTTCTCTCCATCTCCCCTGCCAGTAACAAAGCGCAGGACAGTGACTTGGTTCTGGAACCTCGCTTTGAACTTAGGAACTGGGGGTGGGAGACAGCTGTACCTGGAGGCTCCTTCCACGCAGCTGAATAAAATCCCACATTTTCTGCTTTGAACTGGAATATATGTCAGTGTGGACTCAGATAACCCAGTTCAAAGCAGATATTGTGGGATTTTCTGCCTTGATATTCTGGGTTATATGGCGGTGTGAAAGGGCCACATCCAACATAATACACCAGTTCTGCTTACCTGTTCTCATCTGTTATTTTTCATGTGGATTGGACTACAAATCCCATCATTGTCAACCAGCAATGGCCAAGCTGGGTTGTCGTAGCAGGAATTGTAGTCTGACATATTTGGAGAGTACTAAGGCATGTACTAAAGCACTGAGCTGCTGAACTTGCAGACCAAAAGGTCTCAGGTTCAAATCCCGGGAGCGGAGTGAGCGTCCGCTGTTGTTCCAGCTTCTGCCAACCTAGCAGTTCAAAAACATGCAAATGTGAGTAGATAAATAGGTAACGGCGTTCCATGCAGTCATGCTGGCCACATGACCTTGGAGGTGTCTACGGACAACGCTGGCTCTTTGGCTTAGAAATGGAGATGAGCACCAACCCCCAGAGTCAGACATGACTGGACTTAACGTCGGGGAAAACCTTTACCTTTACCTTAAGGCATGTAATCATTGCTGCATCTTCATTCTTTTGCTACTGCTTAAAAAAACTCTTGTCAAGCTGAGTTTAATACAAAGGAAGCAAAGTGCATTTGACTCCCATTAAGCATTTCAATGAACAATGGTTACTTTTATCTGGATTGGAGCCAGTATATTTGGCTCACAATTAAGGCCTTTGGAAGGTGGTGAAAAGATATTGCCAGCAAAGAATAAATGCCGTGAACAATAGTATAAAGCCAAGAGACAAAACCAAGTCTTTCCTACTTCTGCTGGCACTTGACACAAGTAGTTGGGCTATCTAAGGTTTTTTGTTTAAATGCGTTATTTGGCATTCTGTTTGTAACTTTCTTGAAAGTTGAAGTATCAGAATTATATTTATGCATACATGCTTTCATGACAGATTTTACTTATTCATGCTGTAATAGCACCTCCATTCCCTATCTATTTGCAAAATGGCAATTAGGAAAAATATATAGTGTTTTAGGGGGATGTTCTAGTGAGTATTAGTGGGGGTAGAGGGAAACATTCATCATTAAATCCTTTACATCTCAGGGAGTCAATGTTTATTGAAATAAGCACAGGAAAGAGGGGAAAGAGGTGGCCATCTTTAAGTTACTGAAGTTTGTGGGGAAGTGGATTGTGAGCATGGGCAAGTGGGGAGGTGGTAATCTTTAGGTTATTGAAGTCCATGGAGAAGACATGAAGGCTGGTACGTTTTGTAGAAGGGCATCTTTAAGGCCTTGCTTAAAGCAAGTTTCTGAGGGTGTATCTACACTGTAGAATTAATTCAGTTTGATACCACTTTAATTGCCATGGATCAGTTCTGGGAGTTGTGGTTTTAAAAGGTCTTTAACCTTCTCTGTCGTAGAGTATCAGTGCTTCACCAAACTATAGGATTCCATAGCATTGAGATATGGCAATTAATGTGATCCCACACTGTATTAAATCTACAGTGTAGATACACCCAGAGACTGAAGCCCCTTCTATGCTGCCATATAAAATCCAGATTATCTGCTTTGAACTGGATTATATGGCAATGTAAAGGTAAAGGTAAAGGTTTTCCCCTGACATTAAGTCCAGTCGTGTCTGACTCTGGGGTTGGTGCTCATCTCCATTTCTAAGCCAAAGAGCCGGCGCTGTCCATAGATACCTCCAAGGTCATGTGGCCGGCATGTCTGCATGGAGTGCCATTACCTATTGATCTACTCATATTTGCATGTTTTCGAACTGCTAGGTTGGCAGATGCTGGGGCTAACAGCAGGAGCTCACCCCGCTCCCCGGATTTGAATTGCTGACTTTTCGATCAGCAAGTTCAGCAGCTCAGTGGTTTAAATCGCTGCGCCACCGGGGGCTGCCATGTGGCAGTGTAGACTCATATAATCTAGTTCCTTCCTATCCCATCCCATCCCCTGTTGCTACATGTTACAGACACTTTTCTCTCAGTCTGTCCCATTGCTGGAAGTGAAACCGCATGGGAAGAAAAAATGAGTTTCAAGCTCCAATGCGCAGAATAAAGGGAGGAAGCATATGCTTCACTCAGACTGAGGCTATCCAGCTGATAAATGCAGTGGGAAAAAGGAAAGCCACAGGCGGATTAGCTCAGTAATTGAAGCTATAGCCCCAAATCCACAAAACCTGAGCACATCATTTAGTGACTGAGCTTCTTGTCTCTCAGTCATAAGACAAGGTGATTTGATGGCAGCAAATAGCAAAATATTGTGTTGTAAAATATTGTAAAATGTGACCCTTGACCTCATTGAACGATTATGTATTCTTTTCATCTTCAGGATATCATTTTGCTTCTCTGGTTCAAACCCCAGCTAGAATCTCTCTATCTATTTTCATTGCAAAAGTCCTGAGACAATCAGAGACACTATAAGGGCCTTGAGGCAACTCAGGGCTTTGAGTCACTAAAAATATTATTTCCGTCACTAAAAATATCCTGGGAGGAAAAGTGAATTACTTATAATTCTGGAGACAAAACAGATGGGTGAGAATTACATTTCAGTTTGTGTTTGATAATAGTTTACCAACATTAATAAATATCTTCACATTCTAGGAAAGGATGTGCAATTTTAGAAATCTTACTGTGTAGAAACAAGATTAAAATTAGGACTTCTTAAACCTTTTCCACTTGCAACCCTTTTCGTCATTTCTCCAGGTCTATCTATCTGTCTATCTACCTACCTACCGATTAAAAAGTCAACGTATGTATATATGTATTTATTAGGGGTGAATAATTTCACCGTATATCCCACCTGCAAGTCTCCTATTAAATGCAGCACTTTACCTATCTACTTCACCCATGAGGTTTACAACTTACACCTCTTGCACTTTGGCCCAGTTTGCCCTCGTCTAATCCTGGTTTTGTTCTTAAATTATGTTCCTTTATGCCATTCCTATAATTTTATTATTTGATTATGCTGTTGTGGATAAATGTGTTTTATTTGTTTTGCTTTGTGTTACGTATGTATTTGATCTTGTTTTATTGTGATTGCCTGGGTTTGGCCCCAGATGGAGGTGGGGTATAAAAATAAAATAATAATAATAATAATAATAATTATTATTATTATTAGGGGTGTGCAATTTTTCCGTTAGTCATTGTAAGTCATATCAAACTCGTTAAATTCGTGCTTATGACGTAATATCCAATGCGTGGGCATGGCCCATGCCAAAAACGTATCAATAGAAACTTAACCAATACTTTTTCATTGCATTTTGTAAATCTCCGAAGCCTCCCAAAGTCAGTTTCATTTTCAGCGCAAGGAAGAAAGGCAAAGCCAAAAAGGCTGCCTTTCCTCTTTAAATAATGGCTATGAGGAGAGGGAAGCAACAGGGAGAGAGCAGAGTTTGCTGGGCAAGAGACTGAGAAAGCACAGAATTCTGGGAAATGTAGTTTGTGAAGGCAAAGAGCCCTATGCCAGAGATTCAAAAGGCTCTGCGCTAAATTACATTTCCCGAAATTCTGCTCAGTATCAGAAAGCCCCAATCAGAAAAGGGGAGAGATGTGTCCCTCCATAGCAGCAGCCAGCCAGAGTTCCAATAAATTGTCCTGATGGGGTTTTTAAGGAATTGACCTAAAATTTTGGAAGTTATAGTTCACCCAAATCCAAACACCACTGTGATCCGAACTAATGACGTATCTGGACCAAACATGGTATGTATATCCAACATGGCCAATTTTGAATACTGGGGGGTTGGGGGGATTGACCCATGATTTTGAGAATTGTAGTTCACCTATATTTAGATAGCACTGTAAACCCAACAAATTATGGATCTGGACCAAACTTTGCACATATAACCAACATGGCCAACTTCGAATGTTGGCTAGGTTGGGTGGAATTGACATTAAACTCTGGGAGTTATATCTAGGTAGTACTGTGAACTCAACTGATGATGGATCTGGACCAAACTTGGCACATATACCCAACATGGCCAACTTTGAATACTTGCAGCATTTGGACAGAATTGACCTAGGATGCTGGGAATTGTAGTTCATCCACATCATTATACAATTTCTAATGGGACCATTCACAAACCCCCAAAACAAATGATCACTAATTCTAATATTTATCATTTCAAAAACCCTAACCTAGGCATCGCTGGGTACCTAAGCTAGTAGGTATCCAAAGGAGGTATAAAAAGCAAACATTGATGATAATATATCAGCATTTGCAAGGCATGCTAAACAGGCTGATTTTCCTTTCTGTGGAGTATAGCTGAAGCATTTTCCGCAGAGTCCACAGTAAACACTGCCCATTGTTGCTAACAGATTTGTGTAAATGGGTGGTTTTCAGAAATCTTTTATTGCTGTCAAATTTTTGTGACTGTCAACATTGAGCAAATGTGACCCATTTGGGATTGGGACCCATAGTTTAAGAAGTAGTGTTCAATATCACTGTATGTTCCCTGATGGTTCTGAGCTAGAGTTGTCACTTTTTTCTGAGAGTCTCCCCTTATTTTACACTTATATGGCAGGTTGGCACATTTCCCTCCACATCCTGGGATTTGCTCTACCTGTTGAATTTGGCTGGTTCTGACATTTCAGTTTGCTTTTGAAGAAAAAAAATCTTTTATTTTATTTTAAAAATAAAATGTAGGAGAAAGTGAAATTGTTTTCCCTTTTGAAGCATTACATTTTCTTTCTTGTCCAGCTGTATTGGCTAAATTGTTTTTGGTTTAATTCACTGATGCACCTGTTTGGCTTTCTGGCTGTCTGGCAGTAACACTGAAATGTTGGTATGACATTTGGTATGCAGTACTGTCATGCGTCTGACAAAGGGATGGCATCAGTATTCATAAAATCATCAGCAGAAGAGGAAATGGCATAATCGTATCTTTTGGGGATTCCTACTTTTTAAAAAGTGGAGGGAAATAATTATAGGTATATCCTTACTCGACCATGGCAAGACACCCAGATGAAAAAAAGTTAAGCATGTGTGACTCATATTCTGCTCATTACATCCTAAAATATCATATGCATAATAGGGCACATGAATAAAACACAAGAAGCAGTGCTGAAATATATGGACTCAGAAATATAATCTCAATAATGTAACTATGTAAGAAGCAATAATATGCAATCCTAATAATACATGGAGGGAGAGGAGGCAGGATCATTATAGTGTTCATATCCCAAAATATAGACAGACAATGGAAGCAGACTGATTTTTTCTTTCTATACTTATTGCAATGCAAGAAGTTTTGTGACACTGGCAATTGTTTTATTGAAAACTGAGACTCAGAATAGCTGCAACGACTTTTTATGGATTATGCATATAATATTGGATTTACATTGCATACAAAATAGAAATTAAGATTGCAAAAACCACCGAGAAAAAGGCATTGATATTCTGAAAATCACATGATAAACAAAAGGAAGATACATTAAGAATTGATAGAATCTCGTATTGAGACATTTAGAGTTGAAAAAGCTTGAAAAAATAGAGTGGAAGCCTTGCCAATCGACAGGTGGACACCATAGAAGACAGATGGTTGCATCAGAAGGAAAGCAACTGGATTGTAATGGGACCCTGGTGATCACTCCTAGCTAGAGCAAACCTATTGAATCGGTTAGTAAACAGTGCATCAACACATAGATAAATTCTGCTGATTTGCTAGATCTGCTCATGTTGAGACTAACAATAAGATTTATGTCCAAATCAGTCCAATATAGCACAGCCACTGTTTTTGGGTGTAGAGGAGTGTCAAATTGTCAGTAATGGAGACAGAGCCTCTCTTCTCTTTTTGTTTTTTTCAAAATGAGCTTCCCCGAGCTATGCTTTTGTAAAAGAGAAAAATAATGTAGTAAATTCCTTATGTCACACCAATGTTACTAACATGGAATATTTAAAAGAAACAAAGTGGTATTGCTTGAGGGATGTGTCATGGATAAAAATGATGTATAGATTTGATAAATGTGGATTTATTATGTGTGGATATGAATGAACTGAATGAAAGGAATGAATGAATGAGAGTTAATAGTTTTGGAGACACCATTCTGAAGACTAAGGCCTTGAATGACTAAACCATTAACTACCTGCTTGGTGAATTGTAATTTAAACCTGCTAATGAGAACTGAAATGGTTGACCTGTCTACTGTGATACGAACCGTGATAGTGATAAGAAAAATGTTTACATCTGTCAGCATCTGCTGACCGGAAACTGGATTAACTCTAAAGGAAATTATCTCTGTTTGCATTAGTCAAAGACAATGCTCTTTCAAGTCAAACCCAGAACACAATGGTTAATTATCTGAAGATTCAACTTCTGTCCAGGAACTGAGATTAAACCAGGATGTTTCAGGCTGAAAAAAAATCTATCATTTATTTACAACTTTGGAACAACATCAGCAAAAAATATTTCTATATAAGAGACCTTCTAATATTCCAAAAGTGTGAGAGATAGTGATGCTGTTCACCCGCCATGCTCTGCTCCTTGGGAAGGAGAGAGATTGTGTATTTGGGTTAGGGTTAGATCTGCTATGGGAAAGCAGGATTCTGGAGACTTGGCTCCTTTTCTCAAGGAAAGAGAAAGGAGTGTGATTTTCAAATCATGAATATATTCACGGAGTCAGTTCTGCTATAGGGAGTCAGTTTCTGATCCTTGGCATTGCTCTTAGGGAAAGAGGATGCATTTTGGCATTTTAGAAGTTTTGGAATTGTGAAGTAGCAGATTTGTAAGGAAGCAGCCTGGCCTAAGAGATGTTCTTTTCCAGGAGACAGTGGGAGAAATTGTGATGTATGAATCAGGATGAATGAATGTGTATGGGTAATGTGAATGCAGAGTAAAAATGGAATTCCCCTTTGTTAGCCAATGTAACTGTAGGTTGTTTGAAACTATGGATAAATGAAAGCACATACAGAGGCCTTTAATATGAATGCATGTACAGTAGAGTCTCACTTATCCAACACTCGCTTATCCAACGTTCTGGATTGTCCAATGCACTTTTGTAGTCAATGTTTTCAATAAATCATGATATTTTGGTGCTAAATTCGTAAATACAGTAATTACTATACAGCATTATTTCGTATTGAACTTACTTTTCTGTCAAATTTGTTTTATAACATGTTTTGGTGCTTAATTTGTAAAATCATAACCTAATTTGATGTTTAATAGGCTTTTCCTTAATCCCTCCTTATTATCCAACATATTTGCTTATCCAACGTTCTGCCGGCCTGTTTATGTTGGATAAGTGAGACTCTACTGTAGTTATAAAGAATCTGTATGTCTGTATTCCAATGTTTGTGTAAAAGTGTAAAAGTTCTGATATATCCTCTCATACCGAAAATTGCAATAAAAAGAATCTTCCTTTAAAAAGTATTCATGACAGATGTGGACTAAGGAATGGAATGCTGTCACATTTAAAGCCTTTCTATCCACAGAGCCAATGTGCTTTCATTAATCCATAGTTTCACTTACTCACTGTATCATTTTCTCAATATCTCAATCACTTTTCCCATTGAAAATAAATGTGTTCACTATTTTCTGCAGTTTCATGTATTCACACAAAGCCCAGAAATATATGCCATGTGGATATGGAGGTCGTATTATATCCTGAAACAGCACTCCTGATACAATAGCCACATGTGTTTATAAAAGACTAAATTTGTAGATACATGCTTTTACAATGAGTAAGAAATCTTGCAGACAACATCTCCCCTGAAGCAGCAGGGAGCGTGATACTGCTCTTCACATCTTGTTTTTTTACTTTTTAAATTTAGCTGCATCCTGCACATGAATATTCATATCCACAGTGAGTCCCCCCTGTCTTCTATGTTCAGCACAACAGAGATCATTAACACAGCACTGATAATATTCTACCAGTTACCAGCAGGCTTCCACAAAAGACAATAATTGGCAAACCACAGAAGAAGTATATTCAGGTCTATGGGGAAGGTTTAATTCCCAGACACAAGGCAAGCTCAGATTTTTGAATTTTCCCATCCTTATTCACATCACAATGGCGAAGCAGGATCTGCCGGAACTTGTCCAAGTCAGGGCCGATAATGCTGGGCTAAAAAAGAAAAGGGGAAAAGAGATGTATGGGACTTTTGGAGGACAAAATATATCATCTTAACAACAGTAGAGTTGAGGAGCCACAGTGGCGCAATTGGTTAAACCCTTGGGCTGGCTGAACTGCTGACCGGAGGGTTGGTTTGCTGAGCTGAAGATTACCGGTTCAAATCCATGATACAGGGTGAGCTCCCTTCTGTCAGCTCTAGCTTGCAGGGACATGAGAGAAGCCTTCCAGCTAACACATCTGGGCGTCCCCTGGGCAACTTCTCTGTAGACGGCCAATTCTCTCACACCAGAAGCGACTTGCAGTATGTTCTCAAGTTGTCAATGATAAAAAAACAGTAGAGTTGAGTAATCTTAGATTCTGGGCACATCTGCCTTAGTGTGAAGGCAAGATTCTAAGTTAATAATGTGATTTTTCTAAATTTACATTGATATACGGTAAGACTAAACAGTCTCTCAAAATTCCCTACCGTACCTCTGAATAGTGAAATGGAAGAAAGGGAAGGGAGTCATCATCAGTTTCTGTCTGTCTTTCTTTCTTTCTTTCTTTCTTTCTTTCTTTCTTTCTTTCTTTCTTTCTTTCTTTCTTTCTTTCTTTTTTTGAAGTCTCACAAGATTTTCTCAGGTATGGTGTTGGCCATAAGTTGTATAGCATCAACATGGCCCTTTTTTTTCCTCATGTGTTGGTGTGGCTTTTTTCCCCTTTTTTCCTTTTTTGGTGATATGGCAAGTGATGGGAGCCTAGTCACCTTTATGAATCCTACATAGTCTCCCTAGACTTTGCCAGGGATTGTGGGAAATAAATGGAACTGACATAAGAGACAAAACAAATTGAAGGAAAGTATTATGAGAAAATTTTGCAAAATGTTTGAACCCTCTATTACTTTGTCAAGGTACACAATTAGGCCAGAGAATTTTTTTTGCTTCATGCATACACAAAAAAGAGTCAATTAAATTATTTGTTTTATGATGTGTTCCTTTAAGCTATTGAACTAGCATCCTGGCAATGGGTTGGCTTTGAGGCACTTTTAAATACTATGGCTCCAGGTAATGCTTCTCACAAAGACTGGAGGAAACAAAACTTGAATCAAATCTTAAGTAAGTCACCTTGACAAGTTCCATCATGTCTTTTACAAATCCATCCACCTCTGGGCCTTCCAGTGCACCCGTCTTACTCTGGAATATAGAAAAATCACAGTTTTGCATAAACCGGAAATCACTTGAAGACACACAACAGCAACTGTGCTTTCTTATGACTCTTAAAGCCGGACTTTTCCAGAGAGGCTTTCAAATATAGCACTGTCTTCGAAAAGGGAACTGAATTACAAACCACAGTCTCCTTACAGAGATTCAAACAAAGTTTGATGTGTCATCTGTAGAGCTCAGAAGTACCTTATAAAGTAACAGGTTACTTGCAATTAATTCCTTTTTGCAATAACTAAAGCCTGTGTGGGGCTGTGGTGGTGCAGTGAGTTAAATTGCTAAGTTGCAGAACTTGCTGATTGAAAGGTCAGCAGTTTGAATCTGCGGACGAGGTGAGCTCCCATTGTTAGCCCCAGCTTCTGCCAACTTAGCCGTTTGAAAACATGCAAATAGAGTAGACCCATAGGTACCGCTTCTGCAGGAAGGTAACAGCTCTATGCAGTCATGCTGGCCACATGACCTAGAAGGCGTCTACGTACAACGCTGGCTCTTCGGCTTGGAAATAGAGATGAGCACCACCCTCCAGAGTTGGGCATGACCAGACTTAACATCAGGGGAAAACTTTACCTTTACCTAAAGCCTGTGTTGAAGTAGGGTTATATTATAATGAAGAGTAAGTTCATTTTTAGTGTAACATTTAATTACTCTTCTAGTTATAAGGTGTGTGTGACCTCACTGCATAGATGTGTTATGCCAACCATTTGTATCATTCTGATTATATATATATATATATATATATATATATATATATATATATATATACACACATACACACACACACACACACACACACACACACACACACACACAAATATACACACACATCCAGAAGTAACTGCGTAGTTTAGCTCTTGATGAATTAAGAGAAAGGAAAAAATAATTAGTAACACCAACCCAAACTTACAACATCGTAGTGTGCAAAGATTTTCTCAAAATCTCTCTTCCTTTCTTCTGCACTACAAGCCTGGTAGGGGAAAAAAGAATAGGGTTTAAGAAGATGCATTCAGAAAATTGAGGTGAGAAGGCAACTAAGTGCACTGAAAATTGCTGTACTTACATCTAGTTTAAACTGAAAGAGAAAATTTTCCTGAAGATCCAAGATCCTACATGGAAAGAACAAACTCATTATCTTATCAAGTATCAACTTCACAGTTCTCTTCAATAGGTTTTGTAAATAAGGAGCAAGGAAATTAAGTGCTAGCAGCTATTTCTGGAAACAGTGGTTTGTGAGATGTAAAAGAGTTGTCATAATTTGTTTTCAAGACTGACGTTCTAAGACCTTAGCAGATAGAAGATCGAAATCCAACAGGTGTAGCTTCCAGGATGCAGGGAAACAAGTGAAACAAGATGCAACAATTTCATTTTAAAGAAGCCAATGAACCATTGATGTCTACCTTGCCAGGTCATTCAAATCCAGTCGTCCATCCTTGTTTTTGTCAAAGAGGTTCATCTAAAATGTAAGAGATTTTGTAAAAATGTCAATTATAAGTGATCTGACAAAGAGACACAGTGAAACCGTTCAGAGTAATACAGCCTGTGCTGTTTGAAGTGCTGCAGGATGGACTGTTTTTTTTATTGTGTTAGAAGAGACTTGAGAACATACTGCAAGTCGCTTCTGGGGTGAGAGAATTGGCTGTCTACAGAGATGTTGCCCAGGGGACAGCCTGCTGGGAGGCTTTTCTCATGTCCCCGCAAGCTACAGCTGACAGATGAGAGCTCACCCTGTCTTGCCGATTTGAATCAGCAATCTTTAGGTCAGTAACCCAACCTTTAGGTCAGCAGTCCAGCCGGCACAAGGGTTTAACCCATTGTGCCACTGCGGCTCCTAAGATGGACTGATGAGGCAGTATGAAGCCCTTCTCAGATTCCTTTTAGGTTTTTTTGGCCAGTGAGCAGCATTAGACTAGGACTCTGGAGACCTGGGTTCAAATCTTGGCTCAGCCACAGAAATCCATTTTCTTACATTAGGTAAGTCACACTCAATCTCAAAGAAAGGTAAAGGCAACCGCAACCCCCATCTGGACAAATCTTGCCAAGAAAATGATGTGACAGATTTCCTTTAGGGTCATCATACATATCAGGAAGAACATGAAGGCCTGCAATAATTATTTGGCCGGAGCAGCACAGCAGTTCCAAGAAGATAGTTTGCTTTTTGTAACTAGCAATGACTCCCACTTTTGTGGAATGGGCGAGATATAAATGAAATAGGGTTTGAATATATATTGAATATGATATGCCTCTTTCCTTCCCAAGCTATCTTTTAAAATGTGAATTTCCAAATCTCCCTCCACCACCCATACACCATGCACTGATGGGAGTATTTTTGAGTGTATCTCCAAACTGATAAGACAAAAGGCCTTTGGGGCATGGCGGGCTGCCTTATAATGATTTTTTTTCCATGTCAGGAGCGACTTGAGAAACTGGGCAATGTCCTTGCAGATGGCCAATTCTCTCACACCAAAAGCGACTTGGAGTTTCTAATGAAATTAAGCAAAATAAATGCAATATTATTCTTAAAGTCACTGAAGTACAGGACAAGAACTATAGAGGCAGAGAGGGTAAAAACTTACAAAGAGACAATCCTTGTAAGAATTTTACACTTTGCTTCTTTGAGGGGGTGGGGTTATTCTCCTTAAGCACTTTTTAGAAGTGTGCGAATCCGTTCTATTTTTGGGAAGATTGCGGGAGATTAGGAGGGGGGAGGTTGTTTGGATTTGTACGAGAGTTCAATTTCCATTTCAGGAAGAATCTTCCCCAAAAGAGACACACCTGAAAACAGAATGAAAACAGAACGGAATTATGTAAACCCCTACTTTTCATTTTGTAAACCCCTACTTTTTATAAAATATTTTGTTGACTCTTTGAACCCTCATGCTGGTCCAGGCTAAAGGGAGTTGTAAGAAGAGTTGTAAGTTGCAGAAAGCTGTTTTGGAAAAGATAATTTCCTTGCTGATGCCCTCATGTTTCTCACTGAAAAATAAAGACTCCACTGAGGGACTATTTTCATCTTCCTTTCCTCTCTATCCACAAGTTAAACAGGGACCTGCTTTTGTTAATCCTGTCGACTGGAAATGACTATCTGCAAGCACTTTGTTAATTTTATTAGTTTCTCCCTTCAATATCAGAGTATATCTACATTATATTGCTACTGCAAGTTAATGAAGGATAATGTCACTCTTTTTGCAGTGAAATTGTAACTTCTTTAGTTATTTTTATAGTTAGGATGGTGCCTTTTTAAGTGATGTGGAAGGAATATCATATGGTTCAAGTGCTTGCTCATTAGAGATGTGTGCAAAAATGTTTCCTTTGTGCTATCGTTTTGTTTCGACCGTTCATCAACACAAAACGAATGATGACATTTTAGTAGGAAACGAGAGGCGACACGAAAATGAAAGCCGCACCGTCATCGTGCTTGCTTTAGTTTTCTTTTAGTTTCTGCCCCGTATGTGTATGTGTGTGTGTGTATGTGTATGTGTATATATATATATATATATATATATATATATATATATATATATATATATATGATAGCTAGCTACTCTGGGAATCTAAGCTGAGTCTGGGAGAGGAAAGCCTCCACATTACATCTGATGTGTGTGGAAATGGGTGTTGATATTATATATATAAGAACGCTAGCTAGCTACTCTGGGAATCTAATGCTGAGCCTGGGAGAGGAATGCCTTTGCATTACATCTTGTGTGTGCCAGTGAGTGTTAATAATAATAATAATAATAATAATAATATTATTAATAACAATAGTACCCTGAGGAAGATCCAAATGTTTTAAAAGTTGGTGGGCTAAAAGGGATCGAAATGCCCTCTGTGTGTGGCGATTTTCACCCCTCTAGCCCAAAAACCAAAGGGGGGAGGGGGAATGAGCCTCAGAAGCCCTCCCATTGCCACCAATGGCACAAAAATTTTCATGTTTTTCATTAGCCAGACAAAAATTTGTGTTGTATAGGTAGCCCATTTTAGTTAGCGGGAACCAAATACAAAAATGAGACAACACGAATGAAACTACACAAAACGAACAGCAATTCCACACAAAAGCACAACACTATTGCTCATGCAATTCATCATTTTTTTTTGTTAAGGATACCAATGCATTAATCAAAACTACTTCTGAGCATTCTTTGTCTAAGGCTGGATCTAAACTGTCCTAGATCCCAGGATCCCATCCCAGATTATATGCTTTAAACTGGATTATGTGAGTCTACAATGCCAGATAATTTGGGATGAGAAGATAATCTGGGATCAGATCTTAGGATATAAGGCAGTATAAATCCAGCCTAAGAAAACCTTATGAAATTCATGGGGTCACTCTCAGTCAGTTGGAGACTTGAAGATATACACATGCAAAAGCAAAGGTACTTATTTTTGTTACTGTGGGGAATCAGGGAAGCAAAGGGTTACTTTATTGAAATTCCAACAATAATTGACTAATGTGTTGTTGAAAGCTTTCATGGCCGGAATCACTGGGTTGCTGTGAGTTTTCCAGGCTGTATGGCTATGTTCCAGAAGCATTCTCTCTTGACGTTTCACCCACATCTATGGCAGGAATCCTCAGACCTCAACCTCTGAGGATACTTGCCATAGATGTGGGCGAAACGTAAGGAGAGAATGCTTCTGGAACATGGCCATGCAGCCCGGAAAACTCACAGCAATCCAATAAGTGACTAGTTTGACAATTAATTTATCTTGCCAAGGATGTTTGAGCAGCTTGGAGCTACAATTATAGCCACTGACTTTTGAAAAGCAACTTTCCATCCCATGGTTAAGCCTCATGAGCCAATTTGGTTTTGGCAAACCTCTGCATCAGCAGAAATGTCTTTTGGGTAGGAAATTTCAGGCTCTTAGCGCCAGAGTACTACTCATCCTGATGACTTAAAGAGGCTTTTCCCTCTCTCGGCAATATATTCAGATTTTGCTTAATTATATTCTGATCGCTTCCTTCCTGGCTGATTCTCTTTGCACTACTCCCTCCTTTCCTCATTACTGTTGCAGAGCATAAGAAAATGATTTTTTTTTTCGGAAAGAAGAGAAGGCTGGGGAAGAGATGGATTGAATAAAAGCATGAATAATTCATGGTAAAAGGGTGTCAAGAAACTGGATTTAATTTTTAAGTGTAGGTAGATGATTTGGTATATCACACAAATGGGCTGCAGTTCTAAAATATTCAATGCTAGGCTAGTGTTTAACCTTTCTTTTATGAATGCTATCCTTTCAGTTATTATAATGCTCTGGGGAAAATAGTACCGTTCATAATAATATTTTGCACAATGCCTCATGCAGCTATCCTTTAAACATCGGGTTCTTTATGTGAGCTGATAATTCATAAATGGTTGTGCAGAGGAAGGCAAAGGCAAAACCCCTCTGAACAAATCTGGTTAGGAAACTCCATGATAGGGTTGCCATAAGTTGGAAACAGTAACAACAACAGCTCCTTACTTCCCAGGGCAATAAGGCATTTCAGAGATGGTGCTATAGATTTATTCTGTTTCCAAAATAAGTATCACAGATAAGCACTTGAGAAATCTGTGGGTCTCTGTTTTGTGTGTTTGTGTAAATATGCACACATACAGACCTTTAGCAGAGGCAAGCAACCATGAATTAGTCTCCAGTGTTAATATTGTATGTTTTAGGTTGATTTTAACGATAGTTTTTACTGTAATTGATGTTTTATTGGATAACTGTTTTATTGCTGTGTTTTGATATTTGATTGTTTTATCGGGCAAGGCCCCATGTAAGCCGCCCCGAGTCCCTTTGGGGAGATGGGGCGGGGTATAAAAATAAAGTTGTTGTTGTTATTATTATTATTATTATTATTATTATTATTATTATTATTATTATTATTATTTTATTATGACACAGCAAATAAGATAGATACGCTGGATTTCATATCACAAAATCACAAGTCGAACACTCCCCAAGTGTCTAGGACTGTGTTTAGTTCTTCTCCATAGTACTATTGTTATTGTTATTATTATTATTATTATTATTATTATTATTATTTTATTATGACACAGCAAACAAGATAGATATGCTGGATTTCATATCACAAAATCACAAGTCGAACACTTCCCAAGTGTCTAGGACTGTGTGATGTATTTTCGGATGATGTGCGCAGATCCCAGCAGGGTGGCCTTTTGCAGCTGGCAGATCGTAATTTTGTCAATGTCTATTGTTTCCAAATGCCGGCTGAGATCTTTTGGCACGGCACCCAATGTGCCCATCACCACTGGGACCACCTGCACTGGTTTCTGCCAGAGTCTTTGAAGTTCAATCTTGAGGTCCTGATAGCGGCTGAGTTTTTCCTGTTGTTTTTCGTCAATGCGACTGTCATTATTATTATTATTATTATTATTATTATTATTATTATTATTATTATTATTATTTTCCATTACATAGTAGTCACACCTCCCTACCTTGCAACTATTAAACAAGAAAAAATGTTTATTGGTCTGAAACAGTAATTAAAAAAAATTAAAATGATGTTAAAACAACTTGAGAACACCCCTCCCACTCACTTACTCTCTCACTCACTTGCCATTGCACTCTTTCACAAACTCACTTGATTACTCAACCATTAACTGTAGTATTCTTAGAAGGGATGGTCAGCGAATGGGTGGGCGACCGAGTGAGAGTGTGTGTGCATGAATGAATGGGTGTGAGGGTGATCTTTGGGGTGGTGAATGGATGGGCGAGTAGATGGGCAAGTGAGTGAAGCAGGTGGGTGGGTGAGTCTTTGGGCAGGCAAGTGGATGAAGGCTTACAGCAGTAAATGAAGGGTGCGACTATTATGTGAGGAAAACAGAAATACCAAAACCTGGACCCCCAAAATGGGGGTGCTACTATTACATGATGGCAATAATAATAATAATAATAATAATAATAATAATAATAATAATAACAACAATAATAATAATAATTTATTTATACCCCGCCACCATCTCCCCGCGGGGACTCGGGGTGGCTTACATAGGGCAGAGGTCCAAACAACATAGGACAAAATATAGGCAACATAATACAAATCACACTATAAAAAGATAAAACAGTAATGCAATATATAAATTAAAACAAAAATCCAGGATAAAAAATTGCATTTAAAACACATAAATGGTAAAATCGTAATAAATACAGGATAGATTATTAAAAACCCTCTGGGGCTGATTAATTAATGACTGTATCTCCAAAGGCAACTATTGTGCTATGAAATATGGTAGTATTTCAAGAATGCAGATCACCAGGCAGATATGATTTGATTTCTCTAACAGATTTTTTATTTTGTTTTGGTGTTATGCTATATTAGAGAGGAAAGAACAGGTGAAACCATCTCTGAGTATTCTCTAAGAAAACCTTATTGAATTAGTGGGCTCACCATAAGTCCATACACTTTTCCAGAATAGTTATTCCTGCTTAATAGCCACAATCTCACTGTTGTTGATGCTGAGTGCCTTCAAGTTGTTTCTGAGCTATGGGCAACCTAAGGCAACCCTATTAGAAGGAGGATGGGCTGGGTCCCTTCTTGCCATGCTATAGAATGGTTTAGTTTTGCATTCAAATCAAGCCAATATAAGCAATATAATTGTTTGCACCAGAGCTGCTTCCTCTTAGCATCTTCCCATGTCACTGTGGTTTAAGTTCTGCATACAGAAACCACATTGATAATGCCAGCTGCATGGTTTAATTTGAACTGGAACTCATCAATAAGAACCTGTTTTACATGCCAGGGATTCAATAAGCAAAATGACTCATGAAGCATCCAGAAAGAGGAAAAGAAAGAAACAATCCTAAAATGTAGAGAATGGCGACTTAATCCAGGCAAAACCTGTACAAAGCCAGTCCATGGGGTTTTTTTAATATGCCCAAAGCTGTCTGCTGTAGACAAAGGTGCTGTTTTATTCAATGGGAGCAATTGTGTAGTTCAAATGAAAAGCCACTGCTGACAGCCTGGCAGATATTATCATGACCTGCTATTCTAGCCAATGAATAATAATAACTTTAGTTCTGATATGATTATTTTGGCAGCCTAGGTAATGTGATTTGCAGATGAATAAACCGGTAATGAGCTTTCCTTCCATGTGGCATTGACAAAACGTAGCTTTCTGAATGGCAGAATGCTTTAAAAACATATACTGGGGACTTATGACCTTGTGAACAGTTCAGTCTACTTTATCTGAAGAATTCTGCGGGAAATAGAGTTTAAAAATTAGGTTGGGTTTATGGACCTCTAGTTATAGGAACTGGTATTGTCATAGGGCCAGTACAGGAGATGGAAAGCAGAACTCTTAGGAAGTTCAGCAGAGTAAATTTGCCCAAATGAAGTTGTCAAGGGATCTGGATACCTTTCTGGGAGATCTTGCACAGTAACAGTTGTGACTTTTTAAAATCAATTTTTGCATTAAGGCCTTGGTTATAGTCAGCAGCTTTATAGCATTATAGGTGCATTTTAGCTGCTGATTATAACCAATGCAATAACCAACTCAAAATACCCTTTAATTGGGATGCTCTTAAGTCGAGTTTGCATGGTGTAACACTAGGTAACACAATTTATGTTCCTGGGTTATAAATGCCATTTTCTAATGGATTCTATCATAAAAACATGGAAAAAGTTTATTAGACTGCAAGCACTTTGTTTTTGTGGGACATCCTGCAGGACATTTTGGTATAGTTTTTCAATGAATATCTCGTAAAGTCTCAACCTATTCAACCTAGTTTGTGGCAGCCACAAAAATGAAGTTTCTGGAGGATAACAACCATTTTCAAAGTGTGTACTGCTTGATTAAGCAGCAAATAACACTTTCAAACCCGGAACAGAAAATTTTCCAAATTTTGTTACATAGTGTAATCAGTCATATTTACAGCCACACAATAGACACAGATTTGCTACATTCCCTGTAACCAAAGAAGGGGAGATAAACTTACCAGCAAATCTGTGCAGAAAATAAAAACAAATTTGTGTACAAAAAAAGCAGCTTTCTACAGCCTTTCTTCAGTGTGCCACGTATTATGGGCTACTAGATGCAGAATAAATCTACATCTATGTGTGAAGCATTATATGAAGCACTGAACTCTTATTTTCTGTTCATTAAAAATTGTTGTTTTTGTTACTTTATCCCTTCAAATTATTTTTATTTATGCAGGCTTTTTAATATGTCCGGCTTTTAAGGAAGAAGGTTTTAAGTCAGGGAATGCTGTGGTTTTAGCTATGAATAGGTTTTTAATTGGTTTACAGGGTTTTTAACTGTGTAGGTAAAGGTAAAGGAAAAGGTTTCCCCTGACGTTAAGTCCAGTCATGATCGACTCTGGGGGTTGGTGCTCATCTCCATTTCTAAGCCGAAGAGCCGGCGTTGTCCAGAGACATCTCCAGGTCATGTGGCCAGCATGACTGCATGGAGCGCTGTTACCTTCCCGCTGGAGTGGTACCTATTGCTCTACTCACATTTGCATGTTTTCGAACTGCTAGGTTGGCAGGAGCTGGGGCTAACAGCAGGCGCTCATTCCGCTCCTGGGATTTGAACCTGGAACCTTTTGGTCTGCAAGTTCAGCAGCTCAGCGCTTTAACACACTGTGCCAGCGGGGGACCCTTTTAACTGTGTATTTTTATGTTTTTATGTTTGCATGGTTTTAGGTTTTTTTAGAGAAAAAAAGTAAAGTAATAATGATAATAATTTCTTCAGTTGACCCTATGGTGAATGTATCATGGCACTTTCTTGGCAAGGTTTATTCAGAAGGGTTTGGAACATTATCCTAAGAAACATGCATTTCAAAGCAGGAAAGGGTATGTTATTTGGATACACTACTCCTAGAAAATTTACCTGCAATCCTATATGGATTGATTTGGGATTAAATCTTACTGAACTCAGTGGGTCTCACTGCTAAAATATCCTGCATATTGTGTGCTGTCAGTGTTTTGAAAGTTGCATCAAAAACTCGGAAGCTCAGAAAAACTGGAGTAAATGATTTCTTTTTAAATTTCCATAATAATATTTTTGCAGTGGTCAGCAACCCTGAACACTGCAAAGAATCTGTCCTTCATCCTAATCCAGCAGCCTTAAAGATCTCCAGATACTCCCCACACACAACCTAAGTTATTTTCACATAATTTAAAATCAGATAATAAAATGATGACAACTCAAAGCAGCCTAACATTTAAAAATCTATGCTCAGTCCTTCTTTAAATAATCACTAAGTCTTATTTAATTGTGCCCTGACAATTAGGTTAGTTATAGTTCCATATTTGCAAAAGACAACACTGGCACTGCTACATGTCCTCACCAAAGTTTGTCTTTCTGAGCTTTTATTTGCAGAAACAGACTGGCTATTTGGGTTGGGGAAAGCCAGATTTTTAACCATGAACACTCTTCCAAGATTCTTTGGCTCACAAATCCATCTTGTACAGTAATCGCATAATAATAATGCAAATAATAGGCAATCTGCTTTCAGCTTACCATAGTATCAGTATATTCCTGCAGCTTTGCCTTAGAAATAGTTTTCTGATGTTGCCGGAAGAGATCTTGGAGAAAGTTCTGTTATCAAGAAAGAAGCACAGAAGCAGCTCTTACTATTTCAGATTTGCATGAAGTAATGATATGAAATAGTCACCTCAGGGCCTAATGTGACGAGCAAAGATTGTTGATCGACTATGAAAGTGTATGAATAAAATGCAATGAAGAGTGTCTAGAGAACTTACTCTGAGCTCACCAGCAGAAATAAAACCACTGCAATCCGCATCATATTGTCGCCAGATCTGCAGGGGGGAAAATTAGTTAAATATGATGGTTTGAAAACAGATTTTTTAAAAGTAATTTTAACACATCACAATATTCTTGGAGAGTATGCTCAAGAGAATTAAAATAATGCCTGGTTATATGAACAAGGCTCCTATACAGTACTATATATAGTTTCACTTTTCCGCTTCTCACAAAAGCAGACATCATCAACCTTGTTGTAGAAGCAGATATCAACTCTTTACTTGTGCAATACCAAATACATAGATCCATAAGAACTGCCCCTGTGGAGCTTTCTATTCCACAACTGTATCCTGGGCATGGCTATTGCACACCCTCCAATTGTCCTAGTTTGGAAATAAAAGTCTTCAGGTTTCCCACTTTTTCAATTTCTTTTAAAATGATCCTATTTCTTTATCCTCTTCTCACATTCCTCTTTGTCCCCAGCCTACTTCACTTGCTGTAAGCTGAAGCCACATCTATACTGACCATTGAATTCATTTTCAGGCCAATACTGTATGGAAGAAAGCGGTTTTGTGTGCAGATGATTACATAGGGACTCCTGGAACCAGTTTGAGGTCCAGATGGTGATTATACAAACCACAGAGCACTGATGCATATTAAAGGCCTTTTTCTTGTGTACTTTTGTTGGAATTTGTTGTCTGGCCACCACAGTATGAAGCTATCTTAGAACTGCATTAAATGGTCAGTGTAGATGGGGCCTGAGTGCAAAATACAGAGGGAGAAGAGAGGGCACAATATATCTTCCCACAGGGCTCAGGCCAAAACAAACTGGTGAAATGTTTTGCCTCGAATGACAGAACAATTTGGCTGACTATATGCCTTGGCTTAAGGACAAAATGATGAGCTGAGTCTTTTTATTGTGTAGTCATGGAGCAGCCTAAAACCCTATTTATTGGATATAAGATAACATCCATCATTAAGCCAAGTCTCCACACTCAGAAATCTGGTGCTTCTGAAACAGGAATCTTTCCCTGCACACTTCTGATTCTGGTGGCTCTTTTAGCATATAGTCATGTCAGGTTACTTTTAGGATATACAGCAGCGGGCATCCATTTTCAATTAATAAAGGAAGGTGGCATTGCAGACTTTCTGTTCTAAGATCCAAATTTTTGCTCTCTAAAGCTTAGAAGGAACCCCCAGTGGTGCAGCGGATTAAATCGCTGAGCTGCTGAATTTGCTGACCAAAAGGTTGGCAGTTCAAATCCAGGGAACAGGGTGAGCTCCCACTGTTAGTCCAGCTTCTGCCAACCTAGCAGTTCGAAAGCATGCAAATGAGAGTAGATCAATAGGTACCGCTCCGGCAGGGAGGTAACAACCCTCCCTGCAGTCATGCCGACCACATGACCTTAGAGGCGCCTACGGACAACGCAGGCGCTTCAGCTTAGAAATGAAGATGAGCACCAACCCCCAGAGTCGGACATGACTAGACTTAACATCAGGGGAAAACCTTTACCTAATCTTAGAATCATAGAATAATAGAGTTGGAAAAGACCACATGGTCCATCTAGTCCAACTCCTTGCCATGCAGGAAAAGCACAAAGTACCCCTGACAGAGGTACCTTGACAATCACCACTATCACCACTTCGGGTGTATAGTACAGTAGAGTCTCACTTATCCAACGTAAACAGGCCAGCAGAATATGTTGGATAATAAGGAGAGATTAAGGAAAAGCCTATTAAGCATTAAATTAGGTTATGATTTTACAAATTAAGCACCAAAACATCACGTTATACAACAAATTTGACAGAAAAAGTAGCTCAATACACAGTAATGCTATGTAGTAATTACTGTATTTACAAATTTAGCACCAAAATATCATGATGTATTGAAAACATTGACTACAAAAATGCGTTGGATAATCCAAAATGTTGGATAAGCGAGTATTGGATAAGTGAGACTCTACTGTATATGTGTAAGTGAGCACAAACCTTAGCCATTTCTGTTCCATTTCTGTTCAGGCAGAATTCCTACTGACTTGTTCCCATCTTATCATATCAGCAGGGACAATATTCTCTTGTTTCCAGAGAGTACCTTTTATGATTTTTTTAAAGTGCACCCACCTAGGAAACATTGACAATTTTTTGTCTAAAAGAATCATATCGTCACATCAAAATGATTTTTTTCACCTTTAATCTGGACATGATGTTACTATGGCTGCAGGCTTTTAAAATCTTGCTACATGAATGACCCAACCAGTCCGATGCTTACGTGTCTAACTTGTTCTGTTATCTTTAAGGTAATGGATTATAAGCAGTACATTGAGAATGAAATGATTTGCCAAGATTAGAAGAGATTTGCAGAAATTAATTTCACAATGTAATTTCTGGCATTCTGTTCTCGGGTTTCTGAAAAAGAAGAGTCTATGCCCCTCTGTACACACTTGCAAATTAAGCAAATTTGTACCTCCTGTATAATACACTAAAAATGTTGAACATTCCTATCAAGGGACATGAAGTCATGCATTTTGAGCTTTTAACTGTTTTCTTGATTTATGAGCCCTCGGAGCTTCAGACTGCCATGCTCATAAGCTTGTTTCCTTGATACAAATCTCAACTTTAAAATTACAATTTGTTCTGAACTGGAAAAGAAGAGGTTGTGATACAGAAAGTTCATGGGTAGATGCTTTGGTCGATACGGCAGATAGTCACATTTCTAGATGAAGAAAACTAAATGAAGAAGTTCTGATTAAAATAGGAAG
Source organism: Anolis carolinensis (assembly GCF_035594765.1). Lineage (NCBI taxonomy): Eukaryota > Metazoa > Chordata > Lepidosauria > Squamata > Anolidae > Anolis > Anolis carolinensis. Next base: position 74,078,670 of record NC_085844.1, read on the forward strand.
CCACCCACCATATTTCATTGTGTGACGTGTAATTGGATCTCAAGATATAGTGTCCCCACTCTACAGCCATTCCAATATCCTTCAGATCTCCATCCACATAGCCAATATCAGATTTTGTGTTGTATTTGGAAGACGGACAACATTTTGTGAAGTAGATTCTAATTTCCAGAAAAGCAAGGTGAATAGGAATAGAGTAAAGAGTTCTTATTGGACTCTTGTTGGAGTGTGGCATGCCCAGAACTGGATGTGTACTTGCAGGAAATAGAATTGTGAAGGCATACAACATGTGCATTTAGTAAAGAGCTACTGCTACATAGAAGAGCCAATAAAGGGACTAGTGCTCAACCAAATCAGAACTGAAGTATGTTCCCTAATATGCATCAGATCCATGTGTATTGGGCACCCCCTATGCGCACTGAGCTCTTTTGCCAGTGTCCTGTTACATATCTTCACAATTCAATAACTGCATTTCTTAGGGCCGCTTTACATAGTGTGAATTCCAGACCTGTTTTTAATTAGCTGAGATCATATAGGCTTTTCTTCTCATGTCAAAGGAATACCTAGAGATTCAATAAGAGATTTCCTCTAGACCAGTGGTTCTCAATCTGTGGGTCCCCAGATGTTTTGGCCTACAACTCCCAAAAATCTCAGCCAGTTTACCAGCTCTTCGGATTTCTGGGAGTTGAAGGCCAAAACATCTGGGGACCCACAGGTTGAGAACCACTGCTCTAGACAGAGAAAGGCATGGGACTCTTGATTACAGTTCTCTCCTCACATGGAGAAGATGGAAATGGATGCTCAGAGATGGATCAGATGATATTAAAGGTTGGGATAAGATTTGGGACAGAGACCTGCCCCATTGGCATAATTGAGGGCCACTGGATAGTGGGCAATCTAGACCCCAGAACCAAAAGAAGTGTCCAATTGATATGGTTAGCCGCATGCTTATATTGTGAGCTGAGAAATCACATCTCCCATATACAGTAGAGTCTCACTTATCCAACAGAAACGGGCTGGCAGAATGTTGGATAAGCGAAAATTTTGGATAATAAGGAGGGATTAAGGAAAAGCCTATTAACCATCAAATTATGTTATGATTTCACAAATTAAGCACCAAAACATGATGTTTTACAACAAATCAACAGAAAATGCAGTCCAATGTACAATAACGTAATGCAGTAATTATTGTATTTACGAATTTAGCACTAAAACATCGTAATGTATTGAAAACATTGACTACAAAAACATTGGCTACTAACAAATTGACTACAATTAAAGACAGAACTGCATAAAATGAACTTATAGTAAGAACATTGTCAGAAATTAAATGTATAAAATTTCAGTCCTTGCTGTCTAGAGAAACAGCTGTGGATCCGGGTGGGAGGCAGGCTGCATTGGATAATCCAGAATGTTGGATAAGTGAATGTTGGATAAGTGAGACTCTACTGTATGTAGTCTTTTAAACATTAAGCTTCATATTCCCAACATTATAAAGTACAAAGGAAGCAATCTTGAAATAGCATTATTTGATTTTTTTAAAAAGAAAGCTGATAATATTCTTTATCTAGAATGTAACATGCAGCTGCACAAAGGTTTCCAGCAACTCATCTGTGACAGGAGGTTGTCTTTCTCATAGTGTGTGTCACAAAGAATAGCAGGAGACGTTGCTGAGGTTTGAAAGAGATCAAAATCATGGAAGGGGAAGATTTATGAAGTGAAAGGCACACACGTGGACACCCATGGCTTGACGCTTTGATATCTAACAATTGTGGACCTGCTTCTAAGGCCAAATGTTAATAATAGAATTGGGCACAGCTGAGAGGAAGATCTGGGGGAAGGACAGATAAATGTGATTATGGGTCAGGGTGAGATCAAGTATTTGTGTTCTTCAGAGCCCTGCTGTCTTTTTGTTCTAAAGCTCTGCTCCTTCATTCGTCCTTTCCACTTGATGGAGCACAACTGGGTTTGTTGCCATTCCATATAGTTTGAGCCTTAGTGTATGCCCAATATGTCAAGCATAGTTAATAAGTATCCAATATGCATGGCTAAAAGTAAAGTCAGCACCAATGGGCTACCCACCCGCATGAACTCCACACTGTTGTCCAGAGGTGTTTCTCTTCGGAAAAGCAGCAGGAAGTTCTCATCCTCTGGCAGGATCATATTTGCAAGCTACAACAACAGCAATGTTTACACTTTAGTCTGTATATGGTACAAGGACAAGCAAGGAGCCAGATACAGAGAGAGAAAGCAGAACTGCAGTAACAGCAGCAAAACCTAAAGCAAACACATTATTTTTTATTTGAGGGGAATTGTTTCCAGTATGAGTTTCAAACTCATTCCAGTCAGGGGATATATGCCAACAGAAGGGCATCAGATTGTACCTATTTCTGTAGTCATATACAGGTTCTTGAATGCAGAAATTTGTGAGGAAATGTATAGAAATTATCTATCTTCCCACGCAATGAGGCTTCTTAAATTTTCCAATACTGTCAAAGAAATCTCCCTCCACAAAAAAAGCTTCATTGGAGAAGCAATATGGAGTGCTCACAGTGCTGATGGTTGTACTTCCATTCCCACTAGTGAGCCCTCCTGATGACCCACAGCCCTCTGGTAATTGAGCTTTTAAAAGGTACATGGTTTTATTGTAATGTGAGAAGATGGGGATGGAATCCTTTATTTCTCATCACTGTCTGGAGATAAAGGCAGCTGGAAGCGAGCAGGCCAGGATGCAAAACTCAGGGTGACAGATGTTCCCGTCTCCATATAAAAAGGATATTCAGACACATGGGTTGAATTTGAATGACCCAGTGTTATTGGTTACTCCATAGTGTAGCTTTAAAACCTCGGCCAAATGTGGCTCATTTTTCTAAAGCTTCAAAATAAAAGACAGCCCAGGTACCTCTTGTATTTGTAAGCGTCCATCTGCAGTTACATCGTAGGCTGACATAAATTGCTCTTTCACTTTCCGAACCCTTTCTTCTGTGATGGTGCTCTGCAATATAAAAAGCATCAGGCTGGTTTTAGACGTAGAGAGAAAACCAATTTCCTGAGTGTAATCCGTGATGACTTGTCTCTTTCAGTTCACCTGTGCAGGACTAGCAAAAGAATATATTCCCTAAAGGAAGCTGGCAGTGTAACCTGAACTATTGTTCTTTAGTTTCCGTAAAAATAATTTCCGTTTGACATGCCTTGTACCTTGCTTTGAAATTATCTTTGGATGCAGGAAGGTGGAGTCATTTGGGGGCCAACAATCACAAAATAATGGAAAAGAAATGTTACTAATATATTGCCAATAAATAATATAATGTGTTTCTTTTTAAAAGCAAATTACTTTTACTATTCTGTTTCTAGATTTCATGCCTTATTACACAATGCAATGGTTTTCTTTTACCCTTGAATGTAGCCATGTTATAAATATACTGGGATTTCATCTATTTTTTTCTTTTCCTGCTTGAGGTATGTTTGCCGTATATATGTTGTGCTCCGCCCTGAGTCCCCTTCGAGGTGAGAAGGGCGGGATATAAATGTTTTGAATAAATAAAAAATAAATAAATTTCCTTCCCTACTGTGGTTGTGTTGCTTATTTCAAGTCAAGGGTCTTCTTGGCAAGATTTGTTTGGAGGGGTTTGCTGAGAGAGCGTGACTTGTTCAAGATCACCCAGTAGGTTCCCATGGCTAAGCAGGGATTTCAATCCTGGTCTTCAGAATCATAGTCCAATGCTCAAACCACTCTCACTTGCTGTTGTCGAACACTAACATTTAGGAAACACTGCATTAACACCAAGCACAAAGTAGCTGCACGCAATAACATCCTACGGAAACTTACTGGCAGCGCATGAGGTGCAGACCCAAAATAAATAAGAACATCAGCCCTGGCCTTACCTTATGCAACTGCTGAATATGCCTGCCCTGTTTGGCACAAGTTAGTTCAAGCGAAGCATGTGAACATAGCACTGAATGAAACATGCAGAATAATCACAGGATGTCTTAAACCTACACCTGTTGATAAACTCTACAAGCTAGCTGGCATTGCCTCCCCAATGTGCGATGGGAAGTTGCTGCTAACTGAGAGAAAAGCGTTGAACACTGTGAAAGCCATCCTCTGCATGGATATCAGCCTCCTCCCAGTAGACTCAAATCAAGGAAAAGCTTCATGAGAACCACCACTCCTCTTGATGTTCCCCCAGCAACAGCAAGAGTACCCTTCTGGGCAGCTAAACTGGGAAATCCCAAATGGGTGCCCCTCCCCACCATGAGGGTCTTCCTCCAGGGACAAACCAAGAATGGGCAACTTGGAAGTCCCTGAATAGACTCAGAAGCGGAGTGGGCAGATCAAAAGACAACCTGGCAGAATTGCACTACCTAGAAGAATCCTCCACTTTGTGTGACTGTGGAGCAGAACAGACAACTCCACATCTGTATGCTTGCCCACAATGTCCTCCCTCATGTACAGAGGAAGAATTGTTGAAAGCTACAGACAATGCAGTCACTGTTGCCCGTTTTTGATCAAAAATTATTTTGCCACTTGTCTTCCCTCTATTTTTTATCAGTTTTATACTTATTTATGCAATACTTTTGATACAAAATAAAACAAAACCTGCTGTTGTCATCTCCATGTATTCAGCATCTCATTTACATGCTGATATCCCCATTCCTGGTTTGGCACATTTATTTGTAAAATGTATTTATATTTGTACAGATAGTCCTCGAGTTACAAACATTTGACTTACAAATGACTCACAGTTAAAAATGGGGGAGAGACAACAGGAGGTGAGAAAAATCTACCCCTTGAAAATGAAATTCACTTCTGGAAGAATTATCATGGGGAAAAGGGGTCTCAACTGAAGTGTTACCACCAATCTTTGTTTCCACAACTAGTCAAACTTTTCAAAATCTAATTATCACAGGGACAGAAAACGAAGTGAATTCTCCTGAACACAAGCACAGACAGCAAAACAAACACCACAGGGGTGATAACCCTTCCTTATGTGGTCCAAAGCTTATATACACAGCTATAGGTTGGAGTTACACTTAAAATTGTACCTGTTCCACCTTACATGCAAATTCAACTTAAGAACAAACCTACAGAACCGATCTTGTTTGTAATTTGGGAACTGCCTGTAGTGGGAAAAGGCCATAATGGTAATGTGCTACACTGCATCCACAATGTATTAGTAGAAGACCAAAAAAAGGAAAGAAATCATACTATGGTTGCAGTTCAGTGCAGAGGGAATGTTTAAGCTTGTAATTGCAAATGTAATGAGGGAAGGAAGGACAAAGGCCATCTTCCATGGCAAAAGTTTCAATCTCTTTCAGCATGTCATCAGGGGGACCTCCCAGAAGTACAGAACAGGGAATACGTATCCAGATGTTGGACTCTACTCCTGCCTGTTTCAGAAACTACCAGATACCTGCCCTGCATTTCAAAAGCCTTAATTAGTCATATTCAGAAATTCATGAGAAATAGACCAGGACAGGAAATACATAATATGTATATATAAAACATTTCAAAGTACAGGAATGATATATTTTATAATGTTTATTTTAGCTGCTTCCTTTATAACGTTTGTAAACAAGTCTCCTTGAGTCCCACACTGGGAAAAGGGCACAACATAAAGATGATGATGATGATGATGATGATGATGATTTTTTTTGTGTCAAGAGTGACTTGAGAAACTACAAGTTGGTTCTGGTGTGAGAGAATTGGCCATCTGCAAGGCCATTGCCCAGGGGACACCCAGATATTTGATGTTTTACCATCCTTGTGGGAGGCTTCTCTCATGTCCCCACAAGGAGAGCTGGAGCTGACAGAGGGAGTTCACCCGCTCTCCCTGGATTCGAACCGCCAACCTATCGTTGGCGCAGTGGTACAAGGGCTTAACCCACTGCACCACTGAGGACCCCATCATGACGATGACAATGATAATATAACTTCCACTAATCCTAAAGCATTGGACCACTCCAAGTGTGCCCTTAGAAGTTATTAGTTTTGTCCAGCATAATTATATTCAGAGTCACTTATAGAATGAACAATACAATGACACTAATCATATATAGATCCAAAAAAGAGCTAGGGTATTATAGAACATATCATGTGAAGCGTCATTAAATATGCAACATAATCCTTAGATCACAGGAAAACAGGCACAAATAGACAAAAAGGACAAATAGAAGCTGGATTTAAATGGCAATGAAATACAAAAAGTAAAAGCCCTGCATGTATAATGTGGGGTATGAGGGTTTTAAAACATGCATGCCCAAGGATTGCACTTCATGCAAGAGACTCAAGGCCGTTAAAAGGGATGCTGTGACACACTTTTTTTTTGGATTGCCACAATGCAATCTCCTAGAAATATTATGTGAATAACCTTTTCATAGGTAGTGTCATCAGACTATCAAAAATCTAATTTCACTGTAGCACAATGTGTCAAGCTCTGCATAAAAGATGCCCTATCAACTAATAACAAGTTTGTTCTTCAAGTCAGGAACATTATGTACCAGCCAGCCAACAACAAGAAAGAGGCATCTACAAGCATATTGGGCAGGCAGTTTACTGAAGTAGAGGGAGAAAAAATATTTCTGGGAAAATTACAAAGGGGGTGAAGAGAAAAAAGAAATAGTAGGAATAATCAGAGAAAGGGAAAAAAGGAATTAATAGAAATGGAATAGAACATCCTAAATCAGGATATATCTGGCTAGCATCGTTGCAGGTCACACTACTTCCTAAGAGTTAAAGGTGGAGATTCTGTTGGCAAAGCATTGGAAGAATGGTAAACTCTCGTGGAACTCTCATATCTTATGGTCTTTCTGAGAAAGAATCTAAAATTGTAACAGCAGAAAAAAGAAAATGGAAGCTGACTCCAAAGCATCAAAAACAGGATGGGATATGGTAACACCTCAATTGTGAGAACCATGTGCATGTGCAGAGACTCACACATCAGCCAAACATTTTCAAAACAAATCTACAAGAGTTGGCCCACAAAGTATGCACTCCTGAAGAATACAGAGAACTTTATAAAAAAAATACAGAAACCATTTGGCACAGGAAATTGAGAGTGGCAAAAGTTATGCCACTCAAAATCACATACTAGTAAGTGGTCACTTACTAACAGAATGCATTTGTTTTTGCTAACTGCTGTCATGTTGAAATTGATTTTAATTTCTGGTGACCCCATGAATGAGAGACCCATAAGTCACCCTATCCACAACAGCTGTGCTCAGGTCTTGCAGACTCAGAGTCATGGCTTCTCTGATGGAGTTTATCCATCTGGAACGTGGCCTTCTTCTTTTCCTGCAGCCGTCTGCCTTATTAAGCATTATTGCATTTTCTACTAAGTCAAATGGCCAACGTACAACAGCTTCAATTTAGTCATCTTGGCTTCTATGGAGACTTCAGACATGACTTATTCTACGGATCTCTTCACACAAAGAGCATTTTTGCCCCGCCTTGCCGCTTTGTCTCATTCCTTCATTAGCTATCGTTTCAAATCCTAGTCTTCTGATTTCTTCCCTGTAGTCTGCATTCTGACTAATGACTGGGCCAAGGTATAGAAAATCATGAGCTATTTCAATGTCTTCATCATCTACTTTACAGTCATGTAGATAGAATCATAGAATCCTAGAGTTGGAAGAGACCTCGTGGGCCATCCAGTCCAACCCCCTACCAAGAAGTAGGAAAGTAGCATTCAAGGCACCCTTGACAGATGGCCATCCAGATCATCTATAGGAATAATTTTTACTCATAATGTTCAACTGTAAACCTGCCATTGCACTTCTTTTCCTTCCCTGACTTTCTTCAGATGTATGGTTTAAGGCACATATGTCAAACACAAGGCCCACAGGTCAAATCCAGCCCTCAAAACTATTTTATGCAATCTTACCATTACAAATGGCTTTTTGAAGGCAATCATAAAACTGTTGTGTCCCTCAGTGAAAATGGGTTTGATACCCCTGGTTTAAATGGTTTACTCGTAACTGGCCAATTCTGAAGTTAAACCTGGTAAGAGATCTAAAAGAAGTTTAGCTTTAATGAAAGAACGCATGTGCTCCCTCCAGTGGTAGAATAATACTAGTTAGTGAGTAGTTTCCATGGCTGCTCTCTGTCTATATGGCACAATCTTAGAATCATAAGAGTTGGAAGAGACTACAAGAGCCATCCAATCCAACCCCATGTCAGGTATGGATTTACAACTCCTAAAGCAGTGGTTCTCAACCTGGGGTTCTCAGATGTTTTTGGCCTACAACTCCCAGAAATCCCAGCCAGTTTACCAGCTGTTAGGATTTATGGGAGCTGAAGACCAAAAACATCTGGGGACCCCAGGTTGAGAACCACTGTCCTAAGGGATGGCCAACCAACCTCTATTTAAAGACCTTAGATAAAGAAGAGTCTGTCACCCCTGAGGTAGTCTATTCTGCTGTTGAACAGGTCTTAATGCCAAGAAATTCTTCCTAAACTTAGGTGTAATAGCTTTTCTTGTCATTTGAATCCAGCGGTTCATGTCTTAACCTCTCTCCTCTCTCTAGTTCCCCAAAGATGGTTGATTCCTAGCAGTACATAATATGGTAGCACTTTCACTAGAACAAGCAAAATGACAGAAGATTTTGAAATCACATGTTTCTTGATCAGATGGGAGTGTTTCTTTAAAGCATGCAAGGAAAAAGATAAGGTACTAATAATGTTAGAGGGACATAGCCTGCATACTGTTTTGAGATAGCTTCACATAATGCTCTGGCAACGGATTGCGATAGGCTGGTCCCAAAGTATGGCAGGTGAGAAGATCATTCAAAAATAATCATATACAACAGCTTGGCCTATTCTCTGAAAGGTCTTTGGGAACAAAGTTAGTTAAGAACCAGAATGGTTCCCCAAGATTTTTATTTCATATGAAAGATATTACATTGAAACTAATTGAAGTAGTACTTAAAATAATGTGGCACATGACTGTATAGCATTTTTTTTAAAAAAAACAACAACCACCAAATAAACCACACATTAGAATAATATAAATTCCACAATCTAATTTTTAAAAAGATCATATATAATTATAGACTACAGTTTCCAACTGTTTCTGAACTGGATTATTAGGTAGTGTAGACTCATATTATCCAGTTCAAAGCAAATAATGTGGATTATCTGCTTTGATAATCTGGATAATATGGCAGTGTAGAAAGGGCCAAAATTACATGCATTAAACAACACTTGTTCTAAGGAGAACATGTATAGCCTTCCAATAATTTATTGCTGTGTTTATAGTAAAAATGTCTTCTTTGCATGAAAATCTTTTCGTGGGAAAGTAGTGAAAAAAACATTATATTACATTCTTCATTAACCATGAAAATAAGATGGTAATTTTACTGTTGGTGGGTAGCACACAGCTGAAAGCAAGCCAAAATCCTTCCCTGGAGGTATCAGTCATCTGTATTCAAACATGAATAGTCTTGCTTATAATGTAATATTCCTAGTAGCTGGTAGTGATTGAGATTCAATTGCTATTATCTTGTACAGTTACAAACACCAATTTTATAGAAAAATACAAAGCTACCTGTCAATGTGTTGGGTTACCTAGAGACAACCCACGCTGCAGAATTATAGCAGTTTGACACCACTTTAACTACTATGGCTCCATCCTATGCACGGTAGTTAAAGTGGTATCAAACAATATTAATTCCACAGTATAGATACACCCCAGGACTCCAGAAAAGTTAAGGATGGACTCTGGGAATATCACTGAATGGGGAAAATATTTCAAGATCACAGTTCCCAAAATGTTTGCCTATTCTACTAACAATGCTTGAGGAATGGTGGACACTCAGACAAATCCATACTTTCTTTTCAGTCTGGTACAACAGAAGCAAATTTTGTGTCCACATTCCCACTTTCTTTTTCTCCCAAAATTATGAAAGTGTTTGGTAAATTAAACCTTTGTTATTGAAACAACTCCTGACAGAATTGCATAGACATAGGGTGTGTCATGGTTTGCAAAGATACTATGTGTGTGTTAACTGGAAAATCAAATGCATGAAGCTAATTAGTTAAGTTTGCAAAGACCTGGGAATCAGTTTGCAACTGTTGCTGTCCTGCTGCTGGAGAACTGGTTTGAACACGTTTCTCTCTCTGTGTGTGTGCATGTGTGAATCTTCTAAGTACTAAATTAAAAGAAGATGGCTCTGTCCTCAGAGAGGACTGGCTATTTCTGAGGCCTTATTTACTGCTGTTCTTCAGTGAAGCAGATTTATGGACTAAGAAAGGACTGTTATGACTGCTGATTTCTGTAAGCAATCAGAGGGACTATTGTAAATACCATTGTTTTGTTGATCTCTTGGGCTTATTAAAAGTTCCTATGTTATTTGTTCTGCAAAGCTGAGTGGTGCATCATTCTGCAGGGTGACTCTGGGTTCATGAGCACACGTAAGAGCTTCTACCTATATTCCACAATCCCCAACAGGGTGCACCTACACTGTAGAATGAATGCAGTTTGGCACCACTTTCAGTGCCATGACTCTATGCTATGGAATCCTGAGGTCTGTAGTTTGGTGAAGCACCAGAAGTCTTTGGCACGGAATGATAAAGATGTGATAAAACCATAGCTTCCATGATTTTGATCCATGGCAGTTAGATAATATCAGACTGTATTAACTCTACAGTGTTGATGCATCCATAGACACTAACTTATTGTGACTATGTTATAAATAACATTCACATCCTAACAAGAATGCTGAAAACGTAGGTTAAGGTATGAAGGGTTTAAGCTCACTTACGCTCAAAACATGCTTCCCTCGTGTTTTGGACAACAACTCCCATCAGCTCTATTCATCATGACCAACTATGAAAGCTGCCTGCCATAGATGTGGGTGAAAGGTCAGAAGAGAATGCTTCTGTAACATGGCCAGACAACCCAGAAAACTCACAGCAACCCAGAGTTAATACTGGAGGACAACTAGCTGCCTATCTTCGTGTTACACCCCCAACTCACAATAACATGATAGTAGTTCAGAAAGAATTTCATTTCTCTCTTTCCTTTTAATTTAATTTCATCTATAATTTGTCTTGGAAACTTTAAGGCAAATCCAGCACTGACATGAGTTTAAGGGGCTGCCAATCCTTTTATTGCATAATATGCCTGCAGTGGTTTTCTAATGCTTATTGATATTTTTTATTTTTTTAAATTTTGTCAGTAAATCAGTGAAGAGATTTCCATTCTCCCTGTATTATTGAACTACAAGTCTCAGCAGGCCTAGGCAGCATAGCTAATAGTGAAAAATGCTGGGAGATGTAGTTCAGTGATATCCGGAGAGCCACACAAAACTGCTCTAAAAGTGTCAGAGTATATGCAAAGAAAGCACTGGATAATGACTGTGTGCTTTCCTCCTCTTTTGAACAGCAGGAAATAATCATCATAATAACAAAAAAGAGCAATATGTCAGCTGCAATGAAACAGAAGATAAATAATTGACCACACTGTTAAGGCAAGAGTTACAGCTGTTTGTATACAGATCCATTTCCCTAAGCTAGTGTAAATTAACTCTGGGGAAAGTACCATGCTAATCGGTTTTGGAAATGAGAATATTGCATCTGCAAAACTAATCAACCTCTGCTTTGAACAAAGAAGAAACACTTACTGCTCTCCCTCTAAATCCCTCTCTCACCCTCCACCCAAAATAGACTGTTCTTTTCGGTCTATTTTCATTAGTCTAAATACGGTGGTCTCTTTGTTCCCCACGTTCTAACTTTGTTGAAAGAAACAGGTTTGCTTTATGCCAGAATTATGACCGCGGTGTGGGTGGCATCTGTGCAGACTTGGAAGACAAGCTGCGATAATGGAGTCTGTGCACCTGTTGCAAAAAGAACCTAAGTGGAACTTCTGCTGCCAACAGAGAGCAATTTGCTGTATTTTAAGAATCGCTAAGGAAGGAAGTGGCAAAGCTAATACATTTGGTTAAATACTCTGCTTGTGCCCTATGCTATGGCAACCCTTTCCAGCAATGGCAGCAGTCACTCAATTCCTTGGCAGGGCAGGAAGGTGAAAAGACAATGCATCTAGTCCCCACCCTCTCCTTGGGTGCATTTACAATGTAGAATTAATGAAGTTTGACACCACATTAACTGCCATGGCTCAAAACTATGGAATCCTGGCAATTTGGTGAGGCACCAACACCCTTTGTCAGAGAAGGGCTTCATAAAATTACAGCTATAGCAATTAAAGTGGTGTCAGTTATTAATTTCACAATGTAGATGCAACCCTGGTCCCAAAACAACGGAGTAGAATGAATTCAGTCTTTCTGAAAGTATCCTGTTATTATTATTTATTATTATTATTTACAGTATTTATATTCCGCCCTTCTCACCTCGAAGGGGACTCAGGGAGGATCACATTGTACACATATAAGGCAAACATTCAATGCCATATAACATAGAACATAGACAGAGACAGACACAGAGGCAATTTAAACCTTCTCCAGCTTCCAGCTTCCTGAGGGTATGCTTGATTCCGGCCACAGGGGAGCAGCTGCTTCATCATCCACTGTGATGGCAACTTCCTCATTCCAACGGCGGCTGGGTGATTATTATGGTGTCATAAATTAGCCTCCCCGCATATAAGTGGTACCTAAATTTCCTACTTGATAGATGCAACTATCTTTCAGGTTGGTTAGGTCAACAACGAGCAGCGGCTATTTTTTTAAAATTTTAATTGTCGGGTGCTCACCCCGACACAGGCTGGCCTCGAACTCATGACTTCTTGGTCAGAGTGGTTTATTGCAGCTGGCTGCTAACCAGCCTGCGCCACAGCCCGATCCTGTTAGAGTGTTTAAAAGAAATATCAGGGTTCTTATAAACTACCTTGTAAACTACAGTCTCAGAATCCTCAGTTAAAGGGAGCAAGGACTATCCTGACCAAAGGATTGTGGGATCTGTAGTCCAACAAAAAGCGATGTCTTCCTATTCTTTTCTAAGTACCCATTTGACCACAGTACTTCCCATATGTGCAGCAGGTTTTTTATCATGTCAGAAGCAACTTGAGAACATACAGCAAGTCACTTCTGGTGTGAGAGAATTGGCCGTCTTCAGAGACATTGCCCATGAGACACCTAGATGTATTACCATCCTGCTGGGAGGTTTCTCTCATATCCCCGCAAGCTAGAGCTGGCAGATGGGAGCTCACCCCGTCTCACGGATTTGAACCAGCAACCTTTAGGTCAGCAACCCAACCTTCAGGTCAGCAGTTCAGCTGGCACAAGGGTTTAACCCATTGTGCCACTAATACGACTTCCCTACCTGCAGGGGACACATTTCCCAATTTCATAAGGACACACAAAACCATGTAAATAGTTAATCTTATTGAAATGAAGGACCGCTCTTTTAAGAAACATAGAGTCACACTGTAGGACTTAGAAAATGCCTAGATAGGACATGTTTTGTCAACATGGATAAATGGACCCCACAGATATGAGGACCGTACTGAATATTTGTGTTTATCCTTACATGCAGATAATATGAGACAGAACTTACCTCACTGCCCAGTGTCTTTAGGAGATGATGGAAAAAGTTATCAAGCTCTTTGCCTTCTATGTATCCGTTGTCTAAAATGAATTAAAATATGTATTACTAAATATAGCATTAATGTTTATGATCAGAAATTACACATACTGTAAACATTTAATACTTCTGTTGATACCTTTCTAACAAACAAAAGTTCGCTTAAGCTATATGGCATACACAAGCCACTTTTCTATGCTTTTTTTAAAAAAATAGATTTTTAGAATATTCTTTCTAAAATAAACAAGAGGCAGAGACTTGAGACATCATTCAGTGATGTCTCTTTGACATCAGCACAGAAATACCAGTGACGCAATTGACATTAATACAAATATGGGTACAAAATGCAAGCTACCCCTGCTGGAGGATGTTCAAAACATATATACAGATTTTAGAAGTAAGTGAAAGAAGAATCAAAGCTTTACCAAAATGGAAAAATACATTAACCTGATAATCTAAAAATACAATTTAATTCAAATAAATAATTTTGACTCAAAGGTAAGTGTGTGCTAGGTTAAGAAGCTACCTGCATGCAGATCATGCATGCATATGTTTAAGGTAAAGATAAAGGTCGATAACCAGCATTATCTGTAGACACCTCCAAGGTCATGTGGCTGGCATGACTGAATCGAGCGCCATTATCTTTCCCCTGGAGCGGTACCTATTGATTTACTCATATTTTGTATGTCTTCAAACTGCTAGGTTGGCAGCAGCTGGGGCTGACAGCAGGAACTCACCCTGCTCCTTGGATTTGAACCACTGACCGTTCTGTCAGCAAGTTCAGCAGCTCAGTGGTTTAACCTACTGAGCCACCACGGGCTTTTATACACATGTTTAACAAGATGTAATTTCAAAGTGATCTTTTATCAGGAGAGCAAAATATGACTATGAGCTTTGTACAGCCAGGATCTCCTTTGTGAGTTACTCGTGTTTTAGTTTACTATGTCTGATTTGATTATTTTCATCTCAATGCTTAATTTTTTGTTGTAAGTTTACTGCTGTTACTGTGTATTGTCTTGTATTACTTCGATGTGTTTGTACTGATTTGAGGCACTGAATATTTGCCTTTTTGTTTTGTGTCTGTAAACCACCCTGAGTCCCTTCCGGGAGAGAGGGCAGTTTAGAAATAAAGTTTTACTCTTATTTATTATTATTACTTTTATGAAAGAAAAAGATGAGGATAACACTATGTAACATGATTTTTATTCCTGGGTTATAAATGTCATTTCCTAATTGATTCTATTATTTAAAAAATGGGAAAAGTTTAATAAACTGCAAAAACTTTGTTTTTCACGGGACATTCTGCAGCACATTTGCTATAATTTTTCAATGAATATCTCTTTGACTCTTAACCAATTCAACATAATTTGTGGCAGCCACATAAAGAAACTTCTGGAGTATAACAACTACTTTCAAAGTATGTACTGCATAATTACGCAGGAAATAACACTTTCAAACCAGGAACAGAATTTGTTTTCAAATTTTGTTACATAGTGTAATAATGGTAAGTATGCTAGCACTCCTTTAAATGGAGTCACAGCCCTTCCACACAGCCATATAACCCAGAATATCAAAGCAGATAATCCACAATATCTGCTTTGAAATGGGTTATCTATGGCCTTTTCCACACAGCTTAATAAAATCTCACATTATCTGCTTTGAAATTGAATGTATGGCAATGTGGACCAGACAACTCAGTTCAAAGCAGACATTGTGGGATTTTCTGCCTTGACATTCTGGGTCATACGGCTGTGCGGAAGGGCCCAGAGTCCACACTGCCATATAACCGAGTTCAAAGGCAGATAAAGTGGGTTTTTATGCAGTTATGTGGAAAGAGCTTCAGGGCTCTTCCACACAGCCATATAACCCAGAATATCAAGGCAGAAAATCCCACAATATCTGCTTTGAACTGGGTTATCTGAGTCCACACTGCCATATATTCCAGTTCAAAGCAGAAAATGTGGGATTTTATTCACTGTATGGAAGGAGCCTCAGTCAGTCAATAGCTTCAGAGTTCAAAGAATATGCACTTTACCAATGTCGAACCACTCTTAGTTGTCTCAGAAACACAAGCATTGTTAAGTGCGTGTCACTAGATTGTCAGCAGGAGTCTCCAGTGGCGCAATGGGTTAAACCCTTGTGCCGGCAGACTGCTGACTGGAAGGTTGGGTTGCTGACCTGAAGGTTGCCGGTTCAAATCCAACCCAGGGAGAGTGCGGATGAGCTCCCTCTGTCAGCTCCAGCTCCATGCAGGGACATGAGAGAAGCTTCCCACAAGGACAGTAAAACATCAAACATCCAGGTGTCCCCTGGGCAACGTCCTTGCAGACGGCCAATTCTCTCACACCAGAAGCAACTTGCAGTTTCTCAAGTTACTCCTGACACAAAAAAAGTTAGATGGTCAGAAACAATGGAATTCAAAAATATATTCATTTTATATTGTTTTATAAATAAAACCAGAACTCAGAACTGGGCAAGGTGTTGCCTCAAAATGTCACAAAAGTGTGCCAGCCTTTGAGCTGATAAAGAGGATGGGAAAAAGGAAAAGGATGGGGGACGCCTGGCTTGATAGCAGTACGTGTGAAAAAGATCTTGGAGTCCTCGTGGACAACAAGTTACAATGAGATGCGGCTGCTAAGAAAGCCAATGGGATTGTGGCCTGCATAAATAGGGGTATAGCATCTAGATCCAGGGAAGTCCTGCTCCCCCTCTATTCTGCCTTGGTCAGACCACACCTGGAATACTGTGTCCAATTCTGGGCACCGCAATTAAAGGGAGATGTTGACAAGCTGGAAAGCGTCCAGAGGAGGGCAACTAAAATGATCAAGGGTCTGGAGAACAAACTCTATGAGGAGTGGCTTAAAGAACTGGGCATATTTAGCCTGAAGAAGAGAAGGCTGAGAGGAGACATGATAGCCTTGTACAAATACATGAAGGGAAGTCATAGGGAGGAGGGAGCAAACTTGTTTTCTGCTGCCCTGCAGACTAGGACGCGGAACAATGGCTTCAAACTACAGGAAAGGAGGTTCCACCTGAACATCAGGAAGAACTTCCTCACAGTGAGGGCTGTTCGGCAGTGGAACTCTCTCCCCCGGGCTGTGGTGGAGGCTCCTTCTTTGGAGGCTTTTAAGCAGAGGCTGGATGGCCATCTGTCGGGGGTGTTTTGAATGCAATTTCCTGCTTCTTGACAGGGGGTTGGACTGGATGGCCCATGAGGTCTCTTCCAACTTTACTATTCTATGATTCTAGAAAATGATGAGAAGATTTCCGAATTGCATGGCTGCAAAGGTAATGACACAACGTCTGCCCAGATGCTTGGATCTTTGGCTGCCTTCCCTCCGAACTCGAAGGCAAAAACTTTTCGGAGAGCTGGGTGAACTGGTCTAAGGTGGCGCAAAGGGGCAGCCCTGACGATAAGGCTTTGCCTCTCTGGATGCCGCACAGGAGGCGCCCCATTTCCAGGCTTTGGGGACCCCTCTCCTCTTTCCTCGCCCCCTAACCCCCTCCCCCAGCCTCACCGTCGGCGTCGAAGTGCTGCCAGAGGCGGAGGAAGCCGGCGGCGTCGAGGTCCTGCAGAGGGGCGCTGTCCATGGTGCTGGAGGAGAGGTGCGGCTCAGGGCTCAAGAGGGGACCCGGCGGCGAGGCTGCTCCAGGTTTGGGAACGGAACTGGAGTGCTAAAGAGGAGGAGGAGGAGGAGGAGGAGGAAGGGCCCTCCTAGAAGGCACGCCCAGCCCTCCCTGGCTCCCACCTGCTGTCTGGTCGGAGCAAAACAGCAAAAAAAAAAAAAAAAAAAGCAATTAATCCCAGGAAACGTTGCAGCCACTGCCGCTGAAACCTCCTCCACTTTGGCCAAAGTTTCACTTCTCTCCAGCCAGGCTTTAGTGGCCACCCAAAAGGAACACAGTTCTCCCTTCTTATCTCCCATTCAGTGATTTCACTTTGGGTCCCAGTTCCTCCTCCTCCTGCTGCTGCTCAGTCGAAGTGGAAGAAGACAATAGGATAGGAAGGACAAGAGATCTCTTCCAGAAAATCAGAAACATCGGAGGCAAATTTCAGGCAAAAATGGGCATGATCAAAAACAAAGATGGCAGGGACCTAACAGAAGCTGAAGAGATCAAGAATAGGTGGCGAGAATATACAGAAGATCTGTATAGGAAGGATAATAATATAGAGGATAGCTTTGACGGTGTGGTGTGGTGAGTGAATTAGAACCAGACACCCTGAGGAGTGAGGTTGAATGGGCCTTAAGAAGCATTGCTAACAACAAGGCAGCAGGACACGATGGGATCCCGGCTGAGCTGTTTAAAATCTTGGAAGGTGATGCTGTTAAGGTGATGCATGCCATATACCAGCAAATATGGAAAACACAAGATTGGCCATCAGATTGGAAAAAATCAATTTATATCCCCATACCAAAAAAGGGAAACATTAAAGAATGCTCAAACTTCTGTACAGTGGCACTTATTTCCCATGCCAGTAAGGTAATGCTCAAGATCCTGCAAGGCAGACTCCAGCAATACATGGAGCGAGAGTTGCCAGATGTCCAAGGTACCTTCCACACAGCTGAATAGAATCCCACATTATCTGCTTTGAACTGGACTATATGGCAGTGTGGACTCAGATAACCCAGCTCAAAGCAGATATTGTGGGATTTTCTGCCTTGCTATTCTGAGAAATAAGCCTGTGTGGAAGGGCCCTACACAGACTACACAGAGAAGCCATTGAAATCCACAAGCATGTGGACAATTTCAACAGAAAGGAGGAAACCATGAAAATGATCAAAATCTGACTACGAGTATTTAAAAACTACAAAATCAGGATAGTAAATTAAGAACGACACTCTGAAAATGGGAATTCCAGATATGAAACAATCAGGGCCAGCTAACACATTTCAACAAAGGATTCCTTCAGGCAAGAAGCAGATGAAGGTTCCTTAATGTTGTTGCCCATGTACTTAGTTATATATGAGATATTTTTAAGCACCACTTATGCATTCAGTGAGACTCTATACCTTTATAAGGGGGGTGGCATCAAAGAATATTATTGCCATTGTATTTTGTTCTGTGCCATCCCGAGATACTGGAAAAGCATTCAAATTTTATTAGCCACTCATGGCAGACTGAGTGCCTTTATTTATTTATTTATTTATTATATACAATATTTATATTCCACCTTCTCACCTCAAAGTGGACTCAGGGTGGACCACAGAACATACATATGTGACAAACTTGCAATGCCGTTTATACACTGACAAGACAGACAATTGTACATAGAAAGAGGTATATATCGGTTTTCCCATCTTCGGCATCTTGGAGACTTGGCCACTGCGGGGGGGAGGGCTGTCACTCCATCACCCTGCTGAAGAACTTAGTTCATAAACTTCCTCCTTTAGTTGAATCGCCAGCATTTTTCTGGCATTTCCTTATGAGTGCCTTAAAATACCTCGTTGCTTTTAAGAGGCCCATATTTATCTACTTACATTTTGTTTTCAAACCACTTGGTAGGCGGAAGCTGGCTAAAGGTCAGGAGCTCACTCTGACCCGGGCTTTGAACTGTCAACCTTTGATTGACAATATTTTACTGCAGCTGGTGGTTTAACTTGCTGTGCTAAAGCCCCACCTTTGCCCATTGCTCTTTGAATTATGGCAAATCCACTCCTATTCTCCAATATCCACTTATGTGACTGTGACTATTGAGAACATGTTACATTAGTATACAGTTCTAGTCACAGATGCTGATATTTATTTTAAATGTAATGAACAACTTCCTCATTTTTGTTTTAGATTTTTATTAAGGTTTTTTCATATGCATTAAGAACAAAGAACAAAGCAAAAGAAAAATTAATACAGAGAAGAGAAACATGGTAAGAAGCATGAAAGAAGAAAAACTATAAATTTGGCTTCCAATCTTCCTAATGATGATTAAATAGAAATAAATATAATAGCTACCTCAAATGTAATTCTGGTAATATTTATGCGCATCTACTGCTAAAACTAATCAACCCATCTTCCATTAATCAAAACCTACAGCCAATATTTTGCTCTCACCATTCTGCAAAAATAAAATAAAAATGAAAGTTTCTCAATTTCTCAAAAAGTTGCCAGTGGTTTTTTTTTCTGATCCAAATTGTAAATTCCTTCATTTCAGGTAAGTCCAACAGTTTAGACAGCCATTGTTCACATATGGGTATAGTTGTGTTCTTCCCCCTTTTTTCTCATAAACAAGTTCTCTATTTTGATGAACAGCTAATGTTAGGTATTAGGGGAAGGATTCCTAATAGGACAGCTGCAATTGAAAGGTCTCTTTGCTTGCCTCTTCAGACAACATGGCAACAGCCATCTATAACCTCACTAGCTTTGCCCGGCCACGCGTTGCTGTGGCTTATGGGAATTATTTGTTGGCCAGGTGGAATAGGAGTGAATAGCCTTGCAGCGTGAAAGTCTGGCCGTTTTGTGGAGTGGTTGAAGTCATAGCATTAATCAAAGAGGCGCTTTGAAGTGTGGGTACTTCCTTAGTAGGGGAATTCTTGTTTGGCCAGATGGAATGGTATTGAATAGGTTTGTAGGTTAAAAGCCTGGTCGGTTTGTATTGTTGCTAGGTGAGGTTGAATGGGACAGAGTAGTGTTGTGGTTTCAGAGTTTGGGGGTTTTGTATGTAGGGGAAATGTTGGTTGGCCTGGTTGAAAAGTATTGAATAGCCTTGATGGTTGTAAGTCTGGTCGGTTTTTACCTTGCGGAATCCTTGGTTGGTCAGTTTGAATAGGAATTAATAGTGTCGGTGTGGGAGGTTTGAATGGTGGAATTAGCCACCTTGATTAGTTTTTAATGGCCTTACAGGTTGAAAGGGTGTTTGTTTACTGTCTGGAGGAATGTTTTGTTGGGAAGTGTTAGCTGGCCCTGATTGTTTCGTTTGTAGAATTCCCAATTTCCCTGCTTTCCGAGTGTTGGTCTTTATTTCATCTCCTGGTTTTAGAGATCATATTGTTTTCTATTATTATACCATAGTAAGTCTTATATATTATATTTATAATGTTATATTAGGTGGTTAGAATTGGATTATATGAGGTCAGTTGTACATAGTTGTATAAAATGTAGACTGAACTGGATTAGATGGCAGTGTAGAGTGAAGGCGATGTCATAGAGGAATATTATTTAGAATGCCAAGGTAGATAATCCAGTTTAAAGGAGATATTGGCAGATGTGCCTTGGTATTCTGGGTAATATTGTGTTGTGGTAGGAGTTTGAGTGTAGACTGCCACATAATGGAGTTGAAATCAGATAATCTGTATGTTCTAGGGACAGTAGTATGGATGAGGTCTAAATGCAGTTTGTCTGTGCCCTGGGATACAGGCGTGGGCCAACTTGGGCCTTTGCTGCAGGTGGTTTGGACTTCAACTCCCAGCATTTGTAACAGCCTGAGTCCCTTTTGTTTTTTCTCTCAGAAGCTTAAGGTGTTAGGAATGTTGAGAGTTGAAGTTGAAAACAGCTGGGTGAAGAGTACCTGGTTGCCTGTTGTGGTTGTTGCTGTTGTGATTGTGTTTTTAGTGTAATTGTGTTGTATCTTACTTGAGGCGGGGATGATTGATTGTGTTGGCAATTTTTGAGTTTGGGGGTTTTGGGGTTTTGTTGTTTTGTGAGTCGCTGTGATGCCAAAAGCCTCTTATATATATAGATTTCTTATTTACACTTTCTTTTTAAAATTTCAAAATAGCGAAAATAGGCTATTGTCGCTATTTTGTCAAAGGCTAAAAGTGAATTGCAGGACATAAAAAATAAATAAATAAATAAATGCAGAGGCAGCAATACAAAGGACTTCCAAATGAAAACCTTGAAAAACAAAATAATGAATACATTATGCCCTATGTTTGTCCAGCTGCTTATTCAAGCATTCGTACAGGAGAGTACACAAGCCTGCTATCCTACCACTGCGTTGGTTTTACTGTATTTGCTTTATCTTTATTGAACATGGAGAGTATTTTTATAGGTATGTGTGCACCAAGTTTATTTCAATGCAATTATAATTTGCCAATGGTTTTGATGGAAACATCACTAGACTCTAGTTCACACATGATTATACCTTAATAAATCTGTTTGTCTTACAGTGCTGTGAAGCTTTGTTGTTTCCACTGTAAGCTGAAACAGCTATTCCTGTGAAATTCATACCTAATTCTAACTCCTATACACATTAATTGGAATACTTCAGTTGTTGAGCATTTTACAGCACTGCTACCATAATCAAAACCATTGTCCTGCTTTGGTTCTGTATCTTCAGTTTCCCCCTCATACTGTACAGCTTTCAAACTGGATTGTGGCACAGCAGTTCTTATTAATAGACTTAATAGAGGACGTAATTCAAGGCAATAAAATAATTAAGAACATGCATTTTCAGTAACTTGAAGAAAACTTGGAAATAGCAACCTCCCAAGCCTCTCACTATTTATTTGTTAATGTATATATTTGCTAACTTGTATTCTATGTGTATGCTGATTTGCCAGTTTGACTGACCTCTTTGTGGGAGGGGTTATAGACATGTGATTGCACTGAGCATGTTCAGACTCAGGACTCCATTTTGTATTCAGTTTGTGTTTGGTCTTCAATGAAAGCAGATATATGTTTTGCATCAGACCTCAGTGGAGGTTGGTGCATGTTGCTATTTGAACTTCAGTATCGAAGTATGCTTATGGACTTCAGGGAGTACAAAGACTATGGACTATTGAATAAGAATTATACCATGTGCACTCAACATAGAAACCTACATCCTATCTGTAACTGAACTTTAACACGAAATGTGTCTGTATGGTAAATTCATACAAGATGTTTATGAGAAAACAAGATATTTTATTTTTCAGACACTTTGTTTTTATCTCTGAGTGCATATTTTAAACTAAGAGTTTTCAGAGGAGTGTATATCTTTAGGGCAACTACAACTGAAAAGAAACAACCATCTTCTGCTAACCAAATATATTTTTGTAGTGGCATGTCTTTATCCTTGGCAGTTTAAAGACATGGTTCTTCAGATTAACAGCTGAGTTACCTGTGTGCCATTACATTAATGCTTGTAAATATCACTTGTTCTTTACTAGTGGTTCTTTACTAGTGGTTTTCAAAAGGTGGTCTCCACATATTCATGGAGATTCACCTTTGCCAAAAGATATGTGCCTAGAGACTGGGTGCAGTTATTTAAAAAAAATGTTTAGTTGTTGGAGGTGGAAAGTCTTGACAACAACATCAGCAAAACAGCAATAACTCAGGTTGGCATATAAACATAATCAACACCAGAATCATGATTGGGTTTCCAACTTATAGTGATTCAGAGGAGTTTTTCTGGTAGGATTTGTTCCACAAAATGGTATAAAGTTGAAATTACAAATCTTCATAGTAGCATCTCATGCTTGAATTGCAGAGATAACTAGGAGAGAAAAATAACTGAGGGAGAACATCTTGGTGGAAAGTTCATATAAAGATATGTTTTCAAATCCACCTGAATTTTCAATGCTTTTAGATACAGTAATAAAGAAATACAATAAAGCCAGTCTGAAGTCAATAAAATTCTCGAGCCTTTTATGTTAAATTGAGCATAAAACATTTGGATGTGTGAGACCATTAAAGAAAAAGGAACTGGCATCAGAACTGAAACTTTTAACCCCAGTTGCCTCACGTTGACTAGCATCACTATTATTGTCTAGAAATTGTTTTTTGAAATGTGAAGTCTGGAACTAGAATGGCCCCATCTTTTCAATAGGCCTAAGTAAACGCTCTTATTATTCTCCCTCAAATTTTCCAGATGGGAGAATAATTTTGGGAGAAGGTAGAAATAATTACCTTCCTGGGTTGCTATACATTTTCTGGGCTGAATGGCCATATTCCAGAAGCATTATCTCCTGACATTTCGCCCACATCTATGGCAGGCATTCTCAGAGGTTGTGAGGTGTTGGAAACTAGGCAAAGGTGATGTTTTCCAGTCTACTAGTCCAGTGGCCACTAATTGCTACTTCATGTGATAGTATATTTGGAAAACCCCTTACGCTTCCTTTAAAAATAATTTTGGATGAGTGTCCAGATTCCAAGTTTAAAAAAAGAGAATTCCTCCTTTTGGACTATAGTTGTTAAACTCTGCCCTTCTCCCACCATCATGGGCAACTAGGGGTTTCTCAAATATGTGATTTAAACAGTGGCATCAAAGTGTGAATCCAGATTGAATAGATCACACTGTCCACTACTTCTACAGCAACTCTCAGTACTAGTCAGGATCTTTGTAATTGCTTTTATACAGAAGGGTAACACGGATATGAGGGGAGAGAAGGAGGGAAAAGAACATTGTGATTCTAACTAAGAACACTGTTTTATGAGATGATAACTGCATTATGCATCAACTGTTAGGCAAAATAACATCAGTGCAGAAATTATGCTGTGGTGAAAATAAAATTGGCAAAGTTAAGTTGTTAAAAAACCTTAATATTATCAGATGTCTTGCTTTATGAAATTGGTGAAGATTAAGAATACGTTTTTAAAATATACACAATTGAATTAGGAGTTGCTCCCAACAAAAAGTGCCATTTTTCTTCTGTAGATATACTGGTGGCCTGATCAGGGAGGAATATGTCTCACAACTGATGTGGAATGAGATATTATCTCCTAACTTGGCTCATAGTCCATCTCTGTTTAGGGAAAAAGTGGTCATACGTTTCCAGGTTTACTGCCTTCTTAACTGATGTTAGGAAATAATACTGTTCTGAAGCAACTATCTGAAACTAGCACCTATGGCTTGCAAGGTAGGAATGCAATATAATGACTGAGTATGAATGGTTTTACTACCACCTTCTTCTTAAACAGCTACTCTCTCAGACACTGAACTGAATACAGTAGAGTCTCACTTATCCAACATCCACTTATCCAACATTCTGGATTATCCAACGCATTTTTGTAGTCAATGTTTTCAATACATCGTGATATTTTGGTGCTAAATTCATAAATACAGTAATTACTACGTAGCATTACTGCCTATTTAACTACCTTTTCTGTCAAATTTGTTGTATAACATGATGTTTTGGTGCTTAATTTGTAAAATCATAACCTAATTTGATGTCTAATAGGCTTCTTCTTAATCTCTCCTTGTTATCCAACATATTCGCTTATCCAACGTTCTGCCAGCCCATTTATGTTGGATAAGTGAGACTCTACTGTAGTATTAATGGAAGGCTGTAAACAAAATTTTTAATGTGTTGTTGAATGCTTTCATGGCTGGAATCACTGGCTTGCTGTGAGTTTTCCGGGCTCTATGGCCATGTTCTAGAAACATTCTCTCCTGACATTTTGCCCACATCTATGGCAAGGCATCCTCAGAAGTAGTGAGGTATATTGGAAACTAGGCAAGTGGGATTTATATACCTGTGGATAGTCCAAGTTGGGAGAAAGAACTCTTTGTTCGTTTGAGGTAAGTATGAATGTTGCAAATGGCCAGCTTGATTAGCATTTAATGGCTTTGCAGCTTCAAAGCCTGGCTGCTTCTTGCCTGAGGTAAACCTTTGTTAGCTGACCCAGATGATTTCTTGTCTGGAATTCCCCTGTCTTCTGAGTGTTGTTCTTTATTTACCGTCCTAATTTTAAGATATTTTTTTAAATACTGGTAGCCAGGTTGTATTCATTTTCATTGTTTCCTCCTTTCTGTTGAAATTGTCCACATGCTTGTGGATTTCAATGGCTTCTCTGTGTAATTTGATATGGTGGTTGTGAGAGTGGTCCAGCATTTCAGTGTTCTCAGATAACATATTGTGTCCAGGTTGGTTCATCAAGTGCTCTGCTATGGCTGACTTCTCTGTTTGAGTTAGTCTGCACAGTGCCTTTTATGTTCCTTGATTCGTGTTTGGGCGCGTTTGGAGGTCTCTATGTAGACTTGTCCACAGCTGCATGGTATACGGTAGACTTCTGCAGAGGTGAGAGGATCCCTCTTGTCCTTTGCTAAATGTAGCATTTGTTGAATTTTCTTAGTGGGTTTGTAGTTAGTTGGTAGGTTGTGTTTCTTCATCAGCTTCCACACATTAACATAAACATTATGTTCTTAAATGTAAAAGTGTTAATGATGGGGTTGTCAAAACTTTTTAAATGGAAGAACAAAAGAAAATCATTCAGGAGGAAAATACAAAACTAGGGTTTTTAATAAGACTTCCATCTAGTTCAACTGCAAAGGATTAGGATGGAAATCAATATTGCTATGTCTGCCTCTCTCTCTATTTCTCTCTCTCTCTGGACCCCCCAGAAATAGCTTAAGGAAAATGGATTTTTGTGCAGTCTAATCATTTTCATCACGCAATGAAGAGATAAAGGTCATTGTGCCACATGAGATAGAGAACACGATTCTACTCATGTTAAATTCAGCAGTGAGATCTATTAAGTTCATGGCATTTAGGCTGGATGTCTTACAAGCTATTTATCTTTATCTTGCAAGTACATTCCATTGAACTCGATGTAGCTAGAGACACCCATTGAATTGCATTCCAATCTCAGTGTCAGTTCCAAAGAAAATGGGTCTTGTATGAATGGATACAAAATCCTTTCCATTTGTCCTTTGCCCTGGAATTATCCAGTTCTTATAATTAACAAGCTTCTCTCAGGCCATGTGTTGACAAAGGCTTTCATGGCTGAAATAACTTGGTTGTTGTGAGTTTTCCGGGCCATACAGCCCGGAAAACTCACAACAACACATTCTTTCAAGCCTGCTATCTATATGCTTTACTGTTAATACTGCTAGTGACTGTAAGGCTACCAGTTTACTATGGTGAACTCTCACTCCATTTGAACATAGCTTGTTCTAAAAGCCAAAAACAATGACAGAAATCCAGTTGTAAAGACCAGCTTTAACTCAGTTGAAATTAGGTGAACACTCAAAAATTTCCATTGATATAATGGGTCTACTTTAGGGATGGCTAGGATGGCATCCTTTTGGTGACATATATAGGTCTATGTTTCCCTATGGAAATCATTTGGCATTTTTGTCCAATGCAGAACTGTCATTTCCAGTTCAAACTTGAGGAGTTATGCACGTTGTGTCACTGCACATGGTCATGTGTTTTATGACGACATGCATATGGTGGTTGTGCAGTGTCACCATGTTCTACTGACATATATCCACACAATTCCCACATCAGGTTATGCTCTATCTCCTGAATCTTAGCTTGGCTTTAAGCCAAACAGTGCTTTATTCCTAGCTAATAATCTGCATCAGTGGCAGGTTTTCTGTGGGAACCTCCACTTCTTATCTGCAATGCAACAAGTATCAATTTATGGCTCTATCTTAGTTCAGTAGCAAAGGTTGCTGGCTATTATCCAAGGATATAGACACTTAGCGTGTTAAGAAGCAGACTGTGTAAGCTGACAAAACATAAGATGTCTGTGTGTGTGTGTGTGTGTGTGTGTGTGTGTGTATGCCCCCTTGCCTGCAAAACATTAAAACACAGAAAAGATCCAGGCAACTGAAAGTAAGCACACATGTGCAGATAGATACATTATAGGTATTCTGCCAGTAGTCTGTTTTCTACTGTGTTTTTAGTAGGTGTATTACAATATGTATGCTATACTCTTTAAAGCCTTCAATTCGCAGAATCCACCAGCCAGAACAACAGGTGGGGAGTTCTGGAAGTTGTTATCCTTCCTTAACCCACCCACCTGCAAAATCTCAATCTTTTCCTTGGCTCTGCCTGTTAGCACACATTAACATAAACATTATGTTCTTAAATGTAATTATCCTGGCTCCAGAGAATGGTTTGTTCCAATATCTTACAGGCAATTGCTTCCTTTATTTCCTGACACCACCACATTCATTTTAATGTTATAATCCTGCATCTAAAACATGGAAAAATCATGCATTTACTAGCAATACTCTCCCCTAAAGCTTTCAAACCCAGGAACTGCTGTACCTTGCCTAAATTTCATTTCAAAAGCCTGTTCTGTTTGTATAATGTATCTTACAATATTTGGTCACAATGGCACAACGTATTAATTGATACACCAGATATTTGTGACCTGTTTATGAAAAGAAATTTTACCAGTGTGGTCAGTTAACTTTTCAATGAATGTTCTCTACATTTAAGATTTATCTGCACATTGTATATATTTTATATGATGATGCTTTCATGGTTTGCATTCTTGTGTGTGTGTCAGGAGTGACTTGAGAAACTGCAAGTTGCTTCTGGTGTGAGAGAATTGGCCATCTGCAATGACGCTGCCTAAGGGTACCCGGAGATTTGATGTTTTACCATCCTGTGGGAGGCTTCTCTCATGTTCTCGAATGGGAAGCTGGAGCTGACAGATGGGAGCTCACCACGCTCCTTGGATTTGAACCGCTGACCTTTCGGTCAGCAGTCCTGCCGGCAAAAGGGTTTAACCCACTGCACCATCGGGGGCTCTTGGGCCACCAGGGGCTCCTGGGATGGTTTGAGTGTTGGGCTA
This sequence comes from Anolis carolinensis, assembly GCF_035594765.1. Classification (NCBI taxonomy): domain Eukaryota; kingdom Metazoa; phylum Chordata; class Lepidosauria; order Squamata; family Anolidae; genus Anolis; species Anolis carolinensis. The sequence continues at coordinate 74,106,649 of NC_085844.1, forward strand.
TGATTCAGGAGATCAAATATCAAATTCCTCAGTGGGCCATGGACATATGCTGGGTGACCTTGGGCAAGTCAGACCCCTTCTACACTGCCAAATAATCTATATTGTCAGAGCAGATCATCCACATTATCTGCTCTGAACTGGATTATATCAGTCTTCACTGCCATTTAATCCAGTTCAAATCAGATAATCTGGATATTATATGGCAGTGTGGAAGGGGCCTCCATCTCTCTTAGACTTAGAGAAATGCAGGATCATTCCAAGCTCATGCTGGTTTTGTATAATTTCTTATTTATTTATTTATTTTACAATATTTATATTCTGCCCTTCTCACCCCGAAGGGGACTCAGGACGGATCACAATGCATATATAATGGCAAACATTCAATGCCATTGGACAAATGACATATATAGACAACTACATATAGACAGAGACACAGAGGCAATTTAACACTCCAGCTTTTTGGCTTCGTGAGGATATGCTCGATTTCGGCCACAGGTGGAGCTGCTGCTCCATCATCCACTGTGACACTGAGTCCTTGATGGAACTTCCTCATTTTCCACATACTGCTGGAGATTTTATGGTGTCTTAAATTAGTTGAATTAGCCGCTGCATCACATTGTCAGGCTCATGTTTAACTTGTTGTCCACGAGGACTCCAAGATCTTTTTCACACGTACTGCTGTCGAGCCAGGCATCGTCCCCCATTCTGTATCTTTGCATTTCATTTTTTTCTGCTGAAGTATCTTGCATTTGTCCCTGTTGAAGTTCATTTTGTTAGTTTCGGCCCATCTCTCCAATCTGTTAAGATTGTTTTGAATTCTGCTCCTGTCTTCTGGAGTGTTAGCTATCCCTCCCAGTTTGGTGTCATCTACAAACTTGATGATTGTGCCTTCTAACCCTTCATCTAAATCGTTAATAAAGATGTTGAACAAAACCGGGCCCAGAACAATAAAGAAATGCAAGAGAAAAGAGGAAGAAAAGGAAGAATTGCTCTCCCCCGCTATCATTCCATCGCCCACTACAGTCATTTCCAATGTATAGCAACTCTGTTACAGTATCACAGGATTTTATTGGCAAGATTTATTCAGAGCTGGCCATTCCCTTTTTTTTCAGGCTGGGAGCATGTAACTTACCTGAGGTCATCCAGTGGGTTTAAATGACAGAGTCGGAATATAAACACGACCTTAGCCTTTGAATATAATAGAGATGCTACATAATTCAAATTGTTCAGTTACCACAACCTGCCATGTACACTCATATACAAGATGGTCTCAGTATAAGTCAAGGGCAAGTTTTGAGTCGAAATTATTGATTTTGATATGACCATGGCTAAGTCAAGGGTCATTACATAGAGAAGAGAAAACAGCAGTGATGCTTTGGGGAGCCAGCTGCTCCTGGTCACCACCAATGTTTTCCCATCCAGACATTTAAAAAGGATATTTGGTACTTCTTTTAGTTTCTCCCAGGATATAACAATTTCTTGCCTTTTGCCATTCTACTCAGAGAAAGGGATGACTCCTTTTTACCTCGCCCTGTTGATAAGTCGACCAATTTTTTTGGTTAATTTTTTTAACTAAAGTTTCTTGACGTATACATGAGTATATAGGGTAATATAATTCTGCAGATGTTGTTTTTTTCATGGTTTTAGGAAGATTGTTCAGTGACAATATACAATTGCACAACCAACACAGAAATGACTGTGAAGACTCCAGAAATAACTTCACAGCATACAGTTTGAATTAAAACAAGCACTGCCTCCAAAAGCTTTATTTTTGAAGCAGCTGAAATTATATTTGACATGAGTGACATGCTGCAGCCCACAAAGCAGTCTTTGAATGTGGAAATAAACATTCACTTTTTTGGAGCAGATCAAAGGCATGCTGGTAGCTGAACAAAGTTGACATGCCACATTTCATTCAGTCCCCGTCATGCAGAAACACAGCCAAGAAACAACGAAATAATAACCTCCGCTGTTCAAACTCAGATTAATATTGTTTTAACACTTGAAGTCTGAAGAACAGAAAGATGTGAAAACTTCTAACAGTGACACCAACAAAATATATCATTAGGGTAAAAAAACTTTGACTCTCCAGATGTTTTGGATGTCAACTGTAGTCAACACAGACAATGATTAGATACTCTGGGAATGGTAATCCAAAACCTTTGGAATCCCAAGGGGTCTTTTATTTTTATTACATTATGTTTCTTCTGATACTCACTGTTATTAATTTATTAATTCTCCAGTCTGGGACTCAAAAGTGTCTTGTTGCTGTTTACCTTCAAGCCTTTTATTACTTTTGATGATCTTATGGCAAACTTTGGAGCTCCTGATGGTGCAGCAGATTAAATAGCTGAGCTGATGAACTTGCTGACTGAAAGGTTGGTCGTTCGAATCCAGGGAGTGGGGTGAGCTTCTGCTATTAGCTCCAGCCTCTGCCAACCTAGCAGTTTAAAAAAATGCAAATGTAAGTAAATCAATAGGTACCACTTTGGTGGGAAGGTAACAGCATTCCATGCAGTCATGCCGGCCACATGACCTAGAAGATGTCTACGGACAATGCCAGCTCTTCGGCTTAGAAATGGAGATGAGCACCAACCCCCGGTATCAGAAACGACTAGACTTAATGTCAGGGGAAAACGTTTGCCTTTACCTATGGCAAGCCTATTATCACAGGGTTTTCTAGGGCTGAGAGGGTCAGCTTTGCCCAAGACCATTCAGTGGGTTTTCATTCGGCTGAGTGGCGAATTGAATTCAGGTCTCCAGAATTGTAGTCCAAGACTCAAACCAGCATACCACTTTGGCTCTCTCAAAGGGGCTTACAAGAGTTAAAATAACTCTTTTAAAATTTATATCATACAGAAATTTAAAAATATAATTTAACTGACATTAAACTTAAAAAATAAACTAACAAAAGTATTATTGTGTGGCACAGCTGGTTAGTAGCCAACTGCAATAAATCACTACTGACCGAGAGGTCATGAGTTCGAACCAGCCCGGGTCGGATGGAGTGCCCGACCAATAAAAAATACCCTAGCTAGTTGTTGACCAAAAACAGGCAACAGCAACCTCATTGTCTGTAGCCTCAAACAATTCTTCCTCTGTACATGAGGCAGGACATTGCAGACACTGCAGATGCGGAGTTGTCTGCTCTGCTCCACAGTCGCACAAGGTGGAGGATTCTTTTAGGTAGTGTCATTTTGCCAGATTGTCTTTTGATCTGCCCACTCCACTTCAGAGTTTGTTCAGGGACTTCCAAGTTGCCCATTCTTGGTTTTCCCCTGGAGGCAGACCCTTATGGGGGGCATCCAATTGGGATTTCCTAGTTTAGCTGCCCAGAGGGATACTCTTGTTGTTGCTGGGGGAACGTTAAGAGGAGTGGTGGTTCTCATGAAGCTTCTCCTTGATTTGAATCTACTGGGAGGAGGCTGATTACCATGCAGTGGATGGTTTTCGGGTGTTCAGCCTTATTTCTCTCGTAGTTAGCACCTTCTATGATTGACAAATATACCACTGAGAAAGATTTAAGGTTAAGTGTCCCTTTCAAACAACCTGCTCCTTAATCAATATTGCCAGTTTTCTTCACTTCAAAAAAGATCTTTCTGTCTTGATGCTTCTGGAGAAAAAAAGTGATGGGAAATAGGGAAATGCACTCATTTAATTTCTATTGTTTTCACTATGTCTTTTAGTAGAAATGGCAGTGGCTTAACTTGACTGAGTTTGAGCAAATCACATTTGCCCAGCCAGCAGTCCCTCATTCCTCCTTCCTGGGCAGGGTCAATCCAATTAAGGCACCAATTCCCATAAGATCTCTTTTATCTTCCTTTGGTTCTTAACATTCACCTCATCTTACTGGAATAATAAAAAATGCCTCAAAAGATGGAGAACCCGGGGTCAGTTTGTTTTGCTCATCAGACGTGATTAAAGACAACCCCCAGAGATAATGGCATTATCCAGATGATTCTTCTGAAGAAAGAGGAGCATTTGCAATGGCTTCAACTGATTTATTCTTTTAGAGCCCACTTATATTAATAATGGCCTTGGCACAGTCAGTGAAGCAATCGTAGTTTTGATCTTTGCATCTCTTCTCTGTATTGAATTGCTTTGCTGCAGCCATTAGGTTTTGTACTTGCTTGGTTTTCTATTGTAAACAGCATGGAGGAAGCATTGGTCCTTGGAAGGGAGGCTTGCCTTGTTATCTGCCAATTCCTGGACAGCTTTTTTTTAAAAAAATGAAGACAAATCTGATGCAGTTGTGATTTTGGGTGAAGCTGAATGTGACACTTAACCCTTTAAGAAGGAAAACAGCTTGTTGGCCCAGTCCATGCTTCTTTCCTCTTTGTGGGATTCCAGATGTATCATTTACAAAGGCTAAATTAAACACAGATCTCACAGAGGGAAAGCAATCAAAAGCGCACCACTGAGCAGGATTAAGCAGCTCCCTTGGCTCCCGCACTAAGAACGGCAGCCTCTCAGAGCTATTTCTCATTTTCAATTATGTCCGGACTTCATTACGGTATGATTTCCATATCTGCAGGATCTGGGGAAGTGAAACCACAAATTCCATATCCATGGGACCAATATCCATGATTTCACTTACCCACATCTCTGCTCTAGGTTTTTTTAAGTTCTCCAATACTAAATAATAATTCTATGATGTGCTTCTGCCAGAAATGATTTGTTTCAATAGGTAAAGATAGGTATAGGTTTTCCCCTGACATTAAGTCCAGTCATGCCCAACTCTGGGGGTTGGTGCTCATACCCATTTGTAAACCAAAGAGCAGGCGTTGTCTGTAGACACCTCCAAGATCATGTGGCCGGCATGACTGCATGGAATGCAATTTTGCATTTCCATAGTAAATCCAGGAATGCATCCCTTACAGATATGGGGTCAGACTGCATATTGATTTGTGTATATTAAATTTAAAACTATGCTCACACATGGTCCATGTTTGAAACAGGAACAGGGCCAACTCATTAACCATACCTTGATAAATAAATTTTAAAATCCTCAAATTTTTGTCACACTTGCAACTTGTTTACCTTAAAGCAGTGGTTCTCAACCTGTGGGTCCCCAGATGTTTTGGCCTCAAACTCCCAGAAATCCTAACTGCTGGTAAACTGGGTGGGATTTCTGGGAGTTGTAGGCCAAAACACTTGGGAACCCACAAATTGAGAACCACTGCATTAGGATGTATTTGTTCTCTTTAATGTTGTATGTGACTCTGAGTATATTTATAATTAAAGGGTGACACACATTTATTCAAACAACCAATATGAGGACAAAATATCTAGCATGCCACTCAATCCCTTTTCCTAAGCATATTGGAGTATACCCACTTCCAATATATTTGTCTATTGCATTATACTTTCTAGTCTCCAGTTAAACAATGGATGTGGCTCTTAATGAGACATGCCACATTATCACAGGATGTCTACATCCTACGCCACTGGAGAAATTATACTGTTTAGTCATTATTGCACCACCTGTCATCTATCTGGAAGTAGCAGCCTGCAATGAAAGGACCAAGGCACTGACATCTCTGGCCTATCCTCTGTTCAGATATCAGCCAGCAAGCCAATGCCTTAAATCAATAAATAGCTTCCTAAGATCTATAGAGATACTCGCAGGGACACTTCAGCAAGTGAGAGTCCAAAAATAGCAGGCTAAAACCCGGAATCTCAATCAGTGGCTGATATCGAATATAGAAGACTGGACGACTTGGAAGGTACTGAACAGACTGCGCTCTGGCACCACCAGATGCAGAGCCAACCTAAAGAAATGGGGTCACAAAGTGGAGTCCATAACATGTGAGTGTGAAGAAGAGTAAACCACAGACCACTTACCTCAAATGCAGCCTGAGCCCTGCCACATGCACAATGGAGGACCTTCTTACAGCCACACCCGAGGCACACGGAAGTGGCCAGCTTCTAATCAAAGGAAAGAATGCCAAGTTTTCAACTTTGTGGTTTTCTATATAACTGTATTCTCAATTAGCTTCTGACACAATAAATACACAGTTGACCCTTACCAATTCTTTCGCTGATTTTTCACAAGAAAGGATTCAATTGCTGTACTCTTTAATAGAGTACACAAGTATTAGCGATTAGCATGAAAATGGCCAAGTACAGTGTCGTTTTTGTATCAGGAGCCTTCTACTCTCAATTTCTGGGCATATGTCAAAGGGCAGAACTAGTCTGATTAGTAATTAGATTCCATTGTTAGGCTTAGATTATGTACATATGTAGAATACAACCACATAGACAATGTACAGGCAGTTCCCGAGTTACAAACAGCCGACTTAAAACCACTCATACTTAAGAATGGGGGTGAGACAACAGGGAGTGAGAGAAACCTACCCCTAAGAAGGGAAATTCACTCTGAAAGAGTTATCCTGGGGAAAAGGGGGCTCAACTGAAGCTTTATTACCAATCCTTGTTTTCACAGAAAGCCAAATTTTTCAAAATTCAATTATCACAGAGGCAGAAAGTGAGGTGAAATCTTCTGAAAAGGAGCCCAGACAGCAAAACAAACACCACAGGGGTTGTGAAGTCTTGGCTCTGCCTTTTCCTCTCCTAGATTCCTCCATTTGTATTAGTTTTGGAGTGGAGCTTTAAAACCCCCCTAGAGGCCAGTCTCAGTTGGTTCAATCCATTTACCTCACAGAGCCTTCTGGCAAGGCCTTCCCATTTTCTTTCTCTATTAGAGCCACAGAGGTGGAGGCCTAGATATTGTTTGGAAATCTTAGGCCCCAGCAATTCAAACAGGCATTCTCAGCACATACAGTACAAACAGTAAAACACCGCTCGTCCAAGCCCCGCTCATCCAAGCCTCCGCAAAGGCCCTCCCCGTTCACCTGCTCGCTGGCTGGCTAGTTGTGCGTGTTGCTAGGTAGATAGCAAGCTACCTAGCAACATGCATGGGGCGCTCACCCCTTGGGAGGTGCCTCCTGCGTGTTGCTAGGTAGATAGCAAGCTACCTAGCAACACGCAGGGGGCACCTCCCAAGGGGCGAGCACCCCGTGCGTGTTGCTAGGTAGGTTGTTACCTACCTAGCAACACGCACAGCTGGCTCCTTCGCCACAGTGGGTGCCGGTGCTGCCGGCCCCCGGCGTGACGGAGCCGAGGCACGGGTGGGCAGGTGAACGGGGAGGGTTTTTGCGGCCCTCCCCCTTCACCCGCTCTATGGCTGGCCCAAATGCCCGCTGAAGGGAGAAGTTTCCTCTCCGTTCGGCGGGTGTTTGGACCCAGAGAAGCGGCAAGCTCCCCTGGATGCAAGCAGTGGCCGAACGGAGAGGAAACCTGGTAATCCGAGTGATCCAGGTTGACCGAGCTGAGGTCCACCCGTTTAACTCGGACTACCGGGGTTCTACTGTACCACCAGTCCCAGCGACACCAGAAGCTTGTGGGCAGCCCAAGTTTCAAAAAGATGAGACCAAGTCCTTTGCCTCAGAGACTTCCTGAATCCCAGAAAGATGTTTGCGCCCAACAAATTTTTCCTTTGTAATGTATTGTTTTAAGTTATCCTTTAATAGTCCTGGGTGGTGTTAGCCCTTTGTTCCTCTTGTTTCCAGTAAATTTGTTTTGGTTAACTTTTATCCTGCCTAAAGTGCCTCTATGTTAAAGGACCTGATCTCAACAGAAGGTATTCGGATAGCGCCAGAGCAAAGTCACACATTTTTTTGTGTGTCAGGAGCAACCGGAGTTGCTTCTGGAGTGAGAGAGTTGGCCGTCTGCAAGGACGTTGCCCAGGGGACGCCCAGATGTTTTTTTGATGTTTTACCATCCTTGTGGGAGGCTTCTCTCATGTTTCCGCATGGAGCTGGAGCTGATAGAGGGAGCTTATCTGCGCTCTCCCCAGGTGGGATTCGAACCTGGCAGCCTTCAGGTCAGCAACCTAACCTTCAAGTCACAAGGCTTTTATCCCCTAGACCACCGGACATCATAGTTTTCTTTTAAACTTGGGTGTGCCATCATAGGGGTGTTCAATCTTCCCTGTGCTATTCAAAGTTAGATATACATAATCTTTTGGCTGGAGTTACTCTTAAAAATGTTCCTGTTCCGACATAAAAAATCAGCTTAAAAACAAACCTAAAGAACTTATCTTGCTCATAACTTTAAGACTGCTTATACCAGTATTTCACTGAAGGTGCCCTTGCAGTCACGCTTATTGCTAAAGATACTAACTGGTTTTTAAAGTTTAAGGTAACAGATTTTACCTCTTGAACAGTATAATAGGCAACCGGAAGGAAAATAAAATAAAAGTGATTTCTGGCTGTGCATTCAAGTGGTTTTTCTCACACATGCATATACAGGCTTAATTTGATTAGCTCCTCTTACCCTGAAGCTCTTTCTTTTAAAGCTGATTGAAGCAAAAAGCCCTTGATGAAAAGGGTTCAGCACAAAGAACAGATATTTTTTAAATGGCAGAGACAACCACTTAGTAAAACACCAACTCAGTTTGCTTTAGGAGAAATGTTCAGAATAGATTTCACTACTAGGGGAAATGAAAAATGCATTCATTAATTAGACTTTGGAAAGTAAAAATAGTTTCGAGGGACATTTAGAATGACTAGTTGTGTGCTCAAAATGTTTGATAAACACGCATTATATAAGACAGTTCCAATCCGAAAGCAATCTAAAATGACAACCGCTGTGCTAGTTTAAGATGAAAGTGCTTCAAAATACCTACTAATTATTCACAAGTAATTTGTCTAATAGATATTTCTGACTTCCTATATTTGACTTGGTGTTAAGAAATTCTCGTCCCAACCATAAAGAAAAGAACTAGAAAAGAAGTATTTTGTCAAGAGGCAAGACTACTGGTCCAAGAAAAGCCAAGGCATGCAGTAAGTACGTATGAAAAATGAAAATATATTCCAAAGGAGCAGAAGGAAAAGCCAGATATCACAGTACTGTATATTGTGTCATTCAACTATATAGGCCATTGATAGCTAGTGACAGCAAAAGACTGACATAACTCCATGTCATGGTAACTGTGGCACATGTAATAACCTGAGCCACGTCACTGTCTGCTACAAGCAAAGGGACACTGAGGCCTCACAGCAGCATGAAGCAAAGTGATCCATGTAGCCAAGAGCATCTCCTTGGAGTTCTAAAGTGTGCAGCACTAATGCTCTTGCCAAAATCGCCCTCTTCCCTGCACTTCAACCAAATCAGTGGAGCTAAAATGTAATTGATTTCAATGTTACTCGAGGTAAGGTAGGGGAGGAATAAAATCAGAATATGATCCATCCAGAAATATTTTTCCTCTGTCTTACTGAAATGGATCAGGTTTGGGTAAGAAAGCCATGTTTACTGTATAAGTTGCTGCAGAAACAATGCATGAGTCCAAATCTGGACAGTATTGTGTCCAGTTCTAGGCACCACAATTCGAGAAAAGGATAATTGCCAAGCTAGAACATGTACAGAGCAAAGTGACTGAAACGGTCCAAGGTTTGGAAACAGACCTATGAGGAATGCCCAAGCAAGCTGGGTATGCTTAGCTTGGGCAAGAGGAAGCTGAGATGGGACAAGAGAGCCATGTTTAAATATTTGAAAGGTTGTCACACTGAAGAGGAGCCAAGCTTATTTTCTGCTGCTCCAGAAAATAGGACATGGAGCAATGGATTCAAATTGCAGGAAATGATTCTGCCTAAAGATTAGGGAGATTTTCCTGAAGATAAGACTGGTTGAACAGTAAAATATGCTGCCTTGGAATGTGGTGGAGTCACTTTCTCTGCAGGTTTTAACCAGAGGCTGGATGGTCATCTGTAGGGAGTGCTTTGATCATGTGTTCCTGCATGGTAGGGACATTCATGATTATGAACTTCTAAAAGTAATGGTATTTGCTGTTAGTAGGTTAGTCCCCATTATATTGTATATCCAATCGTTGGAAACTGTTTAAAATGTGTTTCAGAGAGAAACTATGAATCCAACAGTTACTCCCAACTAGATTAAGCCCACTTTTGTGTGTGTGAGGGATTGAGAAATTGCAAGTTGCTTCTGGTGTGAGAGTATTGGCCGTCTGCAAGGACGCTGCCCAGAAAATGGCCGGATGTTTTGATGTTATCATCATCCTTGTGGGAGGCTTCTCTCATGTCCCTGCATGGAGCTTGAGCTGACATAGGGAACTCATCTGCGCTCTCCCCGGGCTGGATTCGAACAGGCAACCTTCAGGTCGGCAACCTAACCTTCAAGTCAGCAGTCCTACCGGCACAAGGGTTTAATCCACTGTGCCACTGGGGGCTCTTAATTAAGCTCACTTTGTCAGTGGAATATAAATAAGTACTGACTGAGGACCCATCTACATTGCCATATAATGCGGTTTGGAACTGCATTATATTGATTGTGTAGACTCATACAATGCATTATGTGAGTCCACACTGACCATATAATGCACTTTCAGACTGCATCATATGGCAACGTAGATAGGGTCTTACTTAATGTCCATTGAGTCAAAGGGTCCAGCCTGGATTTAGATTGCGGATGGGAATAATGTAGTCTTTCAGAAGGTGTTGGACTGCAACCCAACATCCCTAGCCATTATACCTAATAGTGAGGAATTTTGGGACTTCTAGCTTACTAACCTCTGGAGGACCACTCTTTGTCCATCCCTGATTTTGGCCTTAGAAAATGAGCAAACATTATAGCCACTGAAAGAGAGCACGAGAATACAGTTTAAAAATTAGAAACTCCTGTTCCAGTTGTAAAATCATTTTTATTGGTACAAATATACATTATGAATAAAACTCCTTCAGCCTGAATTGTAAGCAGATGACTGTGAATATAATAACAGGGAAAATGCAAAATTGCTTTTACAGACTATCTTTTTGTTTAAGAAGAACAAGTTAAAAGTTAGAAAGGATGCAGAGAGACACTCTAAGGCAGCCTCTAGAAAATACCAATACCAATAAGGTGTGCATTGCTGTCATTCCAGTCAACAATATACATATAACCTATGGAAGTGGAAGCATAGCAAAGGATTAGTAATTCACTTTTCTTTGTTGTGCTTTTTAACAGTACACAAATGTAAGAGATTGTGTTTTTATATACAGTACAACAAACAAGAAAAAAGTCTCCCAAGGGTGAATGTAAAAATCATATCCAAGCATCTAATATATATTATTTATACAAATTCTTTTATTAGTGTGCTCTATTGATATAATTACAATGTGCAATTGCATTCAGCAAGAATATATTTTAAAAGTAAGTTGCGTGCAAGTTTGACACATTTACATTCAGCAGTACAACACCTTTCCTGCTGTACAGTGTGGATTAGTGTAAGAAGAGACCCCCCCCCCCCGTCCTTTTGCTTGGTTCCCTCTGCCCTCCTTCGCCTGAAGCCCTATTGCAAGGCATTGTTTTGATAGCTGCTTCATAGAAATTCAAGTAGAAAACATGGAATAGTTGCTGGCTTTAGCAAAGGCAAGAAAGGGTATATCTAGAACCATAGAAGTCAACTTTTAAAAAAACACCCAAAAAGCCAAATTAATGAAATCTGATCAGCAGTGCAATCATTTATTCTTTTTAAAACCACAAAATGTTCTTCTATAAAAACAGCTGATGAAAAAGAAGGGCAATAGATCATCGTACCCTTATTGTTAGAAAAGATTTTGCACTGCCAAAGAGATGATCACTCAACTAAACAAAAATAAACTCTTTGTCTGCTTCTTCTCCGGAGTCGCTGGACTTGCTTCCTTGCTGGCCATCTTTACTCAAAGACCTCTGCCTCTGCTCCTGGTGTCCTGAGTTTCTCTTTGGACCTGCATCAAAAGACATGACATGTTCTTAACTTGGCAAAGACCCCCAACCAGCCACTTGCTTCAGACAAGGAAGAAGACAGGCAGATCTATACTTTTACTCAACGTTCCCCCTTGGATATCAGTCTAGGAATTCAGAATATCTGTTAATGGACTTGAAATTTCCTTACCTGTCTTTTATTTCCCTTTATCCACATGGTCAAAAATAACACAATTTATGAGACTTCAACAGTGTCCATCATCTAAACAAGATGGGCATCAATCTACCACCAAAGTGGCAATAGATTTAAAACCTGGCTGAGCAAACTGTGAAGAGCCTATTGCTTAATATGAAAACCTTTTGCTCTTGATGAGCAGCTTTCTGTGTTGATTAACATGCAGAATGTTTTAAGATACACAGAATTCGGAAAGCCACAGAAGAGCGATACATTTATTGGCTGAGAATGAGTTCTGCCTGCCTTGAAATCCCTCAATACCGTCTTAGCTGACAACAGAAATAATATCTAAGACAAGATGAAGGCTTGTGACTCTATAATTGTCATTTTTGGTAAGATTTCTAACATCTTTGCCAGTGAACATTTGAAACCTCATATAATGTATTTTTTGCATTTTGCTTGGCCAATAAATGTACTACCCTTTTGTGGATGTTGGATTCTGTTTATCTTAAAACATTATGCATTTTGATCAACACAGAAAACAGCTCATCTAGAACAAAAAGGTCTCATATATAGCAATAGGCTCTTCAATGTTTGCACAGCCAGTGCTTACATCAGCATCTACTACTACGATGATGACAACGATGATTATTATCCCTCTTATTCTCACTGGTGGTGCAGTGCGTTAAACTGCTGAGCTGCTGAACTTGCTGACCAAAGATCAGCAGTTCAAATTTTGGGAGCGGGGTGAGCTCCCACTTTTAGCCCCAGCTTCTTCCAACATAGCAGTTCAAAACATGCAAATGTGAGTAGATCAATAGGTACTGCTCCAGCAGGAAGGTAACGGCGCTCCATGCAGTCATGCCGGCCGTATGACCTTGGAGGTGTTTATGGACAACTCTGGCTCTTTAACTCGGAAATGGAGATGAGAACCAACCCTCAGAGTCGGACATGACTAGACTTAATGTCAGAGGAAAACCTTTACCTTTACTATTCTCACTTACAAGATTGATGGCCATCTTATTGAGATGATGGTCACTGTCGAAGTCTCATATATATTATGTCCAGTGATACATATGAAATCCTGATCCAGAAATGGAAACAGTTATCCTAGTCTTGTGGCTCTTCACTTGGAAAGGAATCCACATGTAGCTTGTTTGTGACTAAATAACTATTATTTCATTTGTTTCTGTGTTTGTGGTGGGGGCATGAGAGGAATCCAACTTGAAGCCAATATAAGGGGGTGGAAATATGCTGCTTTAAATTAAACAGGCCACATAAAAATGACTTGTTCATATTGCAAATAAAAGTGCAACATTTTAAATAAACAAATTAATATATAAAATCCTGAAAAAGACAGGATGTTGCAATTTTTAATTAACTGAAGGCCAGCGATGCAATTCTTTTCTAGCAGTAGGCGTATGCAACATCTAAGTTAATGTTAAATTGTTACAGCTGTAGAGACACATGACACCCACCAGGATAAACAGAATGATATTACAACCATATTACAATACACACACAACAAAACTCATTTTATCAAGGAGGAATGGTGGGCACATCTGAATCTGTAGCCTTTGCCATTGCCATTTAGAGCAAAATAATTACTACTAATTGCTCACAGAAATAACCTAAGTTATGTGGACTGCACAAATCAACAATTACACCAAACACAACTGTAATTTCCCATAATAATCACAACTGCTCTTGCTTTTCTTGAAGATTCAATGACTCTCATACAGAATGAAGCATATTATCAACAGAATCACAGAAATAATTCCCCCATATTTAGCAGCTACAGACATCTGTTTGTTTCCTGTTTTGGCCTCTACCAAAAGGAGAGGACTATTCATTATTAAGGAGAACATATAGATTGGAAAGTTAAACCAAAGTTCTGGAGTTCGAAGGGGAACAACAGAAATGAATGAATAAAAAACTGAATACATTTAGAAGTTTGACTGTTGATTTGCAATTCATTGCAATTAGGCAACAAAGTCCATTTATTACAACACTGAACAGATAAAACATTGAACTCCCATGATTCCATAGCATTGAGCCATGGTAGTTAAAGTGGTGTCAAACTGCATTAATTCTAATGTAGATGCATCCCAAGAGGATCCTAATGTTCTCCATCTTTGGCTGTCTTCTAAAGGAACCAGTGGAGAAGTCACATATGCACCAAATCCCGTGTTGAAACAGGGCAATCGTTTTTATGTGGGTCCATTCTACTCAGCATTACCAAACACTCTGCAGGGTGAGGATATTCTTAAGAACGTCTGAATGCCTTCTTGCCCACCACAGAGAACACATAGCTCTTATAATATAGTTAAATTGAGCAAATCTAACAGGAATTTGTTACCTGCACCTCATTCAAAAATGTATACTTGTTCAATAATTAACACCTACTCTCTTTGCCTAGCAAAATAGAGAGTTTTAAAATAAGTATGGCAGAACCTTTTGAAAAGCCTACATGTTTTAGTAAAAGCATGAAAGCCTTTGCACACAGCCATGCAAAACACTAACTCTTTAAACCAAACAACATGGTAAGCCTTCAGTATTTATAAAGGAAACTTGAGAAAAGTATGAACATGTGTGGCTTCAATCTACAAAGCTGGATTATAAACTCCATAAATTCACTTGAGAGACCTAGATATATCTATGTTTTGGTTTTTTATAATGGTAACAAGCTCTTCTTAGGTAAAGGTTCTCCCCTGACATTAAGTCTAGTCGTGTCCGACTCTGGGGGTTGGTGCTCATCTCCATTTCTATGCTGATGAGCCAGCGTTGTCCGTAGACACCTCCAAGGTCATGTGGCCAGCATGACTCCAAGGAGCGCTCTCCTGTACATATATGCCATCATTTCTAAGATGGACTGAAACTAATTGGGGTGAGGACTAATTCTTTTTTTAAAACAGAAATTGAGGCTCAAAAGGAGTGTGCCCTAGAATCAAAAATACCTTTCCCCCCAAAAAACTAAAATATTAGGCTGCGTCTTACAATCAATGTCATTTTACAATTGATGAAATATGGTATTATCTGCTGAAGATCTACACTCTGCTGGCTGTGGAAAGACTACTTTGACTGCAATGCCTTCCTTATTTTTGAAATATTTCTCCAAATCTATACTGAGGCAGTTAATCTGGCATCAAATGTGAACCATTCCTTTTGTTAGGGTACATCACATAACCTTATATCAATTTAAGTTTTCTGAGAACAGATGTGAACAGATCAATCTAGCAATGAATGTGATAGTTACTCTTTGCTGGAAATTTCTTGATAAACCAACCAAAGACTAAATCTTAAGGCAGTAAAGTTTTCACACTTTAGACACAGAAATTGAAAATACAGTTTGAAAATTGAGGCATTATGTGATGTATAAACACTTATATTAAATGAAATTGAAATATGCAACAATTTTCAGTTATATGTAGAAGCGAACAGATGAAAACATAAAAACATGCACAATATGTTTATACTAGGGCTTACTCATTAAGTGCATATAATATTGTAGGCACAGGCTTTGAAAATCAAAGCAACTATTATATTTTGCAAACATGTATTAAATTAAATACTGAATACAGATTATTTGGTATCCACCATATAAAATAAATATTTCAGGAGACAGAGAAATATTGTTCCTTATTCATAAGTCAGGGAAGAGAAAGGGTTGAATAAAAATATCAATCAATTTATCTAAAGGTTCCAGGCATGATATAATGAAGCTGACAATGAAGTTCAGGCTCAGATTGTAAATACTGTATTTAATTTTCCAAGTGCATGTCTCTGAAAAGACAATTATAAACAAATTGTTGGAAACTCTGTGTAATTCCTTAGTGTTCGCAATTGAGTACAGACTACTGACTGCTTACGGATTTTAGAGAAGGTCACCAAGTGTGAAAATAATGTTTCTGAGTATCTTTCAGAAGCAAATATATTTCAGAAATAGGATGCTGAATACAAGATCTTGGAATAGTAGATTTCAATATTAATTACATTAAACCAAACTGTTCATTGTTAGAAAAAGAAATGTTAATTTTTGTGATATGTTTTAATAACTAAAATTGACTAGTTATTATTCATTAATTCATTATTCAAATATGAGTTTTACATAGAATGGCATGGAACCTGTCAACATTAATCCTTAGGGGCACTCATATTTCTTTAATTTTTGTATATTTAAGATTTTAAACCTTGCACTGCAAATGTGTTGCTATGTGCCTTCAAGTTGTTTCCAATTTATTAACAACCCTAAGGTCAATTGTTTCCAATTTATAACAATCCTAAGGTCAATCAGGATTGACAATCCTAGGGTCAATCAGGTCAATCTAGGAGAGAATACTTCTGGAACATGGCCACACAACCCGAAAGACATACAACAACCCTGTGATCCCAGCCATGAAAGCCTTCGACAACACACTAAGGTGAATCACTCACAAGACTTTCTTCGCAAAATTGTGCAGTGAGGGGAAGTTGCCTTTGTCTTTCTCTGAGGCTGAGAAAATGTGACTTCCCTAAGATTCCATGGCTGAGTAGAGATTTGAACCTTGTTCAACTGAATTTGAACTTCACCATATTGTTCTGATTTCCAGCCAGCAGATGGAGCAGCTAGGTAGTTTTTGACTACTGTTTTAGATCCTAATTACGGAAGCTACCACAGGCAATAATGATTCATGGTATAAATGAATATATAATGCCAGCTAGACAGATAACTGATCTTTACCAGGACCCCAGCAGGTGAGAGGAAGCATATCAACTCTTTCTTCCACTGCTGAAGTCCTGAGGAAAATCTATCCTCTGAAGCTGGTATCTGCACCAAAGGAAAGAAGAGTTTCAGAAGAAAGAGTGTTTCCAGGACTGCAGCAAGGAAAAAAGTTTAAATTTCCACTCCATGCTTCCTGGGATTAATGATTTGGTTCCTGGTTTATAAATATCATTTCCTAATTGGTTCTATCATAAAAACATGGAATAAGTTTATTAAATTGCCAAAACTTTTTTTTGTCTGACATCCTGCAGCTATCTTTTTGCTAACTTCTTTCCATGAATATCTCACTGAGTCTCAATCAATTGAATATAGTTTGTGGCAGCCACAAAAACGAAGCTTCTGGAGTAGAACAACTACTTTCAAAGTAAGTACTGAACAATTAAACAGAAAATAACACTTTCAAACAAGAAACAGATATTAAATGTGAATGGGGAATTTTAACACCAGCCTCATATCTATCTTGATTTAGTGATTAAAGGAGGAAATAGCTTAAAGAGGCTGGAAATTGTGTTTAGCTCTGCATTCAGTTCAAGGAGGTGCAAACTGACTGAAAATAAACTGGAAGAGATTTTTCACCCATTTTTGTTATTCATTACCTGATAATGAGAGGGGTACAATGAAATAAATTGAAATAGCTACTATGGGAGAAGAAACAAAGTTGGATTAAGAGAATGCGTGTACAGGAAATTAGGATACAAAATATGCATAAATATATTAATGATTAAAGACAGTATGGCCTGAGTGTTGAACTAGGACCCTGGATGATCAGGTTTCCCATTCCTGTTTGGCTATGGGAACTCAGTGGGTGACTTTAGGCAAGTCACACTCTCACCCTAAAAGGACTGCAATCTTGAATAAATTTTACCCCAAAAGGCCCTATGGTAGGGTTGGCATGAGTCGGAGTTGACTTGAAGATATGTAGCAAGAAATATTCATAATTATGACCACTCTTTGCCTATATTCTTGTTTGTCATAATCACAGACATCGACACTATAAATTTTTGGCTTCCAATACCTGAGGATATTGGCCAAGATTTATACTTTGGTATCAAATATCAGTGTACAGAAATTTTGTCTTTCTCCTTTTCATTGCCCTCTGTGACCTCAAAATCTTGCTCCTGAGTGTCTTCAACCCTTTTGGAGCAGGTTTCCAGTATCCATAGGGAGATAGGAGAAGACTCTGCTGATGCAGAAGGAAGCAATGGGATCAAGTGGAAGTATATCACTGAAACTTGGCTACTAACATATAAACCAGAGAAAGTACAAACAAAACACATTTATATTCTTCTTACCTTCTTGTGAAAGAGATCGGATAGCAGGCTGAGGGCTGCTCTGACCATCTTTTTCTTTATCGGAAGGGACCCTCTTAAGCAAAGGTGGAAGCAGAGCAATTTTAGGAGAACCTGGACCAGATGGAGAATCTGGAAGATCCTCTGTAGAAACACCAGAAGAATACACACATGTACTAGCCCACCTGTGAATCTTCTAGGAAAATCACATACTGTATATACAGTAGAGTCTTGCTTATCCAACCTCCACTTATCCAACATTCTGTATTATCCAATGCAGTCGGCCTTTTCATAGTCAATGCTTTTGTAGTCAATGTTTTCAATACATTGCGATGTTTTGGTGCTAAATGTGTTAATATAGTAATTACTACATTACGTTACTGTGTATTGAACTGCTTTTTTCTATTGATTTGTTGTAAAAAAATGTTTTGATTTGTAAAATCATAATGTAATTTGATGTTTAATAGGCTTTTCCTTAGTCCCTCCTTATTATCCAACATTCTCACTTATCCAAGGTTCTGCCGGCCCATTTATGATGGATAAGTGAGACTCTACTGTAATTCCAATCTGTTCAAAATGAATAGTGATATAGAGAGTACAGGCACACCCAAGTTAACTAAGCCTTTGAGAATGAAGCTTATTTTTATGAAGGTTTTTGAGCTCACATGGCTAGAAGCAAGATTCTTCCTACTGTTCCTGCTCTGTGGAAGACAAAGGCCTGGCAATGACCACCCACCAGGCCTGAAACTGCAACGATAATAAATCAGTGATGATTCTGACAGACTAACTCTTTAGGCTGCCAACAAAAGGTTTACTGAACTAAAACATATTTACAGATTAACTCTGCATATGGAGAGAAAAGAGAAGCAGGAAATAGCTGTACTGAATTCCCTCCCAACTCAGCAGGGCATAGGTTGGCCCTTTGTGTTCAAGATTTCATTGACTCACCACGAGTCCTTCAGCAGATGCCTCAGAGCATTGTACTCATTTAGATTGCTATAGTAAAATACTATATAATAGAAGAAATAAGGTAAGGCAGACTTTTGGAAGAAGCCTTCAAGTGGTCTATACAAGCTTCGAAATGTTGTTGTTTACTTACTGTTTTGCAAATGTTGTTTGCAAAGTAAACACAGGGAGCCCCTAGTGGCGCAGCTGGCTAAATTGCTGAGCTGCTGAACTTGCTGACCGAAAGGTTGGCAGTTCAAATCTGGGGAGCGGGGGAGCTCCCGCTGTTAGCCCCAGCTCCTGCCAACCAAGCAGTTCAAAAACATGCAAATGTAAATAGATCAATAGGTACTGCTCTGGTGGGAAAGTAATGGTACTCCAGGCAGTCATGCCGGCCACATGACCTTGGAGGTGTCTGTGGACAACGCCGGCTCTTCGGCTTTGAAATGGAGATGACCACCAACCCCCAGAGTTGGACACGACTAGATTTAATGTCAGGGGAAAACCTTTACCTCTACTTATGCAAAGCTTACATGGACTGGTTACTTCATTTGGCACAACCATATAGCTAGTTTTGAATAAAAACTTCTCAAACAGGTTGTACTGCTTTTATTTTTCTATCCCTATTGATGGGCTATTCTATCCAGTTATTTCTAACTCTGGTATCCAATTTTCTGTTAAAGAAACAATGCAGAAACACATCTACTTTATTAACTGAGGTACAGTGTTCCCTCACTACTTTGCGGTTCACTTATCATGGATTTGCTGTTTCACAGTTTTTAATAAAATAAAAGACTATTATAAATCATAAAAAATCACAATTTACAGCGTAAGGGAGGAAGGAGAAGCCAAAGGGAGAGAAAAGGAGCCCAAGCAGCAATGGGAGGAGAAGGGGGCGATTTATCAACACACGATTGGTTGATAAAGACTTAAAATAGTGTATAACTACTAAAATAATGTATAAATATTAAAATTAATATAGCGTCCCTACTTCGCAGATTTTCACTTATTGCGGGTGCTCCTGGAACCTAACCCCTGTGATAAGTGAGGGAACACTGTATACTTCTACAATCAAATATCTTAAGAATGACAGTATGTGTTAGACATGGACACACACATTTTCTCTCTCTCTCGTTATACAGACGTAGGCTATATAAACAGTATTATTGAAACCTTTACATATTTACTATAATGTACAATCATGCACTATTTCCCACAACTAGCTTCCAGTGTCTGGTTTGAGCAGGGAGTTGTATGGAGAAAGAGGCGAGATGTGAGGTAGTAAAATCCAAATGTGTGCCATTTTCCTGTGAGTACAATAAACGGAACAGGATAACTCTTTGTGCACACCAGTTGTATGCTTTAATACAGTTGTTGAACATCACAAAACATCAATAATATTAAAGGCCAGACCAGACATGATTGACACTAAAGTTTTTGTGAGTTTTATTCAGCATGCTCCAGGGTTGTTTTACACTTCTTGCCAATTAAGATTGAGACTTAAAAATCCATATTCATATTTTAATATTGAGAAATAAGGGGAAATGATGTGTGCAATCAGACACAACAGAACTGTAGTGATCTCTGGGATCTTTATAAAGTATTACAACAAAAAACTTACTAATTAATACTTCACTGTTTCGAGGAATTCCTTTTGGTCTCATAATTTACCATTAAAATCTGCTTTCTAGTATTCAAGGGATTAGTTAGGATTAGCAGATAAAAACAAATAAAATAACACTAAACAAAGGCATCTTCTTAAAATATGTTTTCAGGATTTCAGAACAGTCTTTTTAGCCATAAGCAATATATTAATATAGTGTAGTAGTTATAAAAGGTTTCTCACCAGTCCGAGAGGCAGATCGTGGTTTCTGAGGAACTGTTGGTCTTCCTGCAAGGCTTGGCTTTGTTGACTGAAGGGGAGGCTTTGGACTAGTAGATGTACTGGAAGAACTTCGCATTCTTGCCCCAGTTTCTGTCTTTGGTTCTGTTTTTGTAGGTTTTTCTGATGAATCACCTTTATTTAGGGCAAACCGGTTCTCTGGAGATGACTGTTTTGTTGCTGAATTAAAATAGGATTCAAAGAAATCTTTAGAGTTTGCAACTTGCTGTATGCCTTCAAGTTATTTCAGACAATTAAGGGGTTTCTCTGGCAAGATTTGTTCATGGAGGTTTTGGTGTTGCCTTCTCCTAAGGCTGAGAGAGTATGATTTGCAAAGGATTTCCATGACTGAAAGGGGATTCAGATCTCCAAAGTCTTCAAAATCATAGCCCAGTGCTCAAACCACTATACCACACTGACTCATGTGCAGTTTACCAATTAGAATAAGAAATGCAGAAGAAATATCCAGTATGCTTTCTACCTCTATGAATGCAAGGGAGAATCTGTACTCTCATTCCCGGAGTTTATAATGCTAGGCTTGAAAATTAATTCAATAAAGTTAACAGTCAGATAATAGGACATTATCACCAAAGCTAGTAATCAGTTCATTTAATTTGTTAAGTAAGCATTAAGATCCTATCATTTAAAGCATTCATCATTAAACAGGCCACAGGAGTTACAGAGAAAGATATTGGCCACTTATGCCAGGGACACATTTTGGCATTGGCTCCTTCAAATGTTCTCTTATTCTCCCTTTAACATTGGCCCCTCCTTCACTGTCATATAAAATCCATATTATCAAAACAGATAATCCACACTATCTGCTTTAAGATGGATTATATGAGTCGACACTGCCATATAACCCAGTTCAAAGCCGATAATGTGAATTTTATATGGCTGTGTAGGAGGGCCATTGTCTTCCCCAATGGAAGGGAGCCTTTACTAGGATGCTACTCTGTTTGTCCACTGCACTACAGCTGAAAGTCAGGAGAAGTTTCTAGACACAGCACCATCTGCCGATGTCTTCCATGAGCACAGCATAAATGGTTATTGGATTAAGTAAGGCCCTTCTATACTACCATATAATCCAGATTATCTGCTTTGAACTGGATTATATGAGTCCACGCTGCCAAATAATTCAGTTCAAAGCAGATAATCTGAATTTTATATGGCAGTGTAGGAGGGGCCTAAGGTAAGGTATTGGGAGGCATGACAGGAGGTGTGTGGGGAAGTCTGGGAGATGCTAATAATGGAGGTGAGAAGTACAGATGAAATAACTAAGGTAAGGAGAAAAGGTCTGCAAGACAGAGGAGCACCAATGCTGATGCTCGAACTCACATGGGATGGATTGATCCTCTGCTTAGAAGATTAACATGAAGGGGAAGAAATGTTACTTGATGACTACTTGCCTGATCTAAGATTAGGCTTTCTAGGAGGGGGGGGGAGGACAGGTGGGGGTGGCAATCTGGGACACCCAGGGATATTTACTGTTGGTGCTAGAGAAGGAAATGAGTCTGCCTTGAACCTCAAATATTAACAGTTAACCCAGGTCAGGCCTCCTTGTTAACACTTTGATACTATGTCTCAGTCACTCAGTCTAACTGTGCTGTCAACACCTTGAAACTGTGCTTGGGCACTGCATGGTGCCTCGGGCCAAATCCTATGTATACCCATTCCTTCATCAGGAAGGTATGCATAGACATATCACCTGTGTGGTAGCAGATCCTGAGTGTACTTAACACCTCACTAGGACGGATCAGAGATACACTTAATATTTTCATGCACCTGGTTCTGGATTGCCCTACCACTTTCCAGAAGCATCTGGGCCAACAGCAGCATAGTAAACTGTCATTTCCAATCATCATTAAAAGACATGAGTACCGCAAAAAGTGATAATTCTCTATCCTAGAATTTCTCCCAAGATGATCATTTAATTTTTCCTTGTGATTGTGGCACTTCAACACGTCTAAAAACTGTCAGGTTCAGAAAGGTTGTCCTAAAGAATGGGATCTCATCTTGGAATCTATTCGGAGAATTTTCCCTCATTGATATGAATCTCTTCTATCTTTTTTATCTCCTTTCACAATCTCCAAAATGTTCACTTCCCCTTTGAACCCTGGAATAGGCCTGCTCTGGGGTAGGCTTATTGCCAAAATGGTTTGGGTGAGCAACCTCTAATTCTTGATTCATATAACTCTTCCATTGGAATACAAAGAACATAAAAATAATCCTATATAGATGATGTCCTAGTTCATTCCCTCCACTCCTCCTTAAAGGCCTAGTCCACCTACATATGTTCAAGTGTGCATGCAATCCTATCTGGGATTTGTTTGTCAAGCAGAGAAATCAGGTTTTCTATCTACGTGTTTTATAATGGCACATATTACCCTACTGTACTTCCAACTGCTTGGCTATTCAGCTAGCACAGAACGTTACACTCACAATTCACGACTTTGCTCAGCCAACTGATATTTTATTTTTCATAGCACCATTGTTTCCAGGAATATGAAATTCATACCAGGTGATTTAAGATGAAGGCTACTTTCCGAGATATTCTGGTTTACATAAATATATTTGTATTTTGTTGTGTTCTCATGCCGCGCACCCGCAATTGTTCAAATGATGTGAACAAGCTGTTCTTCCCTTTTTTTCTTTTTAAAATGGTCCAGAAACAGTGGTATGCATGGATTTGAACATTGTTATCTAGCCTATGAGAACAAGATGTTCTCTGTCTCACATTTATTATAATGCAGTCCATAATCTCCCAGTAGTAACTGCTTTCTTTCTAACCTAAATTCTATTGCCAGAAACACCCTTTCCCACTTTTATCAGCTAAACTACTGAAAGTTTTTTCACAGATATAGGTCGTGTAGGCAAAACACAAGAACTTCCAAATATATGGACAGGTTGCTTACCTGTAACCATGTTTCTTCGAGTGTACTCTGTGAATTCACACTAATGGAGAGGCTGCGCCTGCGCAGGTCCCAACGGAAACTCTTCCCAAGCTGAAGTTTAAATTTTGGCGGTAGCCACGCCCCTCCGTCCCCGGAGGGCATATAAGGCAGCCCTCGGCGTCTGCTCTCCAGTTCCTACGCCGCAAAGGCAACGAGAAAGGAAGAGGGTTTGCCAGAGGGGAAGGAAGGGCGGGCTTGTGTGAATTCACAGAGTACACTCGAAGAAACATGGTTACAGGTAAGCAACCTGTCCTTTTTCTTCGTGTACTCTGTGAATGCACACTAATGGAGACTAGCAAGCTTAGGTCTCGGAGGCGGGCTAAGCAAACCCTGACAACGAGAAAACTGTCCAAACATATGTTTATTAAACATGAAAACATCAAGAAAACCCTGGTCCAAGGACCCATTAAGGTATTGCATCAAACACACGCCAAACACCGAAGGCAGTTCGGTCAGGCATGATATAACCCTTTAAGAGCACATGTGAAAACAGGAAAACATCATTCCCCTAAGGGGGAAGGCAATAGCAATAAGGCACGGATCATCAGGAGAGTAGTGCAAACATGTACCAAACAGGAAAAAACAACAAGAGGGTCGCATGAGAAAAAGCACCCACATAGAAGTCATAAATGCAGAAGGTTAGGACAAGCATGAGGATAAAACCGCCCTAGCAAAGGCGGCATCCTTCAAAGTCTTTTGGTCTAACCTGTAGTGAGACACAAATGTAAGGGGGTTAGACCAGATCGCTGCCTTGCAGATGGAGTCCAGGGAAATGCCCCTTAGGAAGGCAGTCGACGTGGAGAGACCTCTCGTCGAACGCGGGCGGACCGACGGGGGAGGAGGTCTTTTGGCTAGTTCATAGGCCAGTTCAATGGCCTGAGCAATCCAGTGTGAGAGTCTTTGAGAAGAAATAGGATTGCCCAGTTTATCTGGGGCATGGGCCACAAAAAGTTTTGGGGTCTTTCGAATGTCCTTAGTACGGTCCCGGTAGAACAGAAGTGCTCTACGCACATCAAGGAGGTGCAGTCTCCGCTCAAGGGGAGACGAGGGGTCTGGGAAGAAAGCGGGAAGGACAATGTCCTGGTTAAGGTGAAAAGCAGAGACCACCTTGGGAAGGAAGGTGATGTCC
Organism: Anolis carolinensis; assembly: GCF_035594765.1. Classification (NCBI taxonomy): domain Eukaryota; kingdom Metazoa; phylum Chordata; class Lepidosauria; order Squamata; family Anolidae; genus Anolis; species Anolis carolinensis. The sequence goes on from NC_085844.1 coordinate 74,131,524, forward strand.
GGACGGAGAACGGCGCGGTCGTGATGAAAGCGGAGGTAGGGTTCATCGACCCGAAGGGCCGCCAGCTCCGAGGGTCTGCGCGCTGAGGTTATGGCCACCAAGAAGGCAACTTTCCAAGAAAGGAGACGTAGGTCGGTCGAGGCCAAAGGTTCAAAGGGAGAAGCAGTGAGCTGGGAAAGGACAAGCTCGAGGTTCCAGCCTGGGGTAGGAGGTTGGGCCGGTGGGCAGATGTTGTTGTATCCTTTTAAGAAGGTCTTGACGAGGTGATCGGAAAACAATGATGGTTTACCATGCTGCTGAAAGCACCATGATAGAGCGGCCAGGTAAGATTTCATAGAGGCAAGAGAAAGCTTTTGTTCTGCTAGAGACATAAGGAAGTCCAGCACAATCGGTACCGAGGTTGGGAAAGCAGTGATCCCTCGGGAGCGAAGAAAGGAACGAAAGCGAGAGACTTTATAAGTGTAGGCCCTGGTTGTAGCCGGCTTGTGAGCTGCGCGGAGGACCTCTTGTAAGTTCTGCGGGAGGGAGGTCAGGCGAGAATCCTCCAAGCAGTGAGATGTAGAGAGGGGAGATCCGGATGCAGAATCTGGCCGTTTTCTCTGGATAAGAGGTGTGGTAGGAGAGGCAGAGTGAAGAAGGTCGCCTTGGAAAGATGAAGAAGAGCCGGGAACCACGGTTGACGAGGCCAGGCTGGCGCTATCAGGATCGCCGACATCGGTACCGATCGGAGCTTCTGGAGGACCTTCGGTATCAGAGGAAAAGGCGGAAAGAGATAGATTGGTTCCGCCGACCAGTCCAGAAGGAAGGCGTCTCCCAGGCAGCCTGGAGAGGAGGACGGGAGAAGTCTTGCCCCGTACCGAGGCAGCTGAGCGTTCTGGGGAGAAGCGAAGAGGTCTAGGGTGGGGAAACCCCATTTGAGAAAGAGAGAAAGAAGAGTCTCGGGGTCGAGCATCCACTCGTGGGAGGAAGTCGTCATTCTGCTGAGGGCATCTGCCAAGTCGTTGTGGATCCCGGGAAGGTGAGTCGCCGAGATTTGGATGTTGTGGGCTATGCACCAATGCCACAGTTGGGAGGAGAGAAGCATCAGCTTCCTTGAGCCCGTGCCGCCCTGTTTGTTGATGTAGAATACTGCTACTGTGTTGTCTGACTGTACGAGGACAGATCTTTGGGAGATCAGGCGGGAGAAGGCTTTCAGAGCCTTGAAGATAGCAAGGAGTTCGAGAAAGTTTATGTGATTGGCCTTCTCGGAGGGAGACCAGAGGCCCCGAACAGTGAGGCCCTTCATGTGGGCTCCCCAGCCGAAATTGGATGAGTCTGTGGTTATGGTGATCGAGGGAGGAACCGAGTGAAACGGAAGACCCCTGCAGACGTTGGAGAGGGACTTCCACCAGAGAAGCGACCGACGAACATGAGGCGGGATCGAGAGAAACCTCGAGTTGGGGTGGCGAAATGGCTTGAAAACATCTATGAACCACCTCTGCAGGGACCGGAGACGGAGCCTGGCGAACGGGGTCGTGAGGACTGTGGAGGCCATGTGGCCCAGCAGTATTTGAATGGATCGAGCCCGAACTCTTCGGTGGGTCTCGCAGAAGATGATTTGATGACGGAGAGCTAGAAACCTGTCGAGCGGGAGCGAGACAGTCTGAGCGATTGAGTCGAACAGGGCGCCGATGAAGCGGATCTTGTTCGACGGGTTGAGGTGAGATTTTTCGTGGTTTAGCTGGAGACCGAGAGAATCTAGAAGAGAGAGGGTGTAGTCGACGTGTCGACGGAGTAGGACAGGGTCGGATCCGACCAGAAGCCAGTCGTCTAGATAGGGAAAAACTGTGATCCCCTGGAGCCGGAGGTGGGCAGCCACAACAGCGACGACTTTGGTAAAGACCCTTGGGGCGGTAGCGAGGCCAAAGGGCAAAACGGTGAACTGGTAGGTTTGGTCGAGGACCTTGAAAGAGAGGAAGCGCCTGTGGTTTTCTCGAATCGCCACGTGGAAATAGGCGTCTCGGAGGTCTATAGACACGAAGTAGTCTCCGCAGTGAAGCATCGGGAGGATGGAGGCGATGGAGACCATCCTGAACTTGGTTGGGCGTATGAAGACATTGAGCATGCGCAAGTCTAGAATTGGGCGGAGGCCCCCACCCCTCTTCGGGACCGTAAAGTACCTGGAGAAGAAGCTTTGAGGGTCCTGTGCCGATGGAGAAGGCCGAATAGCCCCTTTGGCGAGGAGAGCGTCGACCTCTGCGAGAATTTCTTGAGAGGGGTTGGAGAGAAGGACCTGACCGGTGGGAGGGAGTTCTTCGAATTCTAAGGCATAGCCTTCTTGGACAATTTTTAGAACCCAGGCATCTGAAGTAATAGATTTCCACCGGTGAAAGAAGGGAGCCAGGCGGTCTATAAAGAGACCATGAGGTTGATTTGGTGGAGGAGAGGGGTGCGGAGGAGTGAGAACGACATCGGTACCGGAGAAAGAGTCTTTGGAAGGAGAGATGGCGTCAGGAACGCCGGATAGGTTGACCAGCGGTGGGGGTGGCCCGGCCGCGCTGTCTTTGAGGTTGTGCGGCCCGACGGGGCTGTTGGCGATTTTGGTTGTTCGATACCGAGGGACGTCTGAAAGATTGCTGGCGGTAAGAAGGAGGCGGGAAGCGTCGAAAGCGTTGAGGAAACCACTTGGTGCGGTGAGCCTGGGGTTGATCGCCGCATTTAGTGGCTAGAACTTTAAAGTCATGGTTGGTTTTAAGCTTGTCATCGGTGCCAGCATTAAAGAGGCCCATGGCGTCGAAGGGGAGGTCCTCGATGACCTGCCTCGAGGAAGAAGATAAGCCGGAAGATCTCAGCCAGGCGTGGCGGCGAATGGCAATGGCGTGGGCGATCATCTTGCCGGCCGTGTCGCCCGTATGCTTAGCCATCTGGATTTGATGATGCGCTAACGAATCGGCCTCTTGTTGGAGGGTGGACATGACCGACCGGTCTTCGTCGGACAACTTCGCGAAGAAGGGCTGAGCTTTTTCCCAGAGGATCTGCTGGTATGCCCCCATACAGGCCCCATAGTTCGCCATTCGACAAAGTAGAAGGGCTCCGGAGTAGAGCTTTCTGCCGACCGCGTCGAACCTTTTACCCTCTCTGTCTGCAGGGGTAGTGGATTCACGACCGGAGGACTGAGAGGCCTTCACGACCATGGAATTCGGGTCGGGGTGGTGTTTAAGCCATTCTAAGGTGTCGTCATCCGTACGATACCAAGACTCGATTCTCTTCGAGGTAGGAGGGATCGAGGAGGGGGTTTTCCACGAAGATTGGATAACATCGAGGAGATAGGGTAAGAACGGCAACAGCGTGGCTGGAGGGGCCTGGGCTTGGACCCGTTTGAAAACCGGGTCAGTTACTGCTTTGGAAGTCTGTTTAATTTCTAAACCCAGGGCATCAGCCATTCTAATCATTTGCTCGGAGAAAGCCCGAATGTTGTCGGTAGGCGAAGGAGGATCCACCTCATAGGCATCATGGGGAGGAGAGAGATCGAGGCCTAAGGATACCACCGAGGCCGAGAGAGCAGAATCCGGGCGATCAAACTCTATCTCATCGTCCCCAGCCCCTTGAGGGGACTGGGGGGGAGATGACAACACAGTCTCTGGTGGCGGCACCGCCTCAAGAGCAGGAGCTATCTGCAGCCGAGTTTGTTTGGAGGCCGAAGCCTGGACCGCTCGAGCCAGGCGAGTGGTTTGTCTACCCCGTTCCGGTGTCGAGGTCGGGGGAAAAAGCTGCTGACGAGATGAACGATGAGAAGCAGCAGGTCGAGGAGATGGGACCCTGACCACTGTCTGAGTGGAGTGGTGGGGTGAGTCCTGCAACTCGCCGTCCGAGAGTTGGTGAGGAGAAGGCTGGCGAGGTCGCTGAGCGGGAGCGATCGGAGAAGACCTTCTAGAAGAAGTTGCCGAAGAAGGGACATCCATCTTGGAGGAGGCAGAAGAGGAAGAGCGTTGGGTTGCCCTCTTCTTAGCGAGCGGTTGTTTTGATGGAACCCTCAGGGATTTACCCGGTGTGGGAGGGATCATTGCTGAGTCGGATTGGGTCCGACGAGCTTCCTCATGAGCCCTTTTAAAGGCGATCTTCATCGCGGAGGTCGATGGAGGAGCCCCGAGCTGGGATCGAGCCGAGGAAACGGAAGCTACCGAGCTCGACGTCGAGGAAGGACCGACCCGACCAGAACGTGTCGACACCGTGGCCGTGGTGAGAGTGCACGGTGGTTTAGCGGCCTTGGACGACCTGGAGGCTCTGGACGCCTTAGACGAGACCGAAGGGGCTTTAGCCGCTGAAGACGACATCGATTCCGGGTTAAGCGGCGACTTCGTGCCCGAAGTCGACGGAGCGGGTTCAGGAGCGAGCGATTTTTCGTAGAGCGCCGCTCTAAGCCTCGCGGCTCTATTTTTTCGAGCCTGGGCCGTTAGGGCCAGGCAGAAACGGCAGGTACCGACGACATGTGCTTCTCCGAGGCAGTAGAGGCACTTGGCGTGGCCGTCGGAGTCAGGAATTTTAGCGGCACACTGAGTGCAGCGCTTGAAGCGAGTCGTAGACATGAGAATCCGAAGTGAACCTTGCGGCGGAAAAAAAGGAACTGGAGAGCAGACGCCGAGGGCTGCCTTATATGCCCTCCGGGGACGGAGGGGCGTGGCTACCGCCAAAATTTAAACTTCAGCTTGGGAAGAGTTTCCGTTGGGACCTGCGCAGGCGCAGCCTCTCCATTAGTGTGCATTCACAGAGTACACGAAGAAAAAATATATGTACAGACAAGATTTTTTTAAAAAAATATGTAGATAGCTATAAATGCTGATCTACATTTGATTTACATGTGGTTGCTGCTATGGAAGTGCTTTTTCCATGCCTCAAAATGACATGCAATCATTACAGCTTCCAAATATTTTAGTGATAGAATCTAACATGCATGAGGTTTTTTTTTTTGGCTCTTACATACTTTACCTACAATAAACTCCTGTTTTGTACATTCAATTTTTATTTTAAAAGTTCTAACATGCCCCTGATAGTGATCTCAGAATTACTTTAGGAAGCAGAAATGGATGGTGGTATAATTTAATGATTAACATTAGAGGTCTGCCTTCTCTCTTGCTACAGACTGACAGAAGAATGGAGGTTGAACAAGCTGGTGGATAAAAGTGGGAATGCAAGGTGAGAAGAATTCTCAAGAAGCAAAATAAATGTGAGACTAAAGATAATAGTATGCTGAAGGAAGCCGAAGAAAAAAAGAATAGGTGACTACAGCAGGTGGTCTGAGGAGAAGAAGAATATATAATGGTCCAAGGGGGAAAAAAATCTTTACTCAGGAGACTCAGGAACTGTTCACTTTTGACATAAAGGGAATATATAATATTAGAAACTTTCAAACACTGGAGAAAAGTTGATAAGCTAAACAGCAGAAGAACGGCTTTATCTGATTTCCTGCTTTGAATCCAGCAGCTATCCTTGAAACAAAGAAGTCCTTGCTTTAATTGTTTAACCAGTTATCCATATTGAAATGGAATCATATGGGATGTGACATTATTCATCATGGACAAAGAATACAATTTCTGTCAATGATCGCTATAATTCTATTTCTTAGCAGGTGTCTTCCACTCTAAAGGTCCTTTAAAAACTGTAAAGTGTTTCTTGACTATTCATCTGCATTTATAAAGCAATTCTACATAGATTGAAGGCAAATTCAAGCCACACACTGAGAGGTGCTTCTGTGTTTGTATCCTTAGTCCCTAGAATTTGATTTCCAGGCCTAGCAAAGATGATGTTACTGGTTAATTATTCCCTGTTGGAACCTTTCCAGGTTAGCTTCCCTACTGCGCTGTGAATGAAGAGCAGCTAAGCAACTGACACCAACTACATGCAAGGCAGGCCAGGATACTTCTCTACAGAGGGAATGAAGGAATATAGTAAAGTAGGTCAGCTTTCAAAATGTAACATGCACTATTCTGGTCACAGAAAAATTGGTAGGAAGAAAGGAAAGGAATTCAAGAAGCATGGCCTTCACTACCAATCTGGGGCAGACGTTGGGCTCGTTCAGATGAAATAAAACAGCTGGCATTAGTTTCTGTCATAATAGCCCTGTTGGGCTATTGCCCTTAGTTGGTTAAGGGGGCTGCTCTTCTATCTTGATACCAACATGTTCTTGGATTTTGTGGCATGAAGATAACAATTGCCTAGATACTTATTAGATACTCTTTCTTAGATATTCTGCTACCATGTTGTTTTCTGGAACAGACTATCACACTTGCAGTTATACTCCCCTTTACCCCCAAATGAAAGAGAAAAAATATCTTTATCATCTATCCTTATAAGCTAATTTTAAAAATTAAATTATTTACATTGTAGGGTACGTTATGATACCAATGAGAGTGTCAACATATTGTAAAATGAGCAAAGAGCATTCTTGCACATTCTACTTCATTCCTGGTACTTTGAATATTTTGACTCCAGGTATATTTAACATGTTTAATTCAGTCTTTAGTAATATCTTTAGTAATTGTTATTGTTCCAAAAATAAATCTAAATAAATAAAATAAATTCTGGAAAAATCCTCCAGCTGTTTACAAGTATTTTTCAAGTTAATGCAGCCTTAATGTAGTAGCTTTACAAAATTCTCTAAATAGTACAAACAGAGCAACTCACCAGCACCACCTCCATCTAGTCGTTCTGAGTTCACTGAAAGATCTGTTGAGTCTCGGGCATCATTCCCAAATTTCTTTAAAAGAGAAAAATAATAAATAATAATAAACTTTATTTTTATATCCCGCCCCATCTCCCCGAAGGGACTTGGGGCGGCTCACAACAGGGACAAGCCCGAACAACAACAACATATTTAACATAAACTTAAAACATTCTAACAATACACAAAATAAAATAATGGATAAATACATTAAAAACCAAGCAGATAAGATAAAAAGAACAGAACAATCAAATATCCTTTATAAACACAGTCTTCCAGCACTACTTTCAATAGTATTTTATAGAATATTGTTTCCCAGATCTCAGAGAATACAGGATTTTGCATTAAAAATTATCTGATTTATTTTAATGTAGTGCATGATACAGGACCTAAATACCCTAAAGGCACCATATTCTGTCTGATCTTGGAAGCTAAGTAGTATCAGTCCAGTTACTAGTTGAATGGGATACCACCAGTGAATACCAGGTGTTGTATGTTATATTTCAGAAGAACGAAATGGCAAAACAACTCTAAGTACTCCTTGCCTGATAAAACTCTGTAAAATTGAACGGGTTACTGCCATATGTTGATAGGTGAGTTGACTATGCATGGACACACAGAATGCATGATATATGGAGTTGCTGCTGAAGCATGTTTGGAAACTACAGATGGCTGATTGGGTTTGACTTTAGGGAACACATTTTATGAAAATTAATAAAGTGATGCATTGGACTCAACTATTTGTTTCTGGACTCAAGCACAACAAACCCAATGCATCACTTTATTAATTTTCATGGGACCCAAGCATTGTAAGATATAGTTCAGAGTTACTTCTCTAGAGTCTCCATCTTCATAAGTAAGGAGGTGGATACTGGTATAATCACTGAAAATGTTGTGTGTTGAGTGTTGGAACTTTCTCTCTAGAAATGTACAAGTAATATGTACTCTACTATCTTTTTAGTACTAAGTAATCTGACGTGTTAAAAGCTTTAATAATAACTGCTTTAATAAGGCTTAGTAAGGTTTTTAAATGTCTTTTGTCATTAGTTCTATTATCTAGGGTTATAATTCTCTATGCTTTTCATTTTCATTTTTAAAAAATATTTTGAATTACCTTGAGGATGAAAAGGCAGGATATTTATTCAAATCTATTAGCATATCGACATTTTTCCTGCATTTCCTTCACTCTGCAACTATGATCCCAGAGTATGGTTGATTTTCCTTCTCTGGAGGATTTTAAACAAATGCTGGAAACCCATCTCTGAGAGTGCTTTTATTATTATATACCTGCATAGCAGAAGGTTGGACTGGATGACCTTTGTGGTCTCTTTCAACTTAATGTTTTTATGACTCTGTGATTTTTATGATCTGTGAGGAAACGCTAAAGAGCTTATTCAGTTGCATTATATAGTCAATGTAGACTCGTTATACAGTATTATGTTAGTCTACACTGATGATATAATGCAGCTACGGGCTGCATTATGTATATGGAAGTGTAGATGGGGCTGCAATCACATAATACTAAATATGTTGAGATGAAACTTGGTAAAAATGATAACTTGTCTTCATTTTTAGAAGAATGGAAAATAATGTTTGGACATTGCAAGAATACTCTTCTTTGACATAGTAGATTTAAAGAAAAGCATGTAAAATTGCTAATGGATAAATAATCAAATCCAAATGATCAGTGCATATGATCCTATATTTGACATCACTTCAATTGCTTAATTGAGCTGCTAAAATGAATTCCATTATGTTTAACTAGCAGATCAACATAAAGTAGATAAACAATATTTTTTTTATCCTTTCCACATTTTACGTAACTTCTTGGAAAATGTAGGAAACAATTTAAAACCTGGCTCCCTCTTACTGAGTACTTCTTATCTTTAAAGCCTCTGATGTATTAATTAAATAATCAATCCATGATACATGACCCTATTTGCATTGCGTTTGTATCCGGAATGTAATATTTATCTCCTCAAACACTAGATGGAGCAAGGCAGCTACTGACAATGTTTGTTGGGTGAGAGGAGTAATCCCCATTCATTTATCTGCAGTGTTTGTGCCAATTCACACATCAAACTCAAAGCGAGCGCATATAGACGCAGAGCGCTTGCCATCTTTCATCTAGCATGCACCTGCTCATCATCAGTAACTGTAATAAGACTCTACTAGGCCATGTATCAAGTAGTAAATTCCTTATGGTATTGTTTCTGTATCATCTAGATTTGAATCTAAACAGCCATCTGTATCCCAAAGCTCAGGCAATGTGCTAATTTAGAATAATAAAGACAGCAGTACAGAAACGGGAAGATTTCCAGGAAGCCACCTTGGCCATTATCAAATGTCTCAAGCTATCCACCAAAATGAGTCCCTCTATAATACCAATTATCATTACAAGAATCCTTCATTTACAATGAACACCTGCAGGGGTAGGAACTGATCTTGGCCATGAAATATACACACCCTCACCTTTTGTGCGGATGCAGCTCTCCGTTCCTGTTTGGCTTTCATTTCCGCTAAAAGGCCACTGCCCATGACTTGTACCCCATACCTACGCCCTCCTTGAGGGCTGCCTTTGCTGTCAGGCTTCTCAAGTTTAGAAGTATCGTCTGAGGAAGCCTCTTCCATTGAGTCTGGTGTTTTTAACTCCTCGGTTTTTTCAGTGCTTCCATTCTGTTCAGCCAATTTAAACTCCTTTTTTGTAGTGTCCCCTGCAGTGCTTTTGACACCAACTTTGGGCGAAGAGGGCTCTTCTGACACCACTACAGTTTGAGGGCGTTCAGATTTGGATCTAGATTTGATTAAATTGAGAAATCCACTTTTCCGAGAATCTCTTTTTTTCTTTTCGTCAGCTGGTTCACTAGAGTCACCACCGTCTGAGCCTTTGGCTGAGGATCTCCTAGTATATCAAAAAGGCAAATTTATGTTAAAATACAGTCGGCCCTCCATATCCACAGATTCTGAATTCATAGATTCAACCATTCATGACTTGAAAATAATAATAATAATTCTCAAAGGCAAACTGTGATTTTGTCATTTTATATAAGCGCCTCCTTATGGCTGTTTGTCTGGCAGAGGGGGCCCGGCATTCACTCTGGGGAGGTGAAGGAGGCCAGGCCGAAGGAGGCAGCGGAGCGACCCCTCTCAGACTGCCGATCGACCCCTGTAGGGGTCGCGACCCCCAGGTGGAGAATCACTGCTTTAGTAGGAATACGAAAACTAAAAATTATACTATGAAAAAAAACTATGAAAAAAAACACAGGATTGGGGTAAACATAAATAAATTGGAAATTATGTATTTAGAAGTAAATAGACTAGAAAAAATAGAAATAGACAAAATAACGGAAATAGGTATGGGAAAGAAGAGAATAAAAATTTTAGGAGCTGCAATACAAAAAACACAGAAAAGATGATGGAGAGTAACTATGAAGAGGTATGGTCCTTAAGACCATGAAGTAAGGTTAGGTTTTCCCTGATGTTAAGTCCAGTCGTGACCGACTCTGGGGGTTGGTGCTCATCTCCATTTCCAAGCCGAAGAGCCAGTGTTGTCTGGAGACACCTCCAAGGTCATGTGGCCGGCATGACTGCATGGAGCGCCGTTACCTTCCCACCGGAGCGGTACCTATTGATGTACTCACATTGGCATGTTTTTGAACTGCTACGTTGGCAGGAGCTGGGGCTAACAGCGGGCACTCATTCCGCTCCCGGGATTTGAACCTGGGACCTTTTGGTCCGCAAGTTCAGCAGCTCAGTGCTTTAACACACTGTGCCACCAGGGGCCTCACAAGACCATGAAAGGATGGGGTAAAAAGAACGTAAGTATTCTTAGTAAAATAAAAGCTGCTAAAATGTTCAATGTGTTGTCGAAAGTTTTCATGGCCAGAATAACTGGGTTGTTGTGAGTTTCCCGGGCTGTATGGCCATGTTCTTAATTCCAAAAATAATGCACCTATTCCAGGTCCTCCCATTAGAAATTAACCAAAGAGAAATTAACACTTGGAACAAGACCATTAAGGAGTAGATCCTGGGTGATAAGAAATCTAGAATCTCAAATAAAGTATACTATACACACCAGGAAGAATTAGGGTGGGGGATAACAAACCTGGAACTATGCAATGATGCGTTTAAATTAAAACCACTACTAGAAAGTAGATTAGGGAAAAGAGAAAATGGTCTAAAATACAGGATGTAGTAAATAAGAGAGAGGGGATATTTGATCTATTCATAAGAAATCTAGAGGCAAGCATTAAAAAACAAGAAGCCTCCAAAAATTAGCACTAAAAATATGGAAAAATGGCAGCCAATATGGATGCCTGAAACATCGAAGTGGACACCCTTAGAATATTTGTATGAGAAGGAGTTCAACTCCAACTGGTGGAAAGACATGAAGGACAAAGGCTACTATTGTATCAAAGATCTGTACAACATAAATTGTCAACTGATTCCCATAAGTAGGATAACAGAAAAAGTGGGAAATAAAAGTTGGATAAAAGTATCTGGCTTGTACAATAAATTCAAACAGGGGAAATATGGGGAATGTATAGGCAAAGAAAGAAAGCTGGAGAGTATACTCACAAATGGACAGAAAACAATGAAAGTGTCAGGAAAGCTACACTGTCTTTTTGGCATGTCACCAGACTTTCCAGGTATTTTAGGAGAAACTGAATTCGATTCTATAAATAAATGAGACTTAACATCTTACTGTTACAAATTAACAGGTTTTCATGCCATCTTGTAGTGAGCTGCCAACAAGCAATGATTTTCTCATACAGGACTTGATTCTTAATTTTAATTCACACTCGTTTAATTTCCAAGATATCTAGCTGTTTATATATTATATTTCTTCAACAAAGTTTTTTTTGGGGTGGATGGGGATATGTTTATGACAAAACACATAAGACAACTAACCAATAATTTGAAATAGCTGAATGAACTGAAAATACCCACACATTTAATTAATTCTGTGTAGTTTGGAACAATTTTGCTCTTGGCTACTTTCTCTCAACATAGTAGTCTTCCTTCTCCTATAGTTTCATTCTTTTCAACAAATTTGCTTCTGCTGCTATTTAATCTATCTGGCTGTGACAAACTCTTGCAATTTCACAATATTATGCAACAAGATAATTTGGACTCATCTGGCCATACTGAGACACAATTCGACTGATCCAATCTAAATTTGGACCTCGTTAAAATTCAGTTCAGAATTCATTCAAATCATTTGCACTGTACTATTATATCACTTCTAGCTGTTTGTGATTTACTTTGATTTTAAAAAGGAAAACAAAAATTTCACCAAGTATACTTCTGGAGACTATAAAACTTGCATTTTTTTTAAACTTACTTTGAATCCAGTTTTGTCACTTTCTTTGTGAAAAACTCATCAACACCTTCATCCACTCTTCCCATGAGACCATTCTGTTCTCCATCCTGAGGAGTTGCAGAACTCACCTGATGAAAACATGGAGTCTTACTTAAACCAGAAGTTTCAATATTAGTACTTATGGCTTTTATAGTTTGAGAAACAACAATTTTTTTATCAAGAGTTTGACAGTTAAGCAAAAAACAGGAAAACAAGGCTGACAGTGGCTCTGAGATATCTCAAGATGTGGCCACAGACTATTAAAATATGTTATGAAGGACAATGTCTTCCCAAATATTTCCACTCACAGCAGGTTGTGTTGGTTGTTGTTTTTTATTCCGTTTAGGCCTTAATTTTGTAAAGTGCTCCAGTTTCTTCCCTTCCTCAGAAGGCAGCTCTGACATGAACCCAGATGTCCGTTTGTCCATCCTCCCAGAAGAGAATGGTGGGTCTTCTATGTGTATAGGAACTTCTTCCAGTGCTTTATCCAGGTCAAACTCCATCTCTGGGGGAAATATTGAAATTCAGATGGTAGATATTACTTTCTCAAGTCAGAGGTGTGACTACACCATAATTTTATCTTAGTGAAAAGAGGCATCTAGAAATGGATTGGTCAGTTTTATTTATTTATTTATTTATTACAATATTTATATCCTGGCCTTCTCACCCAACAGAGGACTCAGGGCGGCTTACAATAAAACGCATATATAAAAAATTATACAGTGCAAAATAAATCAGTTAAAAAATCAGTTTTAGAGCTCCTTTGGTGGAGCACCAGAGTTCTCCGGCTGGAATTTAAATACCAGCCCTTAACTGCTAATATTATAACTCCAAAGGATATTGCAATGGCAATAAAAGTGGGATCACAACACTCTAAGTGTATAGTGTGAATCCCCCTCCACTTTTAATACTGCATCTGCACCCCCTGGCTAAGTGCTCACTTGTAGTTTTACTACCACTCCCATGGTTCTGCAGCATTGTAGTGAAAGTGCTATAAAAATACATTAATTCTACAGGGTAGAGACACCCAAAGAGAGGCTGGAGTAATGTACTTTTCTTCCTTTTTTTGTGTGTTTATTATATTCACTTCAGAAAACCTGAATATGGCTATGATTTGTTTAATCTATGCCTGTGTAAGGGAAGGAGTGAGGGGTACACTATTCTAAGGCTTGGCCATAAATAGGGCTATACATATATGTAAAAATTCTTTTACAGTGTCTCTTGCTACACAGTTGCAAAACTCTAAGTATTTCAGATTTTTAAGCATATTTCACATAGACTTTCAGCTTCATTTTTGCACTGTGAACTCATACAAAGTTAAACCAGTAATGCTTATAACCTAAATGAACAATTTAAATAAAATATGTGGTGATTATTTAATGGTATTATTACCAATTTAATGGTATTAATACCAAAATAAACAAACAACAAAAATCCCAGCCGCTTCCTATTGTGTGTCATGCCACCATTTCTTATATCAAAATTTAAGTATGTAAAACAAAATTAATCACTGAACCTTTCTAAAAAGTTTAAGTGTTTGATAGAAATGTTTCTCATACATTGAAACTTTAGGGTGAAGGTTAATATATCATAAAAAGTTAGAAATGCTACCAAAGAATTTCACTCACCAAAAGCTCTTGATACTGGTCTCAACATTCTGCTATGGATACTCTTCCTTTTAGACTTAGGAGTCATCTGCAGATCAAATAAAGAAAAAAACTTAATGGCTTTTGACTATTTGTCATAAATGCAGATAAGAGCTATTAACTCTGAATAAGACTGGGATGTATTCATCTTTATAGTGCAAAGTCAACACAGCTGTGAAAGAAGGGCAAGTACATGTAATCCTGGATCAGAATCAAGTCAATGCTAATTAAACTCTCTCTTCAGAAATATTCACAATGATTGTTGTGTTGGAAAGAATCCAAGTTTGATGTTTAAAGAGAGATTGCAACAAGATATTTAGATGATATTTTTTAAAATGCAGTCGAAGACAGAACTATCCATTTTTAAAAAATGTGATTGTGACCCCTTACATAATCTCATTATCATTTTTGGAATAATGGAAGTAAGTACAGTCAGGCCTCCATGTTTGCTGGGGTTAGGGACACAGGATACCTGTGAAAGTGGAAAACCGCTAATAAATGCTTTTTTAACCTGAGATAACACCTTTCTAGTAATATCTAGGTCCCCCAGGGTAACTCTATGGTCAACTTCCATTGGATGAAGCATTCACAGATATCTCTATGAATGTCTAGAGAAATATCATCTCTAGGATTATCTGGAGCCTCCAGTGGCTCAGTATGTTAAAGCACTGAGCTGCTGAACTTGCAGACCGAAAGGTCCCAGGTTCAAATCCGGGGAGCGGAGTGAGCGCCTAGTTAGCTCCAGCTTCTGCCAACCTAGCAGTTCAAAAACATGGAAATGTGAGTAGATCAATAGGTACCGCTCCGGGGGGGGGGAGGTAACAGCGTTCCATGCAGTCATGCCGACCACATGACCTTGGAGGTGTCTACGGACAACGCCAGCTCTTCGGCTTAGAAATTGAGATGAGCACCAACCCCCAGAGTCAGACACGACTGGTTTCAGTGAAAACCATTACCTTTACCTAGGATTATCTAGGTCTTTCAGAATGACTTTGTGGACAAGATCCAGCCGAAGTTGACCCATAGAGCCACATTTGAGCAAAGCTTCTTAACTTGTGGGTTGTGACCTATTTGGGGTTCCATAACTTACTGGCAACCATCACTCGGAGAAGAGAGGGAGAAAGCAGGGGGTGACTCCTCCTTTCCCCCTTCCACTCCTGCATTGCTCTTCCAACCTGGTTGACATAATTCCAGGTGATGAGTGATGGCTACCATTGTCGAGTCTGCTGGCCACAGCTATGACCAGAAAATGAGAGTGATGCTAAAGGTGGCTACTTAGTGCTTCCGCAGCAGCCCAGGGGCTGGCGTTAAGGACTCTCCTCCAACTTCCAAGCAGATAAGAAAGCTAGAGATAAACTACTCAGGAGCTGATCCAGAATTCAATACTCTAGAGTCAGCCCTAGAACAAGGTGATCATGTAGAACTGCCCTTGTCTTTTGATTTCTTGAAGAAACTCAAAAAGTCTCAATTCTCACCGATGATTGATCCAAGATATAGGAATTCCTTGACTAAAATCTTTGTCATCAACTTTAATATTATTTAAATAATCTGTGGTCATTATTTTTTGATTTCTCATTTTTACTTTCTTCAGTGGTTGTTCTGTGCCCTTGCTATTTTACGTTAGTCATTATCATAGTTTTTCTCAGAGCTATTGTGTGGTGTAGATCATATCCACTGTTCCTCTGGAGGACCGGCAGCCATTCAGAGATTCAGGAAGGACGTTTTTTGAAATGGGTAGAAGGTGGTATGCAAGGATTCTTGTGAGGATATTCCCAGCTGAGGTGAAAGGGATGGTAATAGTGGTGTCCTTGAACTCTGCTGGGATCTTCAACTCTGCTGGGATTTTCAATGGTAGGGTTGTTTCAGCTCGGGTCCACCCTCTTTAAAGATTTCAACAGGGTTACCATCAGATCTGCTGGCTTTGTTATTTTTCAATTGGCTGATGGCTTTTCTGACTTCCTCCAAACTAGCCAATGCTGCAAGCTCATCCCAGGTTTGTTGTTGCTGGATTTGTGAGAAGACCTCTTCAGCCATATTGGAGCTGCAGTTAAGGAGATTACAGCTGTGCTCTTTCCAGCGTAGTGCAATTGATTTTTGGCCCTTTAGAAGTTTAGTTTCATTTGAGGAGTGTAAAGGGTATATGCCATGATTTGTTTAGCCATATACATGATCTTTGTGATGTTAAAGAATCCCCATGCACCATGGACATCTGCAAGGTGTTAGATTTTTTTGTCCACCAGATGTTCTTTAGTTCTCTAGTCCTTCTTCGGAACTCAGCTTTTGCACCAGTGTAGATGTTTTTCTTAGTAGCACAGTTGGTTTCTCTTTGTCATGTTTTGAAGGTTTTCCTTTTCTAGTATTACAGTGTTATCTGCATATGCTAAATTGTTGATGTTTCTTGCCCCAATCTTCACACCTTCTTCCTTACAGTCAAAACCAGATTTACATATGCTATGTTTACTGAACAAGTTAAATATATAGTATGTTAAAATAATGATGATGATGTAGTCTTGCTTGATCCCCATACTAATTGGAAACTAATTCTGTTTCTCCATATTCTGTTCTAACAATGGCCTCTTGTCCTGACAAACTAGGATAAAAAATTATTGTAGGACACCTATTTCTTTAACAGCACTACATAACTTTACACAATGAAAGATTATATTATGTAATGCATAGGTTGATTTTCTTCTGAAATCTGTTGGTGTCCTCCAGTGTCAATAAACATTTTGACATGATCCCTAGTGTCTCCTCCCTTTCCTGGACCCAGCTTGGGCATCTGACCTTTTCTGCTTTATGTATGGTAAAGGTTTTATTGTGGAATATTTAGCACCACTGCTTGCATGGGAGATTAATGCAATGGCAGAGTTTTCTGCAATCCTTCTTAGGACTGGAATGTATACTGAGTGTTTCCAGTCTGTGCACCATTTTTTTTCTTTTCCATATTTGTTGACAGATATTTAAAATTTAAGTGGAGTCTGTTTTTGAAAAAGCTCTATTGGTATGCCATCTGTTCTTGGTGATTTACATTTCTCCCAAGTGCTTTGAGTGCAGCTTCCACTTTATTTTCTGAATCTGTGGATTCATCTTCAAATGGTTTTTCCTTTAACGAATCAGTCATCCTTTTATCTCTGTTATATAAATTCAGTGTATTTTTCCCATCAGCTTTTTATTTCTTTTTGATCCTGTATGGAACACACCTGCTGGCTGTATAGCACCCCCAATCTTGATTTAAATTTCCCTTTGATTTCTTGGATCTTGATTAAAATATGTGCAAATACACAAAGAATCACTGTGATTTTAGATTGTTATAGACCACCCCGGCTTACCTTATTCAATATAAAGAGCTATGACAGATATCAGATCTTTTCAAGAAAGGCTGAATAGATCTTGAGATCTAATTTTAATCCCACTGTGAGAAGGTGGATTTTATGTTTTCAAAAACAGAGAATTAAAATTGTCTATCTCTTTTGCTTACATTCTTCCTCAAGGTTATTCCAGGCAAACATGAGCTGATAGAGACTCATTTGACCACCTGTAGATTCCTCCCACACCATCTCATTCAAAGAAATCGTAACTCCAATATCAAATGAATGTGTGTGTGTGTGTGTGTGGGTGGGTGGGTGGGTGGGGGGGGGGTTGTGAGAGTTAGTCTTTGAAATAACATCTTGATGAATTATGATATCTCAAGAGATCAAAATCTAACATATTTGTGCCCTTTAAAAAATGAGTCCTGATATTGTAGTATTTATTTTGCTATCCATGTAGTAGAGTTGATACGAAGCAAGAATGGAAAATGGCATAGCATGTGTGGGGCTTTCTAAACAGGAGGAGGTGGTCTGCAATTTTTTGTGTACACTGTGATTATCCACAATAGTTCTGTGTTTACCATAAAATATGAACTTCCACTCTAAGGATATGGTTTCCAAACAGATTGTCGGGAGTTTTTTTTAATCATTCTGAAGTTTTCTTCTGTAATGCACTATATAAGGAATGGTGGGTGTTCTCCCTGCATTTAAATTTCTGTTAAAATATTTACTGCTAATTAATAGGATTTTTATGGGGGTATATTTCTCTTGTAACCTTGCTGTTTCTATTTCCAATGTCTGTTGCCTGGGTAACCATTTCCTGAGCCAAAAAAGTAGAAATAAAAAACTAAATGATTCTAACCGGTTAACTGGGATTTAATGTACACCAATATGTAACAATTAGGAAATCACAAAATCAAAGAGTTGGAAGAGACCACAGGGGTAATTGAATCCAACCCCCTACTATGCAGGAATACACAATCTGAAGCAGTGAATTCTCAGATCCCACCCCTCAATTGTCCTCCTGCTCCACAGACATTTCCTCAGTATTATTTTTCTGCCATGCAACACCAAGCCTATTTTCTCTCATTCATATCTTTATAATAGTTTTTCCGCTGCTGCCTTCTGTTCCTCTGTTTTAATATAAATACACAGAGAGACGCTTTAGCTGTGCATATACAGATGGAGACACCCACATACCCTCCATTCAATTCCAACTGGATATTATGAATACTAAAATGACGACATGGATTGGTAAAAGACAAATCAATGAGTCCTAGAGCAAGACAAGCCTGAAATCTCCTTAGAAATGAAGATTTTTAAACTGAGGCTGTTGCATTTCTGACATATCATAGCTGACATGACTCACAAGAAAAGACAATAATGCTTGGTAAGGAAAATGCCAGTTGGAAAAGAGGAAGAGGGCATTATATTTCACTGGACTCAATCAAAGAAGCAATGGCATTGAGCCTGCAAGACCTGAGCACAGCAATTTAAAGTAAGATGACTTAGAGATCAGTCTATAGGATTGCCATAAGTTGAAGTCAACAACAAAAAGAATAACAAAACTGAGTCTATCACATGACTGAGAAAGGAGAACAAATAGGAGACATATCCACAAATTGAAATACATCACAATTTTCACCACACTCAGCTTCCATTGTCCTGAGAGCACCCTAGAACCTGTGCAGCCTGAAGGAAACAATTTCCAATCTGCCTTTTTGGAAAAACGAGACAAGGCAAAAAGCACAGCTTGCTCCTGTCTTTAGTCAGAAAACTGTTATAGCTATTAAGCAGGTCCATTGAGCTGTGTTACCAAGGGCTGAACAAAGGCTGCACCACTTACTCTAGACCTCTTCTTCATGCCCCCAATTATTGTTCTGTTGTCTGCGGCACAAGAGACAATAACAGTCTTCAGTTAAAAAATAACAGCTAGCTTCACACAAGACTGATCTTAAGCAAAGTAACTTTTCTGTTGCCTATGAGCTGACATTTTATTACCTGCATTTTATTTCCCTTTATCCCTGGTCCCCATGTGTCTGCACTGAGATTTGCCCAGAACAACTGAACTCCAACAGAAGCAACATCTGATAATATGTAGCCCCGTGACTCTACCATCGCCACTTTTCTTTTCTGTATGGTTTTTTTTTTTTAAAAAAAACAAAACACTCTGTATGGAGAAGCCAGTGGAGCTTTGATACAGCATGCATAATGTATTTTCTGCATTTTTTAAAATATTTTATTTATCGTTTTGAATATACATAAAAAAAGGAACAATGTATAAAGATCGAAAAAAGAAAAAAAAATAGGAAAAAAATAGAAAAAATATAGAAGGCAAAAGTAAAACAAGCGTGAAAAGAAGAAGAGAAAGAAAAGAAAAAAGAAAAAAAACCAGTGGTAATAATAAAACCCCCCAAAAAGAATATATTTCCTTCCAAGTCCTCTGCATCACGAGGTGTATCTATTAACCATAATATATTCCGGCTAAACTATAATGCACCTTCTAACCCCCAGGGTTATTTCTTATCATACATCACACGAGTTCAATCTTCTTCTTTTTCAGGTACTGTTTCAACTTATTCCAGTCTGTTTTCCTTCTTAGTGCAGTACTCTGAGATATTATTTGTGTCAACGTATCCATATTTTTGATATCTATTAGTCTTAACATACATTGTTCTAAAGAGGGAATTTCTGGGGTTTTCCATAATTTGGCTATGCAAATTCTGGCTGCCGTTATCATGTAAGTAAAAAGCCTCTCTGTGTTTTGCTCCATTGAAAAATCTGTTATTCCTAAGAGGAAGTACTCAGGTTTTAATTCAAACTTGTTTTGAAGTATTCTCTCCATTTCCTTGTGAATTTTCTGCCAAAACCCTTTTACCTTCTTACATTTCCACCACATGTGCATAAAATCACCTATATGTTCCTCACATTTCCAGCATTTCCCATCTCCTTTACCCTTGTTAATTTTCCTCAGCTTTTCCGGAGTGATATACCATCTATAAAAAACCTTATACCTGTTTTCCTTTAGTTCTGTTGAATATGTGAATTTTAATTTCCCTTTCCAGATCCTTTCCCAATCTGCTATGGCTATCGTATGGCCATACGATGTATTTTCTGCATTTTGATTTGCCAATAAAGGTATAAGTCTTTTGAAGAAACTACTTTAAGAACAGGAACCACTCCTACAAATGGGGTGTTGTGAAAAGTCTACATTCATTTACATTTTCATGACATATCTGAGAACTTCCCATTCAGTCAAGCTTGTATAGTGGTGGTTTGGGGTAATATTTGATGGTAATGTGATCACCCTCTTGCCACTTTATTTGTTCTTTACCTTTTTGTGAGTAAACAGATTGCATTGAGATACTAGACTGGACTTCCACTTCTCTGCATCAATCAGAAATGGCACAAGAATCTGAACTACTGGAGGTATATTAGGCTCAGAAAGTGGGCAATTCAAAATCTCATCAGCCCTGTCCAACTCTGATCCTAACTAAAATATACAGAGGACAGAAGCCAATAAATTAACTAGTTCCGAACTAGGGATGGGCAACTGTGGGCCTCAAAACGGTACCTGATTATCAGAATTCCTCACCATCGGAATGGCAAACAGGCAAGAGGAAGCCGAACATTACATTCAACAACAAATCTTTTTTTGCAATGCACACCTTCAAAATTGTGGTGTACATTACAATTTATGGCATGTTGTACTTGAGTAAATACGGCCCTTCATGAATGAATATACACGAAGCACAGATTGGACTTTCCCATCACTAATCAAAATGAGAAAAAGCAAGTCCTTCCAAGTGACAATTCTTCTTTAAAGTAAATAAAAGATTCATAATGTGAGATTTATGGTGACATCTCTCTTTCTCTCTCTTTTTTTTTTAGAACTGAGGACCACTTGTCATAGCCTACACCAAATCATGTGTTCCATAGCAAGTTTAGTCAACTCTCCTTAAAGCCTAGTTGGCAAACCGTCAAGAACAGAGATGGAGACATGAAATTGCCAGATGAAGCAAGCATCTAAGAAAAACCTGGCA
Source organism: Anolis carolinensis (assembly GCF_035594765.1). Lineage (NCBI taxonomy): Eukaryota > Metazoa > Chordata > Lepidosauria > Squamata > Anolidae > Anolis > Anolis carolinensis. Next base: position 74,152,580 of record NC_085844.1, read on the forward strand.
AGAAATCTCATTTGTTGATTCTTTTACTGCTGAAGGGGAAAACTAGGGATTTTTCTGTTATATCCTTTTTTTAAGTGGAAGTGGAAATTAAGCTTTAAAACATAAAGACAATCTTGGTTTTAGGAAATACTTCACATGCTACTCATTAGCATAATTCCAGTTGAAATTACTCCAGAAAAGATTAAATTCAATGCTTCTACTACTTCTGCTGCCTCTTTGGGTTTTGTACCAACCACACAAACTTGCTGAATACATTTTCATTCAAATCAGATCCAGTCTCTTTTGCTCTTTGCAGTCTCTCCAATCCCTCAAAGGCACAAATATAACAAATTTGAATGGCAGTGAAACAGAAAATATGAGCACTGTACATGTTTATGACAGGAAAAACATACCTTTCATTTCTTTCAATGGACTGAGCTTACCATTAATGCAAAACCAAATCAAAGCATTTTCTTGGGCATTAACTAGTGCTGCATGAGCATTCTGCTTGGTTTTGCTCTCATGTTTTCCAAGGAGTGTTTTAAATTCACTACACGTTATGTTAGCTAAAACTTCCTGTAAAACCCAACACTGCTTCCAAATTGCTGCCTGCCTCTTTCAGTAACAGCACACGGATGATGCTACATTCTCCCATGAGATTAGTAAAGGCATTACAAAAGCAAATGGAGCAAGAAAAACAAAGTAGGCTAGAAATAGCAAAGCTTTTTTTGGGAGGGGGCAGCAGCGAATACTTACACTTGTACAGCAGAGAGTCTCCATGCAGCCAAAAGAGAAAGATAAAAGAATATAAATGGGCAGAAGATAAAGCAAAAGCAGCAGTTTCAAGAGAGGAGGGAGGTAGCAAGCAAGCAGCACTAAAATTTTGCAAATAAAATAAGACTGAAGCAGAAGTATTGAAGCAGAAATATGCAAAAAAAGAAATACAAACCTTGAACATTTAGGAGAAAATTGCAGCACCTCCATATTAGATGAATACAGGTGTGTGAGAGAGAAACTCTCCTCCTTAGTTTCATTTACACAGAGCTACAATTTCTGCGTGTTTGTGGGTAAATGTAGAATTAAAGGTACTAGTGACTTGTACTAATGATCAAAATGAAATAAATATGGCCAAATAATTTTCAAAATATCATGAGGATCTTTATTTTTAGTTGAAACTGTATTGGTTACATATCCCTTATCCAAAATGCCAGGAGTGTTCCATTTATTGGATGTTTTCCCGATTTTGGAGTACTTGGATATATATACTGCGATCTCTTGGAGATGAGATTGAAGTCTAAACATGAAATACATTTATGTTTCATATTCACCTTATACACATAGCCTTTATTGTATACAGAATATTTTTAGTAAGTATATTAATGAAGCTAAGTTAGTGCACTATAAACCTTCAGAAAGCAAATGTGTCACTATCTCAGCCACCCAGGAGAATGATTCTGGATTTTGCATTATTTCAGAATTCTGGATAAGGGATGCTCAACTTTGATAGGCTTCTCTTCAGATGACTATGATCTGATCATTCAACCTGAAAATTATAGATATATTTTGGTATTATATCACATGCTGTGACGTTCCATTTTTAGTTTTCAACATCTGGGATAGATAAACATTCAGCAAAAGAAAAACTAATTGGTTCAATACTCAAAACTCAATAGCCATGAAACAAAACAAATCGACTATCTCATGTAGAAGGTTCTGTTCAAAGGCATGTTCAAAGATTTGTTATCATAACACACACATGCATTCACACACTTTTTCATAATTTGTGAATGGCAGATGTCATGTCAGTTTTGGTTTTCACAAAAATCAACTCCCATTCATTATTAACTCCCTTCTCTTTTAGTATTTCTGTCCATGGAATCATGCTCAGTATTTCCTTAAATTTATTGAAGTCAGCTCTCCTAAAGTCTAGAAGGCATGTTTGACTTCTCTTATAGTTTCACCCTTCCTTTGTATCACAAACTCTAGAACATGGACACTCCCACTTAAGGATCCCACTACTTCCAATCCATTGACCAAATCTTCAGTGTTGGTTAGGATCAGATCCAGAATAGGTGATACCCTTGTTGCCTTTTCTACCTTCTGGACAATAAAATTGTCTCCAAGGCAAGTCAAGAATTTGACTTTGTACTCTTGGCAAAGTTTGTTTTCCAACAAATATCAGAGTAGTTGAAGTCCCCCATTACTACTATGACGCTTCTTTCTGCATGTTTGGTAATCTGTTCAAGGAATGCTTCATCCAGTTCTTCCAAATGTCTTGGAGGTCTTTAGTAGACCCCCACAACTACATCTTTTACAGTCCTTATTCCCTTAATTCTTACCCAGATGCTTTCAAACTGGTTCCAGGATTGAGGTCTTACATCTCTTCACAGGTGTAAATATTTTTGACATATAATGCTACTCCATCCCCTCTCCTGTTAGGTCCATTTCTTTGAAATAGGTTATACCCCTCTACTGCTACATTCCAATCATAGGACTCACCCCACCAGGTTTCAGTTATGCCTATTATATCATAACTATTTTGTTGTGCTAGGAATTCCAGCTCATCTTGTTTATTTCCTATGCTCTGGGCATTAGTGTAAAAGACATCTAAGCCCATGGGACATTCCTCTTTAGCTGTTTATTTGAGATTATTATTGTCCCCTCGCTGTTTGGTACTTGTTGTGTTTGTCCAACTCTCTCTTTAGCCTTTTGTCTGTGGACTTTGGACCTTGATAAACTACTGTTCCCAAGGATAATATCACCCTCCTCTACACAATCTAGTTTAAAGTCTGCTTGGTCAGAATTGCCAGTCTCTGGGCAAAAACATTCCTTCCTACATCTGTGAGGTGAAACCCATCCCATGCCAGTAGGCCACATTTCTGGAAGAGCACATTATGGTCCAGGAAGCCAAATTGTTCTACCTGACACTATCTGTGGAACCAGTTTTTCACCTTGCAGGCTTTCCATTACAGTCTTCCTATCTTGCATTACTTCCAAACCATCTCACTTCTGGTATCTTCCTCTCCCCATCGGAGATTCTCCACTTTCTAAGCTAGCCATAGACTCAGAACCTTATGTCATGGGGAGAATAGCATCATGTAATCATGGTGATTAATCCTATAGCATTGCAAATCACTATGTTCCGTTATTCATTACTTGGAATCATGGAGTTGGAAGAGACCTCATGGGCCATCCAGTCCAACCCCCTGCCAAGAAGCAGGAAATCGCATTCAAAGCACCCTTGATAGATGGCCATCCAGCCTCTGCTTAAAAGCCTCCAAAGAAGGAGCCTCCACCACACTCTGGGGCAGAGAGTTCCACTACTTATCACATGTCGCCTGAATTTGCTGGTTTCTCCTTTACTGACCCTTTTCACCCTTATCCCAAGAGCAAATGGATTCTCTGCCCTCCCCTGCCTTTAAAAAAATTGAGTTTTACTTCAACATCGCAAGGAATTAAATTCTCACGGTATCGAGATTTGCAATTTTAAAAAGGATAGAAAAGCAGAAAAGATTTTTTATTTTTCTTTGCTATTAAAGGCAAAGAAAAATAGCAATCTACTAAAATAGCAATATTTCTTTGTTTTATTGTGTTTTAATTTTTTTTCCAAAGGATGAAGCGGCTGCATTATGGCAGAGTTACAGGGGACTCACTGCTGGTTAGGAAACCGCCCACAGGACAGCCCATTTGCCCACATCATAGATTTGATTCAATGTGGGCAATTCTAACAACTCCTATATCCCATGTGTTTTTGTACTTTTGAAATGAAATGTTCTGGTTCCCAAGTCCAGAAGATGATCTCTGACCTTCTTCTCCCCCACACCTTTTTATGACTGTTCCTGATGTTTAACTGATGGATTGCGACAAACCTGACAGGAAGTCCCCCTGCATTGTGGGAACAGCTCGATCATAAATCCTACCCTCAATAGATTAGAACTCTTTTAAAATTGACCCCATTTACATTGCCATATAGTCCAGTTTCTGAAGGCAGATTAATTGCATTGCACTGGATTATATGAAGGGGCGGTTCAATCGGTAGGCAAACTACGTGGTTGCAGAAGGCACCATCCTCTTGGGGGCACAGTTGAGGCGCCTCCAAGTGCTCTAAGGCTAATTAATGAGCAGCTTTTTTCTTTCTTTTTTCCCCCTCCCTGCTAGGAGGGGGCTCGCCCTCTGGGCATGCCTTACCTTCCCCCTCCCACGTGCGTGCACTCGCTCATGGCAGGGAAGGAAGGTGGGAGGGGGAGGCCTGCTCGTGTACTCGCAGCCGGAGTTTTCCCTCCGGCCGTAAGTAAAACTCTGGCCTTGAGTGTGCAAGCAGGCCTCCTCCTCCCACCGTCACTCATGAGGCTGCCTCCCGCCGGGTGAAGCGGCTGGAGAGCGCACACACCACTGCTTCCAGCAAGGTCTCTTGAAAACTAGGCAAGAAGGGTTTATATATATGTGGAATGTCCTTGAGGCAAGTGTGAATGTTGTAAGTGGCCACCTGGATTAGCATTGAATGGCATTGCAACTTCAAAGCCTGTCTGCTTCCTGCCTGGGGGAATCCATTGTTGGGAGGTGTTAGCTGGCCCTGATTGTTTCCTGTCTGGAATTCCTGTTTTCTGAGTGGTGTTGTTTATTTACTGTCCTGATTTTAGAGTTTTTTTTAATACCAGGGGCCAGATTCCCTTTCGGTGGCCTTTTAACTGTGGATTATCTGTCTTGATATTCTGGGTTATATGGCTGTGTGGAAGGACCCTCAGTGCTCTTCCACACAGCCATATAACCCAAAATATCAAAACAGAATAATCAAACAATTTCTGCTTTGAACTGGGTTATCTGAGTCCACACTGCCCTATATCCCAGTTCAATGTTTGGTGCTAAATTCGCAAATATAGTAATTCCTACATAACATGACCATGTATTGAACTGCTTTTTCTGTCAATTTTTGTAAAACATGATGTAATTTGATGATGTTTAATAGGCTTTTCCTTAATCCCTCCTTATTATCCAACATTTTCACTTTTATTGTTCCAGTGATTGGTTTTTTTTTGGGGGGGGGGGAGGTGCCAAAATTCTGTTCGCTTACACTTGAAAATTACCTAGGGCCAGCCCTGATTACATGGCAGTGTAGATTCAGTTCAGTGCCATTCAATCTGCATTATAGGACTCTACACTGACCATTATAATGCAGTACAAACTCTGTTATATGGCAGTGTAGATGGGGCCTATGTTTTCTCTCTCCCAACCCATCATGTGTCCCCTCTCAATCTCTCCTTGTTACTTCCAGCCCTCTTCAATTACTCCACTGCTATTCCTAAGCCTTCCTTTTACTAGCCAGTGGTGATTGGGTCCCCTTCATCCTTGTTTTCAAGAAGACAGAAGTCCTCCAATGAGAAAACCTGACCCGTTGGCTACCATCTTTTCTTCCAATAAATTTTTTGGCTCAATTCATTTATTTTTATTAAAATGCTGGAATCCCAAGGCACATATAAAAATAGAGCAGACAATTTAAAAAGAAAAAAGACAATTAAAAATAACAAAGCTAGGTAAAATGTAAAACGTACACTCTAGTAGCTCAGAGTGAAACCATGATCACAGAGCCCCAAATACTTTAGTGCTGGGTCAAATTTTAACATTGTACTGAGATTAAAATGGTATCAGCACCAATCAGGACTCCAATAGGGTCTTCACGTAATTCCTCCCTCTGATTAAACAAAGAGTTAAGCCTTCATGCTCAGCCACTTATTTAGAGGGAGAGGCATTTTCTCAAGTATCACGGTCCCAAGCCCTTCATGGCTTTACATGTCATCATCAGCACTATGAACTCAGTCCAACAACAGAGTCAGTAGCTAGTAGCTACTATATTTTCCTGCTAGAAGTCTATTGCTGTATTTGCCATGTCAGTGTTATCCTCATGGGAAACTCCATTTAATATAAGGTGCAACAGTCTACATGAAAATTTAGCAGCACATTTGCCATCTATTCATGACTCAATGTTCTATAGAGAATAAAAGCCACACATACTTTTTTAAAAAAAAAACCAACCACAACAATAGGTATTAGCAGGTCATTGTGTCTGCAAAACCAGAGCTGTCTTTGCATAATGGCATTTTGTAACAATGGTAACAGAAACAAAGTAATATGAACCATACCTGTGAAATATAACTGCATTTCATCATAGAATTAATGCAATTACATTTAGAAAACCTTATAGTAAAAATAGCAGCCATAAAAAAATCATTCTTGGCAGTTATAGTCCATATTTATAGATCTGCCAGAAAGTTAATGAGATAAAAAGAACCATCAATCCAATAATCCCTTTGAATATTCTGTCCCAGTTCTGTTCTGCATCAAAGATCTGTTTTCAACAGATACATTTACTTGATCTTAGGAAAAAGACCAAGAAGCAATACAGGGTTCATATTACAACCGATATAATAAACAATGGGCAGTTATGTGATATCTTAAACACTGACAGAATTAGGCTGGCATAAACTTTTATGGACTAGAAAAGCCTCATTACATTCCATTTCACTGGATTGCTTCTCTCAAAATATTAGGATCTGAGTTCATCCAATGAAAGGTAGGAGAATCTGAAAAGTTAAATAACTATTTTTCCAAACAGTACATAGCCAACTATGCCATTTGTGGTGAAAAAAGATATACCGATGACCTCTAACGTTAACATTTCTGAAGAGGAACTAGACAAAATAGAATTAGACAAATACACAGAAAGTGAGGCTGCCTGTGGCTATTAGTCTACTGGTCATGATGGGTTTAAATTAGACCAAGGGTTCTCAACCTGTGGGTACCCAGATGTTTTGGCCTTCAACTCCCAGAAATCCTAACAGCTGATTAACTGGCTAAGATTACTGGGAGTTGTCGGGCAAAACACCTGGGGACCCAAAGGTTGAGAACTACTGACTTAGATGCTGAGTGTTTGAATGGCAATGCTGGGAAAACACAAACAGCTGGGCGATACTTTATTAATGCTCTGCTATGGGTTTCCTACAGATATCTGGTTGGCTAATGTGGGAACAGAATTACCTCCTGCCTTATTTCTTACAGTATATAATATAATATACATGTTATATTCCAGCTGAGTACAAGTGTGTGCAAGTATATGCACATATATAACGTCTTTCATTGTCTAGCCACCTCTTGCCTTGATACAAGATGTAAATATGTATGTGAGCTGTTATAGGTGTCAGTATACAAAAACACAAATCCATATGTATATCCACAGAGAAAAAATAAAAACAGCAAGATAAAATTGGTATGAAATGCAAAAAGTGTACATTACTCCTCACTTGATAAATATAAGTGCCTGAAGCTTCAGACTCAGAATTCAATGTTCTAACTTGAGCTAGCCATCCAGGAGGAAAAAAAGCATACAAAGGTTTTAATTCAGTTAAAATCATGAAAACAAACCACACAGAACCAGAGACACAAGAAGAAGTGATATCATGTGTAAGAACTGATCAGCACCACCCTCATAAAGCTCACATGACAAATTCCCAAATGTCATCCCACTAAAAGCCATGAATAATGAAAAACACAACAATGGTTCCATGGCAGATAGAATCATGACCCAGACAAAATGTTTTATGTTGTCACATACTCTCATCTACTATGGCAGAATTTGATTCATTGAAGTAGTGAAGCCCTTTCTACCAGCAGTCATAGCTGGAAGAGGCAGCCTCACAGCATGAAAAGATAAAAGAGATAAAGTGAAAAGGAAAAAAAGTTCTTTCTTCCTTTGTCGGCAGTACTCTTTTTTAATAAATGCTATGGACATGACAGGCACTGACTTACACAATTTTAAAAATATAAATGGACAAGAGGATCATTTGTGGGCAAGGGCTAAAGGTGTCTTACCATGCATGTGTCTAAGTCTTCCAAGCGTTCTATTTCAGTCAGCTCCTCAACTGTGATAACAGATCTTTTTGTAGGTCTTTCCTCTGCCAGCTCAATGTCTAATGATTCTTGGTGAGGTAATGGTTTGCCTCGCCTTGTCAAATGATCAGCCTGAAAGAAAGGTTAACACTGTAACAAAGTAACCTTTGTAATAAAATAAAATGGGGAAACACTGGTGAAAAGTAGTTTTAAGTACCTTACCAAAGTGCAAGGTTTGGAAATATTTTTAGTTACTTTTTTGGTCTATCACACCCAGGATGCACGCTTCTGAATAATACAAACCCTGAGTACTTAGTTTTAGGGCCAAATCTAAGAACAATACTAAACAATAAAGTCTTCAAGAGGAATATAAATACATTTAATACGGACAGAATCCCAATCCCCTAATTTATCTTTCAACCAACCAAGACCATTTGCATCAAGTCTGGAGTTTTCTCCTACATCCAATCAATTAATGATATCAGACATGGCGCTTCCTTTGATTTTAAGGGGAAAAACCCAAATAATGCTGGGTGTTATCAGAACATTAAACTGAACTCACAAATTTTGACCAATTCCTCACAGTAGTTTTTTTTTAATGACAAATAGAATGGAAGGAAATTTGAATGTGAAAGGATATCACAGATTGGATTTGGAAACCTGCAGCCCTCAGTCTTGCCTTAACTTCTGAATAAATTCCAAACCTCAGAAACCCTTTGCAAGGTCAACTCTCTGCCAATAAGGCCTTTTCTTTCCCCAGTAGTTTACTTGTTAGGAGTAGAAAGAGACAGAGAATGAGAGAAAAATTCAGAGAAGAGTTAAAGAAAGACACATGGAGAAAATATGGGCTCAATTACTTTTGGAAGTTGCCATATGTAGCTAGCTTGAGCCAGCCCTTCACCAGCATGGGGCCCAATAATTACTCATAAGGCCTTTGGCAGAAAAAAGATGCACCACTGCCATAATCCAGTGGCCCATAATCTTTTCAAACTATCACTCCAAAAATAATCAGAATCACTATGAAATGTTATTTTTGAGTCATACTGTAACTAGATAATCCATAAAAATAACATGATTGATAGCACTGAAAGCTGAGAAACCTATCAAAACCAACATGGACACTTCTCCCCCCTCCCCTCTTAAAGCTCGCTTTCTCCCTTCTTTCTTTTTCCAGCAAGCACATACATTTCTGCTTAAATGAGTACAGTGGGCCCTTTGGCTCTGCGGGGATTCAGTTCCAAGATCTTCCCCCACATATGCATTCCATATCATTAAATGGTGCCGATGTTGATACTGTTGCCATTTTATGTTATAGGACGTGACAATCTGCAACCAGTGAAAACTGCAGATCCACAACGTGCAGATCCAGAGGATCCTTGGTAACTGCTTGTGGGAAGACTTGATATGGAGGTCTTATTTTATTGTTTACATGCTTTATAATGTTTTTGATTTTGGATCTAAAAATGTATTGTTCAGGTTTTAAGTGATTCTTTTGTGAAGCACCTTGGGTTCTGTAAAAAAGGCAACACATACATGAAATAATTAAATAAATTAACCCTCCTACACTATCACTGTCAATATAAACACTGTAATACGGATATTTTACCTATTATATATATGAAGAGTCCATTGGGGCAACTCTTGTTGTCAGTAAGGTCACAAAGAAGTGGATGTATATTTGGAAGTCCTTATGCAAGTGAATGATGCAGAGCAAGAACATCATGCTAAGTTAATAAAATATCTTGAAAAACTAAGTCCCAGATAAATACTTACCAGTTTATGGTGGCAAAGTGACAGGGCATCAAGAATCTCATCTACTACTCGATCTGAGAGAAATGAGGCAACTGTCAGCTTCACTTCACTGTGGGGAAATTTGCAGTGAGAATAGCAACATTAATTCACATAAGAAAATCTTGCCATGCTTTACAAATTTGGTTGTTTGGTACAAAAGTTAACAAACTTAGGAATACAGACTATTTTTCTATATATCCTAATACTATCAATCCTTTCTGGCCATGGTACCCCAGGGCTTCAGGCAGGATTATTTCCTTGCCTTACTTAAGAGATTTCTAGTATTGCCTCATGGTCTCCCAACCATGAATAAATATTTGCCACAATGAAACTAATTTGTTATTTCCATAGAGCCACCATTATATGTTTACAAATCCTTTTTTTTACAATGTAATGTGCAACCCATTTCATATATTTCTATAAATAATCTATAAACACTAGAACATATGTTTAAAGCACGTCCTGTTTTGGCAAAGCATTCAACTCAACAAACTGTACTGGAGATGCAAGAAACCAGTGTATGTATTAGGATGTTTATGCTGGAGATGAGACATAAATTAATAATTGCAACAGGCTCAAACATCTGCACTCCACAGTGCTGGTATCTCCCCCCCCCCCCCATGCTACTTTCTGAGGGCACCAAGGGAAGGGAAGGTAGTGTATGCCAACACTTGTATTTCCCTTAGAACAGGAATGTCAAATTCATTTTAATCAAGGGCTATGTCAGCCTTATGGTTGCCTTCAAAAAGTAATTGAATCCATGGATGGCCCAACAATGGGTTTTTTTCATAATGGTTGGTGCTCTTTAGTTTTTACCAACTTGGGTTCCCAGATGTTACTGAACAACTTCCAGCACTTTGATTATATATCTTGGAGATAAATGGGAACTGCAATCCAACATCAGTTGTGGCGCTGAGGCTGGGGAAAGATTGACGGACATCATATACACAAGCCTTGTATCTAAATTCAAAACAACTTTTCTGACTATACAGAACAAACTGCAGCCTTCCAGATGTTACTATTTCACAAATTCCATCAGTGCTAGTCATGATGTCTAATGATGAGAAATACAGGAGGTGTAGTCCAGCATCTGGAGGGTCACGTAAAATGACATGGTGGTCCGGATTTAGCCAGCAGGTCTGTACTTTGACACATGTGCCTTAGGATGTGAATACATTTTGTGATTGGGACAGTATTATTCAATGTTTTGTGTTCCAGAGTACAATGTAGGTTTTTGTGCCTAGTTTTCAAGATAAGAGGAGAAAGCAAATGGACTCACCTGATTTTATTAAGGATATCAATACCAGACTGCTCTAGGAGAACATTTTTTACAAAGGTCCGTGGAATAGAAATCTTTTCTGTGCATGCCTCAATCAAATCTTGCCTTATGTTTGCTTTTTTCATTGCACTTGGACAAAGGTTTTCAGCAGCATCCACCATAGATTCAAGTAGTGTCTGTAGCACAAAGTGGAAGAAAACACTTTTGATATATATGCCATGGCATCATTTCATCCATAACACTGTATGCAGGACTTTTATGCTTAGGACTAATGAAACAATGCTAAAATTAGCACATTACAAAGATTTACCAAACTAAATGCCAAATCACATGTCTGTCTTTCAGCTAGAAATGTATCTCTGGATCGATTCACAGAAATTTGTTTTTGAAATTGCCAGCGTAGTACTGGCAAAAACTTTAGTAAATTTCTGGATAGGTTTTTATTTGTGGTCGCATTCACAAAATGCATTTCACAGGATATCAGCAGGGATGAATTGTGAAAATCAACAAAATAGAAATACACATTTATTGAATTAAATGTGGTCTTTTCCTTTTTAAAGAAGTGTTCCAAAATAACAAATCTAAGTTAATCAGATTGCATTATGTCTGCATTCTTAAAATTTAGCAATAAAGAAAAGATTTCACTTATTGACTTTGTTTCTATGATTTCAAGCTCTTCAATGCCCTAATTCTGATTAAATAAAGGGGAACAGCTCAGTACTGTAGGTCTGAGTACTTTAAACGTTTGCAAATTTATTAGATACTGGATTATGGTAAAATGGAAACTGCAACAGAAATGTATTTTCACGGTACAAACATATGAAAGTTTAATGGAAGATTTAAAAATAACTTTCCAAAAACGTCTTTCACATAAAAAGTTAACACATTTGGGCCCAGTCCATTTTCTTTAAGCAGTAATTTTAGCTCACAGATGTTAGCAAATAAAGATAGAGCTAAAATTCTTAAAATATTGATCATGCTCTGAGAGTAACTATTCTGTTTCTATGCTAAATGTACTTAAGTCTCCAGGACTGAATTTCGGGGAAAATGTCTACATTTATATTAAAAAATCTTTGCAGGCTGCTGGATCTGGGAAATGAGTAAAAACTCCTCATTGGCCAATCTCCAGATTATTTATGCAGTCAGAAAAATCCAACCATTGTTTGCATTTCAGTTGTGGAGCCAGGAGAATGGTGAATGACCATCCCTGTTTCCACACTTTGTGATTTTCATTAGCAAAAGACCAGTGAGCATTTGGACCTCAAGATATTTTTGACTAAAATTCTCACACTCCCTTACTATTGACTCTTCCAACTTGAATGGCCACAATTTAAAAAACTAGAAGTTCATATTGTATGCATTTGGTATATTATTGTTTTTTATGTTCATCACAATGCTTCTGGGTGTTGTACAAAACATCATAGAGATTACAATAAAAAACTGTAAAACAGTAGACATAAAACCCATGACAAAATATAAAGCCACAGAGAGTTTAAACTACCCCCTGGCTTTTCTTATGATGGCACATGGGTTAAGGGCTGCATTCAGACCTTGTTGTAAACCAGATTTATTGCAAGCAGAACAGTTAAACTAACTAGTGAGTTCCTGTATGTGGTTTGTTTACTGTATGATCTGAACCCCAGTTTGGCTTTCCTTTCCCCTGAAAAGTCACAGGAAAAATTTCTCATTGTTTATTCTTTTTCTACTTCTTGGCCTATCAGGCAGGAGACACGAAAGAATGATTGGTTCAGATGTCAAAGTAAAGAAATTTTAAACAGAAAGTCCATGGTTTGCTTATCCATTTCAAGATGCAGTTGGAATACTCATAGAGTATCCAAAGCTATTGCTGCCTTTTTCATAGTAAGTCACATTCCTCAAAATGTCTGGCTGACCATGGTGGCCTAACCCAGTCAGTTAGTTTGTTGTGTTGTCGAAGGCCTTAATGGTTAAAATCACTGGGTTGCTGTGTGTTTTTGCTCCTGCCATTTGAAATAATGTGAAAACAGGAGGATCCTCCAATGCTATAGGGATGCCTATATGAGTATATCTTGGCTTGGACTAAGGTATTAGCCAGCTTTCCCAATGAGAGCAGAATTTAAAATTTTGAAACCCATAATTAATCATAATTTCATAGTTCAAACAAACACACCTAAGTTATTCAATGATCTTCAAACTATGGCTCAATATCTTGGTTGGTTCTGATGTGAGTAATTATACGATTGACTTATTCTCAAACTTTAATACATACAGTTGGCAAACTTTATTTCTTTGGCTCTTTAATACTCTGACATTTGACTAAAACTGATAAGCAAAGTCTTCATATAAAAGAAAGAGAAACTTAACACTATCCAAATTTAAATATTTTCCTGCTCATTAACTTCTCTAATTCAACAAAATAATTAGTCATGTGGTATTTCTCTAGATTTTTATTATCGTCTCACTGATTGAAACATTTTCTTTTTGTTTCACATGATCAGAGGTTCAATTTGTAGTTTTAGAGCTGCTGCTAAGTTCACAAATATATCAATACAGGACACAGCTGGAAGCAGAATACACTGTGGGGGAAATTATAATGCTGTCATGCATAGTGATTATGCTATCATAGAGATATTCCTGCTGGTAAAAAACAACAACCCCAAAATGCCAGACATTTTTAGAAATTGCTCTGGATCAGTGCTTCTCAACCTGTGGGTCCCCAAATGTTTTGACCTTCAACTTCCAGAAATCCTAACAGCTGGTAAACTGGCTGGGATTTCTGGGAGTCGTGGGCCAAAAACACCTGGGGACCCATAGGTTGAGAATCACTGCTCTGGAACCTAGTGGGGTAGAATGATACTCTTATTCATTATGATGATGTTCATTTATACCCCTAGTTTTCTCTCCACAAGAAGACTCAAAGAACAGATTATTTATATCTGTTCTGGAAAACTGTAACCTTCCATGTCACTTAAGGCAAAGGTGAAAATATGTGGCCCTCCAAATGGCATTGGAAGCCTAGCCCCAGCAGCTCCAGCATCACCAATTCAGAGAGTTGCATCATTCCTCTCTTTGGTTTACAAGAACCAGACCATTAGAGAGAACAGTAAATAAAAGTGAGCAAGGTTATTCCTGAAATCCCTATGAAAAGTTTGCTATTTAATAAACAATTCTTATATGATTTATTCTTTAAGATGTTCAAGTGCACTATGAACTTATTCTAATGTTCTCCTAAGCCAGTGTGGTAGAGTGATTTAATGGCTTGAGACCTGGACTTGATCCCTGCCCAACCATGGAAACCCACTGGACAAGCCACACTTTTTTGGCCTCAGTGGAAGGCAACGGTGAAACCACTCTGAATAAATCTTGCAAAGAAAACACTATAACTTCACCTCAAGGTTGCTGTAAGTCATAAAGGCCTTGAAGTCACACAACAACAATAACAAGCAACAACAATATACTTCTTCAAACACTTCTTTTGTCAAGAGACTTTGCTGGAATCTCATTTAATATGTTGTGGTAGATTTTCCCTTAGCTTGTTAGTATCTTGTTTCTATACCAGGGATTCTTACCAATTTTTAGGTAGCGAATGGTTTGCTACTTTCCTGTTTTTAACTTCAATCGCAGGCCAACAATGTTGGGATACTGGATTGGGTCTTTATCCCATTAATTGCATTACTGCTTCAGAGATTTCTAACTCTAATCCTTGCCCTAGCCATAGCTGCCTAATCACATATCCTTGATATTATGTCAGTTGGGCCCAGAAGGGAACAATATGTGAACAACAGTGGTGATAATGACCAAAGGTTAGGTTCCACTTGCAGTATCTCATCTTAAACTGTAGCTGAAACAACTAAGATGGTTTCCTGCCTCTTTAGGACACTTGCCATATTTTTTTTCAAACCTCTTTATTAGTTATTACCTTGAGCTGGTCATCAACAACCCTGGTGACTTCCCCAGCCATTGAATCTAGTGTCTCCTGAATTGGGTTAGGTAAAGAGCCATTTGCTCCTGCCCATGAAGCTCCACCAAGATGATACAGATTTGGTAATAACTGTAAAAAAAAAGCAGTAATTTAATGTGACAGCCAGAATTAATAATTCTAAATAATATGTATTAATTAATTAAATGCCTAAAAGTAAAGTTTTAATCTTAATATTACCTATTTTAGTAGGGTCAGTTCATCAGGGATATCACTTACTGTTTTGGAATTTTTAGCATCTTTCATAAGCCTTTCTGCTGATTTCACATCTTCTTGTATTGTGTCAATGCCACAGTTTCTTAAGGAGTTCAGATGGTCTTGTACTTTGACACATATTCTGTCAATCATCTATACAGCAACCAAGTGGGAAGCCAACAGAACATTAGGCAGTTTGTGACATGTGAGAGTAACATAGCAATGAAGTGCTAGGTTTTTTTTGGAGGCAAGTGTCTACACAAATATGGAGGAATTAATAATGTGAAGACTTTAAAAATGTATTTATCTAGCTGATGTTTATTCAGCCCTTCAATAGACAATCACAAGATTAAACACATAACATTATAACAGGCTCATTGGGAAAAAAGGATGCACTTGGAGCTTTTAGGATGGAGGAGCCTTTGAATAAGTTGGCTATGAGAGGTACTTCCTTGGAATACTGCTGCACCTCAGTGGTATCTTCACTATTCTGGTGCCCATTAGATGCATTATTTTCATTATCCAGAGCTCACATGGTAAATGACAATTCTAATTGGGAATAACAGACTGGATAATGTCAGAGAATGAATGCTTTGATTACTTCTTAGATTATCTGGGGTAGAATTAAAGTAGAATGCATCCTACCAAACTGCAAATGGATATTTTCATTCCCCCTTTCCATTTTCAAATACCAAATCTTATACATTATCTCCCTTAATCTCCCTTAATTGTGCAACAATTCAACTCACTAAGCATAGTCTCTTGATGTTCTTTACTCTTGATCCTTAACCCTGCATTTAATATTCTTCACAAAATGTAACAAATGAATGGATGGATCCAGAACTATGAGAACTGAATTCCACTTAGGTTTCAACTCCTCCATCCCCCATTCAACTCATCATCATACCTATTTGCTTCATACAGCGATAGCTTCATACAGCTATAAATATTCCATTATTTTAGGACAGGAATTGGCTGCTAAGAGTACAGGTTGCTGAGCTTAAAGGATCGCTTACTTGCATGAATGGACAATGAATGAAAAGCATTAATGCCCAAGCATGCTTTTCTCAGTACATTCATTTTGGTTCTCATAATGCATTGAGAAATGAGTCAGAGTTATGCTTGGAAAAAATCCATGAAAATAATCTCCATTTTATGCCTGTTCTGGGATTCTGTGAAATATCTTCCATTGACATTGATTTCTTTTATCCAACCCAATGAAAACTGTGTTAATTTCAAAAAGGCAGCTCACCTGTTGTGTTGTACTAGTGACTATGCCCTGCTGCAGCCTATAGGCTTGCTCCTGCAGATACTTCCGGGTTTCATGATTGCGAAGCAAATAGTTTTCTATCTAAGTACAGAAGTCAATGTTAGTCACGATTCTACATAACTGAGCAATCATGCAAATATATCCACACCCACACAAAATGATGGAAAGAAAAACACAGAACTTCACACAATTTATACATTAGTTGCATGTTTCAACACAATCTTGTATCTGCCTACTCAGAAGTCAGTAACATTACATTATAAAAAGCTTGCTGCCAAGTAAATGGTACAGGATCACAGTTTTCATTTTTATTACAATTTCCATCTGTTTTTAACCATATTATCTGAAAGATTTAATTGAAATCAATGCAGTTTCCTGCAACACAGTAAGCATGTACCTACAACATGAGAAGCCAGGAAACCACCGGAAACCTGATTTATCATTTATGGGCAGTATGCAAAGGGAATTCATAGCACTTTTGTTGGTAACATAAATATTAGTAGACATAACTCTAATGTGTGTTGGGTGCCAGGAAACACGTGTCTCTGTACAACCCACTATCAACAGACTGGAATTTGTGGATATGTTCCAATTCCAAAGGCATTATTTCCAATCTTCCTTTTTTATTCAAAAACCCCTGTTCTGAGGACTGAGATGGAATGCCCAGGAAGACTGAAATCTCTTGCAACTGTTTCTCGTGCATTCCCATCCATAATATCTAGTTTATATCCATTTATCCTCTGGCACAGAGATTGGCATGTTTGCCTAATGTTATGAGCAATACCTTCTGAAGTGCCTCTTCAGTTTTCTCAGGACTTGTTTTAAGTGCTTGAGAAGCATCATTCACTGGTATAGGCATGAACCTTATGGTATAATTCCTTAGAAAAGAAAAAAAGTAATAAAATTAAAAGTAGAAAACTTATTTAATACAGCTAAATGCACTTGATAGTTCCTTAATCTTGCTATTTGATGCGCAGACACTTTGTTATATTATTATAAGCAGAAAGGAACACATTTCATATTTTCTTGGTTCAACATCGTGATTCTTTGATCCAAGCTGTGATATGAAACTGGACAACTGTATTCTACCTTATATTTAAGAACATTTGACTAAGTAACGCAAACATATATGGTGCCTCTTAACCATAACTAGAGTCCTTCTCAGAAATTAAAATCCTAATTCGCCATAAAGGTGCACAAACACAATGTATTTAATATCTCTTGAAATCAAACGTCCTTAAAATGGACTTTCAAGTAAATATGCAGAGGCTGCACAGCAATCAGGCTAGTACCTCTATGCTATATATAAACATACTAATTTTATTTTCACAAAAATTGTCAGCATTTTGTATGAACTTAATGACAGTAGCATTATCTGATCAATATATTCAGTGACTAATAACTATGTTTCTACACTATTATGAAAGGCTGCAAATTGCAATCTACCATGCAAATCTATTGTGAAGGATTTGTTATTTTTGTCTTTCAGACTTAAATGTGTACAAGCACACGTAAAGGCATACCCTCTGAACATTTTTTAGTATTTTTGCCTTCACAACAGCAAGATTAGCAAGTTTGTCCAATAGCATCTTTATCTCACAAAATCTTTTAATCCTCGATTCTGGGGATCAAGATGCATCTAAACTGTAGAATTAATGCAGTTTCACAGCAGTTTAACTGCCATGACTTAATGCTTTAGGAGTTGGAATTTTACAAAGTCTTTCACCTTCTCCACCAAAGGGAGCTGGTTTTTCACCAAACTTCAATTGCAATGATTTTATAGAACTGAACCATGATAGTTAAAGTGGTGTAAAATTACTACAGTGCTCCTTTACTTTCAGCTACAACATAATATAAAATGCATATTGAATGGCAGACAGATGGCTAGAAATAGCTCATAGAGAATTTAGGGAAGGGAGCTGTGCATCGCGATACCATCCAGATTTCATGGAATATTCTCACCAAGGAAGCTTTAAGAAGTGTAACACTGTGCACACATTTGCCTAATGAAACTTTTGCTCCAGTTGACTTTTTAAGACATTATACTTGGTGCCAGGGGTGCTAGATTTCTTTAGGTAAAGACTTGAATGTGATGTTTTTCATTGCAATTTTGAAAATAATCCCGCTTGTAATGATTGAAAGCTTCCCTAATTTTCTTTATTTCTTACCAGGGAAGCAGAAAATTAAGATAATCAATTTGTAATAATTCCTTAATTAATGTGTTTTGAATATGCCAACTGACCTAATTAAAAGCAAAATGTTATATATTAGCAAATATAGTTTAGATTTCAAAAAGAATGCAAATGACATGACATATTTTCAGCCCAGGTGTGGTTGTAGTTAGGGTAGGAGGAAAGATCTGGCTGGGACTAATGTGTGTGTAACAGGCAGTTATACTGTCACCGTTGGTGTAATCCAAATGTAGCTCTTTGTGCCTGACATTTGAAATATGAGGAAAGATCCAATTGCCAATAGCAGGCACAAGAACCACATCAGGCTGAGATATGCCATGGAGAAATAGGTCACTTACTACTAATCTGTCTCTGACTGGACCCTCAAGATGAGGCATGGGCAAACTTTGGCCCTCCAGGTGATTTGGACTACTGGCTGTTAGGAATTGTAGGAATTGAAGTCCAAAATGCCCAGAGGGACGAAGTTTGCCCATGCCTGCGCTAGCTCCATTTAGTGGCTGGTGAAGAACAGGGAATAAAAGTGGAGTGCCCAGCTACCTCTCTACAGATGGTCAACAACAAAGGCATCTTTTGATATGCACTTGGGGTCCATCAGACGATCTGAATGATAACACTGTAACTGTGTGCCTGGTTATAGTGCCCCTGCTCTCCAATGGGAATATTTATTTATTTTATTTATTTCCAATATTTCTATCCCGCCCTTCTCACCCGAAGGGACTCAGGGCAGTGTACAATTGGCAACAATTCGATGCCGACACATCATTAAAAACAACAACATATAAAAATGTATTACAACCAATTAAATACAGTATAAAATATAAAACATAAAACATATGCTTAAAATCCGTTCGTCCAATATCCTCCTACTTTCAGGAGAACAAAACAGGTGAGTTTGAAGGAAGTATGGGCTTATTGCTCAAGGGAGTATTGAACACGTTAGCATTACCCGAGATATATGCCACTAATAAGATGCCAGGCACAGTGTCAGAACCATAATAAAAATGGCTAATTGAATCCCCCTGCTACCATACTATGGTATCATTTTGGCTCCAATTTCTTTGCTCTAGCTATTTACTGAAAAGAAAGCAGCCATGCAAGGACTGGTTATGTGAATAAAATCTGCAAGCATTTGAGAACAAAGAGAGAAAACTCAAATCCCTCTCATTGCCTCTATACTGCAACCTCCACCAGTTTTAGCCAGCATAAGTGAGGCATAATGGGAGTTACAGTTCAACAAACAACTGGAAAGTTACTCACTGCTCTTCTGATTTACTTAACATGAAATAATTAGTTTGAGACAAAACAAGCCAAACTGTATTAGATAGAAGTCTTTCTACTTCAATCTCCAGGGATCTAATATCTCTCATGTTCCTGTACAAGACTAAAGAATCAAGATGACCTTTTACGCTAACCCTCCTTTTGTTGAACAAAGAAACTTCTATTGTACTGTCCCAACTTAAGATGTTGGCATTTCACATGGTAGTTCTCAGTAATGTTTGCCACTGGATTCACTTGGAGTAGATAACACTGTCCTTTCTTCAGTCCAACTAACTAGCAAGAGAAGGCAGCTAGCTTGATTTGCATGCTGTCTTGCCATTAATATGCCCCCCCTGCTGTGATGTTTTGGAGAAGAAAAATCTTTAGAGATTTTCTTCCTGACTTTTTTCTCAGAAGACCTGTCTGATGCTTATATGCTTCTTTCAGGCTGCCAACTAAGTGACTTTATAGTTGAGTTCTCAGACAACTTCAGAGGCATGGAAATTGTTTAATCAGATGGATGAACTTTTGCCCAGTTGCAAAATTGTGCGAGTGCTTCATGAAAACTTATATTTAGCACAAACACAAGGCTGCTTCATTTTTTCTTGATTAACAGAACATATTTTACCCATCACCATTTACATAGTACAGGCAGTCCCCAAGTTATGATAGATTCTGTAGGTTTGTTCTTAAGTTGAATTTGTATGTAAGCTCGAACAAGTTCATTTTTAAAGTGTACCTCCAGCCAAAAGCCTACATACATCTATACACAAAATAAAAGTGCAAAAATGTGTATGTGGAGGAGGTGCCCACTTACACAGACAGCCTCCTGCCTCCACAAACAGCTATAGCTCCCACTGGGCAGGTGACATCCATGGCCCTCCTTCTACTGACATGCAGGTTATAGTGAGTGCCATGAACATGTAGCCTAAAACCTGCCAGTGTCCTCCACAAACACTATCATTCCCTGCCCCCCTCCAAGTGAAGGCTTTCATGCGGGGACAATTCCATCCTAGATGTTCTGTTTTTCCTCCAGAATGACCTACATCCAAATATTGTTAACCCAACCAACGATGGATCTGGACCAAACTTGCAACAGATAATGGGACTTGCAGTACCTTCACTGATACTGTGACTCTCACCAACAATGGACTGGGACCAAACTTGGCACAGAGAAACCCCATGACCAACTGAACATACTGCAGGGGCTAGTGGGATGGACCTTTATTTTGGGAGTTACAGTATAATTCATCTGCATCCAGAAAGCACTGAACCGAGCTGACACCACATCTGGACTAAATTTGGCACACAGACCCAACATGGCCAACTGTGAATATGGGCCTGGTTTGGGGGTGACTGACCTCGGATCTGGGAGTTGTAGCTCACTCTTATCCAGAAAGTCCTGAACTCAGCTGACAATGGGTCTGGACTAAACTTCAGTGATATTACCTAACATCCCAAAACAAACAAGGCCTTGTTCTAATAACCCGGGCATTGCCAAGTCCCCAAGGTAGTAATAGACACACACACACACACACACATATAAAGGTAAAGGTTTCCCCCTCACATTAAGTCTAGTCATATCCAACTCTGGGGGGTGGTGCTCATCTCAATTTCTAAGCAGAAGAGCTGGCATTGTTCGTAAATACCTCCAAGGTCATGTGGCCAGCATGACTGCATGGAGCGCTGCTACCTTTCTAGAAGGGGCACCTATTCATCTACTCACATTTGCATGTTTTCAAATGGCTAGGTTGGCAGAAGCTGGGGCTAACAGAGGGAGCCCACCCTCAGCAAGTTCAGCAGCTCAGTGGTTTAACCCGCTAAGCACCAGTGCAGCGGGTTAAACAGGTTTTGGCTATCACAGGGAAGGTTTATATTTGTTTTGCTGTCTGTGCCCCTGTTCAGAAGATTTCACCTCATTTTCTGACCCTGTGATCATTGGATTTTGAAAAATTTGACTAGTTGTGGAAACAAGGATTGGTGATAAAGCTTCAATGGAGACACTTTTTTCTCATGATAACTCTTCCAGTGGTAAATTTCCCTTCTGGGGGGTAGATTTATCTCACTTCCTGTTGTCTTAACTATGAGTTGTTTGTAAGTTGGATATTTGTAACGGGGGGGGGGGGGGGCTGTATATGCTAAGCATTCAAATGTGCATACTTGCTAGGTAATGAGACCCATATTTAAAGCTCTTCTGTTATTAAGAGTTGAAGAATCAAAGTATGAAGGGATCTATTGCTCAGACTTGTCCATAACCAACTCCTAAACCTACCTACACAGCCAGAATACAGCCACAAGGTGCACTGTAGATACATCAAAGAGCAGTAGCTCTATGAGGATCAACAAGCATCTAGGTCAGATCCAGTGAGATGCAGTGGCAATTGTTTAATCAGTTTTACTGTATACAAGTCTGTCCTGAACTGATTTGACAATTCATTAGGCTTTTTGAGAATGCCAGCTCTTCTTTGTTTAACTAATACATGACATTATTAACTAAATGTCAGCCACAGGAATCCTAGCCTTTTGCTGACTACCTATTGACTTATTTTTAACTGATGTGATTCTAATTTTTATGCTTGAAGCCTCTCCCTTGGGTTACAAGAAGTTCCCCATGGCCTGTCCAATCGTTAGCACTGTTTGAAAATGCATTATGAAAGTTGACATAATCACAATGCACAACCATTGGTCTTCTTAGCATTATCTCATCCTGATGCTGGACTTGACACTGTTGGTCTTGCAACTGAAATGTCAATACATCACTCCTTATTGAACTAAAATAATTAAGATGAGAGAATGCGATACTCTGCTGGATTTCATAATGGCATACAGATTTCAATAAGAAATAAATATCATAGACTGAGCTTTTTTAAAAAAAGTATTAATCACAATGATGTAATTAAATATATAATTGCCATCTTTTTTCTTTTCTTGCTGCCAATTCATTGGATCTATATTTATAGGAGCAAGAATTCATGCTAAACAATATTATTAAATCCGAACTTTTAAGGAATTACAAATATTATTGTAATATGATTCTTGAAACAACGTTGGCTATTTTGAATGAATTTAAATTATTTTTAAGGATTTTAGCTTGATTTTAAAAGTTTTCATACATATATCAATTGAAATATTTTACCATTGTGCATCAACTTAGAGACCCTGGCAGGTTGAGACACAATGCATGAATACCTTTAATAACAATATAATATAATTCTAAGAAAGATACAAAAAGATGTTTCCAATAACACTGAATTAGACTGTATAAAATTTTATTTTGTTCCATCGGACAGTCTTTTCTGTCTCATGTTGATAGAAAAGACTGACTTCCAAATTTAGTGTTTTGCACATTACAGCTGGGACTCCAAGACAGAAAATGACTTGAGGAGTGCTCATTCAATTTATTTATTTAGTTAGTTCCCTCCTTTCTCCCAGCATGAGATCTAAGGCCGCTTCCAGAAAGCAATTTATTGTGGGAGAAAACAGGTTAAAGTAATCCGTTTTCTCTCGTGTTGCTGTCTGCATGGATACCCAAAAGAAGCATGCTTTCCTGTCCATTGTCCTCATTGTAGCATGGTAACAACCACTCTACAATGGGGCTAACCCAAACTCAAATCCCTTCCTAAAACCTTTAAAATAACACCTAAACATACCGGGCCGCCATTATGCCTCTCTGCATGCCCCCCCCCCCCCTAAAAAATTTTCCTAGCGCTACACTGGTACGTTCTAGGAAATATGCAGAGAGGCCTAATGGTGGCCCGGTAAGTTTTTCTTTTATTTTAAAGGTTTTAGGGGGGATTTGGGGAGCGGTGGGTTCCCTCTTTGTTCCCCCAGGTCCATGGGGCCTGAAGAAGCAAATTGGGCTGTGCAAACTGACCTCTTGGTACTCCCAGGTAGTCCCATACTCTATTAGACCCGGGTCTTTCAGGAAGACGCAGGTCTAATGGAGTATCAAATTAATTCGGGACAAAGCAGGATTTTTCTTCTTTGTCTCAAATTAATTCAGTTTCAACGAAAGCATTTGAACGCCTCCGGTAAAACTGCGGGAGCTGCAGTTCTATTTAACTCTACAAAGTTTATACAATTTAACAAATAAAAATTCAGGACACTCCTTTAAAAACTACTTGTCTATGAGACTGAACCAAAGGCCTTCCTAAATAAAGAAGTCTTCTGCTTTTTTCTGATGGCAGAGAGAGAACAGAAAAAGAGCCAACAAGTCCTGTGCTTAATTTAGGGGGTGTTTTTGGTCATAAGGATGGTTATAATGACTAAATGTCTTAATTGAAGCTATCAGGTTTCTTCCTGAGGAAATTAAACATCCATATATCGGCAGATGAGGGGGAAATGGAAAGAGAATATACAATAGTTTGACTTCTATTTTTATCATGAACTGTCTTGAATCCAAATATAGACACTTTTGTAATACCTACAATGTACAAGTGAATTGAACTTACTTTTCTAGAGCTACTGCTATGTCCTGGAAGCCTTGGCCGGTGATATTATTTTTGTCCCATATAACAGTTCTGTTGGGAAAGCAGAAATTACAGATTCACTGATGAACATTTTAAAACAGATCAGCGAATTCTTACTTTAGAAATATTTCATGTTTTAAGTTCTGAGCAATTTAGTTTGAAAAGATATATCCCATCTTATGTGGTCAATGGTATGCATTCATTGAACTATTTAATTAATTAAACAATGTCCCCCCTTTCTCCCATCATGAGTTTCAAGGCAAAAAACAATTTGAGTAAAAACAAAATACACCAAAAACAATTGATAGGACAAAGATTTAAAACAATTAAATAATCACACTAAATCATTAATTTAAAACAATATAAAAATTACAAATTAACAAAGCATGATCTGTGGTGTGTTCTCATCCTGATCTATGTTGTCCTACTAGTACAATGTTGATTCTGCTCCAGATTTCTTCAAAATAAATCCATCATCTGATTCCAATTCCTTCCTGCCATTAGTCCTCTGAAAAATACTTTCCCCAACTCCTTCTCTCCCCCCCCCCCCCAAGGAAACTCTACTAAAGTTAAGAAGATATGCAAATAAAGTTTATATTACCTGAGTTTGGTGTTTATCTGAAGAGCTTTTGCTAACATCTTTGCTCCCATGTCTCCCATGCCATTCCCACTAATAACTACTTTTGTAAGAGACGTATTGCTGCCAAGAGCATTGATAATGATAGTAACTTCAGTCTTCAACTTGGAATCTGCTAAAGATAGTGACTGCAAAGGCTGTGGAGTAATGAAACAATGACTAGTATTTCTACAGTGTTCTTATGCTATTGCACATTTTCAGTAAATCCACAGGAGAAATGTCTTGTCAGGCATTCCTACTCACAAAGATTAGAGTCAGTCAGTTCTATAACAGAATACTAGTTATCATCTTGCAGCAATTTAAATCCATGAAAAACCCATCAGATTTGACACCGACTCTCCACTGGTACACCTTGTTAATATTCCTTGGAAAGTGGTGAATTTTATTCCTTTTCACATCCATGTACAGAGGCTAATATGAACAGTGGAAGAGCCTACAGCAGTTCCATCACTGCATATCTTGAGTCCCAGCACATTGAAAGTTGCAGGGGAGAGCTGCTGGGATTGGGACAACAAGCAACCTTCCTATTCTCTCTTCATGCAACTGAATGTCCCAAGACATTTATGGAAGCTTCACTCATGGCTTTTTTCATTTAGCATTTTAAGGAGAAAAACAAGTAGACAATGTAAATGTGGTGGAAGTGGTTTGAATGCACAACTCATCGCTCTGAAAACAAATGCCAAAGACTGAAGTCTGCATTCCAACTAAGCTTTCGTTTTGACAGCATCCAGAAAAACAGTTCAATCTGGAGCTCAATTATATGCCCCCCCCCCCCAACCATATACAGGCTTGAAAATGGTAATTCTTTCCACAGGCAAATTTATGCAGGTTGTTAAAATCCAGAGGGATAGCGCTAACTTGGAGCTGGCCATTATGCAAATTATGCACTCACTATGACTGTACAATTGAAAAACCTGTCCTTGACAAAGGAATGCAATCATTTCGGTTTAAATGGCAGCTATCAAATTTCTATAGTAATTCTACTAATCTCCAAGTGCATCCTTACTTATTCACCACATAATTTAGAGAGTATTAGCTGCAGATTAGTAAGTTATTTGGGAATGGTAACAAAAGTTTAATTGAGGTGCTTCACGCTTCTATAATAGATTCCAGTACAAAGCTGTAACACCACAGCTCATCTTTCTAAATTAATAAGCAATTCAGCAGAACGTGTTCACGGTATCTACAGCATTGCACAACATTTTTTAAAAAAAATGAAATAAAAAGTTTATCAGCACCATATGCAGGAAGAATTCATAATCATTACCAAAGATGAGCTTGTAATTGGCTTTGGTCTCATTAGTAATAGATATGTTTCTTTGATTCTAGAGGTCAGCCAGAGCAATAGACTACAAAAATTATTTGGTGTCACTGAGGCCATCAATAGAAAGAATAGCATCTGATATGCAATACCTTCCTTCCCTACCTCCCTCCTCCTTTATCTTCTTCTGTTTCCCATGACCATTTCACAAGTCAGCCCAAAGGAACTTGTATGAATTACTCATCCCTGATAAAGGGCATCCATCCTTAGAAAGGAGGTCTCTAGGAACAATAATCCTGGAGTTTAAGGAAGGGGATTGGTATGGGTCTATGTCTTATTGACCCCCCAATAAACTGCATAGTGAGTATAATTGGATCTCTATATTTCTCTTCCCAAATGAACACATTTCTGAGTTAGAAATGCAACTTTTAAAAAGTGCCAATCATAGATACAACTAATGTACATTAATTATAAAATGGTTAATGAGATGGTTATTTGAAAAAACAATTATGCAATACCATGGTACATCAACACAATTTAACAACAAGGTGAAGCAATTGCCCTATTTTTTTCATTTGTTTGGGTCTTTCCCTTTCATTGCTCAAGGTCATTTCAGTATTTCATCTATTAATGAAAAGGCCTCCTTTGGTTCAAAGCAGATGAACTATAAATTTTGGAACTGTCACTTTCCCTACAAAATGAGGTCTTATCATCATAACTGTTAGTCCATAAAAAGAGACTTCCTCTATTTTTGGAACTGGACTTGAAAAGTAAACTTACCGCATTTTGCCACATAATAGTCACACACACCCGCTTTTGGCAAAAAAGGGGGTGCAACTATTATATTGTGGTGACTATTATGTGGTGAAAAAGCCCTCCTTGAGTAATATATCTCTTTGAGGGTTCAGCCATGTAGGCAGGTTAACCCTCTCCCGGCCACAGGGCTGCGCTCTCAGAGTAGATACAGGAAGGCCTTACAATGAAAATTTGAAGGGGAAGTCTTGCTCTGAACACGAGAAGAAAAACCACAGAAATGTTAGGATTTCTGTTATTAGTTTATGGTAATTTTCTTTTAGGAACAGATCTGAATGGATAATTCTTCATTATGTTCCAAGGAAAGTACTTCTAATAGTTATCGGTTTCAAACTAAGTGTATCTTCTATATAGAGACGTAACCATAACAAACCCATTAGCCAGGGTTTTAAAAGAATGAACTAGAGCAATAGGCTACAAAAATTATTCGCCCATATGAAGAACTGGGAGACATCTGCCTCTGTTTTCCTTTTGAACTGCACATTCTGATTCACAAAAACTTGAGATGGATTTTGTTCAGCCATTTAGGGGACTTAGGCCAGCACTTGATTGTTAGAGACTGCAATATTTTAAACTGAAATGTAAATAGACATTTCCCCTCCCTCTATCTATGTAAACCATTACAAAAAAAGACTTCAACTAAGAGTTACCAGAACAGAGGCTAAGTGAAATGTCAGAATTCGTTAAAATAGAATAACTGGAAAGTATAGCTGGCAGGAACTTCAAAAGATTTCAGGAAGTAAATACAAAGGGATCCTAATACTTCCATGTGCATTAACGTTTAGTACTAAATTCTGTTGTTAATTTCAGCTAAAGCACACTTATTGAATCAACAGGACTTACACAGCTGTTGATTTAAGAAACTCAATCCATTCAATGCGTTTACTACTCTAGCTGGTCCTAACAATTGAATCTATACATGTTTAAATATTAGCATTTTTGTATTTCTCTACTAACTGGATTCAGCCCTTAATAGTTAAATAACCCAACTGGTTACCATAGTAGCATGATTATCTATAATCTCTAGTGTGAATATTTGACAATTAATAACAAATTGAAAGCCTATAGTCCCACAACCTCCTTTTTACTTAAGTTCAGCTGCACAGGAGAAAGGAACAGAGATCATAAGCAGGAGCAAAGCCCATTGAAATGCTCCTTTCTATAATTGTTGCTTAGCTCCTGCTCTTAAAATAAACTTGTACCAGATTACCTGTGTGTATTTAACAAGGAACAACATGCAGCAATGTTAAACTATCAAAATAACCTGTACCAAGAAACAAAACAAACACGTTTCCCACCCACTTTTGCTAAATAATCAAGACAAAACCTCCTGGTTCTCCCTAAGCACTACCACAATATTGTTTGTTTTTGCTTCTATTTTCCTAAACAGCAGAGAAACATTTATTTTTTTGCTGTTTTAGCAACTGGGAGGGGGTATAGGTTTGGTCATCTCAGTTAATTCAACCTGAACCTCACGCAGGTAGACAGATGCCTTTACCTGCACAGCCTTCAGTTGTGAGTGTGGAGTGGCGAAAGAAAGGAAAGAAAATTAATTTGCTTTTCTTCCAGCAAGTGACTGTCACAGTCACATAACAATGGCAGCCATCTGTTTGGCAGATGTGTGAATGCAATAGATTGCTGTCTATAAACCAGATACTCATTATTTTTTTAAGAAAAGCCCCCACATGTTTAGATCATAAATAGCATGTTTATTTACTCATCTTCAAATCTGGCATTTGTTTTGAGAACCAGAATATGGTTCTCTGCATGACAATATCCCAATGGACAAATGATGAATGCAGAATATCTCCTATATGAAATGTTTTAAGTATCACTGTTTTTGTGACTAAAGTGGGTCAGTCTGGAGTAACAATATTCGTAAGTGGCTCCAGACTCAGCCACACTCTCTATGTCTGTTCTGAAAAATGTAGGCTGCACAGGGCCTAGATGCTCCAGTGAGCTGAAACCAGTTTGACTCCGTTGGACTGTCACCTTTCCATTGCTGTCCCTGACACTGCTGCCAGACAACCATTGAGCTTTGAGGGAGTTCCTGGCTCTCTCAAAGCTCAAGAGAGTGATGACTGGACCACTATGATGGCACAGGGAAAAGGGGATGGCAATGCCAGCCCATGTGGACAGTGGACTGGTTTGGACTGGAACCAATCATGGAAACTCAGGGCATTCCCCAACTTTCCTGAATGTGGAGTTAAACTAGTCATCTGAACACCCAAGCTCAACCTTTGGTCGATTTTGGGCTAAAGGGCTGATGTAGACAAGCACAAAAGATAACAGAATTCACAAATGAGACCTATACAACTGAGTTCTACATGGTTTCCTATTTCCATCACATTTTGTGTTTGTTTTTACAACTGACAGCATTCTGTGGTGATTGAGTAGGTACATTAAAAATGTAACCACTGTGGTTATTAAATTTGTTAAGTAGTTACATTAAAACAACATTTCACATCCAGATCCACTGTTGTTTCTCTTGGCAGCAACGTGCAGCGGGCCAACATGCCCAACAACAACACAAGTACAGCCATGCTCCCAAAAAAGTGGCAGACATATTGTAAAAAATGATGTTTTGGTGCTTAACTTGTAAAATCATAGCATAATTTGACATTTAATAGACTTTTCCTTAATCCCTCCTTATTATACAACATTTTTGCTTATCCAACGTTCTGCTGGCCCATTTATGTTGGATAAGCGAGACTCTACTGTATACTGTAAATGTCTAGTACCAGCTCTCGGTTTATGTGGATAAAAACAAAACGGTTTCTTTCACAAACAAATAAGATAATCTTAATTCAAATATACACTAAACGTCACTAGTTGTACTACAAGTTAAATACTTCAGTTTAAAAGTATTGAATATTTGTTATTTTCAATAAGGCATTTTAAATCAATAAATGTTAACATAAAAATCAAATAGGCCTTCCTTGCTAAGAGCTGGCACTTTCAAATAATATATTTTTAAAAATACCTTGTTCACTTGTTATATGAACAAATGGGTAAATGCTGAACAATATATTTATATATTAGTCAAAATTTCATATTAAATGAAAAGTGGATGCTTGAGATAATATTAAAGTAGTAAAGGCAACAATACTCACTGAATCTTCATCTTGGATCATTTGTACTAAATTATCAAGCACAGGACCCAGATTTCTGAAGGAGAAAAGCAGCAGCAGAAAAAAATGAAACCACTTATTCATTTTTTTTATTCCTATCCCCTTTAAAATATGAATAAATAAAAATCTTACTTGGATTTCATGTTGTTAAAATTTTTGCCTAATGCCAAATGTCTTATGGATCGATTTTTACTAAGCCAGACTATCAGTGTTGAAAGGTCAGATTCTAGGCCTGCAAGGAATCAGATTAAGTACAGAAATGTGAACACATTTGACCTTATGACATACACATAAATCCATTTTGTCAGAGGACTTTGAATCAGCCATGCTAGAGTTAAACTATTGAATTTATATATGTTTTGCAGAACGTAATGCCCTTTTTTGATCACAACTACCAATAGCATCAGCCAGTATGAGAAGACTTGGGGCTGATGGGAGTTACAGTTCAATAACAGTTTAGATACAGATTGAATATCTTTTATCTAAAATGCCTGGGACCATAAATATTCCATATTTTGAGTTTTGGAAAGCATATATATACATAATGAATATCGGATCCAAGTCTAAACTAGAAAATCATTTTTGTTTTATATACACCTTATATACATAGGCTGAAAGTAATTTTATACACAATATGTAATACTTTTGTGCATGAACCATCAGAAATCAAAGGAGTCACTATCTCAGTCACCAATGTGGATAATTTTGGGTTTGGGGATATTTTGGAATTATGGTTAAGGCATGTTCAGTGTGTATCAAAGTGGAGAAGACTACATTAACATACTAATGTGGAGTTTTTCTGTATTCAGCTTTAAAGAGAACTGATTTGGTCTAAGTTCTACTTTGCTAAAAAGGAGACAAGGAGCTGGAGCTGAGACCTGAAGTTGTCATGAACTTGGATAGCAGACTGAGCAGGCACACAGATGTATTTATCATATTTCTATTTGAAATGCAGTGATTATCTCTGAGTGTACATACCAGTTAGGGCATATAGGTATATACAGATCTCTGTCCTATTTTATATCTTTTTTTTCTTCCCTTTTCTTTGTGTGTGTGATGATTTCCCTCTTTTCTGGCAATGTGTGATGACTGCCTTATTCTAATACAATTGCAACCATTAAATAGTGACTGTATACTAACAATATCCTATCTTTCTCCCTTAGGGATGAGCTGTACATTTCCTAGGGCAAAGCAAATCAGGGAAGTAACAATTCAGAAAAGAAAAGAAGTATACATATCACTTAATTGGATTTGTTTGGAGTTTCTAAACTTTTTTGCGCTAACAGGAATTTAGTAGGATCTCACAGTAGGGAAGGCATCATTCCCATAAATGTTTTTCCCTCAACTCAACCTCTTCAAAATGATTTTTCTCCAAGAACAACCATCACTGGATTTTTGTTAATGCATATGAGCAGTTAATAATCAGAATAAGCTGCGGAGATTGAGCAGACGTGTATTTTTAAGCACTGGAACCTTCCTACATTCCTTTGACCACAGTATAGTATCAATATTTAACAGACTTGAATGCCAATGCATTTTTTGTATTTACAAGGTATAATTATCCAACCATTTATCCATGGTTTAATAACTGTGGTCAATGAAGCTAGAATATGGCAAACATCCATACTGCTGGAACTAGTGATTGGTTTGGTGTCTGAAGGAAACTCACTCCAGCATTTGACTTTTTAAGGTTTCATGGAAGAACAGGGCTAGGATGTTTTAACACATCCTCTTTTAACACAGCCTAATTGTAATACTAATATAGTTTAAACTGTGTAATGAATTACATAACGTTTACTACAGCTTGAACTCAACTATAGCTCAATGTTTTATTAGCTACCAATTACCACACTGAAAAAGTAGGATTGTGTGTATACTTGCAGAATAATTGGTTGCATTTATGACTACAGCTACATAACTGCTGAGAAAGCACAACTAGTTGTGCAATTATATTTATATTGCCATAGTATTCCAACAGGATTCTGATGCTAGAGCTAACTTTTATTGCATGCTGAATAATTGATTTATTTACCCTTTAACAATAGCAAACTAATTAAAAAAAACAGAACTCTATTTACTCAGAATTTGATTCATTTCAATGAGATTTTCATCCAAATGATAATTCTCAGCATTACAGTCCAAAAACTAAGAATAATATTCACTATCCTTGTATGCCAAGGGATCTTGTAGCACCTGAGACAAAAAAAATTCATAGACTAAATCTACTTCCTAATGATATTCATGACTAACACAGTCATGTCTTTGAACTGGCTATTCTCATTTGTCTTATTTTGTAAACAAGTCCCATTAGAATAAAAATTATTTTAAAGCAAAGTTGCAACGCATTGCACTATGACTCCCATTCCTTAATGAGTTCTCTGAACAGAGAATAATATTATCATCAATATGCTTTCTTACCATTATCTGAAATGTCAAGGCTGGCAATATTATGGATTTCTGCTATGCAGCCTTCTAAAACTTGTGCACCTCCTGATCTTAGCTATTGAAAAAAGGGAAGTATTGAAAAACAGGAAACACTTAGACACTTTTTCTAATACAGAGTCCTGAGAATGTTGAAATTAGTAGTGAACATTTTGCAAATAATGCAAATAATGCAAATGACAGCATGCATAATTCTGAAACAATACATTTTTCTGAACATAATCATTTTATAGGCCACATAATCATTTTATAGGCCACAGTATAGAATATTATTGCTATAATATAGATTACCATAGGAAGTATTAAAATATTGTTTAAAAATTTATTTTTAAGTTAACAGCAGCAAGTTAAAAACAGTATTCATGCAGATTTTATTGTTCCTCTATCTAGATCAGAACTTCTTAAACCTTTTCCACTCACGACTAATGTCTTTCTGAGAAATATTTACCTGGCCCAGATATATTAAATAGTATAAAATCAAACATTTACTGATAATAAAACAGCCTTTGCAAAACTTACTAGACAGATTGATTTTCCTTTTTGTGGAATACAGCTGAAGCATTTTCTGCAGAATCCATTGTAAACACTGCATGCTGTTTCTAACCGATTCATGCAAATCTTTCACTGTTGCCAAATTTTTCATGACCCCCAACATTGAGCTAAGGGGACCCCATTTGGGGCTGGGAGCCACAGTTTAAGAAAAATGGTCATGTTTACAGGGTCTTGTAAAAGTTGTAAAAAATATAGATATCTTGACCAGATCCTGCTTCCCTAGAATGTTAAATAAAATATTATCTACAGCTTTACCCTAATAAACACAAACATCTGTAATAAGAATGGAAATTAATATAAAAGAAACAATAAAGTTATAGCTTCTTCAGAGAGGATATCTTCCACATATTGCTGCTGAAATTGTCATGAGTGCAATCATCACTCTGAGAGACTATCTTCTCCATAAAAGGCACGAGTTAAGCAATAGTCAAAAACATATTCCATGTGTGATACATTCCCATTCAGCATCTCCCAGCGACCATAAGGCAATTAGAGAAAGCTATTGTTAGCAAATGCTGAACATCTTGCTACAGCCATTAGCAAGCCTCTTGTTACAGCTTTCCACCAGGCAACTAATTTACAGAAACTGCTAGTAAACAAGTCCACAATCTTGGATCATACATTTATGAGTGGGAGTGTTGCATTACTGCATGTATCTTAAGAAGACAGTCACTTTTAAGATCTAAGTGACTCTGGAGGACCTAGAAAATTCCTAGAGAGGACATATTTTGATGGGTGCAGGAAAGTGAAACTACAGGTATCTCTCCTGAAAGTAAGGGGATTGTACTGTATATTAAACAAAACACACATCTGATTATTCAGCCCGGATGTAATGGCATCTGTAGTACCTGGGGAAAACAACTACAAATCAGTGTTCGTGTTTCAGGAATCAAAAGTCTACAATCCTTATCAGGAATCTTGATCAGCCAGTGCCTTTACATTTTACCTAAGTACACCACATATTTATTTATCTTTGGACCTGAAATGCCATGTCTTTCAAGTAGTTTGGATATAAACAAGATTTCTGGAACCACAGACTTAAGGTGGTGATCAAGGATGGAAGGCATGCCCACACAGCAATCACAAATGTTCTTCAGGTTGTTTTAATTACTCATATTTAAAATTATTAACTGCTAAAATATTGGCTTGCTTAATTTCCTACTGGATCTGCTGGCAAGTAAAACAATCAGAAAAAGAATAAACAAAGCTTCATAAAACTTTAAACAACCAAGTATAATTCTGGTATATCAGTGGGGGAAAAAAAGGTTTGCAGCAACAGCCTTTCAGTTTCCATTATGACTAATTAACCAAACAGACTGAATTGTGTGCATATCAGTGGGTACTTGGGCAAAGAAGAAAAATAAAGACACTTGCATTTTATTGTATGAATGGTAACAATTTAAATAAACTAAACTTTGAATTCAGCTACTTTGGAAAATAATATACAGTAGAATAGGTCTTTTTTTATATAAGCCATAGTACAATGGCTTATATAAGCCATTACCTTACATATCAAAGTCTCACTGCACACAGAGAAGTTGGTGTATTGAGAACTTTATGCTGAAGCCCTTTCGCCTAATATATTAGATTTCCCAAACCAGGGGATGTCTAACCTCAAGAGCATTCATCCAGAAACATTTAGAATGAACTTAGTCCATAAGAATGTGAACTGCTTCTTAATGAATATGTAAAATATAATTAACATTTGCATGCATCAGCTCTCAATAGCAAGTATGGTTTCAATAACAAATTTTGCACAAATGCTGCAAAGATTTATCAGCCCATTCTGGTGTATGTTTTTAACAAATACTCAAGGAAAATAATGACCTCACAGAACTTGTGATTTACAGTTAAAATGTGCAGCGATTATTTTGGTTAATTCCATGTCAATTACAATATATACTCATAGCAATATCCTGGGTAGTATTAATAATGTAAAGCTTTTCATTTTCTAAACATAGCTTTAACAGCCAAGAAAATATAATTCTAATTTAGCCTCTAAAATGTAACAATAGAAGTATGATTTTGTTCTTATATGTGTAAAAAGTAGCAACCATATGCATCAAAATATCATAATGATATCCTTTTCTACTTGTAAGTCAGATATGAAATTAGTATTCACTGTATTAACTTTATAGGACAGATAGTAAATTTTGCATTACTCTTATGACCTAGATTTTCAAAAAAGTGGTCCACTTCAAATCAATAGAGTGCAAGTCTTCTGTGATTCACTTGCCTTCTTATGATCATGTTGGTTTTATATAATTGTTATGTGTAGCAACAATACAAAGTTGAAAAAGTTGTTGAGTTTTCATAGGATTTGTAAAGATGGCCATTACGAGTATGGCAGCAAATATCACAGAGACATCAAGGTTTAAGTAATCTTTCATCAATATTCATTAATAACCATGTTAGTTTAACGCTATTCTTCCTTGCATTAACCCTGGTCATAAGTGATCCATTTGAAATTAAGAACAAGCCATGGATTGTGTTGACTAGACCTACAAATGGAGTAGGAAGTGCTTCTGAATTGAGAAAGTCAATCACCATGGACAGGATTTGTTAAATCCTTTGGAAACTGCTCAGAAACTTCAGTGTGTTGAAAATTGTTGATTGGAACAGAACATGTAACTATGTTGTGGAAATAGCTTTCCAGGTAGAATTTAAATGCTTATGACATAAACTTCTGTACAGTTGGGATCCAGCTTATTGGAAATATCCTATCTTTTTAATACATGCCTATTGAATGTTTAGACCTTGACAAGATCCTTCCCTTAGTCTCACTGTTACAGACACTTTTGGAGTAGACATCAGAGAGAGACTTTTTGCTGGCTGCCACCAAGAAATAGCAATCTCAAGGTGTGTGTGTGTGTGTGTGTGTGTGTATGTATGTATGTGTTAGGAGCGACTTGAGAAACTGCAGGTCACTTCTGGTGTGAGAGAATTGGCCGTCTGCAAGGACGTTGCCCAGGGGACGCCCAGACGTGTCACGACCCAGGCTGCAGAGCACCAATAACCATACACAGAGGCCAGAATCTATCTAATATCTTTATTGTAGGATTATATAAAGTTAATAAAAACTAGTGTAGAAAATAGTCCAGAATTAGACCTTTCAGGAAAGGTCAGAATTAGTCCAAAAAAGCAATGTCCAATAGGAAATATTAAGGTCCAAAGTTGTAATCCAATAACCGAAACACTCACTTTGCCAAGCAAAGTGAGGGGAGATGACAAGGTCCTTTAGTCCATGAAGCTTGAGCGAGGCTAGGAAATAACTTGATACTTGAAACAAGGCTTGAACGTGGAACAAGGTAACTAAGAACAAGAACAAGGTCCGTGGAATAACTTGATAAATCCGTGGAACAAGGCAAGGATTAATCCTGGGAAACAAGGCAAAGTCCGTAGATAAACAAAGGCTGGGAAGCAAGGCGAAGGCTGGATAGCAAGGCAAGGCTTGAGCAGGAGCGAGGCTTGAACCGGAGCGCGCTGTCCAGACACAACTCGCTCCGTAGGCTGACGAATTGACTCCGCGAAGTTACTACGCGGGTAAAACACCTAAATAGAGTCTAGCTTCCCGCCGAAACAGTTCTCTGGGAATCAGAACCGAAAGCTAACTCTGAGACCAGATGTGAGACTCCCCAAAGATTCTCACGAGAAGCAGTCTTAATTGGCCACATTCTTAGCTGCAATCCTCGCACTCCTGCGCGAAGCTGAATCCAAACTTCTCTGTTGTTTACAAAACTCCCGGCGCAAGAATACGGGAGAAGTAGGCTCTGGGCTTGTTTGACATACTTCTGGGAGACAACTTTCTCGCAGGTGCAAGGTTCCCAGATCTGCCTGGGAAAGATCTGGCTGAGAGGAATCCAGTTCAGACTGGGAAGGTAAAAAACCCAAGTTTTCATCTTCATCAGGAATTACAATGTCCTGAGCAGGACTACAAGGCCCATGGGTCATCACACTATCCCCCTCCTCAAGGCCCCTCCCAAACTGGGGCCCTCTCCCCGAGGCGCGAGGTCGCGGTTTGGTGGGATAGGTCTGATGAAAGCGACGGGTTAGATCAGGGGCATGGACTGTGGAGGCGTCTTCCCAAGAGCGTTCCTCAGGGCCAAAACCCACCCAGTCAATGAGATATTGTAGGCGGCGGCGGTGAAAGCGAGAATCCAAAATGTCCTCAACCTCGAACTCCTCCTCCCCATTCATCAAAACAGGAGGGGGGGCCGGTTGGTCTGTATCAGGTCGCACACCATCCGCCGGAAGGAGCAGGGAACGGTGAAACACTGGGTGAATGCGCATTGAACGCGGAAGTTGGAGTTTGAAAGTCACGGGGTTTAATTGCGCCACCACTGGATAGGGACCAATGAAACGGGCATCTAACTTCCGGCAAGGGCGGTGGGAGGGCAGAAAGCGAGTGGACAGGAAAACCCGATCTCCTACCTTGATTTCAGGGCCCGGCTGGCGATGTTTGTCAGCGTGGCGTTTATAGTCCTCCTTGGCTTGGTCCAGTTGCTGGAGCAAAAGTTGTTGCACCGCTGTGAGTTCCTGCAACCAATCCTCTGCTGCGGGAACCTCTGAAGTTTCAATGACAGGGGGAAAGAAACGTGGATGGAAGCCGTAGTTTGCAAAGAACGGCGTTTCTTTTGTAGAAGCTTGAACTCCATTGTTGTAGGCAAACTCAGACAGTGGTAACAGAGAAGCCCAATTGTCCTGTTGATAGTTTACATAACAGCGAAGATACTGCTCCAAAGTGGCATTGGTGCGCTCCGTTTGCCCATCTGTTTGGGGATGATGAGCTGAAGATAAGCGAGAGTCTATGCCCAATAGTTTTTGTAGTGCCTTCCAAAAACGAGAGGTGAATTGAGATCCACGGTCTGTGACTAAACTCTTGGGCAATCCATGTAGTCTGAAGACATGTTGAAGAAATAGATCCGCAGTTTCCTTGGCCGTGGGGAGGCCTTCGCAGGGAATGAAATGGGCTAACTTGGTGAATAGGTCCACCACCACTAAGATCGTGGTGAATCCACAGGAAGGTGGTAGGTCAGTGATGAAATCCGCGGAAATTATTTCCCATGGGCGAGATGGGGTAGGAAGGGGGTGTAAAAGCCCTGAGGGCTTCTCCCTTCGTATCTTGGAGCGCTGGCATACTGGGCAGGTGTTGACATATTTTTCCACATCCTTGCGGATCTTGGGCCACCAAAAATCCCTTAGGATCAAATGCATAGTTTTAAATAGTCCGAAGTGTCCTGCTGGTTTGCAGTCATGACACAGACGAAGCGCTTTTTCTCTGCCCGGTCCGGGTGGGATATAGACATGATTTCTATAGCAGAGCAGCCCATCTTTAAGCGAAAAGGGGAAATGCAGACCTTGGCGAAGTTGGTCCTGCGCCCAGGCATCTGCTTGCTGACTAGCCCTGATTTCTTGAGCACAGATGGGTCCTGGAGTAGGGGAAGTTGAACCAATGGGAATGGATTTGGTGTTCCCCACCGTGAGCGTGGCAAAGTTCTCAGGTTGTAGCAGTTGGGATTCAAAGGTCTCCTTGCGTCCTGCAGCGTATTCCGGTTTACGTGACAGGGCGTCTGCTTGCTTGGTTTGGGCTGGGGTCACATAATGGATCTGGAAGTTGAAACGTTCAAAGAATAAAGCCCAACGTTGCTGCCTCTGATTTAGTTTGCGGGCAGTTCTTAGATGTTCTAGATTACGATGATCAGTGTGGACTTCAATGGGAAACTTGGCCCCTTCTAGCCAATGTCTCCAAGTTTCAAAGGCTGCCTTTATGGCCAGTAGTTCTTTTTCCCAAATGGTGTAATTCCTCTCTGGTGTGGTTAGTTGACGAGAATAAAAGGCACAGGGGTGGAGGTGATCTCCCACCGGTTGTAAGAGTACAGCCCCAATTGCCACATCAGAGGCGTCCGCTTGCACCACAAAAGGGGTTCCAGGATTTGGGTGCTGTAGAATTGGCTGGGAGGTGAATAGTTTCTTTAGTTGCTGGAACCCTTTCTCTGCTTGATCAGTCCAGCGGAAAGGCTGCTTTCCACGGATGCAGCTAGTGATGGGGTCGGACCAGCGGGCAAAATCTGGAATGAACTTGCGGTAGTAGTTCGCGAACCCCAAGAAACGCTGCACCTCTTTCTTGTTAGTTGGCGCCCGCCATTCCAATACTGCTGAAACTTTGGCTGGGTCCATGGAAAGCCCTAGAGGCGAGATGCGGTAACCAAGGAAATCTACCTCTTGTAGATCAAAAGCGCATTTTTCCAGCTTGGCATAAAGTCCATGATCCCGCAATCGTTGTAACACCATTTTGACGTGGTTCTCATGTTCTGATTGTGATCTGGAAAACACCAAAAAATCGTCCAGGTAGATTATCAAGAACCTGTCTAGATAGTCCTGAAAAATGTCATTGACAAAATGCTGGAACGTTGCGGGGGCTCCGCATAAACCGAAATTCATAACTCGGGACTCAAATAATCCGAATTTGGTCTGGAAGGCGGTCTTCCACTCGTCCCCTTCCCTGATGCGAACTAAGTTGTAAGCCCCCCGAAGATCCAGCTTGGTGTAAACCTTGGCTCCTCGAAGCCGATCCAGTAGATCCGAGATTAAAGGCAGGGGATAGCTGTTCCGCTTGGTGATATTGTTCAATGCTCTGTAGTCCACCACCAAGCGTAGTTCCCCTGACTTCTTCTTCACAAACATCACTGGGGAGGCGGCTGGGGATTGAGAGGGTCTGATGAACCCCTTGCGAAGGTTTGTCTCTAGGAATTCCCTGAGAGCTTCTTGCTCTGGCTCAGTCAGGGAGTAGAGATGCCCTCGCGGGATCGGGGCCCCCTCCACCAAGTCAATGGCACAGTCATAAGGTCTATGTGGGGGTAATTTTTCGGCTTCTTTCTCATTGAATACATCCCAATACTCGGAGTACTTCTTTGGCAAGGTGATGATGGGCTCGGTGTCTGTGGCATGGCATACCTTGGCTACGAGGCAATGGTTTTGGCAGTACGGTGAAGCAAACTGCAGTTCTCTGTTGGACCAGGAGATGTTAGGGTCGTGGAGAGTCAGCCATGGAATTCCCAAAATCACAGGGAAATGGGGAACCTCGGTAACAAAGAAGGAAATCTCTTCCATATGTTCCCTTATCCACATCCTGGTGGGTTCCGTCCACTGACTTACGGGGCCCGTCTTGAGGGGACGGCCGTCTATGGCTTGCACCACACGGGCATTCTTGAAATCATGATATTGTAATCCCAGAGAGTCGGCATACTCTCTATCGATGAAATTGTTGGTAGCTCCAGAGTCTATCATGGCGTGGATCATGACGGGTCCCCTTTTTGCTGACCATAATGTGACCACGAGAAGGAACAGGACCCCGGTTGGCGGCTCTTGGATGGATTTTTTGACCGGGTTGGCGAGCCCCTCTACACCCGGTCGTTGGCTTCCCCCGCCGGCTGTGTGCCAGTCGGCTCAGACGCCTTCGTCTCCGTGGAGGACGCCGCCGCAAGACGGGCGGCAGGCTTCCCTTTGGCTGGGCACTCTCTGGCGAAGTGGCCCCCGTTCCCGCAGTACCAGCAGAGGTTTAAGCGTTGACGACGGGCCTTCTCGGCGGCATCTAGTCTGGGACGCACATTGCCCAACTGCATCGGCACCTCCTCGCCTCCTCTGGGGTATGGGGTTGGCGGTGGGGGTCTCCACACCGGACGTGGCTGAACGCTGGCGGGAGCGGGGGGTTTTGCCCCGGCTCTACTGCCCTGGCCTCGAACCCACTGTTTCCTGTTGGCAATCATGACTTCAGCCCGTA
This sequence comes from Anolis carolinensis, assembly GCF_035594765.1. Taxonomy (NCBI): domain Eukaryota; kingdom Metazoa; phylum Chordata; class Lepidosauria; order Squamata; family Anolidae; genus Anolis; species Anolis carolinensis. Next base: position 74,193,467 of record NC_085844.1, read on the forward strand.
AACATTGATCAATGAGTGCCTCGAGGGTCTGGGGAGGATCCACCTTGGAGATTTCTTCCAGCATTTCAATGTTGAGACCCTCCCGGAATTGTCCCCTGAGGGCTACATCGTTCCAGCCGGTGTTGTGGGCCAGCACTCGGAACTCGGCTATATACTGAGACATAGGTCTGTCTCCTTGGAAAAGGCGACGGAGTTTGTGACCGGCTGCCTCCAAATTGTCCTCGATTCCCCAAGTCTCCTTGAGGTGGTCCAAGAAGTGTTGCGCTGATCTTAGGTGTGGAGAGGCTTGGTCGAACAGTGCCGTCGCCCAGCTGGCCGCTGGCCCGTCTAGAAGACTGTAAACCCATGCCACTTTGATGTCTTCTTGGGGAAACTCGGCAGCACGGGCCTCCAGATAAGCTTGACATTGGCGACGGAAGACATGAACCTTAGAAGCTTCTCCAGTAAACTTGGTTGGCAACGCCATGGCCGGAAGACGAACTCCGCGTTCCTTCAAACCCCTTATTTCTCCATCCTGTGCATTGAGCTTATCACGGATTCGGTCCACCTCTTCCTTGTCGATGGTGTAGGTAATCGGCTGGCCGCTCGGCCCAGGTACGACTCCGGTAGACATTCTGGCCGAGGTTAATTGGTGCTTAGGGTGGCGGAGTCAAACTGTCACGACCCAGGCTGCAGAGCACCAATAACCATACACAGAGGCCAGAATCTATCTAATATCTTTATTGTAGGATTATATAAAGTTAATAAAAACTAGTGTAGAAAATAGTCCAGAATTAGACCTTTCAGGAAAGGTCAGAATTAGTCCAAAAAAGCAATGTCCAATAGGAAATATTAAGGTCCAAAGTTGTAATCCAATAACCGAAACACTCACTTTGCCAAGCAAAGTGAGGGGAGATGACAAGGTCCTTTAGTCCATGAAGCTTGAGCGAGGCTAGGAAATAACTTGATACTTGAAACAAGGCTTGAACGTGGAACAAGGTAACTAAGAACAAGAACAAGGTCCGTGGAATAACTTGATAAATCCGTGGAACAAGGCAAGGATTAATCCTGGGAAACAAGGCAAAGTCCGTAGATAAACAAAGGCTGGGAAGCAAGGCGAAGGCTGGATAGCAAGGCAAGGCTTGAGCAGGAGCGAGGCTTGAACCGGAGCGCGCTGTCCAGACACAACTCGCTCCGTAGGCTGACGAATTGACTCCGCGAAGTTACTACGCGGGTAAAACACCTAAATAGAGTCTAGCTTCCCGCCGAAGCAGTTCTCTGGGAATCAGAACCGAAAGCTAACTCTGAGACCAGATGTGAGACTCCCCAAAGATTCTCACGAGAAGCAGTCTTAATTGGCCACATTCTTAGCTGCAATCCTCGCACTCCTGCGCGAAGCTGAATCCAAACTTCTCTGTTGTTTACAAAACTCCCGGCGCAAGAATACGGGAGAAGTAGGCTCTGGGCTTGTTTGACATACTTCTGGGAGACAACTTTCTCGCAGGTGCAAGGTTCCCAGATCTGCCTGGGAAAGATCTGGCTGAGAGGAATCCAGTTCAGACTGGGAAGGTAAAAAACCCAAGTTTTCATCTTCATCAGGAATTACAATGTCCTGAGCAGGACTACAAGGCCCATGGGTCATCACAAGACGTTTCTTTGGGAGGCTTTTCTCATGTCCCCGTATGGGAAGCTGGAGCTGACAGATGGGAGCTCTCCCCACTCCCCAAATTTGAACTGGCAACCATTTGGTCAGCAGGTCTGCCAGCACAAAGTTTTAACGTACTGTGCCACTGGGGGCTCCCAATCTCAATGTAAAATTAGGAATTTGCTAAGTCCTCTAATACAACTGTAGGGTAGTATATGATAGAATCACTTGTAGGACCTAGTAAATTCCTAGAAAAATATTTTTCCTGTGTGTTAGTAAATGAAACAACAGATATGAGTTCTGAGGTTACCCGGGGGAAAGGGGTTGTTTCTTATTGTAGCTCCATACTAACATCTAGTCAAGCCAATTGCTATTCTTTTAAAATATGATCCTTTTTGCAGTGTATTCTGCAGCTAAGCAACAATAAATAGAACTACAGCAATGAAAAGAGGGCTGAGAAAAAGAATAAATGTAATGGATAGGCAGGAAAGTGGACTTGTTTCAGGTTAATAATTAAGATACTGTAAGTAAGGCTTGATGTGTACTTACACAGTGACCAAGCTAATGGAAGCAGGAAGGAGAAAAGCAAATACGTTAGTGCCAAGCAACCAAAATATTAAGCATTTTCTGCTTTAGAAATAGCAATGTAATTAAGCTTTGGTCCAAAGTTAGTATTGTCAGGGGTTTGCTGCTGATAAAAAAAGCCATAGTTTTCTCAAGTTTCATGGAGTAGACTATGATTTTGTAGACTGAGAAATGTCTGAGCCACCAATGAAGGAGAGAAGAAACGTTTGAAAGTTCAGGTTATAATAATGGATTTTTTCAGGTTCGGTGGTTATTAATACTGGAGTCTTTCAGTCTCTAGCTTAGACAGTATAGGATTGGCAGTGCAAAATTCTGAATCACTCAAAGCAACTGTTAATAATAGTAGCTAACTTATAGTAACACTGACACACACCAATGAACAGAGAAATCAAAATGGAATAGAACAAACATAAAGAGCTTTCTCAGTTTTACCCATGACATTGTACATGCTGACCGCTTTTTCTCATTGTAGATTAGTACATAAAATCAAAAACTTTATCCAGATCTCCATTGCTTCATAACAGATTGCTATGCATTACTGCTATTCAGAAGAAAAAAATCGTTTTTCAATACAATGCTACAATACAAATTACATGAACATGTTATATTTACAAGGAACAACAATATAACTATTATATTATAGGCAGTGAATATTTCTTACTTCACAGCTACTCAGATCTAGAAACACCTCCTTCAAATTTTGGTTACAAGCAAGACCCAACAGGAGAGCTCTGAAAAATAAACAGACCTATTATAGAACACCAGAATGGAGAATGCTAATCAGTAAGCTAGAAAAGTTATTTTAATGATACTGCTATTTTTGAAAAGCACCTGAAATGTCAATTTTTAACAATATTTAGAAAGCAGCAGTAAATGTGGCTTCAATTATGGAGACCCCACAGGCCCCTCACTTCGTCTGTCCTTACTTTCCACATGTTTTCCCCAATATTTTATGACTTGCAAGTGGAGACAAGTTAATGGCCTCTGCATAGAGAAAGTCATTAGTGAAAGCTATTGATCCCCTATTGATGCAGGCCAAAATCCCATTGGCTTTTTTAGCTGTGATGCGGCAGCTAAAAAAGCCAATGGGATTTTGGCCTGCATCAATAGGGGAATAACGTCTAGATCCAGGGAAGTCATGCTCCCCCTCTATTCTGCCTTGGTCAGACCACACCTGGAATACTGTGTCCAATTTTGGGCACCGCAGATGAAGGGAGATGCTGACAAGCTGGAAAGCATCCAGAGGAGGGCGACTAAAATGATTAAGGGTCTGGAGAACAAGCCCTATGAGGAGAGGCTTAAAGAGCTGGGCATGTTTAGCCTGCAGAAGAGAAGGCTGAGAGGAGACATGATAGCCATGTACAAATATGTGAGGGGAAGTCATAGGGAGGAGGGAGCAAGCTTATTTTCTGCTGCCCTGCAGACTAGGACACGGAACAATGGCTTCAAACTACAGGAAAGGAGATTCCACCTGAACATCAGGAAGAACTTCCTCACTGTGAGGGCTGTTTGGCAGTGGAATTCTCTCCCCCGGACTGTGGTGGAGGCTCCTTCTTTGGAAGCTTTTAAGCAGAGGCTGGATGGCCATCTGTCGGGGGTGCTTTGAATGCGATTTCCTGCTTCTTAGCGGGGGGTTGGACTAGATGGCCCATGAGGTCTCTTCCAACTCTACTATTCTATGATTCTATGATTCTATGAAAGCTAGAAAGCAGAAGGAGTACATGTATCTGAAGTGCCTTCAAACTATTTGATGAAACAATATGTTACAACACTTTGTTTGAATATGTGTTCTTTCAAGTTGCCTGTCAACATATGGCAACTCCACAAATTTCACAGGGCTTTCTTTAACAAGGAATACTTAGAGGTGGGTTTGCTAACAACTTCCTCTGAAAAAGAGCCAACAGTACCTGGTTTTCATTGGTGGTCTCCCACCCAGGTACTAACCAGGGCTGACTCTGCTTAGCTTCCAAGATCAGATGGGATCTGGTGTCTTTAGGGTATTTAGGCCACCACCTAGCCTTTTTCTTCTAACCCAGACAACACAACATTATATAATACCTAAACACTTGTTAGCCATCTGTCTTCATCCATAAGAATACTTAAGGTGGTTGTAATACTTTAACCTCTTTAACAATTTGCCTGATTCAGATCTAAATACAACATTGCTTAGATGTTAATCCTGCTCTTCTCTATGTGCCCTGACCTCATGACCCTAGGTCAAGGACAAGCATGTTCAAATATGCACTGGATTTCCCACTTTTGCAAGGTACTTCTGTAAGTCTGAATCTCATGTGCAGAGGGGTCCACTCCTATGACTTTTTACCTATCTATAATATTTCACAGAAAAATATCACCATGCAATAAAAAGAAAACTTATCCCCAAAAGTACAGTCACTTACTTTAGAGGTTCGGGAGACAGTTTAGTTCCTGAAAAGTTGATCTGAGTTAGAGAAAAAGAACTGCTGAAAAACTGTTTGAATGACGGAGGAACTTCTTTGCCCTTTCTGGAGATAAAAATACAGAGAATTATTCAACACCCCAAATCTCTCAGAGATAATCTATAAATGCTGCTAGAATCTGTTGCTATTGTTTATTTATCCCCACTCATACTTCTGTGGTTTTCTTTTTACAATCCAAAGAGACAGAACTACTATCAAAGTAGTATAGTAACATTCAAAAATCACTACAAAACTCCTGGGATCAAGTAGCATCACCTTCTGAAAAAATAAATAAATCTGTATTCTCAGCCCATTTGGAAGTGTACAGGGTTACACAACAAAGATAAATAAAACTCTCATAAAAAGGTAGCAGTCTTCATTTGACATTTCTGTTCCTCATAAGGAACATTTCAAAAAGGTAAATCTTATACACAGATGTGCTATCTGAATCACATGTGAACCTACAAATTCTTCACTTAGCCCTTCTGCATAATGCTATGTTTTTTGCTCTTAGACTGTTAGAGTAACAGATGTATTTTTAAAACTGCATCTTATGCGTTGTTTACCTAACAAAATGGTAAGAATTAAGGTTTTGTATTGTTTTTATCCAAAATGTCTCTTCGAAAAACTATGATCTTGAAATATCCCTGAAAAGGAAGTAACCAGCACTTAGAATTGTACATGGAAATGAACTGATAGCCAGTAAAGCTGTGCCAACAAGGAAATTATGAGTTCTCTGTAACAAGCCTTGTTTAGCAGTGTGCCTCCAGCATCTTGGACCCACTAAAATTACAGAGTGTGTTAAAATACTGTATATACTCGAGTATAAACCGACCTGAATATAAGCTGAGGCACCTAATTTTATCACAAAAAACTGGGATAACTTATTGACTCGAGCATAAGCCAAGGGTGGGAAATGCAGCAGTCACAGGTAAATTTCAAAATAAAAATAGATACCAATAAAATTTCATTAATCGAGGCATCAGTAGGTTAAATGTTTTTGAATATTTACCATATTTCAAAGAAAAGCAATAAACTAGCTCTATAAGTGGAAAAGTAGGGGCAACAAAAACAATATGGTATCAACAATAACCTAATAATAATAATAATAATAATAATAATAATAATAATAATAATAATAATAACAATAATAATAATAATAACAACTTCATTTGAATCCCACCCTATCTGCCCATGGGGACTCAGGCCGGCTTCCAACATAGTAACAGGCAAACATTCAATGCTTATATAAACAATGCAGAGCTAGATATAGATCTATAATTATCGATACTAATTTCACATATGCATTTCCCCCTGAAACGTTTGCAAATCCCTCTGTGTGTGTGTGTATTTCCCCTACAATATTTGCAAGCCCTATCTATCTATCTATCTATCTATCTATCTATCTATCTATCTATCTATCTATTCATATCTATCTAGACTTGTCTATATATATTTGTGTGTTCATTTCCCACCTGTAATATTTCCAAGCCCTATATACAGGTAGGTAAGAATATATTCATATCTATCCAGACATCTCTCTTTATATAGATATTTGCAGAGACTTGTAAACATATGAGGGTAAATTCATATATAAAAATAATGTATATGTATGGCTACATACAGGTACATGGATCTATATGTATAAAGGATTTGCAAAGACCTGCAAACATATGAGGGGAAATTCATATATAAAATTAATGTATATACAGTAGATAGATACACATATAAAGGTACACAGAGATTGCAAAAGCTTACAAAGGGTTAATGCTTATATATCTGTAGGAGAATTTAACAAGTATTTCAGGGGGAAATGCTTTCATAAGATTAATGAATATATATTTTTCTTTTTCCTGAGTTGCAAGGGTGTCTCTCTTTTCAAAACATTCCCTTGATTAAGAGCGAGGGAGGTTTTGCAAAAGTAAACACACTGATAAGGGAGAAGAGAGAAATAGATCACATACTGCAAGCAATAGCCTGCAGACTCTGTTGCTGGCCTTGACCTTGACCCGATTATAAGCTGGGGGAGGCTTTTTCAGCTCATAAATAAGGGCTGAAAAACTCGGTTTATCTTTGAGTATATATGGTAATACACGTAAGATTACTATTAACACTAGTGATATTATGTAATATATACTAGCTTGGATATTTGCTTTGAAAACACCATATTCTAAACTGGCAATCGAGAAAATAAAATACACCTACATATTATTTTAGTTGTATCCAGTTCTTGAAAGTCCTAGATTTCCTGTAGACACACTTTCCTTTCTTCTTAATTCTTAAGAGTCTGCAACATGATCTGAACATAACCACCAATGGTGCATCTACACTGTAGAATTAATAAAGTTTTACATTACTGTAACTGTCACGGCTCAATGCTATAGATCATGAGAGTTGCAATTTGATTAGACACCAGTATTTATGGCAAAGAAGGCTGAACACATTGTAAAACTAAAACTCCCAGGATTCCATAGTATTGAGTCATGGCAGTTAAACTGGTATCAAACAGCATTAGTTCTACAGTGTAAAAGTACCCCATGTTGGCTATGCATGGAAGCTACATCCTCTTGTAAACTATTACAAGAACCTGCAACACTGCAGTATAACCAGTATGAAGAAAGAAAACCAGTACAGCTAACTGGCAGCATGGGAAATGAAGCAACAGACTAAGATTGAAGGAGAAAGAAAAACGGAGAAGAACAAGAGCACTGAATGTATTCTCAACGGTCACTTAAACATTTGTTTATTTTCAATATTTTTGAAACAGAACACAAAACAAGGTAAGCAGATTGATAAGTTTCCCAGACAATTCTCATGGCAGGGAATGGGAATTCTTCTAATACCTCTTGTAGTAAGGAGAATGGCAAATATATAACCAACTATGCAGACACACAAGATAAACATCAGAATAAAGGACAACAGGGAAAGTTACAGAAAGAAAAACATTTAAAGAGAATTCTTTGAGGATAGAATGATGGAACAGGTAGTATTTTGAATGCTAACCTGTGAGAAAAAACTGTCCTGGACACATTTAGAGTAGCAAGATGCTGAAGGCAGCCATGAAGAAGTGCTCCACACATCTAAATGATAATGAGGAAACCAGTTAAGTCTGGAATAAAACTAATTTGGAATGAAAAAGCTGGAGTTCTAGTTAGAGAAATAAATAAAAATACCATGTCCAATGGGCACTCTGTATTGGATAAATCCAGATGAACAATGGCATTTGGTTGAGCCAAAAAACTATACAGGAACTATAAGAGAGAGAGAGAGAGAAGTATTATTTTCATACACAATTTGAAATTATCTGTATGCAAAGACAAACATTTTTCAAAGATACGTGTCATATTTCACCCTAATAGATATGACATCAAGCAGGACTTAACACACACAATATCTTGTTAAGTGCTGTGGGGGAGAAGGGGGTGGGATCTGCCTCTTCAGATCCAATATGGTCTTGACATTAATGCCTATATTTTAAATAATCAATACATTCTATTTGTAAGCATTTTAAATTTATAAACAGATTAGCCTCCTTTCTGTCAAAAATCACAAATCTCCCTAGCCAATTTAAGTTAAACCCTTGCAAAATGACAGCTGTTAATTTGGATTTGAATCTAATAATTCTTTTGGAGCCAGCATACATACTAACACATCTTCCACCCAGAATTATAACTTCCTCAGGCTATTCCAGAAATAATTCCACCAACCTGGAAATCTGAGCTGTATGATGTGCATGCAAGCAAACTGAAAAGAGTCTGACATTGGTCATGTTTTTTGTCAAGATGCACCAATTCAGAGAATAAAAGAACAGAATGACAAATGAAGTGAAGCATCTGCTCTGCTTTCAATTCCATGCAAAGTATTGTTTCCTAACTCTACTGGAGAAATCTTACCAAGGTGAACTTTGATCTACCTCTCTCATCATAGTCCTAGACTAAATAGTAGGCAAATTAAATTACAGTGTAAATGTGTATGGAGAAAAGGGAAATCATCAATCCACTGGGTAAATTTGTTTCATTTTCCAATAAGACAGTGGTTCTTAACCTGGGGTCCCCAGATATTTTTGGCCTTCAACTCCCAGAAATCCTAACAGCTGGTAAACTGGCTGGGATTTCTGGGAGTTGTAAGCCCAAAACATCTGGGGATCCCAGGTTGAGAACCACTGCGATAAGACATACTCTTGATTATTTATGAAGTAAATACAGTTTCATCCATGGTTACTCAAAGTCCTCTCCCTGGAGGGAGCACCAATCTTTCAAGTGACTGTGGGTGGGACAAATGGGGAGGGAGAAATATAACCTTTTGTGTGATATCATTCCATTAGTGGAGACACACAATTAGATGTCATTCTACATCTAATTGTAGAGACAAAGCACACCAGTACAAAGTCCACCAAATAGAGGAAGCAAACATGTCACCCCACAAGCTCCATAAATTACTATCCCCCGTCCAAAAAAACTAGGAATGAATTATTGATTTCTTTGAAGCAGAATAAAAATGATTTGCAATTTGTTTTGTAGTCTATCCATTATAGTAGACTTTCCTGAGCCAGCAATGTTAAAGAGGCTCAGATCAGATTATAACACACTTTTATTATATTTTATTTTAAAAATTCTGTGACAGAAGTTAGAATGCTGGATATCCAGTTTTCTTCACTGTCTCTAGGAAAGTGAGAAAAACAGAAGATGGCAAACAGTGTGATCCCTTTTGATCACACTGAAAAGGCAGTATTGATTAGGCCCATTACAGATTGGAACAAAAGAGAATACACAGAACAAATTCCACTGACATATTGTTTGACCATAGATTTGTCTGAACTACCAGAAGTAAAGATTCTTATATTATTTTATTTTCAACATTCTGTAAGACAGGTTATTGAATGCTGGCTATCCTGCTTTTTTCATAGAATATAGAAAAGAAAGAAAAATGGAAGATGGCAAACACACTCAGGGAATTACCTCTTTTACTCCTATTGAAAAGATAGTATCGATTAAATACATTATGGATTGGAAGCAAGAAGTAATTCAAAGAACAAATTCCACTGACAAGCTCTCTAAAATTAGGTGGCATATGAATCATAAGTTTGTATGAAGAAGTAGTAGTATTTTTTGCTATCCCAGATAAACAACTTGCCCTTGTTTTTCCTTTCTTTCAATCATCATTTAGTTGGTAATCACATTAATTGAGAAATTTAGAAGAGCACCTACTGAAAGATCATCACCCCGAAGAATATTCCCTGAGAGATCAAGGTGGGTGAGGGTTGTAGCTAACAGCTGGTTGGCACTCAGTGACTGTGAAAGGCTGTTCACCCCTGAAATAAAATGGTCAACACTTCAATTTGTTGTGCATGATATAACATATACTTTATGGAGTCTATAGAGCAACACAAATTTCTATGAAAAATATAATAGTGTCCTCTGCATTTCAGTTTTTTTCATATCAGGAGCGACTTGAGAAACTACAAGTCACTTCTGGTGTGAGAGAATCGGCCATCTGCAAGGACGTTACCCTGGGGACGCCCGGATGTTTGTTGTTTTACCATCTGTGGGAGGTTTCTCTCAAGTCCCTGCATGGGGAGTTAGAGCTGACAGATGAGAGCTCACCCTGCTACCCAGATTTGAACTGCTGGCCTTTCAGTCAGCAGTCCTACCGGCACAAAAGTTTAACCCATTGCGCCATGGGGGGCTCTTTTTTTTTTGCATTTCAGTGAAACAACATGAATACTGGAAGTCAAAAGTAATGAATACTGAAGACATAAAAAAAACAATGTGATAAATATCTATACTTCCTACAAGATGATCTTTTTCAGTATTTAAAACCATGTTTTATACAGAGAAAATAAAGCCATGTAATGCAAGTAAAATATCTGCAGAAAGTTGGATTTGGACAAACAATTCATCTGCAAGATCATAAAACTGCCAAACAGAAGACTTCTTAAAAACTGGGAACTATGGGCCTGGAACAGGATCAAGGATTTCATGCCTTGTAATTGTCTAGCTATCTATCCATCCACCCATCCGTCTGTTTATTTTGCAGCTTTCTCACAATATTGGTACCCAAGGTATATCACAACATATTTTTTAAAAAACCCAGCTAGCTATTTAGAGAATTATGACAGAACTAAACAAATTATCACATTAAAACAATCTAAAAACCTGTTAAAAGTTCAAGCAAATAAGCAAGGGAAAAAAATTAGAACATCAAGATTTGGCACAGACAGCTGAAGTGTTCCAATTTCCATCCAACAGACCCATAGGCTAAATGACAAAACCCAGAAGATTGTGAAGCAAAGGGAAAGATTGATGAAAGGTGGCATGAAGGGGCGTTTGCAGAGAGTTCACCATTACTGCAATGTTTTTATGTAAAGTGACTTCATATTAGAAATGGGAGGAGGGGACAGGAAGATATGAAAAAAATGCAATTAAAAGAAATAAAATTAAAAGAGTAAAGGGGATACTCATAAAAATGTACACCGCCACAAAAAAGGAAAACAAACCATTACAATTTATTAAGAAGGTCAAAAACAACTACAGTAGAGTCTCACTTATCCAAGCTAAACGGGCCGGCAGAAGTTTGGATAAGTGAATATCTTGGATAATAAGGAGGGATTAAGGAAAAGCCTGTTAAACATCAAATTAGGTTATGGTTTTACAAATTAAGCACCAAAACATCATGTTATACAACAAATTTGACAGAAAAAGTAGTTCAATACGCAGTAATGTTATGTTGTAATTACTGTATTTACGAATTTAGCACCAAAATATCACGATATATTGAAAACATTGACTACAAAAATGGCTTGGATAATCCAGAGGTTTGGATAAGCGAGGCTTGGATAAGTGAGACTCTACTGTACCAGTACCATTTATGATTATCCTCCTAATATGTCTTTCATTTGTGCTTTTGCTTTATTTGTTTTTATTTGATGATTTTAAATATTTGAGTTGTAATACTCTTGGTTTTGTATGTATACTACAGCTGGCCACCTTGAGCACTATTTTTTATTGAAGAGGCTGTTTACAAATAAATGAATAATCCAATCAAGGTATTTCCTATGAAAAGGTGGAGGAAAAACAATGAAAAGGCTAAGTAAACATCAGAGAACCAACACAATTACCTGACAAAAATATTTTGACCTCTAAAGATTTAACAAAGATTATCCATTATATCATGGAACTACTGGGAAAAGCTTGAACCTAGTATAAAACAGGCTTACCAAACTGGAACAAATTTACTAGAGAAAAATATTAACACATGTAATATTCTGCTTAACACAAGTGCACTGTATAGCTCCACAAGTGTATTTATGTAGGAAGAGGTGATGGTATCAGGAGCTGGGGGACTATTACCATTTGGGGAAAACTGTGCTCACATGCCATTATATTGAAGGAAATTGTGGATCCCTTCTTGTGCAATGAACAGTGCACATATAAACAGTGCAATGACTGGGATGCAATGCCCTAGGAGGATGTTGTCCTATTTTTTAAAAAGCTGAAGAGTTATTAATTAAAATCCAGCAGAATGCCCCATATGAAAAATCTTATATGCACTTTTATAAGTCACAAATAGCAAGTTCTCTTCAAGCAGAAGTAAACTGTCTAGTTATATTTGTTGTTGTCTCCACTGAAAAGGTGTGGAAAAGAGGATGTACTTTTAAAAAACATCCTACTGTGATAAGTTCCTGGGAGACAGGCAAAACCAGTTTCTGCATCTAATCTTTAATTTTAATAAAATTCAGCCTTTGGGGATCTGACAAATCTTTCCAACCGTGGCTAATGCAATGAAGTGCTGTCTCTAAGCCAAAGGAACACTTTAAAAGATAAGTTAGGCAGAAAGCCATAAAGCTTCAAAAGATAAAATAGCTGAAAAATGCTTGTCAGAGAAAAAGAAAACAGAAAGGAACTGGTTTGTAGTTGGAAAAAGCTCTCACACAGAGGCACACAGACGTAAGTTAATAATAATATAGAAATTGCTTTTTCTAGAGGGAGCCATTAGTGGTTTATGCTTGCTGGGACACTGTGAGGCTCTTTTTGTAAAGTATCTTAGTTACAGCATACAATGTTGTGTTGACAAGGAGGCCGGACATTAAGTGAGCAGGCTCTTATTATGAAGTATCATACAAGACATCATGAGACATGACTCTCCAAATGATCTGGAGTGAGTATCAGACTAGATCTCATTTACAGCCTTGTAATGACCAACTGTGAAATTCCTTGTCCAGGACTGCTCTAAGAAATCCAGTGCTATGGAGGCCCAGGGCAACACAGTCCCTTTGGAGAGTCTGGATAAACACTAACTTATAGAAGTTTTTGCAATTCTGTATTAAGTTGTGGACAACTAATCACTGGTCCTTACTGAAAACATCAGAGATGTCATGCAAGATATGATTCAGTGGTATTTTGCATTCTTGCTAGACAGATTGTGAACTACAGTAAACACTTAGATCAAAGAGGCCCAATTGAAGCTTCATGTATCATAAAGAAGTACATTTGTTGAACATACCTTTAGGTGATAATGAGGTTTTAGATAAGTTTAACTGTGTTAGCCCCTTAGGTAGTTTGGCAAACTGAATACTTAGTGAAGACACACCTGTAAAAGAGATTAAAAAAACATTATGAAGAATCACATCAAAATATTTTAACAATATATGGTCTAATATTTACATTATCATCAGGATTGCATTTCCATGTCAACTGCTAACGTGATCTAACTGATACAGCATTAGGTTGGTATGTTAAAAGCAAGGTCAAAACACTGGTCATACATCATTCAAATTTTTGTGACAACTTAAAAGATGAGAAATATTCTGTGATGTACCAGTCTAATATGGCAACCCCCTGGAAACTATTCAAACGATATAGGTCTGCAAAATGGACAGATCTATTACAGTGCTGCTGTGTAAAGACACAGATATAAAGATAATAAAAGTGATACATTGTACTCTTATTATTTAGCAATTATTCATAACTCAACTTTAGTCACTATAATCTCTCACATATTCATTTTAAGAACTATAATATTCTCAACATTCTTTTGCAGGATGCCATAAAAATCCAAATGGTGCAAAACTGATGGATGATCTCTAAACACACTTAATGGAAATGTATTCTCATTGATACCACTTGCTATGATTTAGATGAATCCCGAGGATTTATATTGGATTCAGTGTTGCATGATACAGAGATAAATGTATAATTCACTATTAGTGTACTGATAGACTCAACTTGATACTTATGATGTTGATCACAGAACTTCTTGTTCACTTAAATCTACAGTAAACATGTATACAAATATGCTTCCTTAAAATTTAGGCAGTCAAATTTGGAAAGGAGTAATATCCCTTTTCATAATGGACATATGATTTATATGTTCATAATGAACATATAAATACAACATTTGTAGCCATCTTTATTCTAAACTATTTACTCAAAATCTATGAAATCAAAACAAGCTAGTTTTTATTATATTTATGTGTATCGTAACCACTAAACATTGCTTGATGCACAGTGTAAATGAAGGGACAGCAGCTAGGCAAAGAGGGAAGAGTGTTTCTTGGTCATCTGTGCAGAAAAGATATTTAAAGAGAAATTACCATTGGCAGAGTACTGTATTATGGTAACAAAAGCTCTATGATATTGTACTAATCCTCTTATTACGCTTGAATCAGGAGGGAGAAAATGTAAGTGTCACAGTACCTCTGTCCTCCAGGGGGTTGTTCGCAAGGTTAATTGTATGAAGTCCTGAGTTGGGATTATGGGATAGGGCATTGGCCAGTTTCTGTGCAAAATCTCTTTAAGGAAAAACAAAAGCATGAAAAGGGATCGTATTATCTTTCACATTATATCACATTCAAAAAGTTAACACAAACTGATTGCCCAACAAATATGAATGCAGGATGATGGAGGCTATATACAATGTATACAATATACAATGTATATTGTATACATTCTCTTTTATTGTAAAGAGTTGCTTTGCAAATGTTCAACAAAGCTTAGGATGCATCTGTATCTAGAATGACTGCCATTGTTCAATGCTATGCAATAATGGAAGTTGTAGTTTGGTGTGGTGCCAGTATTTTTTGGCAGAGAATGCTAAAGACCTTATAAAACTACTACTAACTTTATTCCATAGCATTGAGCCATGGCAGTTAAAGTGGTGTCAAACTCCATTAATTCTGGTGTATATGCCTCTTGGATTTTTGCATGCCCCTGAGAAAGGTAAAAAGACAGTGGACAATATCAATTTCTGGTTACATACTATCATTCTGAATGTTTTGATGATGTAGAATCGTTATTATTGAGCCGCTGAAAAACAGACAGGGTATCTTCCTTTTCTATGTGTCCTTCTAAAAGGAGATTGCATAGCCTAAAACAGAAATACGTTCAAATCTATTTGCAAACTTCTACTTGTTCTCCCAATTGCTTTTTTCCTGGTGATTTTCTTTCTGCTTTTCAAAGGCACTGAAAATAATTTTTCATGCGTTCATTTATATTTACTTCCATACACAACTTTAACCTTTGTCCTTTCATGGCTCAACGCATCTAAACAACAAGCCTCATAATAGAATTGCAGTCCTTTCTGGCACTAGTAGGGTTACTAACATACTTCTATTGTTGACTAAATATTGACTTACGTTCTAAGACCAGCATTCTCCAGTACTAGCTCTTCCAGCCGATTAGATCTGCTTACCACTCTCAGGATCTGCTCGCAAACATCAGCAGACTAGTGTGACAAAAAAGGGAGTAATGCTTAGGAAAAAAAACTCAGTCAATCAAAAATGTATGAAATAATGGTCTGTCTTCATACACAACATTCATGCCACTACAGTAGAGTCTCACTTATCCAACATAAACGGGCCGGCAGAACGTTGGATAAGTGAATATGTTGGATAATAAGGAGGGATTAAGGAAAAGCCTATTAAACATCAAATTAGGTTATGATTTTACAAATTAAGCACCAAAACATCATTTTATACAAATTTGACAGAAAAAGTAGTTTAATACGCAGTAATGCTATGTAATAATTACTGTATTTATAAATTTAGCACCAAAATATCATGATGTTTTGAAAACATTGACTACAAAAATGTGTTGGATAATTCAGAATGTTAGATAATTGAGTGTTGGATAAGTGAGACTCTACTGTACTACTAATTATAATAACTTTATTTATAACACGCCCTATCTCCCCAAGGGGACTCGGGGCGGTTTCCAGCAGAGGATGGCAAACATTCAATGACATAAAACAATACAAAATGAACAAATAGCTCCATGAATAAGACATCTATAACAATTTATAACAACAACTCACAAAGTTTAAATAATTAAATAAAACATATAAAATATTAAACCTGCAAAGTAACAAAAGTAATCAGTTTAAAAACAATTAAAAACAGTTAAAATAACAATTGTTATATAATCTATCCTCCGTCAACAAGTCAGAGTAAGGTGCCATGTTCTAATCAAGATTGTAAAGCATAATATTCTAATCCTCCTCCTCTCCGTAAACTAAAGAAAAAAAAATGTTTTAAGCAGTTTCTTATAGGAGAGAAGGGAAAGGTATTTTGTTTTACTTCTTTAGAGAGAGAGTTCCAGAGGTGGGGGGTGATCACGGAGAAGGCTCCCTCTCTCATTCTCACCAACTGTGCTTGAGACGGGAGTGGGACTGAGAGCAAGGCTTACTCCACATACCACAGCCCCTAGGCTGGTTTATATACGGAGATGCAGTTAGTCAAATAGTCTGGACCTGAACCATTTAGGGATTTATAAGTAACTAGCTGTGCCCGGCCACGAGTTGCTGTGGCGAAGTATGGTGGTATAGGAAATAAAGTATTGAGGAATTGGTGGTAGTTAAGGTAAAGGGTAAAGGTTTTCCCCTGACATTAAGCCCCCTTCTATGAGCCCCTTTCTACACAGCTGTATAAAATGCACAATGAAGTGGATTATCTGGCAGTGTGGAGTCAAGATAATCCAGTTCAAAGCAGATAATATAAGATTATAAATGGGTTATATAGCTGTGTGGAAGGGCCTTGAGTCTAAACTGCCATATAATCTAGTGCCAATTAGATAATCTGTGGAAGAGGCCTAAGTGAGGCCTAACTCTGCCTGTCCCCTGGGGTGAGTGGGTTGCTAGGAGACCAAGTGGGCGGAGCTTAGCCTTCTAACTAGCAGCAATTGGATGAAAGGAATTATTCCTCTCCCTCTAATTAGGACTATTTTTCTTTTCTTTTTGTTGTATGAACGTAGAGGTATGGATGAGGGGTTGTGCTGCCAAGTTTAGTGTTTCTGGGATGTGTAGTTTTGTTGTTTTGTCCTAGGCCGAAATTTCATTACCCTTTTATATATATAGATAACCAGCACTTTGTATTTAGTTCAGAAGCAGACCGGCATCCAGCAGAACTGTCGCAATATGGGGGTGGTTATCTCCATGTATGGCGCTCCAGTTAGTAATCTGACTGTCGAACTCCAAGTGTAGAGAGCGTAGTCTAGACGGGATGTAACTAAGGCGTGGAAAACCGTGGCCAGATGGCATCTCAAGGTATGGGCGCAGCTGGTGTACAAATTGTAATTGTGCAAAGGCACTCCTGGCACTGCTAACACCTGGGCTTCCCAGGGTCAGTGATGAATCCAGGTCACCCCCAAGCTGTGAACCTGCAACTTCAGGGGGAGTATAACCCCATCCAGCATTGTATTATTTTATGATTGGATCACTATATAATTTCACATCAGGGCTAGAAAACCATAGGAAGGCATGAACTGCTGGAAACTTTGGATGAAAATCTGTCAATGTATGCACAGCCATACTGTAGGAGACTCACAAAACGATCAAACTCTACTTTGGAAGCCATGTCTAACAAGGCAGGTCTGTTGTTTACAACAAATATGAGTAACATTGTGATAACAGGAAATAGCAATAAAGATTTGGAAGCCATTTGTAGTCATAAAGTGGTAAAATTAAAGGAAAGGCTGATCAGTTTAGTGAGCCACTTTTCCTCCTTCCAGAGCCACTTTATACATGCTCTTACAAGTAGTTTGTGAATCCAAAGCAAGATAAAATGTGAGCACAGAATAAGGGTGTTTTTACTGTATTTGCTCATGTTTAGATGTGTATCCCTTTATGGCAAGGGTGCACCAAGTGCAGCCCTCTAAAGCTATTTTTGCAACTTCTTCAGAATCATAGAATCATAGAATCATAGAATAGTAGAGTTGGAAGAGACCACATGGGCCATCTAGTCCAACCCCCTGCTAAGAAGCAGGAAATCGCATTCAAAGCACCCCCGACAGATGGCCATCCAGCCTCTGCTTAAAAGCCTCCAAGGAAGGAGCCTCCACCACGGCCCCGGGGAGAGAGTTCCACTGTCGAACAGCTCTCACAGTGAGGAAGTTCTTCCTGATGTTCAAGTGGAATCTCCTTTCCTGTAGTTTGAAGCCATTGTTCCGTGTCCTAGTCTGCAGGGCAGCAGAAAACAAGCTTGCTCCCTCTTCCCTATGACTTCCCTTCACGTATTTGTACATGGCTATCATGTCTCCTCTCAGCCTTCTCTTCTGCAGGCTAAACATGCCCAGCTCTTTAAGCCTCTCCTCATAGGGCTTGTTCTCCAGACCCTTAATCATTTTAGTCGCCCTCCTCTGGACGCTTTCCAGCTTGTCAACATCTCCCTTCAACTGTGGTGCCCAAAATTGGACACAGTATTCCAGGTGTGGTCTGACCAAGGCAGAATAGAGGGGGAGCATAACTTCCCTGGATCTAGACGCTATTCCCCTATTGATGCAGGCCAGAATCCCATTGGCTTTTTTAGCAGCCGCATCACATTGTTGGCTCATGTTTAACTTGTTGTCCACGAGGACTCCAAGGTCTTTTTCGCACACACTGCTGTCAAGCCAGGCGTCCCCCATTCTGTATCTTTGATTTCCATTTTTTCTGCCGAAGTGAAGTATCTTGCATTTGTCCCTGTTGAACTTCATTTTGTTAGTTTTGGCCCATCTCTCTAGTCTGTCAAGATCGTTTTGAATTCTGCTCCTGTCTTCTGGAGTGTTAGCTATCCCTCCCAGTTTTGTGTCGTCTGCAAATTTGATGATCGTGCCTTCTAACCCTTCGTCTAAGTCGTTAATAAAGATGTTGAACAGAACCGGGCCCAGGACGGAGCCCTGCGGCACTCCACTTGTCACTTCTTTCCATGATGAAGACGACGCATTGGTGAGCACCCTTTGGGTTCGTTCGCTTAGCCAATTACAGATCCACCTAACCGTAGTTTTGTCTAGCCCACATTTTACTAGTTTGTTTGCCAGAAGGTCGTGGGGGACTTTGTCGAAGGCCTTACTGAAATCCAGGTACGCTACATCCACAGCATTCCCTGTATCGACCCAACTCGTAACTCTATCGAAAAAGGAGATCAGATTAGTCTGGCATGACTTGTTTTTGGTAAATCCGTGTTGACTATTAGCAATGACCGCATTTGTTTCTAAGTGTTCGCAGACCACTTCCTTAATGATCTTTTCCAGAATTTTGCCTGGTATTGATGTGAGGCTGACCGGACGGTAATTGTTTGGGTCGTTCTTTTTTCCCTTCTTGAAGATAGGGACCACATTCGCCCTCCTCCAATCTGCTGGGACTTCTCCCGTTCTCCAAGAACTCTCGAAGATAATTGCCAGTGGTTCTGAAATAACTTCCGCTAGTTCCTTCAGTACTCTTGGATGTAGCTGATCTGGCCCTGGGGACTTAAATTCGTTTAGAGAGGCCAGGTGTTCCTGGACAACGTGTCTCCCTATTTGGGGTTGGATTTCCCCCAATCCTTCGTCCATTCCGTGTTGCTGAGGTTGAAGATGGC